>NW_024508100.1:21725242-22325242 GCF_017590135.1 Pyrgilauda ruficollis
GGGCGGCGCGGCGCGGCGGGGCGGCCGGCGGAGGGAGGCGCTGCCGGGGCCGGGCCCGCGCGTCCCGCGGGAGGCGGCCATGTCTACCGGCGAGGCGGAGCGGTTGTCGGCGGACGCCGATGGGGCCGCCGGGGACGAGGAGGAGGAGTGGCTCTATGGCGGTACGGACCTTCCCCGACCCCCGTGCCCAGCCCGCCTCCCCAGCGGGCCGGCCCGGCGCCGCCGTGGAGGGGGGGCCGTGCGGGGGTGCGCAGGCCGCGCCGTGAGCCGCCTCGCCGGGCCGCTGAACGTGGTCCCCCAGTCCCGCCGCCCCCGTGGCTGCTCATCCCCCTCTGTCCTGCCGGCCAGGCCCCCGGTGGCGACGGCTCCCGGCCCCTTCTCTTCCCCGGTCTCCGCTGCCGGTGCCGCGGGCCCTCAGCCCGGGCCGCGCAGGCCGAGGCGTGCTGGGCCTCAGTGGCGAGAGCCCCGCGTGGTGTCCCTGGCCCACAGGCACCTCTGGGGGCACCGAGCTCTCCCTGATGCTCTCCTGCCCGAGTTCCCGGCGTTGAAATACTGAAAGAGGCTTAACCTTTTATGTATTAACTTTCTATACAACTTTAAGGACTATGTTTATGTTCAGATATTAATGAAACATATAAACTAAACCTTGCCCACGTGGTGGACCTGTCAGTGCAGAGCGCTGTAATTGCTTAGGGGTCCGCTCGACTGATTCCACAACTGAAATGTTTAGAATATGTCTCAATAGTCAGTATGTCTCTGAAGACTTTCCTAATATTCTACATCCCAAGATGATCTGTTACAGTTGATACCCTAGGGATTTTATTCTTAAATATTGTATTTCTTTTCTCTTATGGTAGATGAAAATGAAGCAGAGAGACCAGAGGAAGAAAAATCTAGGTGAGTATCCTGACAACTGAAAGCCTTGTAGCATGGCTGCACAAAAGCTGTGTTCATTACATTCTTCCCAGCTCCTGCCAGCCCACTCTGGTGTCTTTGAAAGTGTCCTTAACATAGTATGTTTGGACTTTGCTTTTCTTTGAAATGGCTGTACCTGTGAAATTGGGCCACTTAAGTATGAAAGTTAGTTTAATTGTATGGACAGTAATAACCACTCACAAAATGCCAACAGGACTTTTATTTTTGTGATCATTGTGCTTTGTGGCCTTAATGATGCATCAGGACTTGTTTGAGATAATTTAGCAACCGAAAAAAACATCATGTCTCCCAAAGAGTTTGCAGTGTAGTTGCAAAAACAGGAATACAAGGAAGCAGTGGGAGATTACCAGGTAGTTTTATGTACAGGTCGCATCTGCTTAGGCTTGCAGGGTTGGCATGGTTTGTTTTTTTTTCTAACCAGTAAGACAGTATTTCAAAGAAACCTGGAGAAGCTTAGGAAAGATTTGGAAGTATTTGAGGGGAACCTGCTTGAGTTACAAAGAGCTGTATGAGGGCACAAAGATGCTCCCTTGAAAATCTAACAAAGTTAATGGAGATTAGTGATGAGGACTGACTGGAAGAGGGAATCAGTCGCTTGTGCTAAATGAAGGAAATTCTCATAATTGGTAAAATACGGAAATTTATTGATTGTCAAGGTATATTAAAAAAATAAAGGGAAAATCAATATGTGAAAACATATGTTGTTATTTTCTATAGATGTTTCCATTTTTTCCGTGAGAACTCTTGCATTTAGTTAGCCTTGGTGGCCTGCTTGTTCATAAGTGTGCTCAGTTGCTCTTTTGAACTCATGTCAACTTTGACAAGTACAGAATGACAAATCAGTAATTACCTCCATCACATGACTATATATGATATCATTGTGAAGCAGCTAGAGGTGTGATTATTTGATTCCCATTATTTCTGTAGTAAAGAAACAGAGTTGTTTTCTTTCACTTTTTCCACGTCACTTAACAGGTTTTTAGACCTGTGTTGCATTGTCTTGAATCCCGACTCTTCCAGGTCAAATGATTCTAGTTAATTATTTGCTCTTTATTTAGAAGCTGTTCCATATCAGTTGATTCCTTATGTTCAGTTACCTTTTCTTGATCTGGCATGTTTGTCACTACTACTGTTATTTAGGAAAATTACTTTAGGAAAATTACATGGAGGCCAAAATGATCTTTAGAAACCGTCTACTCCAGTTTTTGGCCAATAGTGTCTAGCTTGGCATTTGGCTGTTGCAATGCACAGTTTTGGACAAAAAGCATAACAAATACTAACTCACCCATCTTAGGAGTTGTGTTTGGAGCTGTGGAAGTATGGGGACAGTTCAGCTGTTAAAAGTTTTGGTCTCTGGCCTCAGTTTTGGCGTTGTTTGTATATACAGAAATTGTGATGTGTTGTTCAGGTTCTGTACCTAATCTGTCATTTTACCAGGTGGTGAAGTGAAATGATCAAGCTTGAATCCTGAGGCAATAGCTGGGCTGTATTGGGTGCAACTCACGGGTGTGTTGCCAACAGAGTATGGGGTTAGATTCATTCTATTCAGTAAGAATTAGCAATTGCACACTTTGTTTCAGAAATACCTTTTCAGTGAAAGAATATTGTTTCTAGATGGCTCCCTGCTTACTCTGCTATTTGTGGTGCAGCATCCTAACAGCTAATGGGACTGTGGAAGTTAAAATATTACTGTGTAGGAAACAGCTGTACGTAGGCTCAGTGAGACAGCTCATTTGCATGGATGTCACAGTACTCATCCTCTTAGATGGACCAGTAATTTTAAATTTTTTACTCAGTCTACAGTTAAATGTAAATGAATTAGTCATTGAATTGTAACTATTCTATATGGTAGGAGAGAATTTCATAATGCTGCTGTGGGAATTCTGTTTCAGTGAAACATTATACCTGTGGGTGTTTAAATGCTTTTTGTTCCGTTATGTCTTTGAAAAGTGTCAGTCTGCATGGGAAAAAAAAAACCCAAACAACTTATTCTCCCTTCATATGTTACAAAGTATTTCAGTTTGATTTCAAAGGAAGATCCAAGTGTAATGCCTCATTGCTTCCAACTATTCTACAAACATCCACTTAGTATAAATTATGATAGCTAAATATTGCTGATATAAAGTTATATTCATCTCGGGTTTTTTTTAATAAGTCAACCTTGTTTTTTAATTAATACCAAAGACAACTGGAGCTTTGGCTTTGCATCTGGAATGATGAAGCAAAGCTTTTTTTCATCATTAGCTGATACCTGTGAAATAGCATGTGCATAAATATCTAGTTTCACCTTTTCCTGTTTGTTTTTGTTGAAGTGTTCCACCCCCACCTGGAAGTGAAGAGGAAGCTGCAGAAAATGGCGTTGTGAAAACGGTAGTTTTAAACGTGTTTTTGAAATACTGTTTTAAAATGTTTTCATTTAATGACTTACTGGGAATTCATATTTGACTAGGACTTATATTTAAATGAATTAATGCCTAAGTGTGCGCCATTTGTTTTCTAAAATGTGTTTGTGAGCTGCACTAAATTAGGAAATTACTAAATTAGGAAATCAAATTTCCAGCTAAGTCCACTTTTAAAATCTAATTTGCAGAAAATAAATAAATACTACTCCCAGTTTTTTGGGGGGGACAGAAAGATGGGCTTGAAGACACCTCTCTTTTCTCAGTGACATCCTTTTTCAAAATGATGGTTTGTTTTTTCTCAGTGATAAGAAAATAAAGTCCTCTGATCATTTTTCTTCTTTTGGATATGATAGACAAGCAGGATTTGCAGAGCTTTGTGAAAGTGTGAACCAAGGGATGAATTACATATGCCTTTCAGATGCAATGTAACACTTATTTTGTGTTAATCTTCAATGTTTAGTATGTCTGATAACATCAATGTTGGTATGATGAAGGAAAGGACCAAGAAATTAAATTTACAGTTGCTGTGTTGGTTAAAGGATTCAGGTTACTGTGAATAGGAAAAATTTTAAGTGTGAGAAGTTCTATGAGAAAACTGTAGTTTTACTTCAGTGGGACTTTTTGACTTATATACTCTAAGAAATGACTTTAAATTATGTAGAAACCATTATTGAGATATTTGTGCAAATTTCAAGGACTGGCCTCTTAGTAAAGTACTTTTTTTACAGTAACTCTAACGCTTTATTTATTGAAGGCATTAGAGTGTAATTAAAATTGGGGAAAAAGTTATTAAAACTTTAAAACTTATTTCAGTTGTTTAAACTGAAAAGCTACTTAAAGTGCATCAAAGGTGTTTGTATTTCTGGAAATCCTTATAGGCTCCGTTTTCTTCTACTTGCATATTTTAATTTTTTATTATCTATATGTAGCCTGGCGTTGTTAGGTTATCATTAGAATATCTCCAAAAAATTGAGAACTTAATGGTAAATGGTGTCCATGAATGTTCAGCAGCAGCTTAGAAAAGTGGATGTTGTTCAAGTTGGTTGAATAGGAACAGGTGAATATTTCTGTGCAGAGGGAACTGAAAAATCATTGATTATGAGTGGAGTGGGTTTTGGTTGAAAAGGCACATTGTCCAGACAAAATTTTGTTTCCTGTTTGATGCCTTTTTAGTGGCATCTGTGTGGGTTGCCTGATGAATGATAAATTTACACTTTCCAGCCATATGGAATTGAAAGACTGTCTTCAGCTGTCATTTACAGAATAGCCATACTGATCTAGACTTGCCCCATCTTCCCTACCCCAAGAATAGACTCTTCATCATTATGAAATTTCATTAATGTTGTGTAGTGACGATGAACTGCACTCCCACATCTTACCTTCTAAGGAGCTGTTGATTTTTTTTAATGTGCAGGGCAACTTAATAGATGGTATAGTAAACACGGGCTGGAACTTGGCTGTGCATGGATAACTCTAGGCTGCTAGGGCAGAATCAGCTTGGCTTCGATGAGTTCAGCCTCTTGCTGAAGGATTTCAATATGTGAAAAGGGTGATTTGGTTGGAAATCAAATTTGGATTCCAAAAAGTGTTTGAAGAAGTTCCTCGCTAAAGGATTTTTAAAAACTATGCAGTTACAGAATGAGTCCTATGTGGATAACTGATTTTAGCTGGTTTGCAATAGATAGAAAACACAGGGTAGAAGTCAAGGTTCTATTTTCACAGTAAAGTCACCTCCAGGGAGGATTCCCTGGAATTTTATGCTTAACCTGTGCTGTTTAATGTATTTACTTGGAAAAGAGCTAAGTTGTGAAATATGAAGTTAATCAAGAGATAGTGGGATCAAGGTCTAACTGTGAAAAACTGACTGGTTAATACATGGTTATTGAATTCTGCATAGAAAAAGGAGAGTGATGTTCATTGGGAGATAAAAAAAGCGATCTACAAATAAAATGGTCTGAATTGATCATTACTACTTAGGAGGGACATGTTCAGTGCTTGTCTGAGCCTAAAAAGCTCAAGTGTATCACACAGCATACAGCGTGCCCTCCTATCTGATTTTTCAGCCTGTTTGCTGAAATGTCTCAAGTATTTTATGTAGCTTACTTACATAAGGAACTGAATAGATTTCTCCAGTGTTCATCATCAGCTGGAAAACATTTACTTGAGTTATGCTGGATATGTAATTGATGATGGCAAGAAGCTAGTCTTCCATATCTTTTAGTCCTTTCCTGAATGACAAGGTAAGAACAGAACAAGTGTGTATGAGCTAGGTAGAGGGAAGGAGGATATTAGATAGTGGAAACTCTTTTATGCTTGAGAAACTGAACCTAGTATTAAAGACACTTCCCTATTTTGATCCAGATGTTTCAGATACTTGTAACCTACTAAATTTGCTGTTAATGCTACTCAATTCTAATGTCTAGGAAGAGGAGAATTTTCTTCTTTCAAAGATTTCTAGAATGGATGGTTTTGTCTGGATTGTGTTTCCATTGTGAAGGTAAGTGACTGCTTTTTGTCTAAGCAATGACTTTTTCTTTTATAGAAGGTGGCAGAGGCTGAGGATGACAGTGATAGTGATAGTGATGATGACGAAGATGATGTTCAAGTCACCATAGGGGATATTAAGACAGGAGCTCCACAGTTTAGGTAAGTTATTTGCAAACATTAATGGAGAAAACTTTTGAGATTATATTTAATTATGAATGCAGTCTCTTTAATGCTTGTCATTTATTTGCCTTTTTTAATATTTGCATTTTTAATATTTTTGTTATCTTTGCCACATATTTGCCATTTAATACTTGCCAAAAATGTCAGATTGTGTGCACAATTACTGTCAATTAAGAACTTTGTTAGCTCTTTAACAATGTTTTTAATGATACAGTGGCTTGAAGACAAGTGAAATTAAATCAGTGGAGTACAAGGAAGAGTTCTATATAAGTTTAAATTGTGTTTTCAGATTTTGAGAAATAATTGTATTAAGTTTGTAAAGCAGTGAGTTGTTTCTTATTAGGGAATGGCTATGTTATATAGCATTTTTGGGGTCGTTACTGTGACATTTTGGTTGCAAAGGATAGATTGGCAAGAGCATGAGAAGTGTTTATCCCTCATCCTGTTTGTAGTAGATACAGTTCTAATTAGACCTCTGTAGTTTCAATCCCTATTGATGTTCTCAAATAAGATGTTAATATTCTTAAGGAAGAAGTTGTGAGTCTCTGGAGATTATTTCCCAAGATCATTGTTTAGGCATTTATATTTATGCTGATCTCACTACTTTTATTGCCCTGTATCCCTTCTTGTCTTGAAAAAGAGCTTTTTTTTTTTTTTTTTTTTTTTTTTTTTTTTTTACTGAACACTTTTGTACAGTGCTAATTTAACCAAAATTTTGAAATGATATTTTTCATTGCATGGAAATTTTCTGAGGGACATGGTTTCCTTGTTTTTCTTGGCAATCCTAATATTTTTATGCTTATTAAAACCAGAGTTACTAGGGTGCTATTTCTTAATCGAATTATGACAGGTCTGCAGGTAGGTTTGACTCATGTATTACATGCTTTTAACTTTAGAATGCAGGTGTTTTACTCCTGTTTGAAACATAGTATTTTTAAACTTTCAGTATTTTGTGTTCTAAAATAATGTGCAAATGAATGTAATAGAAGAAGCGCCGATTCTTTCAGTTCTTTATTTTTCTGCTTTCAGTAACTTGCAGTATTCTTGTGGTCTAGGCAGTGGCTTCAAACTTTGTGGTACTAAAGCAAAACTAGATATATATTCTCAGTGGATTTGCTGATGCTCTTTCCATGTATGCAGGAGACAATGAGCAGGTGATCCTAAATCTAGTCAGAGTAGAAAGTTTTATATAGAAAGGCCTGTCTTCTGAAAAATCTTCTTTCCTGGGCAAATTAGACAGAAAGTTCACAGAAGGGCAGAAATGTAAAACAAACTGAACATTGTTGTACATTTTAACTGCAGTAGAACAAGTCTGTTTTCTAGGATTAAACAGATTTTCATATAGTAGTCAACCACAGTTAAAAAAACTTGATAGATTTGTTTCACAAGATCATGCACAAATACAGCATGGCAGATTAGAAGGTTAAATGTTTTGTGTCAGTTTTATGCTGTTGTCACACTTGAAAGAAAACTAACACTGCGTGGAAGTGGATACTGTAAACTATACCCTGACCTTCTAATTATATGCAAATCTCATGATGTATATGGGTCACCTGTGAGGATAAGTTACATTACACAGAAGTGGTAGGGAGAGCTAGCTCTTAATGTTACAAATGAACAATACTGTAATTGCTAAGGTAGTTAGATCTGTTCAGTAGTTAGGTTTCCGAGTGCATTTTTCTGAAGAAAGCTCTCAAGTATTTTAGAAAGTGAAAAATTACATACTTTTCTGTTGTTCACGAGGATGGATGGTTACTAGAAGTACATTGAAACAGCACTTCTATCATTTTAGAGAAATGCATGTATTTTCCACTTCTATATAGATTAAATTGAATGATTGTGAAAAGAGAAAATGATCCATCTAAACCCTTCCTTTTTTTTTTTTTTTAATTTATTTTGTTTTTACTCTAATCCCCAGACTGTCATCTGTATCCCTAAATGAACCGCATTTTTCCTTTCTCTCTCTTCTTCTGGTTCTGTCCATTCTTGTTTCTATCAAGGTCTTTATCCTTTCAACTCAGGAAGAGTGACTGGGACTTGCTTCACTACTGTTTATTAGTTGGAGAAGTTGCTACTGAGCATAGAAAGGTACTCTCTCTTCCTCCTAGGCTGATCTCTTTACTTTTACAGTTACCAGCTTGGAAAGCTAGAGATTCAGGATGGTGATTGAGCCTGGGTCCAATATGTTTCTGGATCTAGCTATCTCTTATTTTGTGTTTTCTTCTGGTTTAAAAGTTTTCTTTGTCTAATTAATTTTTTTGTTAATTTCTTGAAGTTATGGAGCAGCACCGGTGAACCTCAATATTAAGGCAGGAGGACGAGCTTATGGATCTTCTGGTAAGAAAATTTACACAGTAATATTAGTAAAAAAAGTAACTGGATATTGTTTTAGATTAAGGAAATAATTGTTTCTTTTAAAACTTCTTGATAAATTTGTCTGGCTTTTAATTTATTTTTATTATTCTGAGTGTAATGCTGCTGATAAAATTCCATTTGGTAGAGACAGAAGGCTCTAACTAACTTTTCTTCACAGGTGCAAAAGTTAAAGGACTGGATCTAGATGCACCAGGGAGTATTAATGGTGTGCCACTTCTGGAAGTAGATTTAGATTCTTTTGAAGATAAACCTTGGAGAAAGCCAGGTAATTTCTGGTTTATGTTCACTGATACATATGTGTTCAGTAGGTTATTTTATTAATAACCTGATTCCTGTTGACTCCACGTGGATGTCACCTTACCTATCCCTCAGAGGTACTGTACAGCATAATTTGTTCCCTGTTGCCTTCCTGCTGTGCCACAGAGTGCTTGGGTGTGCTGTGTTTGTTAGTATACATCCCCATCACATGTCAGGAGAAAGAGATAGGCCATTTTTTTTAATACATATATATCCAGACCTCTCCTTGGAAATCTGTGTTTCTGTGGTGATTACTGCCATTGCTCTGTGCCATGGAACACAATATGAAGGAAAATGGAAAATGGTTCTGGCAGGTTTTAGCATGAAGAATGGTGAAATATAACTGCCTGTGCTGGGTTGTGTTCACACATAGACATCCATGAGCTTTGAATGAGAAACTGGGACTTGTCGCACAGGCTTCCCATGGGTCTCCTCTGTACTGTCTCGTTGGCTCAAGGTTTGTCCAGACTTTTCTAATTTTACCAGCATTTATTTGGTTTTTTAGTACCAGTACATCTTGCTGCTGCTCATACATTTTTTCTAGTGTTTGTATATTGCTATGGTAATACAAATAGTGTCTGCAAAATGGAAAAAAGACAAACCTTTGATGGTTACCTGGTGTTTGAAATGTTAGCTATATTAAATATATTCTATGCATTTCAGTTACAACATTTTTCTCTTACCCTAAAAACACTTAATGGCATCAAATGAACCTAGGAGCCAAAACAAAGTGAGAAGTCAAATACAGAACAAGCAAAACAAAAGCATAAAGCACTGAACATAAAGCAGATCTACAGATCTTATATTTATCTTGTTGTAAAGATATGGGGCATTATAATATCCCATTATATTCTCTACCCTTGGTCTCGACTTCATGGTGCTAGGCAGGTTACTGTTTCTGACTAAATTTTAATGGTTTTACAATCTTAGCGATGAATACTCTGTCTGTTGATGAATTGTACATTTCAGTTGTGCTTTTTAGATCAATACCTAATCAGTTTTGATGTTCTAAGTAGAGGTGTATATGTATGTTTAGTGGAGGAAAGATGAACTTTGTAATGTCCTAAAAAACCTATGCTTCTCTGCTTAAAGGGGCTGATCTCTCAGATTATTTTAACTATGGCTTCAATGAAGATACCTGGAAAGCTTACTGTGAAAAACAGAAGAGAATACGAATGGGTCTTGAAATTTTGCCAGTTACCTCAACCACAAATAAAATTACGGTAAATAATGCCTTTTTTTTTTTTTTTTTTTTTTTTTGTACACGTTTTTTTCCCCTGTAAAGCTGTTTGTGTGTCATAAGCTTGTTCTGCCCAGTTCAGTACATTTGTTAGAGTTTGCACCTGAACTCCCTTCCCTGAACCTTGAGTGTTACTGTGTTGCTTCACTGGCAGTTTGTGTGGATAGTGTGACAGACAGCTATAGCTAGATTGCGTCTGTACCTTTATTGAGACTGTGGCCCATCATTTAAGAATTGTGTGGTATCTTAATGGGCAATGTGTTATTTAACTTAGGCTGAAGACAAAGCTATGGAAGTAAGACCAAGTGCAGAGATTCTCGATGGCAGATACCATCTTTTAAAGGTGAATTTTAGTAAAATTTTGTTGGTTGCTCTTATTTTTCTTGGGTATTGCTTCCCATGCCAGCACAGACTGATAGAAGAACAACTGATATGGACGCAGCCATTATTTCATACTCTCATCCTACATCAGTGACTTTCTGTGTATGTCACAAAATGTGGGTTAAAAAGTATTGCTTTGTTTATCACTCTTCTGCAAGCATGTGAGTTAGTGGCCTGGTGAACTAACAAATTTCCCAGTGAAATTAATTTTTCTTGATGTGGTCTTGTGTTGATTTCTTTATTTGTAGTTGTAGTGTGTTCGTTTGTGCAGATTAAAGGATTTGTGCAGATGTGGTGGGGAAGCTTTTGTAGATTATGGCATGTTTGTTTTTTTTCCTGTGGCATTGTAGCTCTTACTAGAATGTTTTGTAACAGTTATCCTTGACAACTCTGATATGAAAATCAGTCTTCCATATTTTTGTGTTGCCCTTCTGGGGTTAGCTAACAATTAATAGCGTTATGTATAATAATCTTTCCTTTCAGAAATGCTGGTTTTCAGAGAATAGAAAGACCTACATGACAGCATTTATCTTAAGGACTGAACTTTTTTTTTTTTCTCAGTTTCTCGTTTACTTGTTTGATACTAAAGTTAAAATTATACCATAAAGGTTATTTATTTTACCTATTCTTAATATGTAGTCATTTTTGTTCTTGAACTGTCTTTGAAGTGACTTGGAATGGTTTCTTTCTTCTGTGTACTCCTGTCTATTGTGGATACAGAACTGTCAATTGCAGATGGGTGTTTTTCTCTTACATGCTACTTGAGGATACTCAATTATTTTGATTTCATTTTAGCAAGAATGGATCAGAAAGTTTCTGAGGCTTTATACCGTTCCCAGTTATCATTATAATAGTGCTGTGAGACAGTAGAAATAGTGGACAGTAGGAGTTACAATTTGCAACTGACTGTAATCTCAAACCTTTCTGAAATGTTCTGAAGGAAAAAGGAGAAGTAGTCCAACCCAAAACTTCCCCTATTTCCAGCTCAGTATTGACTCTAGTGATCAAACAGTACAGGTAATAATGATGTTGTAAGAGTTTGTAATGTTTTAAAAGGAGCTTCCAAGTAATTATTCATTTAATTAACTTTTTTCCCCTCTCTTCTGAAACAGTATCATGTAATTTCCATTATATTTACATGTAATTTATATTAATCTCCTGTAACTGGCAAGAATGTCTCCTGCATTTTCCAATTGCTCATTAATTTGTAGAAGTCTTTTTCAGAAAAATACTTTGACCTTTTCCCCCTCATATTTCTGGATAGGAAACATTAATTGAATTTTTAAATGAATTTTAACTATTTATGTGCATTTTTTTGGGTTTGGGAAAGATATGCCCATGTTTAGAAGTGACGTTCTGCAGAAACATAGTTCACTTGCCTACAAGCTGTGAGATCACAGCTTATACAATGTTTTAGCATGAGTGAACTAGCTACATAGAGTGCTGTAGCTGTGTAGCTGTACAGTGGGAATGAATCACTAAAAATAGAATCACTGAATCACTATATTTAATACTAACCCATGCAGGTTTTTCTTTCACATGTAGCTGCTGCTGAACTAAAACAATACTTGATGTACTTGTACAAAAGGTTTTGCATAGCTTTAATAAAAGAAGTGTCTGGAATTCTGCAGTACTTCAGCAACAGCAGGGTGTTTCTGAAGTATTCAGTCTGAACTAATGAAAAGTCTCTTGCAGTTTGCATAAGCCAGACTTTGAGATGATGTCCTGCTATGACTCAGAAATTTAGTGGTTTCTAGATCTCACGATCAGTGAGGCAGATGAAGAATCCATTCAAGTTTCTTGTCTCATGGTTTGCTGGTAGCGGATAGCAGGCTTGTTAGATATCTCTGTTAAGATTATAATTTTTTTTTAAATAAATGTCCTTCTTTTAAAAATCAAGATGTAATTTGGTCGATACAGGAAATTCTTCAAGAAAATCAGTTTGGTCTGTTCACATACAAATGAAATGCTTGGAAAATAAATATTTAAGCTGTCTAATCTTCTGTAACAATTCATTCTCTGGCATATTGATTCTTATATATATCAAACACAGTACTTAAGTAATACATCAATACAAAATACATAATTTTGCTAGCTGTGCAGAGGTGACAGTTTTTGAAATTCTGAATAAAGTTGGACTTACTTTCTTTTTGTGTTGGCTGTGTGTTTGTTGAGTGTTGGAGCTACTGCACTTGTGAGGGTAAACTAATGATGAAACATTATTTTGAAGGTACAGCAAGGCAGAACTGGAAATTTGGAGAAAGAGTTGGCAGTGCAGTCGACTAAACCTGATTTCACATCTCCTCCTGCCTTATTCAAATCAGGAATTCCAACAAACAGGTCAGTTAGCTGGAACTCATGACCAGAAAACTCTTTTCTACTGTTATCTCTATGTCTTTGAAGTTTATGATTTTTGTAGGAAAAGAAAGGAAAATATGTTTCTGTAACAGGTGAAAAATAAGGGTAGAGATAGCATAATCACACATAAATACTATGCTACCTTCTTGGCTGTTTGGGAAAAAGTAGAAGAAAAGGGGAGAGAACAGCAGGACCAAGTAACAAGACAGTTACAAAAATCCAGTTGTTGGTTTATGACGCTGCGTTTTCTGTGTATAATTAAATTTGCCATCATAAAATTTCTGGTTAGGGTCCTTATGAGTATTAGGTAACTTATTTTTTCAGTTAAACAAGATGGAATGTGACAGCTATGACTTTGACAAGTGGAGGAATTCCTGGAATCTAGTCTCTTTCCTGCAAGGCAGCTTTGGTTTCTCCATATTTGAATATTTTATTATATTTTCTTCGAAATGAGAGAAATTATTTCCTTAGTGAGTTCCTTCTCCCAGTGCCAGGCTTTAATAAGTTCTGTCTTCTGTATGTAAGCCACTGCTTTTTGATATCTGGCACTTGGCTTAGGATGAATCCATGCTTCTGCTTTACTTTAGTTATTTAGCAATCCTCTTTAGAAGTTTTGGTTCTGTGCAAATTAAAAGCCCTTATATTATATTATATTACAAACAATGGTAAGAAAGGTAGAGCAGGCTGTACGTTGGACACTTTCCTTGTCAACCATTAAAGATGAGGAGCTATGACCCATCTTTAGCACTGCATCCATAACTGCCTTGACTAATTTAGAGGCACTTGTGTTCAATCATTCTATCCTATAAGAGTCAGTTCAACACCCAAATGTATTTTTGAGTGGGGGGGGGATGGGCAGGAGGGTGTCAATCATACCCTTGCCTGCACTTTTCTTTCACTTCTAGAATATTCCTCCTGGTAACCTAAATTTTTCTCCAAGCTATCAGGTTATGCTGCTCTCTAGAGTAGATTTTATTTCTGGTTTTTTTTTATTTTTCTGTCTCAAAGAAATGAGAAGAGTCTTCCAAACTTTGTGCTAACCCTGTATCTATTTTTTAAAATTTTCTTTTCTGAATTGCTTTTAATGTATGATGTTCTTGTAACAGAGTTCTCAAACTGGAATGTGTTGTTCACAGGGTAAAGATTCCAAATCTATATGTAGCATAGGTTTTGTTACAACATTTCAATTCTTTGTTCATCTCAGTGATGGACAGAAAACCTCTAAACTACTTTCAGAAGTAATTAATGGCCAGCATATTAAAATGTAGGCAAGTTTAAAGTTGTAGAAAAAATGCATTGTGTACATTATGTGGTTGTGTGAAATTTGTAGATGTGATGACTGTGTCACTTTGTGACATATCACTTTGACAATTGTATCACTTATGTATTCCAGCGGGTAGAATGGGTTGTTTTGTATGTATTTAATGTGAATACTGTAATTGTAAGTTGTTACAATGAGCAAACTGGTATCTTCCCTTATTAAATACCTGCTCCTATGGATACACTTGCTTAAAATATATTATTCTGTAAAGAAAGGTATTTCTAACAAATGCTCAGAAGAGATTTTGAAAGAAAACTTTATGTTCAGAAGTCTGAGTAGCTCAATGAGTGAATATGTATTAGCTGTGTGGGTTATATACATTTCTACTTTAATGACTTTTCCATAATGCATCTACTATTTTCTAAGTGCCTGTATTACTAACTTCTGTAAAACCAGACAGTGTTTTTTGGAGTTGGAATAATTTCTTTCTTTAGTTAAAGAGTTTATTGTAGCTAGGCAGAAAATTTTCAGCAATGTAACACTTCAGTAATTTAAAATAATTGCCTTTATGCCATGTGGCATTTGCAGTAGTCTTGTTGAGAATTTGCTAGAAGCATTTCCAGAGAAATTTCAGGGAAATTAGCCCATCACTGTAGTGGGCTGTTTATTAACTTTATCTGTGGTTATGGCTTTCTGTAAGGAGATTTCTTATAGAAAATTAATTTCTGATCTTTCATTTCCATGAAAAAATACCAGTTTCAGCCTTGCAAGACTAAGTGATAGAAACTAAGGTGTTATTTTGAAAAAAAAGAGGGTTTTTATACAAATAGTTTCGTTAGTAAATCTGTTTGGTTCTTATTTATATCAGTTAGTGGTGAGCTCAGCAAAGTTGAGGCTGTCCTCAAGAAGAGGAAAATAAAACATTAAATACATAATCCAAACAAGAAAGAAGAAATATTGAACAATATCATAATTCCATACATGTTAGACTATACTGTAAGTCTACTGAACAAAGGTGGTATTCCATAGTTAGTCTGATTCTGAAGAGTCGTATGGGGGTGTTCCAAAAAGCAGCTTATTTATTTTATCTGTGGCAAGGGTAAGGATTTTTGAAGCTATGAACTTGGAAAATAACTGGGTTTGCCTTCTTGTTTTCTTCTTTTTTTCCCCCTCTTTCTCTTTGCTCTATAGAATCTAAGCTCAGTTTGCCAAATGAGATTGAGTTATCTTTCTGAATTAATCTCCATGGAAGTAGTATTCTTAGTGCAAATAGCTCGTAAATAACCATTCTCTAATTAGAGTGAGATAACTCAGAGTTACTGGAATGTTCCTTTCAAGCTACACTTTGTATGAACTCTGCTGTGGGTTCATGTGCATCCCACACGTGTGGATTGCCTTTTATGTTTCAGAGGATCCATTGGGAATGCATCTGTATCCCAGGTGCCTCGATCACGTAAGGCACAGACCAAGCTCTTCCTTTGCTTTGCTTACGGCACTGAGACAGAAACTGAGTCTTGCCTGCTACTTACCACAACTCTAGATAATGCCTAGGGAGTTGTGGAAGTTTATCCTTGTGCCAGCTTGCTGTGACCTTAATGTGCATAGGACTTAATGTGTGCTTGGAGGTGTCATCTGCTGCTTCATTTACAACTGAATCTGTGCTTTCTCTTGTCAAGCTCTTTTAGTGAAATTCTCAATGAAATGGTTATGGCAGTCTTGGAAATAGAGATTTTGTCAAGTTCAGGGTATGATGGCAAAATCCATCATTATGAAAAATAATCTGTTGGGAGTTGTTGGGAAGAACAGTGGACATAAGGCTGTACAGCATAACGTATAATCTCATTGAGATTGAGTGAGCACAGGTATATGCTTCAGAATCTAAAAAAATAAGTGAAACTGTTTATTTCAGTAAATTGATGTCTAGGAACCGACTAATTGGTAGTCTGGGTTTGCTTCATTTCATATTGCAGTGGTGTGTTTGGGCTGCTTCCCAAGGCAGAATTAATATTATTGTAATATGGTTGGGGCATATGTTGCTTTAATGCCTCATACTCTTGCACTGGTGTCACTGTGTGTGTTTTCAGTGCTGATTCTAAGAGGTGCTGGCAGTGTGCAAGCAGCACTAGAGAGGAAGAGTCTTAATTCTGCTGTGTGCATCACTCCCGGCTGGAAACCCTGTAAATCAGTGGGATGAGCCAGGCAGGGACTTTGTGCTGTAGAAGAGTGCCATTTGTTATACACAAGGACTAAAGCTAGGTAAAATGAGTTTTCTAGGATATGGTTTAGATAATTAAGAGAGGATACAGTGATGGAGGAGAACAAGTGTCTTAGAACTCTCAAACCAAATGAACTGTCAGTGAAGGCTGAGATGGTGAGAACATTGTTTTAACAACTGTTTTATAATACCTATGTTCTCAATTCAGTTACTTAGAGCAAAATAATAAAATCTAGTGTAGCAGTGCTGGAAGGCCGTGCAAGACCACTGGGAAGTTTAGAAAAGCAGGTGTTGATTATTGGAACAATCTAACTTATAGCATGGGGTATTAGAAGACCAGAGAATTTCTTAAACTTCTGTTATTGTTGTATAGTGTATAGTATATACTGTTTAATTGAAGGTATGTTCTTGGACTCTTGTACCATTACACCGGTTTTGTTCGTTTTTTTTTAAACTCTAAACTGTTGTGCTTAATAAGCTTGCTTTAACATCCAGGAGGAAGCTCTAAACGCAGATATTAAAAAGCTCAGAGGACAGGCCTTTGTATCATCCTCAGTATGCAGTCTGCTACAGAAGTTCAGATTATCTCTGAGAGATCTGTTACTTCATGCTCTAGTGTCTGCTGTGTCTTTTTCAGTTGCATTGGAATCTAGGTATTTGAGCAATTGGAGTCCAAGTTATCAGTGTGGCAGAACTCTGAGCCTATAATTCCAATTTACGGTTGTTCTCCCTAATATTTGTATTTGTGTGGTTAGTAGTACACTAGATGAAAAAAAGACAAGAACTTCTGAAACTAGAGATATTTTTTTCTTTCTATGGATTTGTTTCTGTGGACATTTCAAGAAGGTTTTTTTCCAGTCTGTTACTGTAATATATCACTGCTTAATATATTATTTTCTTACTGAAGTTTTGTGATCTTTTTGTTTGTTTGGGTTTTTTTTTTTTGGAAAATAAAAAGCAGAAAGTTGTCTTTTATGGGGAGGGAAGGAGACTGCTGTAGAGTAAGCTTTTGTCTTTGCTTATCAAAGAAGTCTTTTTTGCTGCATTGTGTAGTTCTGTACTGTTGCATAGTTCAGCAAACACATCACCTCTAATGTTCTTCAGAAACAGTCTTTTATGGTTTCTACAGAAGAAAGAACTTTTGTCATTTAGAATGAGAGGAGTCCATAAGGCTTTCTTCTCTCACCTTTTCTTTTTCTTCCCCCTTTTCTGATTCTGCTTGTTGATTCTGTTTGTCCTGTGTTGTAGGCGGATATCTGGCACAATAGATGTGATTGGACAGACCATCACTATCAGCAGGGTGGAAGGACGACGGCGTGCTAATGAAAACAGCAACATACAGGTTTTACACTGCAGTTTTGCATTCTATATTTGACTAAAAGACATTTTTGCTTTCCCCATAGCTTCTGACTAAAGCATCATTGTTTGTGAATGGGTGGCACATAAGTAATATTAAGTCCAGGAATAAAGTTTTGGCAGTTACCAAAATATATTAAGATGAAATATTTGATAAATTTCAAAAGAGAAATGTTTTGGTATACCTCTTACTGAAAAGAAATTAGTGATGTTGCAGACTTAGAGTCCAGGATACAGCATTGGCTCTGCTAGATTTGCATGGGATTGTGTTTTGTTTAGGGAGCAAAAAGATAAATATTTGAACTCCCCATTTGTCCCCCTGTTCCTTTGGACACTAATGCTGGAAGTGAAAGCCCCCTTGTATGCAGTTCGAGAAAAGCGGTCTTTTGAAAATAAGGTGTGAAGGAATAAATAGTTGGTAGTAGCTTGTTTTTAATTATATTGTAGTACTTCATCATAAATTGCAAGATTAGTCTTTATGGTTTTAGTCTAGACTTTTATTATCCTGAGAAAGCAAGTAAATCTATACAGATGGAATACACTTCTCACCTGAAGAATCAGAGAGAAGGATCAGGGTTGCTTGGTACTCCATTTGCATTTCCATGCCAACTTAGGTTGAGGTTAAATAGTGAAAATAGTAAAGGACTGTAGTGCTGATATTGAAAACACTACCATGTGTTTTTCATCTGATCTCAGAGTATTTAAGTAATTTATAGTCTTGGGTTGTTTTCATGCTTTTCTTATTGATTTTTATATATTTTCCATTATGCAAATTTTGGGTGCTCTTAGACCTTTAAAGGTACTAGGCAAATATGGAACACTGAACATAGGTGTATGCAGTTAGAATTTACACCATCTGAATATGGGACTTTAGATTCCTATTTTAGTAACTGAAGGAAAGAAAACCTGTCTTGTGCTCTTTTCACATAGCAATTGTAACTAGAATTTGGTATTTTACAGGTTCTTTCAGAACGCTCTAATCCTGAAGTAGACAGTTTTACCAAGCCACCTCCATTTTTCCCTCCAGGAGCTCCACCTACTCACCTTCCACCACCTCCTTTCCTCCCACCCCCTCCAACTGTCAGTACTGCTCCACCTCTGATTCCCCCACCAGGTAAATATCCTGCACTATATAGGATGTGAATAATGAGAGATTTTTTTAACATCAGATTCTTGAGGTGCATTGTGCAGAATTTCAGAATTTCATGTTCTGCTCTTTTCTTAAGTGTATCTGCAAGGCAAACCCAGAAACTTTTGGTTTTACTTTCTCAGTAAGCATAATCCCCAGTAATAAATGATGACTTAGAGAATTACTGCTGGTTCTTGTGTTCTTGAAAATGTTTGAAGTGAGAAGCTGTATTCTGTAATTCAGTAACTGTTAAAGTGATTGAGAGGTCCATGTTAACACATTATTCTACAAACTTTAGAACTAAAAGTATGGCTTACTATGACTTTATGTCACAAGTTGGATTCTCTGATGTCTAAGGTCAAGGCAGCAAGAGAAGTTCTAATTCCTCTTTTCTCTCACAGCATGTATGAATTCCCAAAAGTCTGATAAGTATTGCATATGCTCCGTATCCTTTCTTCCAGTTAGGAGTCTTTTTAGTCCCTGATGTTTTTTTCCAGTGTTTTGTGTCTGTGAATCTTAGAGGAATCAAAGCTCTGTGAGAACTCATCCCATTATTAATCTGTTTTGAAATTTACTGGTATTTACTGAATATTTATTGAAATTTGACATATATGGAAATTTACTGATGGGCATTTGCACAAGTGGTACAGTGACCTGTACTGCTCATTTTAAGACAGTAAGTTCAAAAGGATTTGGCAAGAAACTAAGAACTGTTCATGAGAAATTAAAATAGATGGAGAATCTTTGTGGTGTATTTGAGTAGGAAAGTGAAGCATTTGTCTACAGAAGAGACTGATTTAAGGTGGAGCCTTTTTCCTTATTTTCTCCTGTTCCTTGAATTTTTTTGCTTGACTTGTTCTGAAAATCATGCTGAGCAGTTTCTTTGCTATTTTGCTTGCAGAGGAAATATTTTAAGTTTCTCTGTTAATATTCTTATGTAGAAACAAGTCACATTATTTGTGTGCAACTATGAGCTTTTATAGGGTTGAAATCCTCATAGAATAAGTTGCTTCAACAATTGCCCTAATTTTAAAACTTAACTCATTCTGCCTGGCAAGTTCTGGCTTTCCTCCATGATGGTCATACACAAAAATCACAACACACAGAAAACTGAGGAGAAGAGATTTAAAAAATCTCTGCCCTTTTCTTTTTTTTTTTTTTTTCTTTTGTTTTTTTTAATAAGTATAAAAATCTTAAGTGAGATTATGGCAGTGCTATGGTGATTTTGTGATGTTTTCTTACTGGGGGGGAGAAGAACAGGAAGGGGATGGATGTGACAATGATGCTTGCTGTGGTTTTAAGCTTCATTTAAACCTTTATGATAAAACAATATGTGTAATGAATTGCAACTTTTTAAAAACTAATTATTTTAATTGTAATTGGGTTCAGAAAAGGTGTTCTAAATTGTATATTATCAAAAACATGAGAACCACCCCCACAGACACCCCAGACATACTTGGTTCAGGGGTGCCACATACAGGTACTGGACTATTCTTATGAAACCCCTCACCTATTGCAATTTTAAAGGTGAAGGAAATCCACATATGTTGCAGATCAAGCCAGCAGGTTTGGCTTTAGTCTCTTGGTTTACAGGCAGGTTTATGACACAGGCTTGTTCAGAAGGTCTTGTGGAACATCCTTCAGTACTTCAAGTAGATTCGAAAATAATGATTAAGAGCTGTGGATTTAGTTTCCTCAGGCCTGTGTTTTAATTGTGCTGTTGCCAGCTCTTTATCATCAAAGCTGTTCCAAAAATAGGTTCTGCCATCCCTCCTTGGTTCATTGGAGGAGGAGTAAAAAAACTACACTTACCCAATATTAAACTGGGACTACTTGCCAGAAAATTTAAGTATTCCAAATATAAAACATCCTCCAAAAGCGCCTTTGAAAAAGGATCTTGCTTTGAAGTTAGGTCTCTTGTACTGTATTCATTCACTCTTGTGATTCAAATCTTTGAGGAACAAGTCTTGGAACAATTCAGAGCACCAAATGTAGAAAATTGTCAAATAGTCCTAGGAGATGACTGGCTGTGGCAGAATACGTGCTAGTTTCTGTTTGCTAGGTTTATTGCTATATTGGTGTAATTTTCATCTAAAGCAAAGCATGTATGGCTGTTACCAAGGCTTTAAAAGTTTATGTGCTTTGGTTTAAGTCTGTAGTTAAAAATGTGACAGGTATTTGTGATTTAAAAGACCAGAAATTTCTCTGAAATACTCAACTTCTTTTGCATAACTTCGCAATGCATACCAGGGTTTGGTGTGACTGCTCAGGCTCAGCATCCTAAGTGTGTACTTCTTGTCTTTTGATACAGAGAATTTGACCCAATTTAGCCTGTGGCAAGAGAGCCAAGTTGAGATATATTACATTTCTGAGGGCTGCTACACTGTTCAGCTAATTTACAGTATGTTGTTAAAGTCTGGCTGTGTTGTTCATGTTTGATTCCTTGCTCCACAAGCAGAGCACGTGTGGCATTGCTTTCCTTTAGAAAAACATATTTGATTTTCTGTAAATACTTGCCAGCCCTGAGCTAGTAGGATGGTATACAATGTTCTGAAGGCAGTTTTGAGCGTGGTAGGTAAAATCATGCACTAATGACATTTGGGTTGCTTTTGACACACAAGTCTGAGTATTTAGCTTTATGCTGGATGTATCTTTATGGCAGCACAATGATGTTGTAGGGACCTGACAAAGTTGATACTAAGCCACATTCTTGCACTGGTACAATCTAGTCTCTTTATTGCAAGAAACGACAAAATATTTCAGTGTCTTTTCTCAGCAGTAATTGACTGGTGACACTACAAGTGTATTTTCATACTCTTAGAAGGCAAAGGAGTGAAGAGTTAAGAAATTATTTCTTCTCCATTAACTGAAGCTTATGATTTTTTGTCTTGTTTTGTGTCGTATTTGTGTATTAGTGAGGAAGGTGAGGAAAAATATTTATTGAGATCTTTTTAGATTTTTTGTCAATTTGGTACATAGAATCTTTTGTTGTTTGTGATACGAAGTAAATTAGGTTCTGTTTTAAAATTACACAAGCATTAATCATGACTCTAAAAGTTCTTAAAGGTTTTTGTGGGAAGGTATGCTTACGGGTTTTCTTGTGTAGTACCCTACATTAACCAATTCATTAAAATTATTTGGACATTTGGTCTCTAGATATTAGTTCTATTCAGTCTGTCTTAATTTTGTTTGAATAGTTGTTAAGTGAAAATTTTCATTTGGCTTTTAGTCTTGTGGTGATATTTTTACTTTTAATTCTGCACAAGATAATATTCTTGTAAATGAGGAATATATAAATTGTTTAATACAAAATTTTTCTTTTTTGTAAAGAGGAGTTAGCTGATGGATTTCCAGGCAGTTCTCTGGATAGTGCTGAGTGCCATTTGCAGTGCTAACAATATACTGGTTTTAGTGCAGCAGTTGAAATCTTTTTTAGTATAAGGTGTAGCTAATAAATCTCCATAATGCTTAACATTTATTTATTATATATACTTTTTTTCTATGTTTTAGGCTCATGGAGGATCTATTCATGAGAACAATTAACCAAAAAAAGATTAATAGTGAACACTTTGGCTGTGCAACAGTTTGAGTTCTTAATCTTGATTTTCTTTCAGGAATTTTCATCAGGAGTGTTTGGTCTTTCAAAAATTTTATGGTGTGGTGCCCAGTGTTCTTAACAACTGTAGTGCACATTGGAAAGCTTGCATGCTGGTGGAGAGAAAATGGCTCATGTGGCTCAGAAATTTGGCTGTTGGAGTTCACTGTCTCCTGATTTTCATTTCGGCTAAGAGATCAGATTTTAAATCTTTCAGATTGGACAGAAACCTCTATTATATTTCACCATATGTTTAATCCTGTAGGATTAATGCTATTAGGAATTAATGTCAGAGAAATTGTCAACAATTAGTGAACTTTGATATTGATCTCTGTTCCTCTGCTTGCATATTCCTTCATTCTGTCCTTCTATCAAGGCAGTCTGGGAGCAGTTGGAATTTCTAGACATTATAAATATGTAGATTTAGTAAAATGTTGCTGCCATACAATAATCTTTTAATTTTAATGTTGAACTAATGAGATGTATGTAAATGTTGTCATGCAGTGGCCGGTACTGTTCTGTGTGAATGTTTATGCAATTATGTCAGTACTGATGAAAGCACTTGCCAGAGTTTTTTGTTCTCTTCCCTCCCCAAAGCTTTGCCATGAGCTGTCAGATTGAACATACATACATTTTAATGGAAGCAGAATTGTTGATAACTGAAAATGCTTTATACCTGGTGAAGTAGTCTATTTTCTGCCAGTATTGTTTTAGGCCAGTTTATTATATAGCAGTGTTACATGTTCAGTTCAGGTAAAGCTAGTTCTTTGCAAAGCATGGGAAGATAAGAACCTTTGAAGTGCACAAATTATTTTTACCTTGCAATCATTCCTTTCATAATCAGTAAGAGAGGTGTATATGTTGACGCAGTATATTTTGTTAGGTCAGCTAATTTAGTTGGGAACAATTTTCTCAGCTTTTAGTTAGATTCATAACAGGTTAGCTAGATCTGAAAATCAGGTTAGAGTAATTCTTGCACATGTTTCTGTTAAAGGCTGCTCCTTTCTCAGATAGTTACAAGAAACTAGAGAAGAAACCCAATTTTTTTCCCTCCACGTAGCAAATGAATGATGAACTGCAGTGTCATAGCATTGGCTCAGACATCTGTATTGCTTACTGCTGCCTGAATTCTTTGTTCATGCGGACCTACTGTTTCCTGTGCCAAGCTATTGAAGGTCAGAGGCCAATTGCATTTCCTTCCACGGAATGTAAAATAAAGCAAATGTAGTCTATGGGATGTTGCTTTCCTTCTGTATACTAAGCATTTTAGAATTACGAATTTAGTTCTAACCTTGAGACTCAGAGTCACTCTTCACTGGTTTTGCCTCTAAATAAATAAGATCTTAAAGAATAGGAATTTAAATCAAAAGCTAGATTTCACAAGGCTTATATAAAATTTTAACAATCAGTATAATGTGACATCTTGACCTGAGGACCCAGAGTCACTTTTGAGACCCAGAGTCACTCTTCACTGGTTTTGTCTGTAAATAAATACGATCTTAAAGTGTAGGAATTTAAATCAAAAGCTAGATTTCACAAGGCTTGTATAAAATTTTAACAATCAATATTAATGTGACATCTCGACCTAAAGACACAGAAAATATGTTGTCATTCTTCTTGATCATGTATGTAGTGAAAGCTCAATCTGGTTTTAGATCTACAGATAAGAAACTATTACTGTAACTGATATTTGTTGTCTTTTTAGGTATACCAATAACAGTGCCACCACCAGGTAAATTTGCTTAGATTTTATTTCCACATTTGGTTAAGAGATGAAAACTTAACTGATGTGCAACTTAGCAACTTCTTTCAATTTTATAGATAAAGGGTTATGTGTGCTAAACTATATGTGTATATGTAGACTGAGTTATTTTGATGCTGGGCAGAAGAGAAATTGTATGAAAATGCTGTTGACTATTGGACCTAATCAGCCAGTTTTCTAGATGTATATTTCCTTCTTTAAAATATTTTTTTCTCAGCTATGCAGTAAATAGTTTTGATTGTTGTTTATTGAGTGTTAGAATTTGTCCATGCTTTTATATCATCGTATTTTTAAGAATGATAAAGTTTTAATTTGAAGCACTGATAATATATGCTTCGTGTTTTGCCTTTGTCAAGCTGAAAAGTAGTTCTTAGTCTTGCAAAATAAAATCCATTTATGTGGGAACAATTTTTCATTATTCTCTCTGGAATTTGTTTGCCGTGGTATGCTTAGCCTAGTTCTTTTATGTGTTCATGGGTGATAGATTTTTAATTTCTCCCCTCCTTATCCAATTTATTGTTACAGGTTTTCCACCACCACCTGGCGGTCCTCCACCTTCCCTCATACCCACGATAGACAGGTGATTATCTGTTTGAAATCTTACTAAGCAATCTATCAGTGTTCTGTAGATGAAATAAATGAATAATACTCTTGCATTGCCCAGTGTTTTATGGATATACATCTGGGAAAAGGGAGACAGCTTCAGATGTTTACAGTAATTTTACAGAAATGTTACTAGTCTCACCTCTCAATATATTCTTTGAGTAGGTTACTTGGCCACCTACTAGTTTAGTTATGACACAGTATCAAAATATGAAATTAGTTACAGTTTTGATAGTAAATCAATGCCAAGACCTAAGGGAATGATTATTAAAGTACTCCTTGGCACTCTGAAGGCTTATTTATGTGATCTGTATACTTTTCAGCTCTCATATCCTTTGTTATAGATGTACACAAAAATTTGAGCACATATTCAGTAAACTATAAGAAGTGCCAGAGTTCCACAGAATCCAAATTTGTGTTTATATTCTGTTCTAAGTCTTCAGTTGTAACAGGCCTAACCTGTTAGGCTAGGAATTTTTCAATACCATTTTTATATGTATATGCATACATATATTTGTATATCTAGGTATAAATATATAAAAGGAGGAAAAAGGTTGGCTAGTGCAGTCCTTGAAAAATATTTGTGTTTTGCTGGAGGCCAAAACCAGGTTACATACAAAACTCACTTAAGATGGTAAAAACCTCTTGTCAGTCCTCTGGATCTCACTGAAGGAAGATGCACACAACTGTTCCTTTGAAGTTGAAAATTCTGTTAAAATACATGATATGGGAGGATGATGGAAAATCTGAGAAAATCTTCATATTATTTAATTGAGAAAAAATCCTAACTTAATACATCATATGTGCATTTAAGTAAATGTATTACTTTGTACTGACAGTTGCTGTGAATAAGTGCTGCTTCTGATTCTACATACTGTATATAATATATATATTATAAATATGTATCTGTTTATTGAAGGAGGTGGCTTTGTTGCTAAAGCTGAGTTTTAACATGTATCTTTAACATGCTGACACTGGTTTTGCATGTGTGTTCCACAGTGGACATTCTTCTGGCTATGATGGTCGTCCGGTTCGTGCATTTTCCTATGGCAGTGGTAAGTAACCAAGCTTTCTGGCTTTGAAAATTTTGACCAGTGTGATACCAAATTGTTTGATACAGTTACGAGGATTTTAGCTAGAAAACTAAATAAGTCTTGTCAGTATTTCATTATGAAAGCTCATTGCTGACCATTGTAAATAGCTACATGCTGCTGCAAATTTAACTGCTATTGGTAAATGCTATTGTTTTGCATATTAATTTATATACTGGATATCTTTTCCTGCTGCTTTTGCAGAACCGTTATTTTGAAGAATTATATACCATAATATGGGCTGCAAGTCAGGGAGAATTTTTCAAGGATTTCAGAGCAGGAAAACAAGTACTGTTGACATATCATCAGAATTTTAATTACTAAGAGCAGTCATTCAGAAATCCTGTTGATGTACCTCTCCTTTGAAAAACCATTTGTCTAAGACACTATAACCTTCGGCTGTACTATTGCAAAGTCTGTCTTCTTTGTCTTCTTTTTTCTCTTTTTTTTTTTTTTTGTTTTGTTTTGTTTTGTTGTTTTTTGGTTGTTTTTTTTTTTTTTGTTTTTAAATTACTGTTATGGGGAAAAAATGCTGGAAAACTTGACTTCATGTTTTTTTCAGTGAAAGTGAAATAAGAGTGAACTGAACTAAAAGATTCATCATGTGCCACCAAATGGTCATCCACAGAATATATGCTGAGTTTAGAACTGTTACCTAGCTTCTTGACCCAAAGGAGAAAATAAGAAGAGGAGAAAATAAGAAGATAAAGTACATAGAATTATAAAATGATTTGGCGTGGAAGGAATAATCAAAAATTATCTATTTCAAGCCTCCCTGCCACGGGCAAGAATACCTTTCACTGGATGAGTTTGATCAAAGTCCTGTCCAACCTGGCCTTGAACACTTCTAATGGTCGGGCATCCCCACTTCTCGGGGCAACCTGTGCCCCACCACCATCATCATAAAGAATTTCTCTCTTATGTCCAATCTAAACCTGCCATTTCTCAGAGTAAAACCTTAGCCCCTTGTCCTGTCACTACAGGCCCTGGTAAGAGGTATCTCTCCATCTTTCTTTCTTAAAAGTCCCTTCGCAGTATTGAAAAGCCACAATAAGGTGTGCCTAGAGCCTTCTCTCCTCCAGGATGAGCAACCTGAACAACATAGGAGAGATGTTCCTGCTCTCTGATAATTTTTGGTGGCCCTCCTCTGAACCTGCTGTAACATATCTTTGTTGTACTGGGGTCTCCAGAGCTGGATGCAATGCTCCAGGTGGGGTCTCACAAGGACACACAAAGAATCACCTCCCTCAAGCTGCTGGCCACTCTTCCTTTTGGATGCAGCCAGGATACGAGTGGCTTCCGGGGCTGCAAACTCACAATGCTGGCACATGTTTAATTTTTGCCCACCAGTATCCCCAAGCCCTTCTCTGCAGAGTTGCTTTGAATCAGTTCATCACCAGTTTGTACCAACACTGAGGACTGCCCTCCCTCAGATGCAGGACCTTGCGTGTTGCCAGTCACTACCTCTGCCTTCAGTACATCTGCAGTCCTGCCCCCATGCCTAGTGCCTTTTTTCACCTAAATTCTGTTGCCTTGCTCCTTTGAACCCTAGGTAGTGAGAGGAGAAATTGTAGGGAAAGTTTTGTCTGTTTCTGAGATGTGTGATGTTCAGCACAGATCAAATATTCAGCAAATCTTTCCCAAATGTTCCAAAGTCTTAAGCATGGGTATACCAAATGGCATTTTGTACTGGCTTGCAATTTCTTGAAGTTGTAGCAGTTCGTGGAGTAACAAGCAGTACTTTGTTGACGTTGTAAGGATCCTCATGAGTTATCAAATGTTTGCTTTCGTGCATTGGAAGCTTGGTATGTTTTCAAGAATTCTTGAAAAAGAATTGCACTTTAGACTTCTTTTTTAGCAGTAATTTAATTGTGCTTTAGCAAAAAGGTAAAACCTGAGATGCACAACTAAAGCCATGCAGAGTATCTTAAGGAAAGCAGACTTAGTACCACATACTAACGTGTGTATGTGGCATCTGTTACATACTCTCCAGTGTAGAATATTTTTCACTTTGGTGTCTCTTTTGTTAAAATTTTCTATTCTGTCAAATATTGTCAGGGACATAAGAATATTTCCAAGTTTCATGTTGACCTTTAGAGATGATGGCATGCTTGTGTTGTTGCAGCACCAGTTCTAAAGGATGACTGTTACCTTGATCATACCAACATTGAATTTTAACTTCTTCAGCAGGATTAAAATATCATTTGCCTTTATATAATTATGGAGACGAAGGAGTACAGTCCACTCCTGTCTTCCCAGTGTGCTTCCAGTGTACCTTGTATCCCTGTTGCAGCAAAAGCTTTCATATTTGCTGCGCAAAGCAATTGTCTGTCTCAAAGCTGTCTGTGTCATAGGGATTTTTGAAACTGTAGAGACTCAGTGGCATTTTATCACTGTTGCTCATCTCTTAGTGAAAAATATTTTCCTAGTGAGCATCATACTGTCACAGTCCCTGTTGTGCAGTATGATCACTGGTCAGTGTTTAACAGTGCTCTCTGTGAATCAGAACTTGGGGATATTGAGAGCTCCACAGTGCACAGATATCACTGCGGTTTGCAGTCACTAAGTATATTTATTTAATAGTTGCTTTGGATGATAGCATTGAATCTCCAGCCTGTTGTCTTCTTTGACAGTCTGTGCATTTCCTAGCTTTGTCAAAATTGCAGGGGAAGATATGCAAATGGAACACATTGCAAAAAGTACCAGTCTTGATTAAGGTACTAGCCCTTCTGCCTATTCAAATTCCTCAGCTCATGCTTTGATGTATCTTCTCTTGTTGTCAGTTGGGTTTCCAATTGCAGACCCATTAGGAGGGTTACATAGTAAAGTAATAACTTACAACTTCAAGAATGTCTGTTTTGTTTTTGTGCTCTTCCACCACATCAATGTGGTTTAGTCCACTTGCACTTAAATCCTTCACAATTCAGTGCTACCTCTGCCATCATACCTTTGGCTTTGCTTGAGCTGCATTTGGTCAGTCACTGAAGCACCTTCCATCATATGCTTGTTTGCTTTTTCCTCCGGTAGTTCTCTGGTCTGTGCTCTAAATGTTCTTTAAATCTTAGGAACTTGCAAGGCATTTAACATTACAGAAACAGTTTAAGAGTCAGTATTTTTTGAGGCACAAGCAAGAAGCATTAAATAGTTTGCTTTATGCCATGAAGCTTTAAGTTTTTAAAGTATCTCCAAAACTGGGCTCATGTCTCCAAAACTAGTAATTATTCAAAGCTCTCTTCCTGTTATAAAAATAAAATCAGAGTTAAATTTTTGAAGCGTCTTCCTTCTTGTAGAAATTATTGGAATAATCCATGTAGAAATAACAGAAGTGACAAATCATTTCATTCAGTGTAGTAAAAACAGAACACCAGTTCATACTAGAAAGTAAGCTTCTTGTGTGTTGTGAATAATTTCTAGTGAAAATCTAGATATAAAAATATGTGGTGTGTCAAATCACTGTTTTATCTCATGTTACTGGGGAGAAATACTTCTGTCTGATGAGAGTTACTCAAGATGTGATAGAGTATCCCAAAATTTATTGTAAAAGTTTGTACTACCATTAATAATTGGTTTGTAGTATACATTTAAAGTTGAGTTTAAGTTTAAACTTTAGATCAGAATACACTGACAGCCAGTGTCTCATGTACCATACGTGTGTTGTTGACATAGTGGCAAGTCAAGGAAATTAGCAGTCTTTTAAGTCCAGCTGTTTTTTCTGCTATTTCTGGCTGCTTTCCTTCAACGAATTTCAGGTCTTGGCAGCATAATGAGCAGCATAATATTGTATTAGGACATTTTTATCTGTTAACCCTTCATTTTGCTTGTAGACCTGAAGTTAAACAGTGTCAAGCATTTTATTAGAGGCAAAACCTTGTAGAAATGCTTTTTTAAGGAATTATAATACTTTTCATTGCAAATGTATTTTAACAATGAAGTGTTTTTTCATGCTTCACTGCCTGCTCTAAAGGTCTTTTGTATTCCTCCTCTGGATGCTTGGCAAACTGCTCTTAAGCTTCTGCCAAAGCTTTCTGGGGCAGGCATACCCCAGACGTTACAGGCAAGGCAGTCTGAACATAGCTGTCAGCAGAAGACACTGGTTTTATAATTCAGCAGTATTAAATGCAGCACCAGTAGCACACTTTTCATTGTTCAGTAGATATTTATGTTAATTGTACTGTTAATCTCTTTGTGATACCAGGAAGTCAATTAAATATTGTTCTCATATTATAGATGATGAAGTGGAGCTCAAAACAAACGATTTATTGAAAGTTAGGAAAGCTAGCAAGGCAGATAAGCAGAAAGGGAGAAGTCCTCAGTACTGTAAGTCCGCTAGAGAGTGCTGTTTCCAGCTAAATACTCAGCCCTTGTTTTTCCTTTACAGGATGCGTTCACGGGACTTCTGGCGAGGGAGGGCAGGACAGAACAATTGGGGCATTAAAAACAGCAGTTCTGTATTACACTGAAGTTGGCAAAAAGCAGTGGAGAAGCATTCCTTCTCCCCACTGCTAGCTATCTAAAAAAGGTTGGGAGACTGTGTTAAGACTTCCTTCTTATTATCTTAACATGTCACTTCTAGAGTAAGACTATGCCTGATTTTCTTAAACTGTTACATTTTAGTGGTATTAGTGTTTGTGCTGAGTATTCATAAATGTTATCTTACAGAGCACAAGTGGGAGCATTATTTCTTCTCGCCAGAGTGAATTTATTTCTTAAGCCCCTTTTACATCTGTAATCAGAAAAGTCTGACAAAACATAGTATAGAATATAAATTAGTGAATGAGAGCTTCATAGCTAACATTATATTTTAAATACAATGATTTTGAAGTACAGGAGATAAAAATAATAGTATTTGACTACAAGACTGGAAGTGTCCTTTTTCTGAACTGTATTTTCAGAGCACCTGAGTTGCAAAGGCAATTTTGTTTTCTGGTTGTTTTTGTTTTGTTGTTCCCCAGAAATAAAGCCATTTGACCACATAGAATCAGATTCTCTGAGCAAGTATTTGCACAATTTCTTTTTCCCCAAAAGTGTTTAGACAGTCTTCGGGGTACGTACCCTGGCTCTGTACGTCCTCATAGGAAGTATTTAAATGAGTTACAAAAGCCAGAAGCTTTTGTAATAATTCTGGAAAAAATGCAGTGTTTGCTTAGCACTAAGTGAAAGGGGAAGATTAAAATATGTAATTGGACGAAACTGACAAATGCATTAGTTTCCATATGATTTTTGATTTTGTTCTTTCTAATAACTACATCTCTTTCTTTAGTCACCTTTCCACACCCTGCGGGTTCTGCACCCTCATGGTCTAGTCTTCTGGACACCAGCAAACAGTGGGATTACTATGCACGAAGAGAGAAGGATAGGGAACGTGAGAGAGAGAGATCCCGAGATCGGGATCGTGACCGGGACCGGGACCGAGACAGAGATCGAGACCGTACCAGAGACAGGGAAAGGGACCGAGATCACAGTCCGTCTTCAAGTGCATTCAACAGGTCAGTGCACTGTCCTAAACGTGCTGTAACTCTGCTCAAATCCCTCTTCTCTGTTAAACAGGGTACTTCAACATTCAAATTTAGTGTTCTGCTGTGTATCCCAAAGAGCTGGGTGATGTTGCTTCACCCTTTTCCCTTGGAAACTATAATTCTAAAATTCCACATGTAAAACAGAAGCAGAAAAAAAGGACAGTATACATCCAAATTGGTCATAGAGCTTTACAGGTTAAAGGTGATTTAAGTCTTGAGAATATCTGAAATATCCATCTCTTTTTGACATCAGTAGGTTTAGAAAAAAATCTACAGAAAAATCTATAGAAGTACCAAATGAATTTTAGTTGTCAATTTGGTACTAAGAGCAATGTGTTGCAACATTTGACCTTAATTAATGGAATTAAATACCTGCTAAAATGGTTAATACGGTTGTTAAAAGTGGCTGGATAATAATCTCTCATATTTAAAACTATTATTTCAAGGTCAAGAACTTTTCATATTTAAAACTGTTATTTCAAGGTCAAGAACTTTGATTTAGATGATGAAAATCATGTCAGATAAATTTATTCAGCATTCTAATTGCTTTTTAAAAAAAGCTGCAACTGTTCTGTGGTTCATATGCTAAAGTACAAAGCACTTAATACTGAGCTCACTATGACTTCATAGAACAGAGGTCTATTGGTTAGCCAGATTTTTCTAAATTTCCTCTGCTTGTTATCTGCTAAGCTTTTTGGGGTAAATATCTGATGCTTTTCTCAGGGTTCATTATTAAGTTTAAATTTTTGCAGAATATATATGTTAGCTGTTAGGCAGCTTGTTTTTAACTAATGATTTTAAGCTAGAGGGAGAGCACAGAGGGAGAGTCAACATTACTGCGGTTGAGAGATGACATTTTTGCATGATGATTGTTAGCTGAAGACCCAAACTGGGTGCAGGCTGGGGGATTTTGCATGTGTGCTGGTGTGGTGGTGATGTCCTCTCCTGTGGGCATGTGCTTCGTTCCAGGGTCAGTGTCTGAGGGCTGAAGACCTATCTAAACATCTGTTTCTCAGACAGCTTGATTGAAGGCCAGAAAGAGCCCTGGTCATTCAAGGGTGCTTGAAATGAACCTTAATAGCTTCCAGGCCTCAAGAAATCTCTGTGCTGCTGCCAGAGTTATCTGTAAAGGAGGGGGAAGAGCAGGCCTTGACTTTTTTATGTGACTAAATTATCCACCATCTGTAGCAAAGCTGCTGCCACATGGCTGTATAAGAAAATGGGAGGCCCTTAACTGGGATAAGTTGGTTTGGGAATCACAGAAGAGGTGAGAAGCTTAAGAAAGAACATGCAGATATAATGTTTCTTAAGAAGGTTTATTTTCAATACTGTGCACTTATGAAAATAAAATCAATGGAACTGTGAGGAAGAGAACGTGAACTATTTTAAAGACTGCACAGATTTATAGCTTTTATTTATATTCCCTTTGTTTAAACTTTGATCAAGTGGTACTTTGGTGGGGTTTGTAGTAAGCATCAGGTTTAGCATTTTACTGCTCAGAAATTACGGTTTTCAATGCTTTCAGCAGTTGTTTTTCAGATGAAGAGCATGTGTTTTTGTTACAACATTTCTTAAAATTATAGGAAAACAGGATTATTTTTATTCTATTATAACCAAAATGTGGTTTAAAAAATGAGCTTTCAGCTGTCTTTATGTTCTGTTCTGCTTTTACCCTGCTATCCTCAGAGAAAAGTCTGCATTTTTACAATGCATCTCACTCTGCCCCCTTGAGAAGATGCCATTATTTTTGGACTGTTTCCCTTCTGCAAAGGTTGGGACTTTATTTTGTTTGGTTGGGTTTTTTTGTTTTGTTTTGTTTTTATTTTGGTAGTTTCAAGTCAATTAGTTACCACTAAAAATGCAGACATTGGAATTTGATTTATATGTTACTGCATTGTGGTTCTTCCTCAGCAATTTGAAAAATAAAATAAAAAAAAAAAACAGAAAAACAAACCCCAGTAACTGTGTTTCTGAGGTCCTGGAACTTAATACTCATGCAGAAGAGCAGATGAGGGTCTGCCTGGCTGCATTGCAGCTTTACAGGATTTGGTGTCCTGGTGGTCAACAAACTGAATGAGACTCCACGACCAATGTGCAATAAAGGTCAGAAAGACTGAGCAGCATTAGAGTGTTCCTGAGAGCTCCCAATACACTGGTCTTGGCAAACTGATTTTTTGCTTTACTTAGAGAAGTTGTTTATTTTCATCAGACACACTTACAAGCTGTCATGGTTCTTTAGTAGTTTGCCAAAATAAGGTTTAAAAGGAGTAGCAGTAATATTTTTAACCTTTTCTAGAGTGTTTTAAGATAAGTGGGTGACACAACAAATGCAGAGTGTGAGTTACCATTAAGGGCTTTGGATCTCATCTTTGAAACCAAGCTGTAAGTCTACAAGTAGCCATCCTATTTCTCATGGCAAGCTTATCAGAAGTTAGTGGTAGGCATTCAAATTTTAACTATTTAATTAGATACTGATCATCAAAATATTAGTTTTGTGAAGCAATATCAGATATGGGAGGAAACTGCAGTTGCGCAGAGAGGCTGGGGAGGCTCCATCCGTGGAGATATCCTGAAGCTGTCCGGGCATGATACTGGTCAGCTGGTCCTGATGGCCCTGCTTTAGCTGGGGTTTGGTCCTGATGACCTCCACTCATACCTTCCAACCTCAGTTTATGTGCCATTTGATCACAAATGTGCTTTTCAGGATTCAATCAGCTTACTCTCAGGTCTGAGGTTATAAATGCATTATAAAATCAATGAAGTTGTATTAGTGGCAAATCATAATTTTGAGTTCAGTAGATGTAGCTGTAGTTTTCCTGGTTTTGATGTGTGAATATTTTTCATGTCCCTTAGAAAAGCAGAATTTTCTATGGGATGGTTAATGCTTCTCTACAGTGTCTTAAGTTACTAATTACTGGCATTTGCTTAATGATGTAATCATGCAGGGTTTCATAAAAAGACTAGTGCTGTTGCTTCAGGTGTTCCCCTTTTTCAGTGAGTTTTCATGTGTAGCTGTAATAATCATTAATGTAATATCCTCACTTGGGAAATGGCCAGAGGATTCAAGTTGTGGCAGGGAAAATGGGGTTGATCTCAGTTCTCACTGCTCCAGGACATGAGAAATCTCATTAGGCTTGAGCTGTTCTCCCTGTGTGATCTGTCTGATCCGTTCTGCTGCTGCAGGGACCTCAGGAAGATACTTTCTTTCGTGGTAAATGTTGGCAGAGACAGAAACACTTGCCTGTCATTAGGTCCACGGTATCTAAATTGTTACTGATTTTACTTCTTTAGAAAGACTGGTTACATTGTGCCTTTCTTTAGGACTTGGTGGGGATCTCCCAAACTATGGTTAGAGGAGGTTTCACGTGCTATGTTAATAATTACACTAAGTTAATTTGTATTGAAGTTGCACTGTTAAATGATGCTGAGTAGCATTTTCTTAGTAGAGAGATTATGAAATGATCATGCCTTTTTAAGCTATGCTAATTTACCATTGGAGTTGTATTGGCTAACAATGGACAGCGTTCTCTTCTTCTTTTCATGGGGTTTTTTTTTTTTAGATTTTAGTAAACTCTTAGAACTGCCCTTTTCATCAAGTCAAAATATGAAAATATGTTTTTAAGTAAAGCCTTTGAATTCTTGTCTAACCTCTGTTATTTATGGGTTTTTACCAGCATTGTGGCAGGGCAGCATTTCATGGCAATTCAAGAGAGAAGTGGGAGTAGAGACAGCACTAGCACTGGAGAAAAACTAATTTCAAAAGCAGCCCAAAACATTTGCTATATTTTACTCTTTGTGCTTAGTGTTTCCTTTTTTTGAAGCAAGTGTAAGGAAATAGATAACTGTACCAAAATCTAATTTACCCAAATTGTATAATAGTCCAGAAGTGTGCTGATAAGTGTTGAATGTTTCAAACTCTGATCCGAAAACATTACTCAAGTTTATGTAGGATTGTATTTCCTTCGCAGTTAGATACAGGTTCAAGCTAACAGCTTGGTAACTCCTATATAAACTTAATGAGGCACTGTTGTATTCTTTTTTCTTCCATTTTTAATGAACAATTTCCTTTCAAAACTTCATTAACTGCACAAGTCTAATGTATAACATGAAGAACTTTATTGTCCTTTAAGCGCTGGAACTCATGTAGACACCCAGAAGCAATATTAAGATATTCCTGACATTTAGCTTGTTGTTGTTAAACTCCTTGGTCTTACTGTCCTGAAAATCTCTTCTTTCTGAATCAGTGATGAAGAACGCTACAGATACAGAGACTATGCAGAGAGGGGCTACGACCGCCATAGGACAAGCAGAGAGAAAGAAGACAGACACAGAGACAGGAGACACAGAGAGAAAGAAGAGACTCGACACAAGTCATCTCGAAGGTTTGATTTCTCTTTTTTTAATAGGATATGAAAGACTTGCCCAGTTAAAAAAAAAAAAAAAAGAAAGAAAGAAAAAAAGAAGTAAACTTTTAAAAGAACCCCAAACAAACAGGAGTTTTGTGGAAAGACTGTAAACACTTGAATGTGCTACTTGGAACAAGTCTGCCATATAAAACATGGACAGACAAGAAGCAATACTGACCCTGGGTAACCTCATATTGAGTGACAGTCGGTATGTGAACAGAAATTAGGACACTGGGGAAAGAAGGGTAAAAATGGTGAGTCAGAAAGGGATGGAATGAAGCTGACATTCAGCAGCATGAACAGAACAACTCAACAGTCATTCTCAGTAAGTAAAATAGTCTTCACAGTCACTTGATAGAAATTGTTTTACCTGATCCATTTTAAGTTAGAAATAAAAGTTAAGTCCAGAAAATGGGGTTACCAAGAATGTCAAATTATTAAGGAATGCCAATAGGTGCATGGCATTGTTAAAAGTATTGCTATTAGAATATGGGTTGCAAATGGGAAAAAGCATTCTATTTTTCCCCCAAAAAGTACAGGATGGATAGATGTATGTTCCATTCCAGGAAAAATTCAGTTCTGCACTGACATCCAAAAACTCTGAGCTGGGAGCAGATGCCAGTTTTCAAATATGAATGCAGAAGCTGTTTTTTTGGTACTTTGTAATGAAATAGGGCCTGAAGTGTCAAGCGTTTGAGGCATGTTTTCTCTCTATTTAGTAACAGCAGACGTCGTCACGACAGTGAAGAAGGGGATAGCCACAGAAGGCACAAACACAAGAAGTCCAAAAGAAGCAAAGAAGGAAAAGAAGCCAGTGGTGAACCTGCTCCTGAACAGGAAAACACTGAAGCTGCCCCTGTGGAATAGGCTTGTGTGATTTTTTTTGCCTACTTGCATATATATTAGTGCCAGAAATAGATTACTATAAATCTTGTTATTTTTCTGGGAATTATAATAATTTGCTCTTAATCTTGTTCTGTTAGTTTGAAATCAAAGGTTACTTTGGTTTTTTTTGAAAATAAAAGAACGAATTTTTCATGTTAAGATTCTTGGACTGACTTTGTCTTTTAAGAAACAGTGAAACAGTGAAAAAACATCTTACATCTAGAGGCTTATGCTCTTACAATATAAGTAGGGCTTAAATTCTTTGTATTAAATTGTCTCCTTTTTTCATAAGCCAACGGGAAGGTCATTCTTTTACTGACTTTAGAAACAGTGTGCATTCATTTTTTTATATACCCAACATCTGGAACAGTGTGGGTTTAGCTTTTGGAGACATTTTTGGAAAGGTCGTCCTTTACTACAGGGACACACAGGAACTGCAGGCTTTTCAAAAGACTTGTAATAACGTGAAGCAAAGAAAAACCTAGGGAAAGTGGGAAAGGTGCCGATTGTTCTTAGTTGGATGGAACACTGAGCATGGTGATGATACACTTGGTAATTATGTCTGGTTTGTGTAGGTGCATAAGGATGAATTAAGCTGGATAATCGTCCCTGCTGCTTTTCAGTGGCTTAAGAGAGAGTTCATTTTAGTCTTTGTTCTAGGGGAACAGCTGCCCTTAACATGATAAAGATTAACAAACACATCCTCTTCCCACTGCAAGCTTGTGAGATAAAAACAAGACTGTGGAACATGAGTAATTTGCAGAGAAAGACGAAGGACTATTTTAAAAGACATATAAGACCATCATCACTTTCAGATTTACTTCATGCAGAACAGTATCAAGTGTGATTGATAAGGCAGTCCCACAAAAATTTTACTGCTATTCAAAAGATTTACTTGATGGCGTTAGCAGGGTGCAGTGTATTTTCTTAAAAGTAATACTCTATATAAAAATCCCAGATTTAATATTATTAATCAGAACAAATCAGGGAATCGAGGTAATTTGGTTTTGGATGAAAATAATGTCTGTACAAGTACACAGTTACAATTATTTTTAATTATTTTAGAAATTTCATTCACAGTTTTACAGACAAACAGTACTTGAAAGTCTTGAAAATACCAGCTTCATGCTGACCATGAAAAGGTACACATAATCAAAGTGCTATTAATGTGTTGGATAAAAACCTTCACCTGATTATTGCAACTAGAAAAATTGCAAGAGATATTTCCATAAGGTTATTCAAGGTTTTCTTTTTGTAAATCAAAATAAAGTGGGTGAGCAGAAGCTGTTGCTCCTTCAATTTCATCATTATTATTATTATTATTATTATTATGCAACAAATAGATATATAGGTATGTATAAAAAAAAACCAACAAAAAACCCTTAAGAACACAGGGAAGGAAGGACTTAAGTCTGTAGCTTGGATCACTCTGAAGTGATTTTCTGACGGGTGTCACTGTTTTGCCTAAACTTGACTTTTCTTGACATGCGGGTTGAAATTTCACAAACCTTTTCTTTATAAATACATACTTTACTCCCCAAAAAAGCAAAGACTGGTGTTCCTTTTTTTAAAATGTTTTCCCCATGTTAAGATACTTGTCATACTCTCCATGAAGACTTGTTTTATAAAAATGTGCCAGGCCAGGACACAATTGTGAGAGTAATTTTTCCTTTTAGTTCTTTGAGCATCCTTGCCAAGCAGGCATGCATCATTCCGGATGTGTTCCTGCCATTGACAGCAAGGAGGATGTCACCGCATCTGAAAAGATAAATGCAAGACAACAATTAAACGAGGTGACTTCTTATCTTAAATGTTTTCAAATGCCAAAGCACATCCTTAAGCTGGGGGAAGGGGTAGAAATGAGTATTATGGTTCCTTCTGTGGCTAACTACTGTTCACGAATGTGGGAATAAAGCACATGAAAATACTTCACTTGTTTGGGTTTCTTACAAATATATAATTAATGAGACGTATTTGAAGGAAAACATGATATAGTTCTTCTGATGTTCATTCTGATGAATCATCACAGAATCATAGAAGGGCTTCAGCTGAAGGGACTTCAAACATAATCCAGTTCCAATCCTTGCTTTGGCCAGGGACACCTTCTACTAGACCAGGTTGCTCAAAGCCAAGCCAACCTGTCCTTGAATAAGGAGAAGGCATGGGCAACCTGTTCCAGAGTTTCACCACCCTCATATGAAATAATTTCTTTTTGATACCAGTCTAAAACTACTGTCTTTCAGTTTAAAGCCATTGTCCCCTGTCCCGCACTACATACCCTTGTAAAAAGTCCCTTTCCAGCTTTAGATACTAGAATGATCCGTGTTCTGAACAACTGCACCTTTTAAGCCTTGTTAATTGATGTAAGTTTGTGCCATGATTGTGCATTTACTCTCTTCAAGTGTATTGGTGTTTGGTTGGGGTGTTTAGAACTGGAGATGTGGGAAATCTCTGTGCTGGCATGGTTTGTACCACCCCAGAGATCAAACTGACTCTTCCTTTAACTTACTCACATACTAGTAGATTGCTAGACATCTGGAAACATTCTGCTATGAAGGCAGATCTGTTAAATTTCAGGCTACCTGTGTCCTGTTTTCATATCTCCCAGAGCTACTTCTGTATCAGTGAGTCCTTCCCCCATCTTAATGAAAACATGTTTTTTAAAAACTCCCACAAGTTAACCAGAAGAACTTACTGAAATGCTACTTTTTAAAGATAGTAATCATTACCTAATTCTGCCATCATTATATGCTGGTGTTCCCCCAACAATGGATTTGATAAAGAATGGTTTGTTCCCAGTATGTTCTTCATAACCTCCTACGATGCTGAAGCCAAGACTTCCAGATGTATTTCTTCGTAATACAATTTCTTTGCAGCTGTACAAATATCTGAAATAAACCAGTTTAATTAAATGTCTTATAGTTAACTTTAGATTCTGATGAACCACTAATAATGAATCTGCCTTTTCATGGACCCATACACTGTTTTTTAAAATAGTGCCATATTTCCACTGTATTAAGCACCTACACTTCTCTTCTGTTCCTGTAGTACTGCTTTCCTGTTACAACCAGATAACCAGTTATCCCAAAAGTAAAATTAGTCTTGGGCTTAAGCGTTAAATAAGTTTCTTGTATAGGGTAGGAATTATGCAAATGCTCTGGTTGATGTGATGGAGAAACGCACTTCAGCCTGAATTTAATGTTTGTAAATCAGCAATTCAAAAAGCTGTGTTTCTTCTACCTTGCACACCCCAATGACTTGTTTATCTTCCAGATATGAGCCTGTGTGTGATTAATTATGTCCAAGTGCTCAGGCACTTACTACTGTGGTGCATGCCAAAGTGTAATAATTTTAAGGCCAATGGAACGAACTACAAAAATGACAGATTACACAAAGACAAAATTGGTAGAATTAGGGATCCTGAGCTTTTCTTTTTGAGTAACCTGATAAGTCACAGCATGGAAGATGAGAGAAACTTATGCATGTGAGTCAGTGCTTTGGAGTACTGAGTCTGCTCTTAAGAAGATAGCTTGTCCTTACCGTAATGATTAATACAAGATTTTGTAGTAAGAGAACTGAAATCTGCTTCTCCATTTGTCTTTTGAATGTATTTTATGATACTGTTATGCTCATCAAAGCCTAGGTTCCAAAACTAGGAATAGGGGAGAACTAAGAATAGTGTTATTAGGCTCTTAAATGTTGCCTAATGCTCTGAGTACATTAATTTGTTTCCTTTTTTTTTTTTTTTTTTAACCAAATTAGTTCCATTTGTTAGAAAGTGAGTGATAAAAATTTCTGTCCATAGTACTTTACCATCTTATCCTTAGTGGTGTCCCCAGGAATGACTGAAATTTCTGAATGACTATAAATATATTTGCTACTCCAAATCTTAAAATATAGGCTGACCTACAGCAGGTAACTGTTACAAGCTCTATTCAGAGACTTTTTAGGTTTCTAGGAAGCACCTGACACTTCTATAGTAGGATAAATAGCCTTTATGTTAAAGACTGATATGCCTAGTTTTAAAAATTGTATTTTAAATAGTGCATTTGCTGTCTTTCACAGCAGTAACACTAGATTAGTCCCCCAGGGCCTACAAATATTCACCTGCTGCCAGGATGGTAGGTATGTAATATTTGCACAAGAATTCACTGGTTGCTAATGTAAGAAACAGGTGACATTTGCTTCTTCCTCAGCAGCCAGGCATTATTACTTTACCGTCTGTGGACTTCTTCAATGTGCAAAATCACTTAAACCCTCTGTGTTTGATGGTACTTATCAAGGTCATGACCAAGCAGTGCCAGGATCCAGCCCTTAGTGCTGTAATTCAGTGTTGATGTTGGGGCAGAGGTCTCTGCTGCCCAGTGCTACACTCACTGCCTTAAGGAGCACATTCCTGAAATTGAAAGGTAATCAGCTAAATCCTAATGCCATAGAACAGTAGGCAAGCAGGTAAGGACAGGAGGATAAAAGGCAGTGAAGCCAAACACACCAAGCACAGAATGTGCATTCTCTACATGCAATCTATAAAGTTATTAGTTGCATGGTCTCCATCAGTCCAGAAAGCATAAATATATATTTGCTGTCAAAGTGTATGATAAATTTAAGTAAAATAGACACAGCATAACAGCATTAGGATTGTTCTCTCTGCCAGAGCACAGAAAACACATAAAAACCAAGGAACAGCAGAGAGCAACCACACAGTTGTGACTCCAAGCTCCTGCTCTGCCTTTTGCCTCGCCAAAGGGACTGGGTGTAACCTGCTCTGACAAGAATGCAGTGGAGACATGGAAGTCAGGAGAAGAGGTGCTGGTGTGATGGTCAGTTTGGGAAACCCCCTTTTCTCCCCTCTTCAGAAAACATTGACAAGCTTGTCTTCTTGGGTTCCCCATACCCAAATTGGTAATTAAATGTTTTCAGTTATGAAAGCCAAGTCTGCTTTGGCCATGACAATAATGAGTGAGGGATTTCCCTGTCTATTGACCAATGAGTTTACTCACTCTTCTCCTTTTCACTCACCCTCCTGTGGGTGTTGGTGCAGGTCCAACCCATCATGACAGCCATAGCTAGAGACTGACTCTTAAAAGAATAGGAGTGTCTAGAACGTGTTTATGCCTTTAATTCAATGTTTTCTAATCTCCATCCTGTGGGACAGAGGTATAAGCATGACAGCGCATCAGTGCTGTTCAGCGCTGTCACGGCTGTGAAAAATGCTGGCAGGCAAAGCTGAGCTGTATGGAATGCAGGTGCTGCTTGCTCCAAAGAGTTCAGTGCCTAAGCAGAGATGCCTGCTCTGCCTAAGCAAAGAGCAGCCCAAAGGGAGTCCATTCTTTTAGGGCTGTTTAATCATAAAGACATGCTACAAAGTACCATGGAGAAAAGATAAAACTATATGAAAGCGCTTAGTGTGTTTGAGTAGCTCATGTTTCTGTGATAATGAAAGCCCCAGTCCGGGTGTTTTGACCCAGTCAAAACATAACCCACTAAACCATACCCATAACCCACTAAACTGCAACTGGTCTAATGAGAACCATCTCCTTGGAAGACAGCAGCTCACAGTCTTCAGCCTTTATCACTAAATACTCCAGAAGATGAGGATAAGGAATAATTTATGTGTGAACCTGCCTCAGATACAAGATTTGGGGATATACAGTGTCTAGCCACAGGGTCCTATCTTGAGCAATACAACTAAGCATCAGTTACGGATGCATAAGGAATTTGAAAGTGCCTGTTTTCAAGTAGTTAAATGTGCAATTCCCTGCTGATTTTCATAAAGCACAAGTAGCCTTATGCTCTAGGAATGAAAACCAGACCAACTGCAGGAGGATTTCAGCACTAACAGCTATGAAAAGAGTAACTCCCTCCTCCCTCCCCATTACAGTACACAAATGGCAGCCAAATAAGTAATCTTTGAGAATTGTTTCCACCAGTGTTCTACAGCCTAGACCGAGTTACTTTGGAGGTGTTTCTGTCCTAATTTCATGTTTTACAACTTGTTCTACCCCAGGTTTGCAGAATGACTTTGGCCACCTTGTCTCTTTCTCATCTCACTTTACAGATGAAGAAAAGCACTTGTGTGAAGTACTAATGTTTGTAAATGTTATGACAGGACGATCTAGAAAGTATTCTAAGTACTAGCTGAGGGAAGGAAATGTGAGGAGAGCAAAGAAAGGAGAGCAGGAAAACAAGCAAGGGTAAAAGCAGCATCACAGAGCTGGGGAAATGCTCTTCGCCAGCTGTTCCCCATTATTTCCTTTGTGCATGCTTCACAACAACATGTCCCTCTACCAATAAAGGCATTCTGTCTTCCTAAACAACAAACAATTAAATTAGCTATCCTGAAATAAGACTTGGGGTGAGAATGCTTAAGGCCCTGCATCACTGTTTCCTCCCGCCGCCCAGCCGCAGCCCCTCCGCTTGCATGCAGGCCAAGTTTTGACAGATGTCAGATGCACATGTGCACATATTTTATAACCACCACATACTGGATTGTACTACAGAAAGGACAGAGGAGCTGTTTATGTATTATTAAGCCATACAAAAGTGGGAAAGCCCAATTCTAAGATCTCGCAAGAAAAGGACAAAATTTAAGTGAGATCCACAAATGCTAAATTAGCAAGATGGCTTTTCCAAGTCTTTGAGCCTTGGTGCAAGGAATCAGATAACTTGTCTGATTCTGCTGCTACCAACTTCATGCAGAAAAGTTATATAACTCCCTAATTCTCAATATTTGTGTCTCTTGTCTGTACCCATCTCTGTAATATGCATGCAGTCCCTGGGAAATGAAGAGTTCTCTTCTAGTGTTGAAAATCAGGTATTTACAGTAAGCTACTTTGCATCTTGTAATTACTATTAATGTTAGCCTGCTTTCTACTTCATTGATCATGGACAGAAGTCTGTAGATAAGCTCTAGTGTTTAGTTCAACTCAGCACATTTTGTGGTACCATTCACAGGATTTTCCTCAAAATTTCATGGATTTGGAACAAAGGAAAGACTCTCCTGTCCCCTCAGTTTCCTGAGCCTGAACATCCCACTCTAAATTGTGAGGTCAAGCTGCCTCTGAACACCCCACCTTGCTTGCTGTGAACAGATACACACACTGCACTGCCAAGGCTTGGCTTGAGCCACATCTTTCCTTTCTGAAAAGAATTTAAATAATCTACTATCCAGCTTCCTCTTTTTTAAACCATGCCTGTTCCTGGCCTACCAGTTTTGCTGCCTTTTCTATTTGTTCAGTTTGTCTCATATAGGTGTGCCCCTTCCTGCTCATCTTCCCAAGTACTTTTCATGATCCTGCGTAATAATGATTTTGACACTTCTGCTTTTCTGTTAGCTGTACCAACCATTTTTAGACTCATAAATCTTGGAACAGTCCTTCTAGTAAATTTTTTTAATTAAAGTAGGTGATTCTTCAACATTTTGCCCCATAATTGCCCTTCAGGCACTTTTTTCAAGATGGACCTGTCAGACATCTATTTAGACAGAGTATAATTTTCTCTAACAGCCTGGAAAATGTCATGAGACTGCTGACAATATCTTGGGACCTAGTGAGATGTGATCCTTGCCAAAAGCAAACTGAAAGCCAGAGAAAGGTTAAATGCTCAACCTGGAGCACAATGAGTTAACACGATACACATCCTTGTGAGAGAACTTGTTGAAGGACTTTCAGACATCTGATGTGGGCCCTGGAGAATCAGAACAATAAGTGAGTGAGCACAGTTATGCTTGGGAAGACTGAAGGGTCTGCTAATACCTAGTGAGCAATCCCAAACCTGATCCTCTTGTGCCCCTACTCAGCCAATCAGCTCCAGTAAGAAAACAGAGCACCTTTGTTACTGTCACATCTAACGCGCACTGGTCCCTGTCCCAGGCGCTAGTCTGATGTCCAGAGCAGTGTCCCCACTCAGCATACCAATGTCCCCATGTCTCTTTGAAGGAGAAGGGCCATGCTGTGCTCTGTGCACGGCCTCACAGCTGGGGATAGAGTTACAATGAGCTCTTGTCTTCAGCCTTGCTGACACTGGGGCTGATTTTCCTTCAGACAAAAAGAGCTGGAATGCCTTCACACATGCAGCCTTCAGAGGAGGAAGGCTAAAGTGAACTCAGAAACTGTTTCTAGAACAGGAAAACTCATTTTACTGCCAAACTGCAAAGTGGAACTGACTGATGTGAACTCTTGAGTGCAAGCCTGCAGTACTGTGGAGCTCTGTCCTTCAGGTCCTGTACCATGCTAAGGTACTCGGAACTTCAGGCAGCTCCATGAAGGGCTGGCACAGGCAGGGTGTGATTGTTTCAGTCCATCTAGCAATGGATGGTGATAGAAGGCAAGACTCAGCACTGCAGATTGCAGCATCTATAAGGCCTCTGGTCTGTTGCTGTCTCTTCACTGAGAGCATTACCCGTGCTCTAGTACCTTCACTGTGGTGCTGGTCAAGCTCAGGAGTGCAGAAGTTAGCAGGAATGAGGATCTCCTTGGGCCTGCCTGTCTTCAGAGACTGAGTGAGAAAAATTTACCATTGCCTGGGGTAGCAAGTTAAGTACCATTTATTGCATTTTCTTTTTACTGCTTTTCTTTCACAGATATAAAGACGTAGTCCTGCCCACTGGAGGAGGAACATTTTGCCTGTGGGTTACAGACACACAGCCCACCTTCTGCTCTTGCAGTGCTTCAGCACATGTTATACAGTCATTAGCCTCAGACCAAGCCCTGAAAAACATCTGGCCCTCACAGCAGACCTTCCTGCAAGGTGAATGAGTTCAAAATGGCTCCAGCTAGAAAGAGCAAAACCTGTTACGCAAGAGTAGGAAATGGAGTCCTGAAACTGTGCCTAGAGAAAAGCCCACCTGTTCTGCGAAACCTGTTATGCAAGAGTAGGAAATGAAGAGGAGTCCTGAAACTGTGCCTAGAGAAAAGCCCACCTGTTCTGCAGACCATCTTTTCCTGCCCTCCTGTAAAAGAGAGACACTGAACTGCTGCCAGAGTTAGGAGTACAGTCAAGAGGAACTTAAAAGATAAATTCTTCATTCCTTAAAACTGAGTGTCAGTTTCAACTTTGTGATCCCAGCTTTGCATATTCACAGATTCACAATGTGTCCTCATTTCATTCTTTCTGGAATGTCCTGGAAGCTGTAGGTATTACACCATGCACACTGAGAGCTTAGTGATGGGCTATGTGGCTCTTATTATCCTTGCTGAAATGACAACACAGCTGCTTCCTGTGTGTGACAAATGGTCTTCTTTCAGGCGGGGGTGGGGTTAAAAGAGGTGATTTGGTCATGCTGGCCAACTGCACGAACTTTGCAACATCTGGGTAAAGTCAAACAATTCAGCTGGATTTGGCTAAGGAGAAGGGCTGTACAGCTTGAGTGTTGCAGGAGGGGTATCTGCCTTCCGCAGGGTGGTTGAGCCTAAACTTCAGTTCAGCAAGCTCCTGTATCCCTGTAAGATTTTCCTTTCACTCCCTAAGTGCCAGATATGTTTACAAGATTGAAACAATTCAGCATCCTATCCTCCCTCGCGAGGGGAACTACATGTCTCTTTGGCCATGTACACGTACCCATTTACAAAAGGGAGGTATTTAGAGTCAACTCAGTGACAGAGACTGGATTTAATTAAGATGTCAGTGCAATGAATCAAGCCAAAAGAAAGTACTGCCAGAAAATACAAATCTTTCCTCCCACTCCCCCTCAGCAAGAGGTTGCAATCTGTGGACTTACCGTGGCAGCCCCAGCCACATAACCCAAGACGGTGACCACTCGCTGCTCTCGGAGGTCACCTGTGTGTCCTCAGGGGGTGGTAGGTGACCCTGCTCCTCCTGGGCTTCACATGCTCTCATCTCCAGGGCTTTGAGCACCACTGAGGAGTTGGTGTTCTTCAGCAGGGCGACGGCCTCACTCCGGCTGACTCCCGTCAGATCAATCCCATTCACGTTCAGGAGGATGTCACCTGAGACCAATAAAGCTGATGATAAAAAACCTTGCAGTGTTTCCAGGATTCCCTCCCCACCTCCACAAACAAGTGAGTCAAATCCATGGCCAAGAACAGGCTGCCTGACGAGGCTTTTTGTTATTCCTATCATTTAATGAAGCATATGCTAGTAAACATGCCACAGGCATGAGGGAAGATTCCTGTACACAGAAACTTTTTGCGTGGCTGGACAGAGGATTTGTCCTGGTTTCTTTCCACGTCATGTCCTGCATCTGGAGCTGAACAAACAGCTGGGGTCCTGCTGTACCAACAAGCTTTGGTACTGGTGCCTAGTACTGGTCCAGGTCTCTGGAGTCCACTTCCAGCTAACAACATTTGTACTCATCCTAAGCTTGAAACCCAACAGCTCAGTGATGTTTTTTCTCCCAGCTCTCCCTTAGCAGAGGACTGCCACTCTAACTGGCTCTTCCTATGTTGCTTCGTGGAATGACATGTTATTATTTTCACATTAATGCCTGTTTGAATGGCTGCAAGCCAAACCATTTTTCTGTATGCCTTATTTATAATACAGGCACAGCAGCCACAGAGAAAAATGCAAAGATGACCTCAATTACTACAGGAAGAACAATAAGGACATCACTAATGTCATGCAAGCAGCCTCAATGCCGAGTGCTCTGCAACCCTTCATAGCAGGCTCCCATGCCAGGGCTTTCCTGGGTGCCCTCTGTGCTTGGCCTGGATGCTTCTCCAGGCAGAGATGTATCACCGGCAGTCCAGGTGCTGCAAATGAGCATTAGCCTCTTCTTGTGGTCTGTCCCCAATAAGAAGGACAACAGCCTAAGAGCTGCTCTAAATCAGAGGCCTACGGTGCTATTATAACATTACATATTCATTTGTTTCTAATTTTATCAAATTAACTGGGCTGAGTTTTCCATGCTGCCTCATGATGAATATTTTTTGGAAATCCCACTGAGAGGTAGTCATCTCCGAGCAGAAAGAAAGGGGTAATCTGCTGTTTTGCTCTTGTTGTGTTCTCACATGGGTTTCATTGAGTAGACACAAAGAGGAAGTTCCCATGTGTGCCAGTGCTGGGCACTGAGACCCAGGCTCCTGGGGTCTGACTGGGTTGCAGCTATTCTGCCCCATTTTTAGGTGCCTTCACTTCTCTCAAACTCAGGATTTCCCTCCAGAAACTGGAGCTCAGTGACTGGACTGAAGGAGAATATAGGGGATGAAGGGTGGGTGAGCTGTGTCATTGCTGGATGCAGGCTACTGAGGGATTTGCTCTTGAAGATGGAACATCCTGAAACCTGAGAGTTTCCTCTGCTGCCTGGCTACTCCCACAAAACCAGCTGATCAAATATGGTCCTCATCTTGCTCTAAAAGCTTTTTCATACAGATTCACACAGAAGGGGAGAAACTATTAGCTTTACCATTCTGTTACATCAGTAGCTAAATGGGGTTAGGAAGCCAAAATTTCCAGACACGAGTTTCAGCCACAAGGCACTAATATGGCTTCATATATAATGGGAATTTTGATCATGTATATTTCATTCAAATTCATTAATGCAATGACAAATAAGCAAAAAAAAAAAAAAAAAAAAAAAAGAAAAAAAAAGAAAACTTTAAAAACACATTAAGGTTGCACAGTGAATGTATCAGGAGTTAGGAGATGGTGGTGCAAGCTAATTTTCCTGTGAAAAGATATTTTTTTCTATCAGAATATTCCTATATCCTACTTCACAGAGATATGCATATTATGTCTGCATAATTATGCCTTTTCTAGTAGCTGACTTGAGACCCTCTAATCCAACACATCCCAAAATCTATAGGATTGCTGAAGATCTCAGAGTGTGAAGCTCTTTCACTATCCCCCAGTTTTCAAAAGAAGCTCTTGATTTAAAGCAGGGTTTCAAAATCCCCCCTTTTTACCTGTTTTTATCCTGCTGTCTCTGCTGATCACTCCTCCAGGTTCCACACTTATCACATAGATAGGCAAATCCCATTCCCGGTTAGATGCTCCACCTGCCACAGTCATTCCCAGTGATTCCGTGTGATCTTTCCGGACAGCCACCACCTTCTCATGACAGGTGACAGTGTGAAGGGTGCTCTGTGATGGAGAAAATAGCAACAACAAACACAGTTTGTGGGCATGGCGGCCTCCCTGACGGCTTTGGCATTTTCTATCAAAACAAATATGCATGGAAGTAACACCAAGACACTTCCCAGCCACCTGGCCTGATGGGCAGCAGGACCCCCTCAGGGCCTTAAGCATCTGCACCAAGTTACCACCAAGATAATTGTGCTTTAACAGTTAAAGTCAGGCACTGCTCCCATGAAAACCAGAGTTGTTTTAGTGCTAAGGCTAATAGAATCAGGTTCTTGAAATGTAAATGAGGAATTTGATTTTAAAAGAAAAAAAAATTCTTGATAATAATATCACTAGTGGCCATCATATCTTTTACTATCAGATTGTGCTTCTTATCCTGCTGCTTGCAGTCTGAGCATCATCTGTATAGTTAGTGAGAAGTAGTCCTCTTGGATTTGAGGAATGAAACCATTGGGGACATATTAGAAGAGACATATTTCATTTGGTCTTCCATATATCTGTGTTTCTATGTGAGTTATGGGTGGAAATACACTTGAAGAATAAGTGTTTCTGTTCAGGAAAAGAGAAGGACATTCACAGTGAAGAGCCAGCAGTTTCCCGGGTGCTCTTAGTGTTTCTGCTTGAAGGGTCAGTTCAGGACAGCCATCCTTATATTTCTGCCTCTGAGCAGGAAAAGTTAAATACACACAGCTGGTCATGCAATAACCAGTGCATGAGTGAGGGTGCAACAAACCCACAGGTGCCCTCAGGATGGAGAACCACTGCAATGCAAGCTCCAACAAAACCTGTGAACTGAATGTCATGTTTACCATGCACTCAGTTCTTACAGAAGGCAAATAAATCTGGATTTAAATGTTAATTGCTTTGCTCTCCTTAAGTATTTCACAAGCAGTGCTCCTGACATCAACTCCTGACAATCCCAGCCCCTCTTGCAGGAACAGCATTATCCACTCCAGGCTCATGTACAATAGCACACTTCTAAATACATTTCAAATGCGTATTTAAAAGACTCTTCTCATTCACAAATGTGACCTCATATTTGTAATATGCAAAAATAATCTATAAAACCCATTTAAAGCCACATTAATCTCTTCTTAGAAATCTGACATCTCACAAAGATATTTTACATTGATTCCTGGGCCTGCAGCATGGAAAGTGGAGCAGATGAATCCACAATGTCTCCCTAAGTGACAATGACAGGACAAAGGAAAATTATGGCAAGATTTTTTTTTATGGGAATAGGGCAGACTATGTCTTTGATCTGTGCTTTTTTTTTAAAGGTATGTTTGGTGGAATTAACTCCACATCAAGATTTCTGTGATGCAATGTTAACAACAAAACATAGGACCTTCTAGAAGCTTAGCAAAGGATTTCTCTGTGCTTGAGCCGATGAACAGTAGCTGCCACAGAGCTCCAGAAACAAAAAGGCAAAGAGCTCGGTGGAAAGAATTCTCTCAGTCTCTGAGAGAAAACCAAACAACACAGTTGTCTGGACATATGAGACGTGGTTCATGCAGAACATAGGCACTATGTCAGAATAATTTGGCTTGGGGCTTGCAAACAAACCTATGAATTTCTGAAGATTTTAAAGCCTTCTGAAAATGTTCTGCTCCAAATAAATTTTATGTTCTGATCCAGATAATTTTAACCTTTCACCTTTTTCTTTAAGAGGCAAATATTTGAAACATAATAGTTCTATCTTTATGCAAATTAAACTTAATGTTTCATCCATGTTTTGCAAAAATATCCTTTTTCCCTTGAAAATGAATGGCTTTCCACCAGGAAAAGGCCACTTTTTCAAACATGTGGGATAGGGGTGCTACTAATTTTCCCAAAATCGCAATCTGAAATTCTGTAGCAAAACATGAAATTGGGATTCTATTTGTGGCTCTGAGTGAGAGAGCAGTCCTGTTACTTATGCAGCATACATCCCATCTCAGACAACAAAAACATTAGAGCATTAGTGGGTTTATCAGTATTTTTTGAGGAATCAGCACAGGGAGAAAAGATTTCAAAGTACTGTTTGGGAACAAATTGTCCTGCTACATTTCAATGAAGAATTATAGAAGTACCAGTACTTGTATGCTGAACCACAAAGGACCAATTTTCTTTTGAAGCTACTCTTTCCCATGTCATTTTTTATATGGCTGCAGACAGAAAGGATTTGGGGTGACTTGACTGAGACAAAGGCAGTGATGAAAGGAAAGCAAAGCCTTTTTTAGTAAACACACGTAGAACTTGCTTGGAGGTATAATCGATAGCAAGTAAACCAGTTAAAAGGCAGTGTTTATCACTGACTGCATTTCAGTGCATTCTCTTCTAAACAATTGTCCTTCTCTGTCATTTTGAAGCGACCTTGGAGGTCAGGAGAAGAAAAACATAACAGTTCATCTCCTCCTCTTTTTATTTTTTCCTCCTTTTCTGTATATTTACTGGAAAATAAATATTTACAGCAGATTATCACAACATCAAAGCCATGACACGTGTCTTGCAGACAACAAAAAACATCTCTGTGTCTGTTTGGAAAATGTACTTCACCTGAAGGTTAACCTGCTCATATGGTCAGGAAACATTGCCTGCTCCAGCAACATTTTCTTTGCTCTAAGTACTAGACAATTAATTTGAAAGAAATAAGAAAACAGTTCCAATTAAAAACAAGTGCTATTTAATTAATGGCACAGCTCCCAGTGACTTCAAAGGAATTGAATCAGGCCTGTTTATATGTTACAGCCTGGCTTCACAACCTCAGCTGCACAAGAAAGTGTTTGTGACATCTCTTCTCTGAATGCCGGCAGCAGCCAGAAGAGTTTGGGCTGTGCTTCCCCAGTCTCTGTGCAGAGGAAAACAGATCCATGAGACCCTGGGCAGGACCAATCTCTTGGCACACCATACACCTGGCATCGTTGCCACAAGAGAAGGACATGGCCACAAGAGATCAGCCTCTTTTTATCCAGAACCTTGTGGGCAACATGGCTGGTCACCACTGGCCTGGAAGAGAGGCACCTCCCCACGCTGTACAGACTGGCTGTACAGATGGAGGTTGGCTGTCCTGAGGCCAAGAGCTTGGCCCAAAGTGGCTCCTGAGCCACTGCATGAGCCAGTCAGCTGCTGGAAGCTAGAGCTTATTCTTGATGCTGAATACGGGATTAAGAGCAGATTTCAGCCCATGTATACATGCATGCTCTACAGTGAGAGCACTTTCACTAAAAGAGAGCATTCCTGACCATCTAATATCACTTTCCTCAGTAAGCTCAGGGTACAAAAAACACCTTAAAATTAGCCAGAAATCAAGGCAGCTAGCAATCCTCTATTAATGACATATAATAAAGCAATCCCACTGATGGCAGTAGGTAGCAGACTCATCAGACCACACACACAGAGGAGACTCCCCTGACAGTGAGGTCCAACCATTTCCTTGGTTTTTGGGCAGGAGCATGTGCTGCATTAGGACACTGTACAGCCCCTAGGCTTGCAAACATTACTCCTGCAGTAATGCCTACTTAAAATAAATAACATTTTTTAAATCTTTCAAAGCCAGTTTAAAAATCTTGAATTGCAAATTATGTTCAGTTAAACCTTCAGCAAAATATAATGAAATATTTAAACTGACACAGTCATGCCCTATAAAAGGGCAACTAACACTCCAGTAATGTTTGCATCAGACCCAAAGTCCACAGTGCCTGAAGCTCATTGTGTCTACTGGCTGTACTGATCTGCTGGTCTACTGCTGGAGCATTTTCTCCGGTAGAAGCCCTCTACTATGTACACACAAAGCTAAAGGGAGGTAGGAACAGTTCAGAACTTTCTTTTTTTGGCTGTGCTTTTCCCTGGAAAGTGCCCAAATGGTGGCATTGGACAGAAGCCCACAGCAGTACACCCACTCGTGTGCTTATGCAGTACTCATCTCTTGTGGAAAACTGGAAATCCCCCTAAAAGCTGTGGCCTATGCAACAAGAGATGATTCATTAGTCCTTATAGCACTTGCTCATTAAAGGAGTGTAATGAAGCTAACATTGTGCCTTCAATCTCACAGCTACCCAAAATATTGTGGGACTTACCGAGAGCTCCTATCCAACATCTCTTGCTACAGGAAGAGAAAATGAGGCTCTTAGGGCAGAGAGAGACAAGCTGTGTTCCCAAATAATCCCATGTGGTATCAATTAATTACTCAGACCAACATGGCAGTGTTAGCAGGTGCTTGGATCTTCCCTAGGAAGCATACAGTAGCAACACAAGCTAATTGCTGTCCTTCACATATATTCCTAAGGAAATCATTGCTTCACTAGAAAGTCATGCCTTGCAGATGCATGATTAGTTGGACACTATTTGCTATTTGGTAGTAGCTACTGAACACTGCCTGCTTTCTGTTTTAACTCCTGCTAATTTGGTCCCACCTAATAAGAGCTGTGATTGTGACCTTGTGGAAAAGGAAAACTAAAAATACATAAATATATACTAGCATTTTTAACATATAAAACAACTGAATAATGTAGTTTTAAAAGACCTGTAAAAATAGGTATATTTTAACATTTGTAAAATCCAGAGCTACACTTGTCTCCAGGCTGACAACTGTGCACCAGATATTTGGTCCAGAGGTCCCTTTAAGGACACAACTGGCTATCCATCAAGCAGGATGAACTTAAGCCCTGCCTGCACACCTCCCTGATACACCCTGGCACCAGTGGCCAGGGTCAAGCTTGCATGGGTTTGCATAAGTGGTGACACACAGGGTGATTAATGTAAATTAGCCCGACACGTGGCTTCAAATTTAGTGAAATAAACAAATCCAGTTCCTGCAAGGACATGCCTTGTTCTGTCTAAAGTGGAAAGAATAACACTGAGCAAGCTCAGAAAACATATTTTCAAAACTCTAGCTGCATTGGTTCCTACTCAAAACCTCGTATGTTTGAGCACCAGCATCTCTCTGCCTTAGGCAAAGAGAATATTGTGAGTCTAGATGCACTAAACACACACTCTGACCAGGTACACAGGGACAGCTGGGGCACAATTTGGTAATCACAGCCTCATCTGGGTGAGATGGCTGCTCTGTGCTGTGTCCCTGGTTGGTGCTGCACACCAGCAGCCCTTGCAGACCCCACACCAGGCAAGTTCCAGGTGCTGCCAGAGCAGAAGAAACACGCTTTGTGCCTAAAGCTTCACAGAAAGTCCTCGTGCTCTCAGCAGCCAGGGCATTTTAATAAATGAGCAACAGCCTAATGATGACCATAATTTTCAAGTAGGTTATGGGAATCTTTCAGGCCAGCATGTGAAAGCTTTTTGTCTGAAGACTATGCTACAGATGGCAAAACTTCAGAAAAAATTTCTTTTGGTTGGAGCGCATTGTCCTCTGCAGATTGACACTGCTGCTCAGATATGTTCCCATGGCCAGGACGCTGTGCACCACCACTGCCCATTACCTTCTCTTTCCCTCCCAACACCAGGCAGAGTCAGGGCAGAAGCAGTGGATAAATAATAATGAGCAGCACAGCCTTTGTGTTTCCATTACCAAGTAAGACATGCTTTTTCTGGTGACAGAAGCCAGAGATAACAGCCTTAGACATGCAACACTAGCTGCCCTCCCATTTCCCTGTCCCAGCAGAGACACCACCCAAGTGCCCTCACCTTGCCGGAGGTGTTTCTCTCGGCCGGACAAGGCTGGGAGCTGCCAGCACTGGAACTCCAGCCCGTCTCCTGCAGCAGGTCGGGGGTCTGCTGCCTGCTCTGCCGCGACACCACGAAGTGAACCTGCTTCTCACTGGCCTGCGGGAGGAGCACAGTGTGAATCCCATGGTCCAGCAAACCCCTGCACCCCAGCCCCAGAGTGTCTGTGAAATGCAGGAACCACTTAAACATTGGTTGGATTTCCCGTTAATGAGGTTGCTATGACATAAAGCAGCAGCATCAGTTCAGGTCAATGAAGTTCATAAAAGTTTACTGCCAGCTACTTAATATTTCTCTTGAAAATTTGGTGTTAACTCTAAAAAATCCTTTCTACCTCCCCCAAATTTGGCTGAAAGCAGTGCTCCACCACAGTGGGCACTGATCAGCTCTCACCTACACCTGTGTATACCACTGCAAAGCAGTGATTTGCCTGCCATGGTAGAGAGACAGGCAGACTACCAGAGCTGTTGCTGCTTGATGAATGGAAAAGCTGAAAAAGATACAATTAACCCAGAAACCAGGGATGTGCTTAGGCTTGCCCAGTGAAAGTGGGGAGTAAACAATGTAGTTAAGTCCACCTGCACGCAATGAGCATGACAAATGTAAGGAAGCTTGAAGAAGGGGAGAAAAGATATTTTCTTTAGTGCAATAACATCCTACTGCAGCAGAGCACAGAGAAAGAGGGTGGGCATAAGCAAGCACACAGGATAATAAAGTTTAGGATGGGAAAGCAGCTCACAAACTCTCACTCTAGGAAGAGCAGCTTCAAAGCAAATAACCCAAGCTCAAAGAAATAAACTAAACTAAACTAAACTGAAGAACAGTGTAGCAATAACCTCAGTGCTATAGAAGCATACTCAGAAGATGGGGCTGCAGATGCATTGTTTGTTGGTACCACAGCCCCCGGGGCTGCAGACATCCTGGCTTGCTTGCTAGCACTTCTCACTGGGGAGAAGCTCCAAGGAAAGCTGGCATTGAAGAAGCAGCTGAAAACCAAACCCAGATCCAGTTGCACTATTGAAATCAAATCTCCCACAGACAATTAACAGAAGCCAGAGGAAGCTTCTGGGAATTTTGTTTTTATAGCTTGGTTTGTCCTTTCTGGAGCTGAATTCAATAGCTGTAGCTGAGAGTTAAAAAAAGCTTTGGAAAAATGTCATTTTAGTTAAGAAAAAGCAACCTACTTCTCCTAAACTTCCAACTTCAAGCTTGAAATATACATGTTCAAGCCATGTTATTTTCAGTGAAGTAAAAAATGTGCATGTCTTTGTTACTTTCCCAATATCTTGGGGGATGCTAGTTTTTTTACTAGAAACTCAAATCTTCACAGCTTCATAATATATCATTTGGTGCAAACACACGTATTTCAAACCTCTGGACTCTGGACTCAACTGGTACCCAAAAGCAGAATTTTGTATGTTGGAAGAAAGGAAACCACCCTGGTCCCTAGTTTGTAATATGACTGAGGTGGAACTGAACAACACAAGATTAAACGTCCCAAGGGCATGTGGCCCTATGAAAATACAGTTTTCTCAAAAATGAACAGTTTCAACTTAACTTCTTTCTGAAATTTATCTGCTGCCACATGGTAAGCCTCAAAGCTGGTTATTTAGAGAAAGGTTGTAAAACATGATTAATTCTCATAGAACAACTAGCAAAAGTTCAACAAGAGTCTCTGTTGCAATGGCACATTTGTCTACGGGCCAGTCAAGCTGAGTAGTTTCTCAGAAGTCAGAGTGGTTTAGAAAGTTATCCAAACAACAAGAACAGCTTTTGTATTTACATACATGTGAAAATCCATTAATGTTTCTACTGATCAGATTATTTATTGCTGATTCATTCTGATCTCTCCCTCCCTCTTACCAGTGGCTTTTCCCACAATTCTTTCTCTGTATTTTATGCTGAAGTGAAAAATAAAGAAAGGAGGTCAGCTTTGATACCAAGTGCAAGTCAGAGCTGAAACACTCTTCTAGAATTAAAATCTGTTACAGCCAAGGCAAATCAAGCGGGAAGGCAGAGACACAATGGAAACTTCTGATCATCTAGTGGGTAATTGCATTTCAGAAAGGGGCACCAGGGCTGCTCTTGGCAGAAGCTGGCCCATGTCTCACTGGGATGATGGAGCACGGATATGCTCCACACCACAATCTGCTTGTCAGAGGTAGTTGTTGGGTCATCTGTTCCTAGCAGCTGCTCTGAGCTGTGGTGGGGGAAGGAGGTGAGGAGGAGGGTGAACATCTGGGGTCAGTAAAGTCTGACTCAGCCCATGTAGCTTGGCTTGATGCGCTCACATGGGCACCCCATATCTGTTACCTTGCACCTTTTCTTGTCACTCTCATGGAAAACAGATGTGGACTGTCTCGTTATTTAGATTCAAAGTGCCACTTCTGACACAAGGCCATGGCTTAATGTGACAAACAGGAGGCAGCAAATTCCCAAGTGTTATGATGTGTGCACGTTCCTAATTAGCACTTACACATTTTCCTCATTTCAGTTCTTGTGACAGAGCTTAGAGCTTATAAACAGCCAGACCCCTAATCTACTGATTAGCAACTGCTTCACATATGCTATTGTATAGTTTCTATAGACCTCAATTGTCTCAATTATTCATTATTTGAAAGTCAAAAATAATCAGATTACACAGAAATCTGGTAGTCTTCCTGCTGTGCTTGGTTTAACAAGCCACTGCACTTTTTAGTGAATGTTCTGTTTTTAAAGAAACTGATGTGTATTTGCAGCTTTCACCACCATAAATTAGAAGACCTCAATGCACTGCAAGTGGCATGCTGAGCTCTCAACAGGCAGGAAGGATGCTGTTGAGAAATCAGAAGACACAGTGAAATAGCCCTTCGTGTAAGAAGCAAATGCAAAACACCTGTGGCTTCAGTATAAAGGTTTTTCTCTGGCATAACATGGAAACAGGAAAGGCAAATGATAATTGATGAAAAACATAACAAAAAAGACACAGGTTCTAGGAATTTTGCATTAGATAAATGTGATTCATAGAGCTCACATCAATGCAATATAATCCTGGCTGTTTGGAAACCTGAGTTGCCCCTTTCATGGGCTTGTTTAAATTCCCAGGGGTTGGTGTGCATTTCAAGCATTATTATAGTTAACATCCACTCTTTGGAGACCAATAAGGACTTTGGTTGCACTTTTAAACACATGTATGTGAATACTCTTGTTAGTTATTTTTCCTTTTCATCTCACGTGTTTTTTGCTTATGAAGAGCTGATGCCTTGTTTTGTAGCCATAAAGAACTGTTCCAAGAATAATCGTTTTTTAGAAAATTTTTCATTCCAGACTTGTTGCCCTCAGAGAATTTAAACCTTTTCCCTTCTGCCTTCTGTTCCCAGTTAGTGAGCTACATAAGGTAATCCAGAAAGGTCTGCACCAGAATTTCTACAACTGGCATTATGTAAGGGCATGGCATTTTTTTCACCTATGCTATAAACTTCACAATAAAAGTTAACTACAACCAACCATGAATATATGCTAACACAGAAATCCTTTCCACAAAATGCATGGATTTGACTTTTTGTTTCAGTCTGACTGATATTACCCTGATTATACCCATCAAAAAGAAGAAGAAGCTGGCCTGATTTGACATCTTGTTACTGAAGCTCATGAATTTCTTCAAAATGTGAACAGTCTACATGCCTTCAAATGAAATTCAAAATTGCACAAGTATAATAACAACAGCTATAAATATGAGATAAAAGCAACAAAAGATTCTTGTCTTTGCTTTTTATGTGGAAGTTTTCTAAAAACAGACTGTAAACAAAAAACCCAAATTGGTTCTGGATGAAAAATTAGGCAGAAGCTGACCAATTTTGCAGCTGAGAAAGGCATGGGTTTTTTTTTCATCAGACAGTTCTGTGTTAGCACCCATTTAGTACTCCACATGAGTCTAAACAGAGATTAATAACTACAGATCCATTTTTCCAAAACAACTGGATTTCCATATACTGGATTTAGGTAAGAAATATCTACAAGTTGTGGACTACCTTTTAGTGGTAGTCCACTGCCTTACTCTAGTCTGGTTTGCTCCAGGGCTGAACCAGAGAGCACTGTGACTCCTGAGCCAGAGGGTCAGGATTCTGCTGGAACCAGTGCTGACAGGGTGCAGGCTGGCATGCCTTTGGGCAGCTGGCATCACTCTGGTGATGATCGGAGTGTACAGATGTTTGCACTGATCTATACTTTCCAAAATCTGATGGTAGCATGTGCCTCTGTGGGAGTCTATGCTCATGTTCACACCCATCCACAGTAAAACCAAGGAGCAGTCAGAGAAGTAAATTCCCCTCCAATCTTGACTCCTTCCCTCTTCCAAATACACAGACTCAGTGTTTGCCCCCTGCTTTGAAATGGATGGTGAAAAAACACTGCTTGGGTTTCTGCACAGCTCCAACCCCGTGGTTAAAGTGGGGAAGACAAACCTGTATCAGCTGGGCTGCGCTCTCTGGGCTGCCGTAGCGATGGTCGTGCCCATTGATGGCCAGCACACGGTCATTCTCCTGCAGCTGCCCATCGCGGGCAGCCATGCCCCCTTCCAGCAAGTTGAAAATAAATACCCCTGGCTCGTCGGCCTTGCGGACCAGCTTTATTCCCAGCTGCTCATCCGGACTGCTCTTGTTTAGCACTACATGGAAGCTGTCATCCCTGTTGCAGTGAGCATCAAGGGAAAGTCCGCTATTTCGGCACCGGTACCTCTGCTCTCGGAGCACCGTCAGTCGCAGCACGTGGCAGGGTTGCTTCAGGATTGACAGGGCATAGTTGTGAGGCACATTTTTGATGTCCATGCCATTTACCTGGAATAGAGAAGTGTAAATCAGCAGCAGAAAGATGGTCTATTCTGAGCTGGCACTGAGGAGGGCAGATCTATATACACAGATGTCTTCATATGAAGTGACATGTGCTATTTCAAACTGTGTCAAGCAGGAGGCCAAGTTTGTGGTGCAGAACAATCTTCCCCGCAAGGAAAGGATGCGCTGCACAGACAGTGTCTGTCCTTTTTCTTCCCCTCTCTCCCTGATGGTCTCCAGACATACACGTTAGTTTTCATCTTTCTTATTGCTCTTTCCCAAGCTTCAATATCCTTTCATATATGTTAGTTTTATTCCACAGGCTTCTGATTTCAAATTGCCTTGCTAGCCTTTCCTTTCACTCCCACTGTTTTCCTGCTGTTTCTTTTCTTCTTTATCTCCCAGCTGTTCTAGGTACAGTAAAAAAAAAATATATTTTCTTCACTAATGAATCTCTAATTATAAAAAAGGAAAGAGCCTCAAGTAGAAGTTTAAACGCCTTGGATATTTACTAACAATTATGCTGATTTACCACACTAGAGAATCAGACTTTCCTTTTTTTCCTCAGTGTTTTCCAGGTAAGATTTAATTCAGATGAGAATAAAACTGTATAACTACCACTTTTTATATTTGGCTGAGGAAAAGAAAGAGGAAAGACTTTCCAGTCAATCCCATTATGTTCATATGTTCATAAGAATGACTAGGCATTGCACTTTATATTGCTAAATGAAAACCAGTTGCAAGATTGTATTTCATCACTGGCTAGAAAACCTGAATCAGACAAGATATTTCCATGTAGCTTCACATTGCACAGGTTGAACCATTTAAATATTAAGAAACATCTCCAAAATGTAAGATAAATACTCCCCAGCGTGGATAAAAGCATTTGGCTGGTGGTTGCTTTTGCAGATTTCCTATGTGGGAACAACGGGGCTGTTCTGCTGCAGTCTGGTGGAGAGGACAGCACCCAGAGAGACACAGCTCAACTAGCTTTAAGTTGCTACCTTGGGTACCACAAACAGCATGAGCTGCATCAGGATGGGGCTGAAATTCACAAGAATCCTTGGTAAATCCTGGGCAGGCAGCCATGGATGGGAAGAGCTAGGCTGGGCCCATCCGTGCTAGTCTCACAGCTTCATTGTGCAGTTTGGATGTGCCCTGCAGGAACAGCTTTGTCTTAGTGGTGCCATTAACTCTGCTGCTCTGTGCTGGCACCAGGACAAAAGGCTCCCTGAAATGCATAGCTGGGTGGTGGATGCTTATGCAGCTGCTGCTGGGAAACACCATCCAGAAGCATTTTTATTCACTGCTACAGTGAAGTATGCCCACATCGTGATCCTGGGAAATCCCTTTGGCCCAGTCTGTCTGACACAAAGCAGAAGGCATGGCACAACCTTGGCGTGCCTCAAGTGTCTTCAGCTACCACTGGGGTCAGCAAAAGCTAGGAAATCATAGTGTCTTACAGGTGGTGCTCTGAACTTTAGAATGGCTTTCTGCGTGCAACATAGCAAATCTCATCCTGATCAACTTCAACCATCTCATTCTTTGTCAGGATATTTTTATCTCGTACCTCCACAGTACTGTACCTTTAGTATCATGTCTCCAGGTAGCAATCTTCCATCTCTGGCAATGACCCCATCTCGATAAATATGCTGTATAATAATGTGAACCAAAGGGGTCTCACTGCCTCCCACGATCCTAATGGCCAGGTTTTCATGGGGATCAGTACGGCTGATCTTAATGCAGGTAATCTCCCCATCTGGAATCAGGTGATACAACCTGGGAAAACCTGGAAATGCATATTGTAAGATATTTATTTGACAGCACAACATTGCTTTGTTGAAACATGCATTGCACAACCTCAAGTGCCTGCCAGTTAGTCAAGCTAGGTTTTATGCATGGATGTGATTTATACCAAGTGGGAAAAAAGAGATAGGTAAGCTTGCTGAATGGACTTGAAGGGATCTTGCTGCAATTAATATATTCAAACTTCCTTTCCCCCACTAAATACAGCCTTAAACCTTTGATGTAATCCAGACAGATTTAATGTACTTAGAGTTATACAAGTCAATATTTTAAAGGAATAAAATACATTTTTGGTCACAAGAGACACCTCGGAACCAGGCCAGTTTCTTCCTGGCCCTAGAACAGATGGGCATGGGCACCTCAACAAACATCCATCCCTGCTGTGCTGAGTTGTAAACTCTGCTCACTGGTAGCATCCCAGGCTGCCCTGCTTTCTCCATTTTTGGTGTCACAGTGGAGGACAGGGCTCTTGTCTTGTGACATCCAAGGAAGCCTTTTATCCATCTTTAGCTACCAGAACGACAACAAACCAAAGGTTTGGACAAACCAAAGCACACAGTAGTTTCCCTACCAGACCTATGCTCTCCTCTCATCCCTGCTTGAACTCCAGGAGGTAGGAATGAGTGGCTCTTACTGTGATGTGTCTATTAAAACCACAGTGTGCTCAAAGTACCTGGAGGGAAAGATCTCTGCTGGCCCTGGCAATCTGGCTGTGGGGAGGAGGGACTAATGGTGGGCAGGGGTCCTTTTTGTATTTATAATGCACTGGATTAGAGTATCTTCTTCCAAACCCTACTTTTCAACTGGCATGTCTGATTTCACATCATGTCACTAATACTTTCTTTCCTTCTAGGTCAATTCAAAATTTTAATCCATATTTAGCAGTGAGCAAAGTTGAAGTAAAAGCAGCAGTGAATTTTCCAGCACAGGCATAGCAGTCTTCAATTATTTTGAATTCCCCAAAGCTCAGAGAAAATATTTAAACTTTTTGCATGTGAATCCAATGCAGTGGTAAGTCAAAAACCTGTAAGTCAAAAAATTAACTGCTAATATTTTTTCAATAACCTATTTTATAAATTAAAGTACAGTGAGTGTTAATGAACAGTGGTTAGTGAAAAATGAAATTTTATAGACCAAAATCTGAGATAGAATAAATATTTGCTACCACAGAATTAGCAGGCAACAAACCAGCAAGGCACCAAAACCTTTTGAGAGAGGGCAAGGGGAAAGAAAGAATAGGAAAAAAATATTGAGAAACACCATGTTGCATCCCTTACCACTTCTTTGATCATATGCTCTTCAGGGTGGGAAGCTGTCCTCCTCCTCGTCTGTAAAAAGCACCTACCAGTAGCACAGACTTCGACTTTGTGGTTTTACACAGACTTGACAGGCAATAAAAGTCTGTCTAGATAACTACACAGCCTTCACCAACCTAATACTCAACCATTTATTCTTGTAATAGCAGTTTCTGTGTTAATACAGGTATACTACAGTTTTGCAGGCAACTTTAATGTTTCAGGAATGGAAAGTGCTTCATTTCCCCCATGCTCCTCTATTTTCTAAATGCTATTTGCTCAGCTTGTAATTTGCTCAATTCTCTCTAGCCTGAAGGGTGGATTCACATGATCTAAATCCAGGCCTCAAATGCACAGTTTGGTGATCTACGTGTTCTGACTTCCTTTGTAGTGCACAGGCACCCAAAGAGAGTGATTCCCATGCTAAATCACCCCTGGAGGTGCCAAATGTTCTCCACTGCTGTGTAAGAAAAGAGGCAATTAACTCTGGCATCTCAGTGAGGTGCTTAAAGTCAGACAATACAAATACTGCTCAAAAATCACCAATGGCCTGATCCTGCAACAGAATAAGCATGCACATTTCATACTCTCAGTGTGGTTATAAGTGTAGTTATGTGTAAAAATACAGATGAAAATCTGGACACCCAGAACTTCCCTGCATGCAAACAAATTAATATACATGTATATATTGAAGATACAAAAACAGTGCTATAATAGACCTATTATGATGACTCACTTCACATCCTAACAAACTATGCTTTTTGACACTGATGTTCATTTTTCCATAGCTCATTCTAAAAACTCTTCTAAAGGAATTATCCAGTTGGATTTCTTGTCCATGGAGAATTGTGGACTGAACAAGCTATTAACACTCATGTTATTTCAGCCTGTAATTATCCCAGAGCAAAATCAGGGCAATGTGGCAGTGAACAAGTCTCTACACTTGTACAAGACTTACCTACATTTTTACATATGTATAAACATAAATAGTTTTCTTTGCATTTTGAACAATGCCTTACCCGGTTTGTTAAGACTTGCAGTGGCACTTGGCTGACTTTCAATATGACTTTAAGCAGACTTTTTTAGAGGAATTTTTAATGTCTAATTTCCTTCTGAAATGTGCAGTCTACAGCAACCCAAATCTTTCCAAGATGTTTTTCTTTTGCCAGTCTGCAAGTCTCTAATGCCACCTTTTCATAGCTAGCGGGCTGTACTTCCTCACTTCCTGTCGTCATTTGATTTGTATTATTTACCAAATATACATAATAAACAAGTATTTTCTCCTCAAATGGGCTAAGCAACCAAAATAACTCTTCTATGATCCATTAATTTTTGCTGTCTTACTTGAAGTCTTGCCTCTTCTTTTCATCCCAGACATCTACATGGAGATTTAGATTGTCAACAACCTAGACTGTCATAAGTAAAAGGCCAATGCCTATTTTCATAACCTAAAAGTAAGTGTGTCAATCTAAATATATAAAGTACACAAATACACTTTTTGAAAATAAGAAAATTCATAACTGCTTTTTCACCAAAAAGTCTGCAAACATTGTGTGCAATTTGATGAAAACTTACCGTGCATATTTCATGATGATGCCATGTCTAGAAAGCAATGTCTTCAAATTGAATTTTTAATGTATAGACCATACCCAGAAAAGGTAGACCCTGCTTCAGCACCTGGTTGCATACAATGACTGGGCCTCAGGAGCCCAACTGGAGGAACTCCAACTGAGTTGAGGGCTTGTACCTTTCACACATATATACGTTCTGTTGTGAGGCTGGAGTACCAATTTTCACAGACTCCATTTTCCAGCCCTTACACTCTTTTTAAAAATTCTCAATTTTCTTAGGTCAGGTTTTCCAGAGCAGGAAAACCCAGGAGTATTGCATACCTTTCTTTACCATTTTATATTTCCAGTCCTTAAATATTGAAGAGCTGCTGAATCTAGAAAGAAGGAAACTTTCTGTCTTGTTTTTGGTGATTCTTCCAGGTTTTTCCACAGAGTGTTGTGTTTTTGTCACGGGGGGTTGTATGGAGGATTCTGAATCTGTCAATATAATAAAATGTCACCTGCATTCAGAAAGATTGTGTGGGCTTTTTTCTCAAGCAGTATTCTCTTAATATTAGTGTGCAATGTTATCAATATTTTTACACATTAGTTTATGGTAAACAACACAGGAGAGACCAGCTTTGCACAGTGAACTCCATTTATCTGGCACAATACGGGACACCAAGTATTCGTTAGTATAGTGGCCATGACAAAGTATTACAAAATTTTAAGTATGCTTACTATTTTCCCCCCCAATTTATAATATTTAATGGTAGCGTTCCTTCAGTGCTCAGGTTTCTGCTGACTTCTGTGTGCATCATGCTCCTCCCAGCAGTGCTGCCATGAGCATAGCTTCTGCCTTCATTCCCAGGACTCAGTGTGACAATGTGCAATGTTTGCTCTGACTCTTGAGTCCATATTAATCAAAGGTCACTGTAAACAAAATTTGTATCTGTTGTTGCAAGTCCTCATTTAGATCAGGCAGCCTGACTAATGTGCCAGCTCACCCCCACAAATAGGACCATCTGCAGCAGCACATATTCATCCTTCCCAGCATCTGGACACCAGAATTTAAATTAAGCTTGTGTAACCTAGTCTTGGAAAATTAATGTGCCTATAAGTATCACATGCCCTTGTGCTGGTGGGGAGCTTTATTCTGCAAATTTTCCTTCCCAATAGATTTTCATTTATCATGCCATTTTCCCAAAGGTTTGCCATCCTTTTGATTGAATGTCTTCCATCAATTCTCCAGTGATGCTTCTCCAATGGAGGGGCAGGTAGAAGGTGATGCCAGTTCTAATCTCTCTTCTTACTCGTGGACATTCCTCTCATCAAAGTAGTCCCAAAAGAACTAAAATGAAACTGTTGCTGAGTTGACTGTGTATCTAAAGAGTTGTGACTCTCATATACAGCAGGCAAATTCATCAGTCTGCAGTAGAGGAAATGCTGCAGAGACAACTTCTTTCTTCGGGAAATTGCCTGGCTCACTGTTCCAGAGCGGAGCACTTTGAACCAGTTCTGTAACAGCTGGTTTGGGAAATCAGAATGGCAACTGAATCAAATCTGAGAAAAATAGGAACAGGGTGGGATTTCTGTGGGGTGCAGCCTTCCTGAGACAGAGGTTGGGCTGCACTGTCTTGTCCTGGGGCTGGATAAGCCACTTTTTTTTTTTTTTTTTTTTTTTTTTTTTCTGCATACAGAGAGCCTTAATGCCATGAAATGGTTGATACCATCTGTGTTTCACTTACCTTCTTTTTCTTCACATACTTTTCCAAACACCAAAGTATTTATATTATCTATCTATCTATCTATCTATTATATATATGTATGTGTATATATATCTCTCAAAAATATAACAGGGTTCACACTGAACAGCACAAGAGGGAAGACTGTTCTGTGGTTCTGCCAGTGCCTGCTGGGGCTGCCTTGGTCTTGACTGCTGCAAAGCAATGCCAGATGGTAGAACTGCATCCACTATAAGACTAGTTTGACTTTGAAAAACATTTGCCATCCTCAAGCAACCCTAAATTAAATTTCTTTTACAATGGCTTGACTGCAAAATGAAATCAATTAACATTTTTGAAAGTCAAAAATACAGCTCTATTACTCTAAAACTGTAAGGAAGTTTTTTTAAATTGTACCTGCAAATTCTTTGCTCCTAAAACATTAGCTGGTTCACAACTTGTATTAGTAGATCAGTTTGAGTAAAGAGTATATATATCTATAGTCCTTCTTGGAACTCAGTTTAAGATGTAAAGCCAAACTAAGAGCGCAGTGATACAAATAAGCATTGCAAAGCTGGAGCATTCTTTGCTTGGAGATATTTTATCATTTAAGTAGTTTGTCAAGGTCATTTGCACTAATAGATCTAGTCAGAAGATATACATCTTAAATATATCAGTGCCTTAAGCATGTCCCTGTCACCTTCCCTCACATCTCAGAATGAAACTCTTTCTTTTGAGCTTTCTAAACTTCTGCTTCAGACCTGGAAAGCTATTTGTAGCTGTAAATGCTGCTAATGAAATTGCCCTCAGATAAATATCACAAGCTTGGGTGCTGCATAGAGACAAATATTTCTTTGCATGGGATTTTACAAATAACAAAGCATTAAAAATGAGAAAATCTTAACAACTCCTTCCCCCTAAATATTTTCTCATTAGTGTTTGTACTTTTCATTCACCTCTAACATTTTCTTTGGTTTGGACTTGTAACAACTCTACTGAAAATGCCACAAAAACAGAGAAACAAAGAAAGCCTGAATAATTTAAATCCAAAAAGAGGATGGCCATCAGCTCCAGGTGTGAGATAGCATTAGACTATCTAACTACTAGTAACTATTTCTCTACTGTAATTCTCTACTGTATTTCTCTTATACTGTAATTATAACAGAAACACATTTGATATTATACATCATATTTTGCAATGTCCCTGGGTGTCAGTTTTTTCCAAAACCAGTACTAGATCCAGCTTCTAGTTAAGAAGAATTTGAATGTTTTTTCTCCTTCATCAGAAACCATTATTTTGTCTTGTACCCCCACAGTCATATTGCAACTGAGCAGTGGCTCAACAAACAGAGCAGCTTTGGATTAAATGCACCTACACACCCTTAATGAAGGGTTGCTGAAGGCTAATACATGGCTACTTGTTGTGATGTTCATTCTCAGAGCTCCTTTGACCAAAATACAGGCAAAACAGATTAAACAGAGACATGTGAATTAAGATGGGGGTATTCTGAAAACTGGAGTCAGATGAATTATAAATTGAGCTTTGCCAGATGATCTTAGCTCTCATTTATCAAGAAGAGGTTATCAGCAAGAAGGGGCTCATATCACTCTGTGAGGCTGGTATAGTCTCAGCTTTATTCTGCTCATGCACTGACTAAAGCTGGTGTGGAAAAGTGGTCACCAGAGAATTAGTGAAGTGCTGCCCGATCTCCTGGGGCACTGAGTCGTGCCTGAGTTCTTTTCTCAGGTGGTCCCAGACACAAACCTATGAAACTTTGGGCAAGGCAGCAGCACCTTTCCCACTGGGTGTGGGGACCGCTGAAGTGAGGAACCACCTCATTCATCTCCACAGGAGCGCCTCCATTCTCAGGAGAGTGGCGTGACAATGGTGAGACAGACACGCAGGGCTCCCTTTTCTTCAATACGTACAGTGAGCACAGGGCAGAGCATACTGCAGCTATCCCTAAAGACTGACCAACAGCTCTGATTAGAAGTCTAGCCTGCAGACTGCTCAGAGCAGCTGAGGTTAAAAAAAATAAATAAAAGAAGAAAACATACAGAACTGGAGAAGAAAACCAGCCCCCAGCTGGCAGGATGATGATAACTGCTACAGAAAGAAGTACATTCATTTCCTCCTCCAAGAAGAAACAGAGAAAGCCTTTGAGATGCCATTACACAAAGCACCTGTTGCAAAGGTCTGAATTGCAATCTTTGTTCAAGTTGTATTTGCATTGCTTCAAGTTACTTGCTTGCATTTTTTAAAGATCTATTTCCAGAAATGTGTAATCAAAATGCATTCTTTGCAAATGTAATTAATAAAGTAATTTAGGTAGCCAGCTTCTGTGATCTCATACTTAAGAGTAACTGCTTATTAAGTAATTATATGCCTACCTGGTTTTTCCAGTGCAGCAGAATACATTTGGAAGTTTACAGGCGTGCTGGTGCAGAGGAATGAAACCACAAGCAGAGCCAAGGAGAGACTGACATTCCTGACACTGTCAGTGGGGCCCTGGAGTGATTGTTATTATACATCCCTTACAGAGACAACAATGCTTTCCATTTGCTGGGAATGTAAAGGCCAGTGACGTCTCCACTTTTTTCTGCTAACTTCTGCTAACACCTGAACTGCACTGGGCTACTGGATAGGTGCTGTTGACATCCAGATTATTTGCACACCCTGGACATGAAGCCAAGATTTCAGTAGAACTAATGTCAGCTATATGTCTAGGTAGAAAATGATCTGTACATCATCGTGAAGGGATGTCTTTTGAAAAATATGAACTTGAGGCATGGAGAATTTCCCTCATTCTAAAAAAAAGCAAGCTTTTGCTCACAGTGGATTGAAGAGTTGCTATGGAATGAGAAATCTATCTGCCTGCTCAAACAGAGAAATAAACAACTCACTTGTACAATTTTACTTGGGAAAAAAATAATATTATTTTAATAATAAAAATTATTTTAAAATATAGTAAAATTATTCATTATGTTTCCAGGTCAAGAAGTATATTCCCATCCCTTTTATGGAGAAGGTTTATGATTTTGAATTACCAGGTTTTATTTTGGCTCTATCAGCAAGTATGTGAAATAGGAGAGTAAGACCAAGAACACAGTAACATAGTGAAACTCTCCTGAAAGAATGAGCAAATAAAGCAGAAGAATATTGAACATGGTTCTCCAATTTACCACTATTCACAATGGCATCACAATGATGCCTGAAAGTAGCATTTGGCAGCCTTTTGTGCTTATTTTGTGTGTGTTTCAATGAGAACTTGAATACAGAGCAAAAGGGAGTTGGATATTTTATATTCTTAAAGCCTGCATTCTGAACATTTGATCTGGGAAGAGACATGAGGTGCTGAGGCATCAAGCAGAGGAATAATAAGCTGAGTGAAGTCCTTGATTAAGACATTGATTCCCACTCTATCATCACTTCCTCTTGATGCGTGAATGCCATTATTGGTTTCATAATTATGGTCCAAACAGATTAGTAACATTTGCTTATTGCTTTGAGAATGCCAAATGTTAAGTGTTACTACCTGCCAGACCCCTCATCCCTGACATACATCAGACAAACTTGCCTCTCCCTGCTGTTTAAGAGCAGAGCATTCTTACTTCATCACCTGCCAGGCTGAGGTAATAAAGGAGCCCACAGAAATGCAGAATAATTACAGTACTTCGCACTTCCATACCATCCTCCCATTGGGAATTTCTAGTGCTTCATAAGCATTAGCCAAAAGTCATTAAGTTCTTCTATAGTATGATTATTGTGATCCATTTGCTTTAGAAGGACAGGCACATGCCGATGAAGAGACTTGAACAAAATTATAGAGCAAATCAATGACAGCTCCAGTAATAGATCCCAGATGGCCAGATCCCACATCCCATGGGCTAGATCCTGGGCTGGCTGTAGCATGCAGGCTGTTACCATAACAGCCCTACATGAGGTCCCAAACGCCCCAGCAATATTCTTGTCTGCCAGTCAGTAACATCTTTTGAAATAAGAAAATAAGGAAAGATTGTGTTTTCTGGTTTGTTTGTTTTAACCATGCACAGCGCACCACATGAAAGGCACGTCAGTCATGGATATCCAGCTCCCATGTGGACAAGGCTCCCTTCCCCAGTTTGAGTGGTAACACAAGATGAACAAAGCACTACCTTCCTCTCCAGCAGCAGAGTTTCCAACAGTCTCCCTTTCCCGGTCAGTCTGGTTGGAAACGGCACTTCCACTTTTTGTCCTTCGAAGAACACTGAACGCCTTGTTTATTTTTTTAAAAGATCTGCTTCTTATAGTGGAACGTTCAAAGTGTCGAGCTGCAACAGCCGGGAAAAAAAAAAATCAGTACAATTCAGCAGTTCTGGTCTAGAACCACAGCATTTCTGTAGCCCTCAGCATATGATGGGATGTAACATCAACATTAGGGCTGCCTGTACTTCACCTTTGCCACTGAGTCCTGCTGATACTTCAAGGCTGCACCTGAATCTGGGTACAATCACCCTACCTCACTCCCACACCCTTGAATTGCCTCCTTCCTGTCTGTTTTGCCAATCACCTGGAGAAATCTCCTGTGAGTGAATTATCCTCCATCAAGGCAGAATCAGCAGCAATTCTGTGAAAAATACATATAAAAGGAAGAAGCACTGCCCTTCCTCAGCTATACATGTTTGACCAAAAAAAGCTGGAAGTCATTAAAAACTCTTCTTGAAAAAATCCCCACTACTACTACTGCCTCAAAACCTGGAAATGCCTCTAAAGCCACCAATGATTGCCAACTGTTTCATGTCAAAAAATTCAAATATTATCAGGTGGGAGGGGTCAAAAGCTCCCATATTCTGACTCGGGTACAGCAATACAAAAGAAAAGTCATAATACTTTCAAAACATGTCACTCTTTTCCATCCTGCTAAAGATATCTTCACGGCTGTTGCTGTTCTGTCTGTTCCATCTCTGCATGCTAGCCAAATATTGTAATCTAATAATACAACATTCCCTCAAACCAGACTGTGGCCTCTACACTCAATAAAACTGACAGAATTTATTGAGATTCTGGTGCTCTGTTCTTGCACCCTTCCTTTCCTCACCTCTCCAAACCCTGGCACAACAAAAGGATAATGCTTCTCATTTCCTAGAGTATCACCATCCCTTCATCCATTCTCCCAATATGCAACTGGCAGCACACAAGGTGGGCTTTTTCCATTTCAGCTTCAGAATCCTCAAATACATGCTTTGAACTCACCATTAACACTTTTCACTGGCTTTAGCCAGGCCCTGTTTTTCAAACATGACACTCATCAGAGACAGGTGAAGTGTCACAAGGTGAAAGATCAAGGCTAAGTCTCCTGATGCAGCTTGTCCCCTGACTGTTGTTATTTCAGCAGAACCAGCGTCTCCAAACTGCACCTTCCCAAGAAGCTGGCAGATGTTCCCCAAGGTCCTAAGGCAATTCTTAAGGGTTTTATTTTCTTGAAAATACTTGGCAGATGTGAAACACAGTTCCCAATAGGATTTTGGGTAGGTGCCCCATGTCTGTGGGTGTTACTTGGGGCACCAAGATTTAGTGGAGACACATTACCCAGCTACACCATCTCCTCAGCCCATCACACATAATATTTAATCTTCCAGCTGAGCTGACTTACCTAAATAATCTTTCTAAAGATTTGCAGTTTACATGTGTATAGCTAGTCCATTTTCATATTGATGCTGCCCCTGGCCAAGCCATTTTTTTTCACCTCAAATCTATTGGGTCACTGAATGCACAATTTGATAAACTATGAAAAATGAAAGCTTTCACTTCCCCCCCCCCCTTTTTCTTTTTAAATTTTTTTTAATCCTCCAGTGACATATATTTAACAGAACAATGAATTTGTTGCAGGCTGTGAAGCCATCATTTTTGGCTCTTACTCCTGTTGCGGTTGCTGCGGTGCAGGTCTCCGGGGCTGCTACCCAGCTGGCTGTCCTCTGAGGTGGGGCTGAAGGCCGGGTTCACCAGCCCTGGCTCATCTGTCATTAAGGCGATGGCTGCAGCTGCTGAGAGCTCAGGGCCCAGGGCAGCTACTGCTAAGCTGGAGCCACGGTCAGGAGAGCAGTCCTGGGAACGCCTCTTCCGCTCCTTGGTAAGGCCATAGTGGGATGCTCCTTTACATCTAAGGAGAAGGGAGGGAAAGAGAGACATGATAGCAAGTTGTTTAAATTCTGCGTACTTATGGAAATTCTCTGCTTCCAAGGAATCACTTGGAGTACAACCTGTAATAATCATGGTGACCAGTGAAATATGGATGATTAACAAGAGGGAGAAATGCCAATGTGTGCTTCAAATGAGGTGAGTTACCACCTTACATGGGAAGAGTACTGCTGGTCAAGGAAAAATAGAGAGCCTGAGCCTTGTGTGTAGTCTTATGTGTATCAATAGTTACTGTGGATGCAAGAGGACAAGAATAGCAGGTGGCTAATTAAGCCAGAGGCTACAATCTGTAATTTCCTACTTGCCTCTGATTGATGAAGGAGAGCAGGGTGAGGCCTGACAGCTTCTCTGGGTCTGCTAGTGAAATAAAAGGCACCTTACCCAGTTCTGCCTCCTGAAAAACCCTCCTGGTCACCAACGTGGTCACATGTGGAGCATGGCACTCTGTTTGCAGAGACCCGAGCAAACCATAAAGGGAGGGCTGCAGATGGGAGCTGAACACCTGGGGGCTGCAGGAATCCAGGCCACATGTGGTGCCTTTACAGACCATTAACTACTTGAACTGCATCTGATGAATTGTTTTCAAATTCAGCCACAGAGATGAAGTTGCCAACTCTGCTTTTCCAGCTCAGCTGAGCTACTAAAGTAGGCAGGTCATTGCCTTGACAGCGGAAGAGGTGCAAGTGGAGGTAGGGGGTCCCACTGACCCTGCAGCCTCACTGGAGTCAAGATCCCACCAAGGGGCTGAGACCTCATGCCAAGGTCCTTGGGCCAGCCTGGGACTTCATCAGCTTGGGGACCTCAAGGTAGGTTCTAAACTACTTCTGGGGGAAAATCCTCTGTTTCTAGTGGAGAAACACATGTTCTCAAAAGAGCTCAAGATACAGCATTATAAGGGGCAAGTTACAAGCCTGCTTTGAAACACACGTAGTTATGCTTCCAAATATCTGCTCTAGATTCATCCTAGACAGCAAAGGCAGGACCATGCATGGCATTTCTTTTTTAAGACTCATGAAAGAAAGTCACTTGAATAAAATTAAAGGTCACTGTAGTCTTCATGAGTCAGTATTCAATTAAAGCTATAAAACAACTGAAAAGACAGAGTGACCAAGGACACAGCACCTGTGACTTCACCAGCACCACTTCTGCCCAGTGTCACCCACTAGAACCACATTCAGTGAAAGAAAAAAAAAAAAAAAATCTGCTTTTAATCATAATCTAATGAGCTTGGCCTACTTTCAGTTACTATTATCCTTTTCTTCATGGTGAAGGCTAACTGATGACTTTCATGAAAGTGCCCTGTAGGACAAACTCACAGAAATAGATGCAGAAACCCTTAGGGATAGAAAGCTCTTTGTAATATATGGCATGCACAAAAGGCAATGCATAATACATACAGTACACAACGCTAGTGGGTTAAGTGTCATGAAAAGAAGTAGCACACTGAACAGAAGACTTGGAAGAGAAATTATTATGGAAGCAGTTCCTGAGACAGAAAGAGGAGATGTCATCGAGCTCTCTGTATCAGCTTCCGAGTAGCAGTTTAATTTCTATCATGGTACTGACTTTTGATGAGACAATTGAATTAGAACCTTTTTTTGGCACTAGATCATGGTTTACCATCATTTACTTCATTCTGCTTCTGACAACCTTTATCTTAAAGAGGGGAAAAATACCCAAACCAAACTGTCATATTGATGCAACTGTGTAAGTGTTATGTATATGCTTTAAGGCTTGGATAGGAATGGCTGTAACAGAAGGTATTTCTGAAACTTTCCACAAGTAAAATGAGGCATCTCACAAGAAAATACTCTTATGGAAGAGAAGACTGGTCAACTACTTCAAAACACCAATAAATAGCTATTTGAGGCACCCATTGCAAGGCAAGACTGCAACAGTAGACATGTAAAGAAAGGAAGAGCTCTCCTGCCTCCTTTGCAGCAGGTATTTTTCTGTTTCTTTCCATATTTTCTCACTCCCCCAGAACCCTAAACTATGGCAGGATGCTCTCCTTTAGATTTCATGGGAAGCAGAAGCACAAAGGCCTTTTCCTCTTGCTACTCACCTAAACACCTTCTTCACAGTCTTTTGGATACCCATCCTTGACATCTCTCTCTTGCAGTAAAGTCACATTTGCTAATTCAGCCTATGAATGCTTGACAAAATAGTTTTAAAATAGTCTAAAAACCCAACACAGAGAAGTGGCTTTGGGGGGAACTGTTTGCTGTTCTCAGAAGACAGTCTCTGCTTTACAACAATCTTGTAAAGACTCAGAATGTGATAAGATATATTCCTACTCCCGTTCATTTTACTTCTTTTGGCTGTGTTTTCCCTGTGTCAGTAAAGTTTCAGTGGCTGATACTAGAACACCAGCCTTGTGAATGAGTTCTCAAATGCAGGTGTTTTTTTTTATTTGGAAAGCTCTGTGAAGATCAATATGAAGATCAGAAGTGGCTCTGCCCAAAGATTCTTTCTATTTGGATTCAATCATTGCCTGGTGCCCATCTGCAGTTCACTGCTACAGCCTTCTCTTTCTGTGGAAATCTTCACTTGCTGCTGCTGGCTGCACTGCAGACACACAGTCAACAGCTTCATTCCAACAGCAATGAACAGAAGACAGCTACTTTGAATGTAGAGAGGACTGACACAGTTTAAGATGTGGCTTATTGGAGAAGACAAGTTGTCATGATACAAAGCATAAAGCATATCTTTCTAGCGCTGCCAGAAATAGTTAAAGAAGAACCAGAGCTCTTCAAGTATGATCACTGAAGCTATTTCTTAAATAATTGTGGCAGGCATAAATGAACACAAATCAAGACCTCTTTCTTCAGATTAACACAGTGTCCTTGAAGAAGGAAAAAAAAGTCCCAAGACCTCAAACTTGTAATAAAATTTGCAATAGCATCTCTTCACTTTCATTGTTTTGCTTGTGCTGACACTGCTGTGATAACAGAAAACAGAAGAGATGACTGTCTAAGTGGAATCATATTTATAGTGTTCAAGCTACATTTTTCCATATGGTTGGTTTTGGCTCCCAGAAAAGAGAGAAACATAAAACAGCTACGTGCCAGCAGTAATTAGCTCTCTCATTGTGAGTATTAATCACAATGCCTGTTTTGCAGCTGCAAGAGTGGGATACCTGATTAACATAACCAGTCAGAAAGTGAACTCAACAGCGTCTGCAGGCCAAGGTGAACTACAGATTTATGTTCCTTCTCAGTTGTCCTGGACAGTGAGTACATCCGTGCAGCCGTACGATAGTGAAACAATTTGAAGGCCAAACCCCAGAAAGATAAACAGACATGAATAATGTGTGCTGTGCAGTTCGTGCCATTAAAGTAGTGTCACTAGGTGCACAGGAAACTGAGAAAATAGTTTCTTCTGTTTGAACAGCCTCTTTTACGAAGCAGATATCTACTGTCTGATATTCTGGTATGAGCTAACCACTGGGTGGTATAAGAGCAATGGTCACTGCTGAAATTTCACCCAGGGCTGCAATTCTGGCTGGTATCAACACTGGCAGCCACAGGGCAATCTCTGCCCTGCATCCTGTTCCACACTTGAGGGACACTCTGCACTCCAGGCGTCAGGAGCAGCACATCCCAAGAGCCAGAGCAAGGAGATCCAAAACCCTCTGACAGCCTTAACTTGGTTCTACCATTTGTAAAAACAGCTTTCAGTTAAACTCAAGGCCAACAGAAACATATCCATGTCATTTGAAATTCAAATTAAAACAAGGGTTTTAAAAGAGAGTTCTCCTTGCAGCATCCCTGACTTGCACAGCAAAGGAGGAATTGAAAGGAAGATTGATCTCAAGGATTTCAATTACCCAGGCTGACATAGGAAAAAAACATAAAGCCAAAACATAAGCAAGGACAACATCATGAATTTTTTCACCTCTCTTCTAGTGATCTAAATAAAACAATTCCACAGGTAAAAAATATATGTATATGTTTGCCCATGGCAGGGGGACTGGAACTAGATGATCTTTATCGTTCCTTCCAACACAAAACATCCTATGATCCTATGATGTATTATGCACGTGTCCTTAAAAATGCCCTGCCTTCTGTGTCACTTCACAATCTCTGTCTGGGCATGAAACAGGGGAAAAAAGTGAATCTGCAGAGTCACAGTGGTTGTGACCCAGGCCAGACACAAATAAACAGAGCAGGACCCCTCCCTGCCCAGTTCCAGTAGTGTTTTCTCAACCTCACTTCCAGCACCCCTCATATTTTGGACTGTTTTACTTTAGTGCAGAAGCAGCAGACACATTGTCAGAATGCAACTAAGAATAATGTATACAAAGCACTAAAGATTGCCCATCAGAAGAAAATACTGCATAATGAGCTGTCACTGCTGTTCCATAGCTAAACCCCGATCACGATAGACAAGTAGGTTTCAGCTACGGTGTCACTGCAAGAACCCTCATCCCTGTGTAATTTGGTCTTCACACAAGCTGGGGTCCAAAGTATCAACAGCATGTGCCATACCTCTGTTACACAAACTCCCTGAATGCTCTAGCACCCATAAACTAATCCAGTGGAAAAGATGACCGAGAAACCAAAGCTGATCAACCAAGATCATCCTGGATAACCTGGTGCGGATAACCTTGCTTGTGAGACCCTGGTGAGAAGTTTCTGCTGTGCCTAGGAGGAAAGGAGACATGGGGTTTAATTGGATAGGATGACTCACAAGAAGGTGTTGACAATTCCTGCCCCACAGGAATCATCCACACCATTGCAGTGTGCATTGGCAGTGACAGTAGTCCAAACATAACCCAAACACCAACCACATGGACTTCAGGCCAAACACTTAAACTCTGAAGTTTTCTGAAACTCCATCACAAGGGAGTGAAGTGACTCAATCAGTTCTTCAGACAGGGCTAACACAAACTCTTCTGATCTGACTTTTGTCAACAATGCACCAAGAAAAAGAAGCAAGGTACCTGAACTCCCACTATATCCCATGTCACAGATATAAGCTAAAATGCAGCAAATACATGGCCTCCCATCCAGTAAAACCATACTGGTGCTTAAAAGGTCAGAGACATCAATATCTTTGGCAGTGAAGGTGATCACTACCCTGCTGCTCTCTGAATCTGATGACATTGTAACAACCTTGCTCAGAAAACTGGCTTCTGAGAATCTTGGTCCTATGTACAAAATTTCTCTTTTTTCTTTTTTGCTATGTAGGGAAATGAATTCTGGAACAGAGCACTTCACAGAAATGATTTTTCCTTGGTAATTCTGAGTTCCTGCAAGGATTAACTCTTGTGTGAATGTTGCATATGGAAAAAAGCTTCATAAGTACCTGATATTTTTTAATGCATGTGTCTTTTCCACTTTTTATAAAGAACTGTCTTATGTCAACAGTAACTCTCAAGCTACTGTAATCATGGTATTCAGCTATGGCTAGAAGGTCCTGCCTACATTAAACCTCATTCAACATTGATAAAGAAGGGAATGAGCCATATAAAAAGCAAAGCTTAAACTTCTGGATTGCAGTTTCCAGTGAACATTTGCTGAAAGACAGGCTGCAAAACCCATATCTAAGCAGGCAACTAGAAATAGGCTGATCTGCACCTGCACTTGAATTTCATAATGCCAGCAGTATTTCCAGGTGCTTGTCAGTGCTGTTCTGTGCACTCTGTACCCTGGCATTGATGCACTTGGGTATCCCATCCCTGATGATCCCTCAGTGTCAGAGACTTGCCATCTTGTTTGGAGAAAAAAAAGCATATTTTTCACTTAAGTGGGAAATTGTCCCAGTTACTACTGCTCTTTCTCTTCAATAACCCTGTAAACAAAAGCCTTTTAGAGACAGCTTCCTGACACCTGGGGCATCAGGGCTGGCTGGGAGGGCAGCGTGGGCCTGTAGTATGATCCCTGCTGCCTCTGGAGGGCTGAGGATCAGCAATTCCTTCCTACGGTTCCATAAACACTGCTCTTCTCGGTGTCAGCACAGAAATAGCTATGATAGAAACTTAGATGAGGCAAATGGCTTCTCTGTCTAGCTGTCAGAGAGATTTTCTCTGACAGAGGCCTTTGCCATAGTAAAAGCACGTAATAGATTTAGTGGTTCTGTATTTCTGCATTACTACTCTCTAAATATTTATAAAGGTCCTCATAATATTTATTGTATTAAGCTAAAGTTATTTAGCTTAAATACTTTCCCACAAGATAGGAAAACCTCTCACATATTTATCTGTTTCAGTTTAATTTCTGCATATTCCCATTATGGTATCCTAAGGGTTTTTTCCACAATTTTTGTGTTAATGAAGACATCACAATTCGATACATTCTGGAAAACTACCTTGCTAACAAAGCTTAAAACTGTGCTTTGTCCTATCTGTAAAGGTCTGACCCCAGGGAAGGGCTGTCATTTTCACAATGCTTTTGCACTAAGGTGCTGTCAAACAAAATATATTTGTGCATTATATAAGGAACGTGTGCAGGAGAATCTGTATACTTATATTTCCATGTCAGCTACTCTGTATGAATTTGGGCCCACCAGTAGAAAAAGGAGTTGTGATTCTCACAGATTAAAAAGGTAAGGTTTTCTAAGCATATGAGGAAAAAATTATTGAGCATTCTTGATAATTACAATTTGTCTTCAGCTATAGTGACATACTCCCATTTCTGGGATTTGTCTCCTGAGAAGGAGGAGCAAGCGTGGCTCGTCATCATGTTTGAGGCCCTTAAAAGTATTTTGCATTGATGAAGAACAGAACTGCAGTTCAGAGTTCACACCTCACAGTTCCCAAAACTACCAATGGACAAAGACTTGGCGTCAGACAAAATCTGAACAAGCTTTCAATGAAAACCAAATACCTATTTCATATTTGACTGCTCATACTGAAAAAGGAGAATATCTCCATATTGCCTACTAGTCTTCAGGAGAGTTGAAAGAACTTGGAACACATTTTTAATGTGAAATATAATGTAGACTTCAAATTTCATGTACATGCTAGCAAAGTATCTCCTAACATGAGGTCGTGTTTAGGATTTTTTTCCCCTCTTCTCTTTAAAACTCAGAAAGTTGTATTTCAACCACCATCTCGAGCTTCTATTATGAAATCTTTTTTATCATGGGAACATTAGCATTTATCATGGGAACAGGGAATTGGAAGAAATTGGAAAACAACATTAGTTGCCTGCAATTGCAGACAAAAATCATGGCTGGGGTTATTGTGCAATGATCCCAGTTATTGTTGGGACTAAGTACAAATTGTTGGTCCAGAACATGTTTTCTTTCTCTCCTGAAACTTCTTTCAGGCCATTATTTTGTCACTGATGATTTTGAAACCACAACTGTACTGATTTTCCTTCAAGGTGGGATTATAATTCAATTTCTAGTCATAAAGCAATCCAACAAATTTCAACTGTCATACATATAGGAGAATGGAGCTGTAAATTGCTAGAGAGCTGAGATGGGCAAGTTGGCACCCAGGCTTTTCAACTGTTTTTTACAGGTTAGCACACTTGTTTTTGCTTAACATAACTACTTCTTTAGAGAAGCCAATATTCACAATTGACTTTGTGAATATTGCTTTTCACTTTGTATGCTCCTTTCCCCCGTGTTCACAAGTGCTCTGAGAACGCACAAAGGCATCAGCAGATTGTTCCTGCTGCTCACATAAGGCATAGCCTTGAGTAGCTTCTAGGCCCTCTACCTTTTCCAATATTGCTTTTAAATGTAATGCTTGTAGAGCACAAGTAGACCTGGAGCTACAAAACTGAGGAGTTAAGCAGGGTGGAAGGCTGAGTCAGTCTCTTATTCATTATTTACTCCTAGATTGCAAACAAACTAATTCACCTACTTTACTCCTAAATAAACATTTGTCATCACAGGGAAGATACCGGCCAGATGTACAGTACCAGAGTGATCTTGTGTGATACAAAACAACAGCAATATTTATTTATACTGAACTTAATTAAAGACTGAAGCTCCCAAGGAGTGCTCTACATATCTCATGCAATCTACTCACAGCAGCTGACACAAGCAAGAAAAACAGAGGTGGCACACTATCTCTAATTCCTGGTAGGTGCTCAGGTATTGACAAAGCAAGGAACTTGTGAGTACTTGGTCAGGAGATTCAGAGTAAAATAAGCGTGAAAAACAGACACATGAGACTAGCAGTTTTGAGCTGGTGAGAGCCAGTAAACCTTGCTGATGGCTTGTAATACTTATAGCATTCAACAAATAATACATTATTTAAAGCCACTAATCCTGTCCAAGTGCTGTATTAAAGTACTGAAGTACTAAAACTCCTCTTGACTTCAGCAGAAATGGAGCTTGCTGAAAACTTTACTAAGAGCTTTCATCACCTTTCAGAATTGTATGATTACCTACAAAACATACTTAAAAGATTCAGCTTTTACTACTTCAAGAAGAGTCAAACTTGAACATTTTTCCAAAAGAAAATGAGAAAACACCAATTAGAAAGAGAGTTTTCTAGATGGAAAATGTAAGTACTTAGCAATATTTGTACATTCTTCTGCCTACAGAAGTTTGCATGAGGGAACAATCACAAGTAATGTGTATCAGTTGGGTATTTAGAAAGCAACATAGGACCTGCCATGAGCAGCTCTGAGATTTATATCTATCTGCTTTTCAAGTCCACCCAAGACCACTCAAAGAACTAGCACTCAGCCAGCAATCTTGACCACTGATTTTGCCTCATACTAATAAAATAATGATAATACAACCTTTTCACATTAGGAATTGAGATCGTATATAATGAAGCTGCAGCAGGATCACTAAAAATATTCCTCATTTAGAATATTAACTAAAAAATGAGCCTAAGGAAAATCACAGCATATATACACAAAGGCTCAAAAATTGCTGCTAAAATCAGGTTATCTGTGACAAAAATAACAAGTAAAAGACAAAGGAATTCTTGAGGCATTGCAATGCTCTTTCTCATATCCAATACACTCATCCAATACTCATAATCCAATACTCTCAATCCAGTACACTACATTTTCAAATTATGTAGGTACACATATAATTAATATTAAGAATAAGCATTCAATCATATGCTTTTCACGTTTATTGTTAATATGTTTTTCACTTTTATTGTTTGGTCATTTGATCACTGGATTATTTTCAACAGGTATAACTAGTCTCCTGGAACTTAATATCTCAGCATTGTCTTCCCCTCCTACTATCCCCACCTATGCTATAAAAACTATGATGCAGTGAGCAAAATACGTTTGCAATGGGACAAATGGGGTTGGTTTTTAACAAGGTTGACAGGATCAGCTTAACCCGAATTCTTGCAGCTACAGACACAAAAGACTGACAGACAGAAACTTTGTATTTACACATACTTAGCATGCATTTATTTTAAAAATAAAACTAATTACAATATCTGCTGTGTCACAGACTCAGCAAGCCAGCACTACTGAGAGCAGGTGTGAGGCTTCTGCTGGCAAAGAGAAGTAACTCATGCCCATAAGCCCCTAGATATAATAAAAAGAGAACACTGTGTTCAGTTTCAAGATGTTTTCAACCCAAGGCTTGGGTTTACTACTATGTTCTCCACTGGAATTTGAAATTATAGGAAATAATGGAGCTACATCCAACAAATCACAAATGCTGTCTTTACACAATCTTTTTCACAGAACATGCTGTGGACAGCCATCCACAGGTCTAGCTCTGGTGGCATTTGTCTCTGACCACTGTGACCCAAAAGTCACATAAGATCCCTTCTAGGTCAGCATGGATATCCAAATTATACTGCTAGCACATCTTGGTACATATCACACTCTAAACACATTTTTGCTTCCTCATAGGGAAGGTCACAAAAAAAGGAGGTCTCAGCACACCTCAGCAGTTGAAAGACCACAGAGACCCCTGTCAGATGCCTGCCTGAGTCTTAAGCAAACATCTCTGCCAGTACAACTAAGTCGTTTCTTGAAATGTCATAAATGTTTCCCATACTCTTATAAAATCTGATGTCTAATATTTAACAAGGACCCCAAATCAGCCTTATAAGTAAACTGCATTGCAGTCTTCTCTTTTGCACATAGATTAGAAGAGGGTGGATCAGAGGGACATCACAAGCCAGTTTTCAGAACAAATCCCCCCAGACCCATTTGGCATGCAAAAATCTTCACTGCTTGTGTTTTATGGGTTCCACCCAGTTGAATATGAGATATTTCAGTGAGATATTTCACCCATCCATTAAAATAAACACACATTTCAAAAACATTTAAGGGCTTCAGAAAGTCCAAATCCAGCCACAGCACAAGTATGGCTGGAATGTTGTTTATAGTCTCCTGAATGCTCACACAGTAGGAAATGCTCACTTATGCTGTAAAGATTGTGAAAATTTATCTTTTTTTTGGAACACACTTTTATAACAGAACTATCAGAAATACTTTTAACCTGAATTATTTTACCCAAATCTGAAAAAAGCTCAATCCACTCATCTTTCTCCTCAGATAGTCACCTAAAGGCAGTGCTGTGTTCAATATCATGGAAAGCACCCTAGAGAGCAGTGGTGTGGCTCTCCTCCTGTTGTATGCAGACCACTGTCAGTGGAGGGGGGAGGCTGGGGAGGTTGAAGGAGCTCACCTCAGTTTTCAGGAGTGCTCTAACCAGTAAAGCTCAGGTTGGGATAAGGCTGAGTTCTGCTCCTCCTGCTGAAGCTTATTCTGAGAGGTGAATTAAGCAGGAGGGAGACCAATGCTGCAACCAAATTAAAAACTGGCACATTGGGAGGGAGAAACTGAGTCCTGCTTCAGAGCCTGCTGTGGCTTTTCAGTTGAATTTGAGAGGGGTTACAGGAAAGGCACTCTCCTTTAAGTCCACCCTGGACTGGCAATACCATCAAGGCCCACATGTCTATCTTCAGTCTGAAGCTGAAGAAGTGGCCTTAGAGGCTTTGGATACGGGCTGAGAACCTCTCTGGGAAATTGTGCATTGTTTTCTCAGATCACTGGGATATAACAGGTGAATCAAGGCATAAAATACAAAAATTAAGAGTGCAAGCAAGAATTCAACCTTAAGGACAAAAGATGCCTTCAGAAGTGGGTACCATATTACCAACAACACAAAATGCATTCCCTGATAAAGAAAAGTACCATAAAATCATAGAAGAGCCTCGGCTGGAAGAGACCTCAACAGATCACGTTGTCCAACCTTTCATGGGAGAGGAAGCCTAGATGAGATTATCTAGCATCCTCTCCAAAATTTTGAGTGATAAAACTTTTATCTGAGGTGATTAACCTTAAGCATCCTGAGACCTTAAGTGATGGGAACTCTACTACATCCCTGGGGATGTTGTTCCAGTGAACAATTGTATTCACTGTGGGAAAAAAAGTAGAAGGAGTAAACAAGTTTTGCTCTGTACCTTCATTTAAACCAATTTTTCTTAGGTTGTTGCTCCTTCATATTCCTTAGTTTACAGATGTTTTATGTTTCTTTAGGTTTTTTTTAGTCACTTCTAGTTGCTCAGATTTCATACTATTTTTGCATGGTATAAATAAGAGAAGATCATAAAATGGTTTAGGTTGGAATGAACCTAAAAGACCATCTAGTCCCAACCCCACCTTCCATGTGCAAGGACACCTTTCACTAGACCAGGCTGTTCAAGGCCTTATCCAACCTGTCCTTGAACACTGCTGGCATCCACAATTTCCCTGGGCAAGGTGTTCCAGTGTCTCACCATCCTCACAGTAAAGAATTTTTTCCTTATACCTAACCTAGGTTTTCCTTCTTTCGGTTTGTACCATTACTCCTTGTCCTATTACAAGAGTCCCTGGCAGAGTCTCTCTCTGCCTTCCCTGTAAGTCCCATTCAGATACTGGATGTTTTCTCTCTGTTTTTTTTTTTCTTTAATTATTAAATTTTTAGAAAAGCCTCTTCAGGATAAAAGGCAGTAATTTCATCCTGTCTTGTTACAACACACATTAACTTTTGTATTCATCCAATAAAAGAAACAAAATAAAAAAATACAAAATGTTCTTCAGGAAGCTGCAGCTTCCTTTCCCTTTTACAACACTGCAGCCTTGGAAATTTCAATATTCAAGCTCTAATGACTAGTCTTGCTTTCAGTTTTAAAATATAAACATCATCTGTACAGCTGGGCACCTAGAACATGGTGGGAAAACCTGAGCAGCAGGTTTGGAGTACTGAACCTTGAGCATGGGATAAAATGATATTTCCCTGGGTGATACAGGACAGTGGCCTTGCTCTTGCTGTCCTAGAAGGAACATCCTGCCTGACCTTGCTGCTCCCACAAAATGGGCTGGGGCTGCTGTGCGACAGCCTGTCCTGAAATGAATTCAAACTGTGAATTCTGTGTGACAGTTTGTGGCATCTGGGTGACTCAGACAGCCTCTGTGCCTGAGGCTGTTCCAGCCCAGGCTGTGATTTTGTTAACGTCACAATTTAAGTAGACTTGGGTCTTGTTAGCAGTAATGATGGACTCCCTGAAGGAAAACCAAGGTGGCATTGGAAATGATGTCATTTCATTATCAGCTCTGAGATGGGGATAATTACATCTGTCTTCTTCAGACTGAGATGACCCTGGTCCTTCAGAAGGCAGCTGGCAATCTAACTTCCAGCAGCATGCTTATGCCATGCCTCATCATCTGCTAATTTTCACATCAAAGGCATCACTCAAGGTGACCCAAACCATCATCAAAAGACAGGATCTCCAGCTGGACATGCATACTAGTGTCCAGTGGACAGCACCATGCTGGGGGCATTGGACATGTTTCCAGCCCTGACTGAGATATACATAAAACAAATCCTACATGCTTCATGTAAATATAAACACAGCACGCTGTTAATGCAGATGGCTTGACAAGCCATATAATAGAGAATAGTCTAACAGATAAAATGAGTAATTTCCTAATGGTTACAAAATATCCACCTCAGCCTGACATGAAAACTGAGGATTAAAAAAAATGGGTAGACAGACTAAACAAAATTTGTAGTGCATTTAAATATTTATATTAAAAATTGAGACATGGGTTTCTGTAGTAATTTTTCACAATGTCTTCAACCCGTGGTTAGCAAATTACCTATTTTCAACTTCTGAGGAACTTCCTTAACTGCCCTGAAGCAAGTTTGCTTCCTGAAGGGCAAATCCAGATACTCAGCACTGTGTGTTTGTAAGAGTGCAGTGCAGAGAGAAAAGGAGGAAGAAGAAAGGTAAATAAATACCTAACAATTAGCAATTGTAAACCGAATAGCCTCATGGCAAATTATTTTCTTTTTCTTTAAAAGCTAATTGAAGATGCTACAGCACCAGGTTACAGGGTTTTCTGAGTGCTTAGATACTGGCATTAAGATGACCTTCCAAAATGGAGCACGAAGTATTCTGCAAAGGTTAACCATATTCAGTTTACAGAGGTGGTGCTGCTTCCTAGAGGGTTGTCTGCAACAGGGAAGTACATGATTGCTGTGGTGCTTGTGGAATGATACCTCAGGCACACTGTGTATATTATATGTGCAGACACACACATCTGAGAATAGCTTCCCTGGAGACATCCCCATTCCAGAGTAAGAGTATTCACCAGAGAAGCTATCCTAGAATAAGAACAGTATTGTCACTTTACACCAAACTTTATTGGGGATTAGCTTCCCTGTGTGTTCAAACCACTTTTTTAGGGTAATTCCTGCCCTTTCTTCACCACCCTATCTTCTGGACACTAAATGCCTCATGGGTCAAGTCTGGGTCTCTTTAAGAGACAGGGTCTACCCCTCAGTATGCCACATCTTGAAAACTAGTTGCTAAGTTTGCTTTGCTTAATATGTGTTAAAAAGTCCTTTCTGCTTACTCTGTTTTTTTTCAATGTCTCCCACAACACATGATTTGGCTTTTTAAACTGCCATAGCACAAAAAAGCAGTAAGTGTTAAAGCATTGCCACAAAGTCCTAACTGTAGGAACAGCACACTATCCCCTCAGCATCTCTATCAAAAAGGAGAGAGGGGAATGAAAGTAACACACATTTACCTTCTAAAAGCACAAAAGAACTCAGGACTTTAGTAACATGTGTTACTAAATAAGTCACTACATCCACATGTTGCTAAAGATGCAGAATCATGAGTCACCTGAACTTCTGTGCTCAGCCCTGGACCTGACAACTTACCAATGGCTTCAAAGGGTGAGGACCTTTTCTCTGCAATGTGACTGTTTTAGAAGACCTGGAAGAAGCACTCTTTGCAAAGCAGCCAGAAGGGAGGGGAGGATTACATCAGCAACTGCTTCCCTGGCACAGGGGACCGTAAGCAGCGCAGCTGTTCTTTGTGGAAATGTCAGGGAGGGGGAAAAAAGGTGCCGAGAGAGTTGTCACTGTCATAAAGCACAATAGGTGGTTCCAGAATGATGGTTCACATGGTCTCAAGCTTTTTTTGAAAACTTTGCTCCGGAAGCCTAGGCTGACTAACTTTCCAAATGGCAAACGCTACTTGAAAAACAGACGTGTAAATCATAAAATTACTTAGCATCCAGTTTCTCTGCTTCTCTCTGACAAAGGAGAGCACAGCTTTGTCTCAGTGTAGATGCAGCAGCTGAGATAACCCTATATGAGCCTTCAGTCACAGCCACACTCAGTCACAGCCACATCTACAGAATGTCCTAGGAGGATTTCAGGTGATACCCATGACTCTACCTCTCTTCTTGTGTCTGCCCCCTTGGGCCAGTTGTCCCAGAGAAAGCAGCAAAATTCTGTTTGTTCCTGGGTTCTGCAGGAAGTCCTACACCTTCAGAGGCAAAACACTATCTCAAGGTTGTTTTGAAGTACTGCCAGTGTATGCCCATGCAGCAAGCCAAAGCAAGTTTCAGATGGACATGTGCTGTCTCCTGTCCTCCTTTGTCCACAGCCTCCCCAGGAAGGAGGACACACAGAGGAAGGTGTGTCACATGGTACCACACTTGCCTCACTCTCATACACTGCCAGGAGATGAGGGAAAAAATCACACAGAAGATTTGGAACAAAGAAACTGTAAGCCCAGACCTTCCCTTCAGTCAACAGAAAAAGAACACCAAACCTGAACTCTGCTTCCTTATGCCTGGCACAAATGGATATGTCAAACTGATTCCTACTTCATCCCCATCACTGTGGTCAATGACAGGTGGTCAGAGGGGACCAGGATTAATCCTTAGTCTATAGCTATGCTGTACAGCTTCTTCAGTAATTTTTGAGACAGGCAGCAAGTGTGTTCACCCACCCCTAAATCCCTAGAAGCCTTCTGTGGTGGCATGCATGGGCCGTACAAGGACTTACAGACTTCAGAGCTGCAAACAAACAGGGACCTTGCTGTACCCTGGCCCTTCAGCAGCAGATCTGACTATTCAGCAGTGGGTCACTGCTTTATCCCAAGTGCTGCTACTCTCCTGAAAACATGCTTCTCCAAAGGGACTTTCTGGTCAGTGTTAAAGTGATGGAATTTATGTTTGCCAACGCAGGGAGATAAATTTCACAAAAAAAAAAAAAAAAAAAAAAAAAAAAAAAAAAACATGAGAAAAGTCACTTTTGTAAGATCTGTTGTCATACAACTACCATTGTCACAAGGGACAGGAGAAGTGAAGTCTGAGGTTTTACAAATCTCCCACACAGGGGTGTGTATTTTTTTGAGGGAGGAAGAGGCTGTCACAAAGATTGTAGAAGCTGGAGTCCATGACATTTTATTCATATTGTTTCAACTCATTCACCCACATGCCCTCAAGAGATGTTCTGGTTTTTTTTAAATTGCTGTTTCTGCTAAAACCGCATGGTGTAAATTAGTGTGGTCAGACACTCCTTTCTCAAAAATATTTTTTTGGATCTCTACTATTCTATCTCTCTGCTCTATAGATGTGAAAAGCAGAAGTTTTCCTGTGTATGCAAAACCCTGTTTTCTTCCAAATTAATTAAAATCAAATTCAAGAGAGTAATTTGTTGAAGTCAGTGGAGTAATACCTGTATAGAACTAAGTTGAGTGAGGCAAAATTCAAGCACATTGATAGTGCTGTTTTTGTAACTTCTTCCATAACATCCTCTGTTTGAGTACTGGAATAGCAGACAGAACAACTAGAGCAAGGCTCTGGAACTAAGCAAATCAACTAAGCAAGAGGAATTGAATTACACAGGGTGAGACCCAAATTTTGACCCAAATTTTTTTGGGCTTGTTTTATTCTCACCATTTGTAGTGGGTTTTGTAGGACAATTTGCAACTCTTTTAAGAATTTCAGTCCAGATGGTAATTTAACTAGGCAGAGGATCAGTTGATAAAACTCTGATTAGATGTCAGCTCTTCAACTGAGCTATTTCCATGGCCTGCCTTAACCCATGTTTAGTCTAACAGACAAATGTTTAGAATTCACCAAGACTGTTGAAGTGAAAGTAGTATAAAGGGAGTCTTAGCAAATCTGGTCAACCCATAAAGATTTCCTTGCTTTTACCCTTCAGCTCCACATGTTTTGCTGAAGTTAAGTTCTACAGCTTAAATTCACAATACATTACTCATACATTAATCCATAAATTTAAAGTAAGAAACATAATAAGCTCAGAGTTTTGCAGTGCTGCAACAGTGCAAGGTAATAGAGGGCACATGGCTTGGTGTCTTCAGCACCATTGGAGCCAACCACAAGGATCCCTAACAGATCAAGTCAGCCAGTTTCTTTCCTTTCTTCTTCCTCTTCTTCAATAAGACAAGACATTCAAATGAATCCTCCTTTCACTGACTCTTTCACTATTACACAGATGAGAAAAGGATGCAGACAGGGTCTTGCCACCACTACAACAATGAGGACATGGCTTGTGCAGCCCCAGCAGAAGTGTCTATCAATTGACTGATTGAACCTACCATCTTCAAGAAGTTTTGAAATTACAGTTGGTGACCTCTATTCACTGTTCAACCCAAAAGCACCTAACGTTTTTAAACCAGTTCAGTTCTCCTTTACCAGACAGAAGAAACATGTTGCTGTCATGCTGTTCAGTGTTCAAAGCCACACTTCCCTGATAACCTTGATCCTTTGGTATAGCTGAACCTAGTGGGGCAGAAGTGTGGGAGACGCAGGAGGCAAGAGAAGAGGTGTAAACAAAATAGGAATTGAGAGGAAGAGAAAGACAACGATTTAGTGTAGCCAGGAGCAGTCACAGGGAAAATAGCTAAAGAAACCGAAATACAACCTGGTACTGGTGATGACAGAGACCAAATGAGCTTTACAAGTCTTGTCAAGAGAACCCACAGGAAAACCTATTTAAAGCTCAAACATGCATCTCTTCTTAAAAGATAAATAGGGCAGAAGCAGCCAATTTGTACTTGGCAGGTAGGTAGAGTTTACGTAGCACTGCAAAAAGATAAGCACCTATTTAAGAGTAAACTGTTGTTTTTACCTAACACACAAACTAATCAAACACTTTCATCACAGGCTAAACCCTTTTTACTGTCAGCTGTGAGTCCTCTTGGTGTTGTAATGCACCACAGGGCACAAAATCACTATGGTATTTTTTTTGTGTTGATTGTCAACCTGTGTTTGCTGGAGATTTGAAAAACAGAGGAGACATGTAGCACAGGAAGATCTGAGCAACAATTAGCAGCCCTTAACAAAAAGCAAATCTGTGAAATGCATTTTCTCTCTGAGAAAGGGACTACTAACCTCTCTGCAAATACTGAGTTAGCAAAAATATGAAGGATGCAACTTAACATCTGCTGGTGAGGAGAGGCGAGAATAGGAGACGAGAGGACAGGACATTTTGTTGTGAGGTAAATAGAACAGGAGCAAATGTTTTTTAAAAATATCTGGTATGGATTACAGTTCGTCAGCTCCAGAAGAAGGTTACTCTGTCTTGGCTTCCCCTCATGAATTTCTTTTGTTCACTTGGGTCACTTCACTATTATTTGAGCCTAGATTATATAAAAGGCAGATATGCAAGGCCAAATTTGTTTGCTTTCTCAGCTCAACATATTAAGTTCAAGTTTATATGTATACAATATATCTTATTAGATGCTGTGTCCTGTTTTGGTCTGTTCTCTTCTGATTTATTTTGAACTCAAAGACCATAACTGTAAGTGCCTTCAAACTTACAGATACTTAGGCTACTGGAGAAAGAGCAGAAAAAAAGTGAAATGCAGCAACCATTACTGTCCAACTTCATTACACTCATGCCCTGGAAGAATAAAAAATGTACTGGAATTTAATCTCCTCTGAGGGAAGAAACTGAAAGCAGCACGTTTGCTAGAAACTGTGCACATTCAATCCACTAAAATTCATCAAGATATGCAAAATTTAAATGCTATCTAAAAATGGACACTGAGAAAATTGACAGACATGGCACCAAGAAAAGTACATTTGCTTGGCCATATCTTTGACCCATGACAGCACAACGCAGGCAGAAAGCAGATGTTGAGAACACAGCGTGCTCCCAGCACTGGGGGCCGTGTGGGATGCACAAGATTCTGCCAATCTAATCGCAGGGTCCACATTGCAGCAGGAGGGCATGGGTTGCAGTAGATACCACTGGCCATCCACATCAGAACCTTCTCAGCATAGATAAACTGATTTACTAATATTATTAGTATCAACATTTCCATCACAGCCTGGGTCGGAGCAAAGTAGCAGCCACTGGCACTTTCAATTCTGCATCCACTCAACAGAACCCAATGACAACCTCAAGCACAGCAGCACCAATAACAAAAAAAAGAAACACCACTATATACACACTGCATTTGAAAATGAATCTTATTCATCCTTTCTCCAGCAGTGCCATCTTCCCGCTGTAGAAACAAACCAGATAGTATTGGCTGAAGGAGAGATGTGCCAATTGTTTAAATCAGAGCCAGAGGTGACGCTCCTTTGGGAGCTGACAAGGGCAAGCCACAACAAACTCCCGGGATTTCTGCTCCCACAGCAAAACCTGCCTGGCAAAGGGCTGAGTTGCAACATGTGCTTTTCATACAGAGCACTTATTTTTGACTGTAATTTAGTCTCTTGGCAGGAGATGTTCATACATATCAAGCAAAACAGCCTTGCTCATCCATATCAACCTACACATCCTCATATAACAGCAGCAGCACAGTACACCCTCTGCTTCCAGTGTTCTCCCATGGATCACAGGACAGATTTGGTTAATCATGCCCATATTCTCTCCATAAAAGCCTGCTCCACAAGGGATGTTTTCTCACCTTTCATACTGTTGAATTATAAAATCCACAAGCGAAGAGGTCTCTGTGGGTGTTTCTATGAAACCATCCCGCTACTCCTTTTACATGGGAAGGAAAGTTAAAACCAGTGGAATATCACCAGTGCTTACTGGATGTTAAAAATAACATATAACAGTAAAGATTATCACATATGGTAGAAGAAAAGAAAATACCTGAATTATGCTTTCAAAATTAGTACTGTCTGTTCTTAATAAAACACAAAAAACCCAGGCCATGAGCCTACCAATCTTATCCATTCCCTATGTTCTGCAGAGGAGAAAGAAGAATACAACCCTTGGAGCAGATTTCCCTTGCCTTCTATTTAAGAGGTTGCTAAATTATTGAAATTCTACATTAAAAATATATTGTACACTGTCTAGTTAATGATGGGACTGCAGCACGTAATATAGAGCGTAATACATGCACACAAAATGACTTGCTGATCTAAAACGCTTTCTGCCAACATGATTTCAAGAGAGCTGAGGAGAGAAAAACAAGTTACAAAGTAACACACTAATGATTGAATATTGTAGCTGAAATTTATAGCTCTAAAAGCATTTTATTCACTTATTTTACATTATTCAGGTAAATAACACGCTGTAAGTCAGTAGAAGAGCAAATAAAAATTAAGATGGCTCCAGCAACTACAAATATCTTGTCTTAACCTACTTCACACCACGTGTCACAGCAATGTTATGGAGCAAGACAAGTCCATTAAAACAGAGGAGTCAATGGTGACTTCTTTCTCCTCTCTCAGGTATCCTCTATAGTCAGCCCAGTGCCTTGATAAAAAGAGAGAATGGGAGCAGATACAGACAATGGCAAGGTGTCATTGTTACAAATCTGGTTTTCTGCCTGCGCTGCTGAGGAGAACAAGAATTTGTCAATAAAATTTGAGAATGCTGCCAGCAGAAATCCAACCAAAATGACAAAGGAAAATTCTGAATGTATGGCTTGACTTGCCCACTGTTACAGTCAGCTTACTTTCTTTCATGTGGGGAGGAAATATTGTACACCATGTAAAAGTTATGGATGATTTACAGAATTTTTTCTTTGTGCAAAAGTTGTACATATGTTGAAATCTCCAGCCGTTTCACTGGGCTTCTGCTGAACTTGCCTTGCTCGGTATTCAAAATCTGTTGTCAATCAATAAATTAAATGAATGGATAAAGCATGTTCTAGGGAGAGCCCAAGGATTCACTAGTGAAATGCAGACTTTACCAGCTGCAGCTTGGCTGAGGCCAAGGGGTTCATTCATCTTTTTAAGTTGTTGCAAAAACAATTCACTTTCTTAATCCCAAAACAGAGTTCAGATCCAAACCAGGAATTCTTTGGTGTTAGTGGGGGTTTAGTCATGACATGTGACATGTCATTGACTAACAGATACCTCCACCGAGGTACCAGTTCAACATAGAGGGACCAGCCCAGACCTTGCTTTTGAAAGGGGAAGCCCCAAGCAGTCACCTGCATGCTGCCACACAGGCTGTTCTTAGTCCAACATTGCCTCAATGTTACTACAAAACCTCTGGGTTTGCGTCCTGTGCTGGTTGGCATTCTTGTGCACCCAGTTACTGCATGGCTCCAGGAGGCAGTTCAGACATGCTGTCACATGCCAAGATGCAGAATATCAGTTCTAGCCCCTGAACAATAGCTCTTATCATGGAGAAGGACATGAAATGCAGTTAGCTACTCTGTGCACTGGGGACCTTAAAGGCAGATTCCCCCAAAAGGTCAAGAGTGTTAAAGATATCCAAGAAGACCCTCAGACCTGCTAGTCTGGCTTCCCTAGAGTGTAACAAGCTGCATTGTGGCCGATCTCAGAACCAGTATTCAGAGCAGGATTTAAGCTATGATAGGCATAAGAGCTCTGCAAGAGCAGTGCTTATCCTCACGTTGCAGGACAGCCCTGTTCTGGCAGATTTGTCAGAGAAATAGCTCAAGGAAAAATATCCTTGTCAGGCTGCCAGTGCCAGTGTTAAACTAGGTTAATTGTCAGAGAAATGCGGAGGTCGGCCAAACTTGTGGCATACGGCCTGTGTGGCTTAATGTCAGGCAAGAAACAAGAGTCTGCTGCTTGTGAGTGATCACCAGCCTCATGGAACTCCCACCACCTCATTCCTTCCTCCTACCCCCCCAGACCTTTGGTGTTTTGCCCTTTTTGGTCCCCATTCCAAAGTGGATTGCCTGTTGTGAGGGGGCCTCCAAGTGGGATAAAAGTTTGACCCCTCCATGCTCCTGTTACATGGCCAGGCATGTAAGTACCTTTCTTTGGAGCAACTTACAGAAAAATCAAACATAATTGAGACATAAGTCATTCATGAAAAGAAACCTTTCTGCCAACCATAATTGTTACATTGCCTTTCCATCTTGGCCGGGTTTTAGTGGATTTTTGGCTGGCTGAGGTTTTACTTTTGGCAACAAAATGTGTTTGTTGAGATTGACACAGGACAATGTCAGCCTTTTCCAAAGGTGTGAGAAGCCTTGAGAAAACAATCCAGAAGAATAAAAGGTCTAATTCTGATCTCAAGTGTGTATAGGTAGCTATGACTGGAGTAAAGGTAACTTTTTTTTGCATGCATAGATGGAAATGAATCAGGATATTTCTCAGCCTATAACTAAAATGCCAATTTTCCTTATACACAAAATTCCCAGGCAGAACCAACATACTCTTAATGCTCTCATGGGGTTTTTGGTTTCTGGAGCTGTCCTAGACAAATTTATTTCTGAACCTAGAATCACAGCGCTGGGGAAAAAAATGCTAACCAGTAACACTTAATCATTCCACAAAAACTCAGCACCCTCTAACCTATGCAAAGAAGCCAGGAGGGAATGTGCTGGTGGGGAAAGGTACCATCTCTGTGAGAGGGTGGCAGAAGGTGGGGCAGAAACCCAGACCCTACTGTGCTGCTAAAGGAGTGCAATTAATCTTTGGCTGAAGAGTGATCAGACCCAGACATTTACAGTCAATTAAATGTCAACTTTCTGTTGCACTTCTATGCTAACATAAAACACTCTTGAATGCCACACAATATATTTAGAAAATTCTGTTTGGGCACTTCAATACTAAGAGTTTAGATTACAATTCTTTTTGTACTTTTAACAATAATACAACATATTTTCAGTTCACCTACATGAGATTCCACTTAGGGGCTTTCTGGCCTTATTTGTACTAACATTTCAAGCTTTCCTGTGCAAATCTAAAGGCTGGAAATACAAAGGAGCACAATAAAAGCAGGACCAAGACATGAAAGAGGAGGGGAATAAACAAAGCTAAAGACCAAAAGAGGTATGAGGCAGAGGAAGTAGAAGGGTGAGGGAGAGAGATGGTGGAGAGGGGTGAGACTAACTGCAGTGAGGGACTAGGCTGAGAAAGGCACACTAGTAGGTCTTCGCTGGAGATTTTGGGAGAGAGCTCAGAATTCTGAAGGAAAACCAACTCCGTGTTTGGCCCCTTTGTGAAGCTGTAGCATAGGGATGAAGCTAATGGTAGTCCAAGACACACTCATGCTTTTCTGTTTTAATTCACCTCAGTTCTGCTTTCCAAGAGACATCCAATTCTAACATCTCGCAAAAGACCCTCTGAATTTTATCTCAGTGTGTTTTGTCCTGGCTATTTAATGTAGATATCCTAAACATTTCATTTATATTGCTATTCAAGAATATTTCCATTCAAGCCTTGATTTCCAGCACTTTCAGCTTTAATTAACCTCACAGTTTATCTTTGACACAGATTTCCATAAACACAGCTTTGCACAGAATAAGGAAGCCAACATGTGGCTTTTGTAGTGGGTTAACACATGAGCCCAAAAGGTGCTCCAGGCTGATCAATTTTGTCATGAGTATTGCATGTCCTGTGCTCCCCAGCCTCTGTGTGGAGGGGATATTATACAAGGATAGACTTGAAGCCAGACACAAGCTTCCCCTCTGAGTTGAACAGAAATTAAAGAAATTGTCTGCAGAGTTCAGTGCTGTAAGGGGGCTAGGAGAATGTACCTACTGTTTCTACCATAAAAAAGATGTGCTCAATGGCACTAGAAGACAGCTGACACATGCATCTCTTCTTTTTAAATTGAATAAAGAGAAAAATTAAATTTTACTGGTTATTCCAGCCCAAAGTGCTGATTTCAAATTTAAGAGAGTAGTTAGTGTATAAGTTATGCGGGGAAACTGGATCCAGTTAATTTGGTGAGATTTCTTTGACTGTTTCATGCAAAACTGAAGAAGGGTGATAAAAGAATTTACTTTTTTTTCACGTGTAGGTTGTACATTTCCACCTAACCAAGAAAAGATTTCTAAAAACAATGGCTTGATTCAGATTAGTGGGGTAGATCTAGCTGATGTATTACCAGCAGGGACTAAGGCCAGGAGCTGTTAAATCCTTTGAGGGAAAGAGTGCCAACAGGAGTGGCTGCCAAGGACTCCCAGGGCTCGATCTGTGCTGAGCACACGCAATGGCCAGCACCAGCCCGGGCGCTCGCTCAGTCAGCAGGGCCACGTGCTGAACTGGGATAAGGTTAAAAAGCATCCCATGCTGTCATGTGATTGATGTCCTTAGGGAGACAAGGTGAGGTTATTTACTGCCTACTCTTGCAACTTCCTTCCCCTCAATTTTATTTCTAAGTAGCCCTTTGAGCTAAAGGTGCAGAAAATCCTGCTATTGAGAAATACCCTGCTACATGTCTTGTCCTATGATGTGAGAGGGATAGCAATGGTGTGAGCAGTGCCACCAGGCCATCACACTCAGGAAAGCCTCCTAAGAGTGACCACAGGCTGTCTCTGGATCCACTACCATGTTTTTAACTGGAGGGAATAACATACCTCAACCCAAAAGAATGCTAGGGCAAGTATTTCCTCTCTGAAGATATGTTAAATAAGAAAGAAAGAGAACAGATGCCTTTCAAAGTCTTTGCAGCTATATAAAGAAGAAGACATGGATCCTGAGTTAGGGTTTCCTCAACACCCAAGCAGACCCTTACAATGGTGCAAGACACTGGGTGGGTGTGGCTACATCCCCCATCTCCCAGAGATCCCTCAAGGCAGATCTCACAGGTTTCTCTTGCTCTCCTGTCAGATGTTTCCATGGGCTTCTCCTCAAGAGGGAGAGCCCTGGCTTACCCCATGCTGGTCTTCACGATTTGGCAAAGAGCAAGGACAGGAACAACATCTGTGTCAAGATCTGTGCTTAAGGAAGAGCAACAGACAATAGCTAGGGAAGTGGTTTTAGTGCAGATGACAAAATCAGGGGACATGTATTGGCTTCCTGGGAATACCTGTAATTATCAGACTGCTAACAGAAAACTAAAAATAGTGGCACCCAACATCTATCCCATAAAGTGCCACTACAACACATCCACACACCTCCCTTTTCTACCTGTGTGGCACCTAGCTTAAGTGCAAAGGTCTGGCACAGCCTTTCCCCAGCCTCATTTCTCTTCTTCAAACCTCTTAAAATCTCTTTATTTCTTAGCTGGATTCCAGGGCCTGCCTCTCCAGATGGGTTTTGTGCTATGCTGTAATCCCTATTCTCCAAGTAGCCTATTCCACATTTAGGAACAAAAATGCCCTGGAACTAAAGCAAACCTCAGCAATGCAATACAAATAACATAACCTTTGAACAGAGTAGAAAGGGAGAGATGGATTGTCTGAGAGACAGGGCAGTGTTAATCCCAGCACCCTTATTCTTCCTCTTGTGCCAGCACCAGTGCATCCCGCACTGTCCTCCAGCTCTTTCCTTGTTGCTAGCAAACCCATCATCCCGCTCTTCCTCCTCAACTGGTATTTCTGGTGGCTGACAGCCAAGAAATAATGAGTCCTGACTGAGGCCAGTATTTGCACTCACCAGCAACCAAAGATAGTGTGATAATGATAAAAATGCTTTCTGCCTACTACAGTCTAGTTTTGAGCCATGGTGCAAGCCATCAGACACACTACACACAGCAGGGACTCTTCAGTTGGCTGTGAGGAAAGATTTAAGATGCTTGTTTGGGGTACGAAAGTTCTGTGGCAGTTAACCCGTGTCCCTGAGTGTCAGGCTGTCCTGGACACCAGTGGCTTATCTGTTTCACTCATAAAACTGCATTAAACATGTCCAAGCAGTGCCCAAGCAACTGAAGAAGCAACCTGTAGGTCATAACATTTGTATAAATTGATTAAACAGGACTGAAAACAGTATTTTATTTTTCTTTCAAGTGCTGTTATTAGAAAGGACCTTAAATCCATCCCACTGGTTAGTATATCAATGCCTTGTGCGGCATCCAGCAGCAGCCAAAGATACTACATACACGTGGAGGAGAAGGAGAAATTCTGAAAGGAGGTCAAACTGCCTGGTGCCCATTTGGATTGTGTCAGCCCCAGTAAATCCCACTTTCTGTTGCCCTGGCCAGAGGCAGAGTGGTGTGGGAGGCCCTGAGCACTGGCTCCTGGCAGCAGGATGCCAGATAGCATCCAGGGCTGGGTACTGGAGAGGGGATGTGCACCTCCCATTGCTGACAACTGAAGATGCACGTCCAAGCCCCAGTCCACACCCACTCCATTAGAACAACGGCAGACATTCAGCACAACTAACATCTCTGTGGGTTAGAAGGCTAAATAAATAAGAGATGAATAGCTACTGTACATCATAGCCCTTTATCCTGGGAGAATCAGTGAACCTGAATTCCCCAAGAAAAGCAAGTAGGCTGCATCTGTGCCTGTGCTCTGATTAATCTCATTGGTTTGTTTTCCTGGAAACTAGATGTCCCAGATGCCATTGTTTCCATTATAAGTGTTCATCTGCCCTGTTTTGAGCTTGATTGCTCCTGTAGCCTGCTTGGCTTAACTGTTTTTTGTTTGTTTGTTGTATGTGTTTTTTTGGCTTTGTTTGTTTTGTTTATTTTTTTTTTAATTAACGTTCTTAAACAAAATGCCAGTAAATTAAAATGAGGACATAGCTGCAATCCTCAACACTAGATTTGTTAAATGTTTAAAAGCACCTACAGCATACAGAAATCCTAAGCTGTTGTACGCAGTGTGACTAAATTATTAATAGTTGCCATGCACATCACACAAGGATTTCAAAAGGGGACTTTGTGTTTCTGCAAAACACTGCTATTTTTGTCTGACAGTAGAGACAAAATAATTTGAAAATTAGTCTCTTTGGTACTAATCACAACTGTTACTAAATATTCCCACTGTAGGCATAATACAGTAATTTTTCATTTTTGAGACAATTAGACATTTCACTCAATGAAGATCTTGAAAGTTTACAATTTGTTAAAATACAAACAACACATAATTAATGAAGACATAGTGAAACAAATATCTATTTCTAGTCATAAAAGCTCCACTAACTAGTACAATAAAATTCAAGCACAAATTAAAGTAGTAACATTTACAGAAGATACCATAGACTATTTGTTTTACGGGTTAGAAAGACCAGCTATGGGGTCGTTTGAGGTGGGTTTTTTAAAAGCATGAAGATATATGAATGGATTGCTACAGTTAAATTTGCTTTACAGAAAAAATAACATTCTGCTGTGGGCAAAAACAGAAATATGGGAAAATTCTCTTCTGTCTCAAGTGAATTATTTCTGGTGAAAGGCTTCTCAGCGTTTTGCTACAGGCATGCAGCTTTACACACAGAACATTATGCATGTACACAGACAGCGCTCTACTGGGGGTGTCTATCCTGATGCCTTCCCCTATACCCAGATCCCCAGAAGGCTATTTACAGGAAATAAAGGAAAAACACGGATTTGGAAATGGAAATAAACCCCAAACCAACGAACACCTAAAACATCGGCACAGAAAAACAAGTTGATAAGGGAAAAAGCAGCTTCACTCAGTACGTCTCGGCTGCTTCCAAGGCAGAAAGCAATGGGGACGTACTGCTATTATTAGCCCTCCGGATGGGAAGCAGCACGGTGTGAAGCTGTTGGCAAGACGTTGCAGGATTTTCTTCACACGTATGCACAGGCACAGACACACAGGCAGACAGACCCCCCGAAACGCTCATGGCGAGCCCCTTCCCGCCACTCGGGTCAGACAGACAGACAGAGAGCACGATGCCAGCGCGACTGTGCGTACTCACAGCTCGGAGTACAAGAAGTGCAGGTTGCCCACATTGTCTATGTAGTTTGCAGGACTTAGCCAAGGTAGGACCAGTAACAGGAGAGCCTTCATTTTCAGTGCAGTGCTGGCACTGCTGCTAGGTTTCCTCCTTCCCACCGTCTCTCTGTGCTGGTGGGACACACAACGAGAAGCTTTCGTGCCAACCAAGCCCCTTCTAAGCAAGCCTTTCCATTTCAACGCAATGGTAGCACATTATGAATCGAGCTTAAATCCCTTAAACGAAGCTACACTGCAAAAATCATTGACCTGTAAGAGGATTACTCGATCTGACTCTCAGATGGGTAGATGTGAGGGTTTAGGGACAGCACAGCGTGGTTGGCGAGACAGTGACTTATGCTGCAGAGGAGAGCGATGCTCGGGGAAGAGACCTGCCTCCTGCAGGATTCAGAGTGGTTCTTCAGAGGCAGCTGGTATGTTTACATCACTGCCCACAAGCAGATGGGTTACGAGCTAAACTGCATCACAGAAGGGTGTAGCTGTCTGACAAAGAGGGGAAAAAAATGCCCCCCGTGGAGTTTTGTAGCAGGCGATATCATAAGACCACACCTTTTTAAAGTAAAACACTGCAAAAGATCACAGCCAACTGCTGGCTGTTTGCATCTCAGTCTGAATTCCCCAAATCCGGTCAGACGTTTTTGTACAAACATAAATCTTGTAATAATCCAAGGACATGTCTCTTCTCAGGGTTTTTTTGAAGGATGCAAGAGCAAACATTTTAAATAAGGATGCTTTCAGTTGACTGCTCCATGGTAACCAGTGTTAAAAAAAATTGTAAAGTTCTCTCATCAATTACAAAGCATAAAACAGCAAGCTCACCTTGTCCCATCAGTGACCTCATCTCTGATCAGGGCAAACTTTTGTTTTCTCTCTGAGAACCAGGACTGGTCTGAACCTGAATAATGCAAGTAATGTGAGGACTGCTGACCACCCTGGTGACCCTAGCAGAGCCTACTTTAATTTATTCACTGAGAGCACAATAATGTTCTGTGGAGATATCAGGTGAGCTCTGAACTGTTCTCACTGCAGACACCAAATATTTATGATTATTACCGTATTTTTTTACTAGCAAAATCACACATTTTCCCTTCCCTCTATTGATTTGCAAGAGTTAAAGAGAACAGCATCAGCTCAGTCTGTTTAATCTGTCCCTGGGCATGACAGAGCACAACATTCTTCTCCTTGCCATTAATTGGAGATGGGGTGGCAAGAGAGGTTTCTGCATTTCCAACAATTAAATTAGGCAGAGGCATAAGATACCTTAGGTGATAATTAATTAATGCTGTGCTTAAAAAAAATAAAGGTACTATGCAGTGTCTGCAAGCACAAGGATGTAGAAGTCCACCTTTAGGGATCACTCAGAATGTTTCCTCCTATTTCTTCCCTCAAGTGGGAATGCTAGTGGGGTTGCAGTACCTATCCCCTGTAAAGCTGAAACCCCCAACAGCAGAAGTTCCCCGTGGTTTCCTATTCTCCTGTCTCTGCCCTTTGTCCTTAAGGTAACTCAGTACTCCCAGCTGTTCTGAGGAAAGAAAAGCCATGTCATGCGTAGCAAAGATGAAAAATGTCCAGGTATGTAGCAATGCTTTGTACTTCACTACATTAGAGGCTTTAGGGTAGGAAGACCCTACTGCATCTCTCCAGTCTTCTGCTCCTGGGGGTTGCAAACCTGGGACTGGTGCAGGGAACCTGACACAGGGAAGACGCAACAGCAAGAGATGGTGGGAATACGTTACTGAGACAATTATTTCTATCTCTGCTTGGGCTCAGGCCAAGCAAGCCAGAAGCACAGGATCTTGAGGATCCTGAGGGGAAGATCCAGGCCAAGCCACTGGCATTCAGCAGTAAGTGCCAGAATAAAACTTGCCAGGACAAAATAATTGTTTATAGAACTGCAATTCTGTAAGATATATAGTGAAGGGCACCTTTCACTATATATCTTAAGGAAAAGAAACTATGACACGGGAGTGACTTGCACATATCTACGTAAGAAAATCAACACTAAAAATCAGAAGCTGTGCTAGCTATGTGGCTTCCATGCAAAAAACACCACTGCAATTTGCTTATTTATTGGGGGTTGAGGATAAATTGGGAATGGGTGTCCTGCTAATTTTATGGCCACAGCATCATCCTGTTAAAAAAATGAAGACAAACAGGAAGGCCTAAATCAAATTAAATTCAGCTATAGGTATAGCAAAGGGAAAGGGCATTTGCACTAGGGGTTCAAGATTTTGTGCTTGGAATCTGTAGAGAAACACAATTTCAGTGACAGCAGCTCACAGAAGACTGACAGTCCCCTTACCTGCATTTCTGTTGAAATTAACATTTGAGGCCTATTAGAGAAGTACTGACCTAAGACAGAAAATTATGAGTATCTCTGTTATTTTGTCCCCTTAGCTGCACACGGTGGAACTCCCAGAGCACTGCTGGCCTGGGCTGGGACCTGCTGCCACTGAGCCAGAAGCCAGAAGCACCCTCACAGGGAAAGCCAGATCCAGAAATGTGGGGACAAGGGCACCCCAATCCACAAACACCAAACCTCCAGCATGTGAAACGTGGTCTCACAACCTTCACAAAGGATTAATAAATCCATTGCTAAGGTTTGTGGGGTTTTTTGGTTTTAGTACCACAAAATCATCACATTTTTGGTTGGTTAGGATACCGTAACTTAGTGAATATCTTCAAGTGAATAAATTCTTAGTGGGAATCCAGGTGCTTCAGGAAATGATGTCTCCAGTGCAAATGAGGACATGTTGAGTGGCAGGCTGCAGAGCCATTTCTGCTTGTGGGCTCACAGACTGTGAAGTGTGCAGCATGTGAGCACACCTCCAACCCTCTGGCTCACCAGCCTGCTCACCAGCCATGCTCTGGTCCTCAGTACTGCCATGTCTCTGCAGGACAGTCTGGAGCCCTACGCTGGCTGCTCAAGGCTTCCTTCACGTTGCACATGCAGAGGTACACACCTAGCAACATGATTTACACCTGCAAACTTCCAGGGAAGTAATTTCACTGGGTAACAGATACAGCTCACAGAAAAGGGCACATCTTAGACCCCATCTCTCCTCAGACCTGAGGTGCTGTTATGCAGACCATGCCAAAGTGTGAGGGCGCTGTCAGAAATCACAGCCCTGAAGTACCTCTTTACATTTCTGCCTTCCTTACAAAAGGCAGAACATGCAAGACAAAAGCAGCAGCACATGCTTTTACTCTGCAAAACAGAGAATCATTCAGTTCTCTCATTGCAGAGGAGCCAAACTGCTCCCTGGAGAGGTCTCTCCCAGAGGCAGGATGGAGAGTGTCCTGGCTGCTAGGAGGGATAAGGCTGGAGAGGGAGTCCAGCCAGATTTCCAGATTCTGTCTCTCTGTGAGCCCCATGGTGCCCTGTGTAAGTGCTCACCTGGAAAAAAGGAGCACTCAGGTTCAAAGACCAACACCAAACTAGAATATTTTCTGCTCTACTTCTCATATAGGTCATTTGTGATTCAAAAAATGTTTGAAGAAAGGGCAATTATAAAACCCTTAATAATGCGCTATTAAAATATTTATAATAGCTCAGCTTCCCAAAACATGCAGATCTCTTTGGACTACATACACATTGTCATTGTGCAGCTAACCACAAAGTATTCATCCAGAACTTCTAACAATAGCATGAAGTACCTTACATGCATTGATGCATTTGGTTCTAAAAAAAGAGTAAGATATAGCCTATATCTTGGACTATCAATGGACTAAATTCAGCTCAAAATTAATGATACTGTGTTCATTGGGAGTGAAATAAACAACTCTTTCTTTATGGTAAGTGTCTATTTTGACCAGTATTAATTGAAGATATTTTTATTCTACTCAAAAAAAAGGAGTGAGAAAAGGTCTATCAACAACAACTTACTGGGTTTGGAAATGCTGTTCAAGGTGACCACGTTGCACAACCTCTGAGCAGTGCTCTGTGAAAGGGCAGCTAACCATTAGCTTATCCAGGAGGTTATTCACTAGTATGCTGGACTTCCTGCACGTCTGGAGAATCACAAGCTTGCGGTCCATGGGACAGAAGTCTTTTTCCACAAGGAAGTTTGTAAGGCAGGCTGTGCAGAAGGTGTGACCACAGAGCGTGTCTAATGGCTGAAGCAAAGGTTGCAGGCAAATGTGGCATATCAGATCATCATCTACTTCTTCGGTGTAGCTGTACAAGTGGTTTTCTTCCGGTAAATGCGCTTGGCCGCAGGTGACGCACAGTGGCAGGGAGCTGTCCTCCATTTCTTCTTCTTTCTGGCTCATAATCAGAATTGATGCAATTCAAAAGGGGGCAGGTGGGAATACCCAGCCTGTTTTCTGTTTGTGAGAGCTGTAGCAAGGCTTGTGTGCCGTCAGATCTGTGGGGAGGAAAGCCGAATGATTATGTTCTGGGTTGTGTTTTCTTATCTGGATATGAAGTACTGGATACGAAGTACTATAGTACCTGAATATGAAGTACTGGATATGAAGTACTATAGTATCTGAATATGAAGTACTGGCTATGAAGTACTATAGTATCTGGATATGAAGTATTGTATCAGGTGCTAGGAAAGTATTGTGTCTTTGGGATTGGAGAGTAAAGCAAAGAAGGGGGCAGAAAAAAAAGAGAGAATTAACTCCAGGGACATATTTTCTCATAAATCTAGCTTAATTTACACAGATACTGTCATTGTAAAGAAAGATATCAAGATAGGGAGAAATACTACAGGCATTTAATGGTTGAAAACCTTAAATTAGCATATAATTGCAGTTCTAGTCAGATGATTTTGTGGCCACATTACTTCTGCCAGAAAAGTAGCAGTGTGTGTGGGCAAACACTGCAAGACTGTGTGCAGAAATACAGGTAAGAATAAAGGTTGCTGGCCAAGTTGATTGCTCAGCACAGCAAGGGAGAGCAGCAGCTTCACCTAATGCACACAGGCATACAAACACTGCATTGTAGCCAGAGGGAGGATAATTTGGGTCATGAGAATTTAGAGCTTGGGACCCTGTAGACCATTCTCATACTACAGCAGCAAGGGACCTGTACCCCTGCATTCAAAGATTGCCTGCCTGTCATCAAACAGTTATAACCATCTGCAGCAGCATAACCACTTCAAAATCTCATTTGCTCTGCAAAAAACCAAACACCTTACATACTGAAGTCCACAGCACAATGCTAAGTAGTGTATTGCTCAAAAGAAGGTCTATTCCCTTTATAATTTGTCATACAGAAACCTAAGTATGTCCCTAGCTAAAAGCCCTAGCTCTGGCCACAACACCTGCCTGCTGGTATTTTAAAGACATAAACTCTGTGGGTGGCAGTAAAACTGAAGAGTAATTTGTAGTTTTTACTTGATGAACCCCAACCGCTTGTTGGAGCACTTATGTCTCATTACTTCTATGCTTATTTTGATATACCACTCTGAAAACAAACATGAAGATATAAAATATGCAATGGCCTAATTACTGCTCTTGCTTGAAAATGTAAATCTTATTTGCTGCTCTGCCTTAACACTGTACCCTTGCTTTCAGCTTGACTTAATTTGCTGAGACAATGTGTCAGCCTCAGACACCCATGTCTGAGGGCAAATGAGGGAAAGAATAATAAGAAAAATCTGACTATGACAGAGCATATTTTCATATAAATAAACCCTTATTTTTATGCAAAGCTCATGGGTTCTCAACCTGAGAAATTAAACTTTAACATGGCAGGTTTTTCTGGCATGAAGGTAAAATAATAGCCCGACTAACACTAACCAGATGTTTAAATGTCAAACATTCTCTTCAATGTTTTGCTAGATCTTATTCTTATGAAGCAATTATGTTAAGTGCCTGTTTTTGCTTGCAAGAGAGAGTTCTGCATAAGCTCTGTCTCCTGATTAGCAGTAGCTTCACAGGAATTAAAATCCTTGCCTGTTAGAACCCTTGCAAATATTTAAAATACGCCAAACTGGGTCAAATATATCCTTTTGTAAAAATATTCACCAGAGCTTTATGAAAAGCTGTTTGTGAAGAAACAAACATTTCTCCATAGTGCAGGTAGCAGCTCCACCTGTTATCTTAATATAGGAATTATTATTTAATTCTACTAAGGTGGCAGCAAAATAAAATGAGATAAAAAAATTATCACGGGCTGTGGTGGAGACTATCTGGCACTGTAAGTGGCTCCTGTAGGAAGCTCTTGGATAACTTCTAGATGAAGTGGGGTGGCTGTGAGCAGGTGTCCATGCTCTCCACATCCCTCGCTGATGGAGGGAGCCATCTCAAGTCAACAGGACTGCTTGCAAGAGTGGCAACACATGGCTTGGGAGCTTGCATGATTCTTAAAATAGATGTAAAATTAATTAGAAACTAATAATGCATGACAAAAATAGCACTGTGCTATAAGATTTGTTATCTTTTGAATTTTCAGAATGCTTTGCACCTGGAGCAACCAGGGGGGTGGGCAACATCCTGCTGTTTCTCCACTCCCCCGCCATGTCCTCTGCACCACCACACACAGTACATCCATGTGGGTGCTCACCCTACGCACCACATACCAGAATACAGCCAACTCCAGCATTTTGTTACCTCATGGATGTTCTCAAGGACAGAATTCTTGCTGCTTGCTGGCAGGACACCCAACACACAGCTCCCATCAGCCAACCTGAAAGCTAAAGCCAAAGCCCTGCTCTGAGGAAAGAGCAGCCCCCAGGAACAGGTACATGGGCATCTGAGCCACCCCTTCCCAACCTCATGCCCTAACCCTGAAAGTACCTCTCCCCACTTCCACATGTACAACACAGCAAGGCCCCTGATACAAATTAGCTACAGCTGGAAAGAGTACTGCAGCTCCAAAGCTACTGCAATTATTTTCACAATGACAACAGAGAGAGGCACCACTGCCCTAAGGCCATGTTGTGCTGCAGCAAAAATGATGAGAGAAGCCCCAGAGGAGTCAAAGTCTGACTGTCCTGGCCATGTTACAGATACTCTTCATCAATCTGACATATTAATAATGCAATGCTAGTGGAAAAGGGCAGGTGCGAGGAACTGCACCTGAATTTTACAATGTTTATGTAAATTACAAATACCTGCTACAGCACAGGGAAACAAAACTATCCACATTTATTAGTAACAGGCACTGAGTTTTTAGAACATGAAATTCAAGTCCTGTGAGGTCTATTATTTAGAAAATTTTGACTACATACTAATATAAATTCTGGAAAAAAAATCTCAGCCCCTTATGGCTAACCTGGTCCACATTCACCAATGAACCTTCATAAACTGCTGGACATATCAAGCAATGGAATGATTGCCATCTTTGGGAAGTGATTATTCCACTAACAGAGTTAGCATGGAGGGTGTGTGATAAAACTGCTACACGGATTCAGTCAGAGGCTGATGCTCTTTGCAATGTTTGCAGTCATCTGTATTTATAACATTTATGTGCTGTCATATAATAGCTACATAATTAGTATCATGTTCTTTTAGGAAGCTTAAAGTCTTATTTCCTCTTGAACATTGCAGAAGAGAGGGGAGAAGGGATTTAAATTTGACCTATTGAGTACTAGTGCATATTTCTACTTCATCCAGTACCTATGAATAAAAAACAAAAGTACACTTTGAGCAAGAAAACCTGCATAGGTAGATGGTAAACCACAGTGAAACAGGAAAGGTAATAATTTCTTGGCTGAACCTCTATTCTTCAAGCCCTGTCCTTCAGGGAGGAAGAGATGGGAAAACAGAGGGGAGGAATCCTATGTTCCTTTGAGTTGGTGTCAGCTACCACTGGCAGCCTCAGCAGAACACAGATGTCACCTTGGCAGTCTCATTCTCCTTGTAGTGAGAGCCATATTGAGAGAGGGTGGTTCTTGCAAGGATGATTGGCAGGAGAAGCTCTTAGAGGAGGTGATGGTCCCATGCCTAAGCAGACATCACCAGCATTTGCCACTTCCCTGCTGCGCAGGAAGTTTTCAACAATTCAGGTCCCAGATTTAGCATAGTTTTACAGCACCTAGCACCAATTGGCTTGGATAAAGAAAATCAAGTACTGATTTGTAAGAATGTCACAGTGTTGTGACACTGCGGTGAACCAAGCTTCAGTCCAAGGCAGAGACCTGAAGCACAAGAATACAGTGCAAATGGTGAAGGAAGAACATTGTTATCTGGATGTCCATATTGCCAAGTTTTCAGCCACAAGCTGTAATGACAATGGTCACATCAGGGCATAAAATAATCACAGGGCCATGACCACAGTCAAAAGAACTGTCATGATAACCCATTTTTTAAAAAGTTACCCAACAGGCTGCACTGATTTGAAGAATTTTGCATCTTACTGGTCTTCACTGCTTAGGAATTTGCAGCCACCAGAAGCATGTACAAGAATGACAGAACAAACCCACACAAAAAGCCAGGATAGTAAACATGAAAAGTAGGTAGAGAGAATGTCTTTCATCTCCTTGCAATAACAAATCCATAGTTATCCCATCCTAGTGAAGCATTTAACTAATCTTAAGCTTAAATTCTGACTTACCACCATAGTTACACTGGCAGCAGTGTAGCAAGAAGGGGGCTTGCCAAGCAGAGTGGCAGAATCCCACACTGCGTCTGCCCAGCTACCGTCAAATATTAACCCAGCAGTTCAGGAGGCTGCACTTAGAAGTAGCATGGCACAGAAGGGGAGAAACTTCAGGCAGCAAAAAAGGAGTAACAAAAGCTAAAGGAAAAACAATTAAGAGATGAAAGATATTGTGGAAGCGGCTATCAAAGAAAGAATAAAACAGATGCCTAAAGGCCAGAGAAACAGCGAATGGAGCCTGGAGGAGCAGCTACCGGTTTAAATCACAAATTGGGAAAGATAAGCCAGTGAGCAGGCGTCACTGGAAAACAGAGGAGCAGAACAGATGAGCTGCAGAACTCAGCAGCTCATTCCTCAGTAAGAGGAATTTAGCTGCAGTAGTTCATTCTGAAGTAGTACGGCTTGGAGGTAATGAAATCTTCAGTCAGTGGTAAGAGTGGCATGATAAAGGAAATGGATTCTAAATAGCACAGTAAGATTGACAAATATTAGTTGGTTTGGTAGCTTGGTTTTCTTTCTGTGTTTAAGAGACACCTTTTATTAATGTTCCTGTTTTATACATACTCAGAGCATGTGTATAACAAATCCTGTATCTGCAGATTAAAACTGATGCCTTTTCACACCCTGTTTCTCTGCTGTACAACCCGTGGGAGATGAAGGTTCTACTGACAGAGCTGTTGTGCTCTTCTTAGCTAAATTATGATAGCAAAGTCATTCTGCAGCCTTCCCCCAATCCCAGCATGGGCTCTTATCTCCTACAAATGTGCATCTCTGAGTGACTCACAGCTATCCATTTATGTGGGTCAGTAAGGCACTGTATGGCCAAAGGGGCCGGTCCACAGGCATGTATGGAAACCACCCTGCCACAGCAGCATTCACAGCTGCCAGGTAAGGGTAGGAGCTCCTTAGTCTTCCAGAGATGCTTTAACCTGGCCTTCCTTTCACCACTCTAGCTGTGAACATGTTGCAGCCGATACTTGCCTTTCTTGGCAATCAGCTTCTTTGCTGAGGGCTTGGAGACTGCCATCTTGCTTGTGTTAAAAAATATCTACATTAAATTGCTAGGAGGCTCGACAGCTTTCACAGCTACAGAATTAGCTCTTTAATGAAGCCTCAGCCCAGCTGCCACTGGCTAGATGTGGGCAGGTTAGATGTGGGCATTGTCCCCATCTAGTGGCTCACCCTCACTGGGGAGAAGAGTGGCTCATGGCTAGGAGGGAGCAGAGGTTCTTCTTCACCCTCTCAAGCAAAAGCACACAGTCCTCAGTTATGCAGGGTTAGCTGTGACCTTACTGCTCCTACCAGAATCTGGGTTGTAAGATCACATCACTTTTCAATATTCAGGGTTTTATAATGAAGTATGAGGTTGAATGCTTTTAGAAAACTATTTGTCATTAGTAAAATAGTAACTGTTTTGACTTCCTACCTTTCATCAAACTGTCTTCCCTGGTAACAGCCTCACAGGTTTCACATTACCGTGGTTTGTACCAACTGCTTCTCTCCAACTGCAGTTTTTATAGATTACACTGACTTTACTGTTCAAGGTGGTACTATACAACAGCTGTGGAAAACATTATAGAATGACCCATACTTCAATAATATGTATTATACAGTATTTTAGATTAAAAAAAGACAGTGATTCACATTTCAAAGACCTGGCTACAAAATATCGTGTAATAATTTGCACCAATCTTGGCATAGCTGCATTAAAGGCCAAAGGGGTGAGTCAGTTTGCCTAGATGTGAAACTTTGAAGGAAGTTTATAAAACATTAAGGTGCCCAAAACCTTATCATCATGCCTTCTGACCAGAATTCCTACTACGTATATTCTGCTCTCTCTTTTTTCCCCTGTCTTTCCACTTATTTTTAAATCTATTCTGGCTAAAGAAGAATCACAACATTTTCTTTCTGCCTGACGTGTAATTAGATGGAGATTTGTTATGGGCAGAGGCAAGATACATACCTTCAGGTAAAAAGCCAGTAGCTGGAGGAGAGTTGTGAATCCTGGAGATATCAATTTAGCAGGTAAGAATTCATCTTGACTTTTAAGATGATAGGAAAGACTGTTATAACTGGCTCTTAGAGGAAAATAATTGTATTTAAAAGTTCAGCACATCAATATAGAACGTCTCTGAGACAACAAACAGGAGCTCCAAAACCTCTCCTCTGCCTGGCACCAGTTTTAAGACAGCTGGTTTTTCAAAGCTATTAATAGTCAAAAAGTCCTTCTCAGAGCTTATAACAATCAAAGTACTTTGCAGAGCCTTTAGTGATGAAAGGCATTTTCAATGGAATAGAAAAACCCAATGGTACAGTACAGTAGGTGAATAACCCCAACTTTTTAAGTAGTAGCTCAAGCTGTGAGACCCAACAGCAATGTCATACTGTGCCTGCATGCAAAGTGACTTCTAAAACCAGAACCAGACTGTTTGAAAAGATTTTTTTTTCTCTGTGGCCCATGCTGGAATTTACAGAATTAACCAATGTTGGAAAAAGTTTTTTGTTGCGGAATTATGTAGCTGAAATGCCTGTTAGGAATGTACGGAAATATATTCGGCTGTTTTGTCTGTCTCTCACATGTCCACACAAACCTGGATTGCTCTTTCTGATGATTTCATGGATACAAAACTTTACTCAGCATGTTAAAATAAAAATAAAAAAAAACCTATCAGCCCAGAAGTACTGATGATATTAGGAACAGCTGGACAAGCTCTGAGTGAAGACAAGATCTGAGTAAGTACATATCCGTCAGGTTAAGTATTCCTTACTATAAGGAAAATGTCCTAGGAATGAACTCACCTCAGTAGAAAGTAGTACTTCCAAGAAGACTTGTTGCTGGCATGTCTCTAGTTGTCAAATACTGATGGTTAAGGTAGTAACTTCTGTTTCTTGCTCTTTCCAAAGCTCAGTAAACCCAGACTTGGGCCAACAGCTTATGCCAGAATGAAAAGCTCAGACTCCAAGTGTGAAGATGAGTTGTAGCAAAATGGGCAGGCTGTGGGTAACTGCTTCCCAAAGGCACACAGTCTACCTGCTCAAAGGAAGTCAATCATGTGGTCGGAGCAAGGTTATGTGAGCAATTATGCTTAACTCCTCAAGGGCTTCCTAAACATATGCTCATCCTAATTGACATAATAAATGCCATCGGCATTTCACATACTAAATTATAAAATGACATGGCTGGTTATGTAACAAAAGGTGCGCTACCACTCTGATTTGGCTGATTCCTCCGTCTGACTTTGCCAAGACTGGCAGCCTCACAAATACCACAAGCTTGCTTTCAGCATTTGAGCAGATGACAGAACTGTAGTTTTGTGGCTGGACAACCACGTGCCCCAGCTGCCTTCTAAGATGCTGCTAAGCTGGGAATAGGTACAACATGCGAACTGCATGAGGGAGAGCATCCCTGGTCCCTGCTGCAGGGGTGTCTGCTGTGTTTCTGCAATGGGCACTGCAGACCATGTGTGCTCTGTGCGGGCTGCCCTACTTAACTTTAAAATAAAAATACAATAGGCAGAGTAAATTGCATGGGATTGTGAAAATCTTGACTTAATACAGCTTCATAGTAAATCTTAATCTGTTTTTGCAATCCTCTCCCAGGGCCCCAAGTGGGTCAGCAGGGAAGGTGGGTGATGCTACTTCTCTACCCTCCCAGAGAGGGAGGGAAGAGGGAGCTGATGAAGAGGGAGCAAAAGAGAAGTGGAAGATTTCTTCCCCTCCGGACACTGAAACCTTATACCTCAACCTGGCTCCCATGCCAGGGTACCTGCCACCCTCAGACCACACAGCATCTTCTCACATGTGACCATGAGATAACATTTAATAACTACAAAGCATGAAACGTGATGGATAACCCTGCTAATAACACATAATAAATTAAACTATGCTTTAATTACACTGTGCCTTTACAACTGCTTCTCTGATCCAGGAGTTTCTTAATACTTGGCAAACTACTTAATGAGTTCTCACAACACCCTGTGGGGACCTTTTTTTAGAAGCAACCCACATGGTTAGAAGCACCTACTTGGTTAGGTGAGCAGGGGAAGGGGAGCTGGCTGCTCCCATGCCACTGGAGACAGTGCCCAGATTCTGTCACAGGAATCCTAGTGCAGCAAGGTGATCACAGAGATGCTCTTAGACCTGATCTGAGGGAAAGCCCTCACAAACTTCTAGGATTGCATCCTCTGCTTTATGGACCTGCGCCTGTTGGGGGGACAGCAGCAGCTTCCAGCAGTTGGCTCCCTAGAGTAACTTGTCTAAATAATAGAAGCAAATGCCTGGGTTAAAACCTCTGGCCCATTGCACTCAAAGGAAAAATTAAGGAAATTCAGTGGAGCAAGGATTCAATCATCTGTATCTTAAGTTTATTTATGTTTCACCTAACTCCTGTACTATGATTTAGATGTAATTATTATATTATGCATTATAAAATAATGAAAAGTATTGTTAAATATTATATACTAGATACAATTTAAATTATAGGTCTGTAAATGTCTATAACTTAAATTATACTTGTATCTTATTCTTTCCTCCTCCTGCTACTTGGGTCCACAAAAATGACTAAATAAACAAATCCTAAGCAGAAAAATTGGTCCTTATTGAAGAACTGCACAGTACAGTGACACTCTGCTGTTTAAAATAGCACAATCTGAAAGCATTCCTTGACACTCAGTCCCAGAGTCACAACTGCTGGGGCCCAGTTCCATTCAGGACCCTGGATAAAGGAGGGCACAAGCCCTGGTAAGGTAGTCAGCAGGTAAATTTCAACAACTTAAGGGAGTGGTACAGCCTATGGGCAGCCTCCAAAAAGATGGGAAAACACACAATATGCAGCCATAAATAGAAATTTTGGTGGGCAAGGGGAAGAAATTTTGATGACCTTACAATTTTATGTACTGCTGAGTACTGAATATCACATTTGAGAAAAATGTACTCTTGGAAAGAGGGAGATATACTGGACACTGGTGAACCCAGTGCCCAGTTACTGTGGTCTGACTATCAGTTTTCTGGGGCTGACACAAGTTACGTTTTGGCTCTTGAACAGACCTCTCTTACAAAGTAGTGCTGACAGTGCCCATTTATATCTGCTGATAGTCCCTATTGCTAATTTGGGAGTTAGGTATGCAGTAGAGCTTATAACTGTTTAAAATGCAAAGGACTGGGTAAACCTAAAGTATTCAAGCAGGAGCGGAAGCACATCTCTCTAGATGAGGCTGTGCAATAGTTTCTGTTCCAGGGCACCTTTTTTTTTTTTTTTTTTTTTTTTTTTGTAGCAGGATAATGACTAAGCTCCCTGCCCAACAAAAGTCTCAGCAAGTAAATTTTGTTTATTAGAGTGACCAAGCCCTCAGCCACCAAAACACATCCTGTAGAGCCTGGTTCTGTCTTCATCTGCTCAGTGCTGGGAAACAACATCCCTGAGTGTGGTACTACTCACTGGACTTGATTCATCACTGCTTTAATTGGGGCTTCAAGGGAACTTCCCCAAAGCCCATTGCTAATTAACATGCATGTGTTGCTGATGGCCTTGTAATATTCCCCTTAACAACAAGAGACTTACTAAGGTTTTGTCAGCCAGGACACATGAGTGACACCAGCCTGGGAAAGATAGTTAAGACTGTGGCTGAATTAATATCTGCTTCCAGAACCGGTTCTGTGGGTTTGAAGACCAATTGTGTGCTGTTTAGTCCCGTGATGAGAAACCAATTAGGAATTACATGCCCAAACTGTCCTGCTTCCTGCATCCTTTCTCACAATCAGATGTTATCTGCTGTGTGCAGGCAGGCAAGGGGATTTTTTAATTCTTTGAAATTCCTCCTACAAGTCATATTTATTTCAGTGCCTCGGACCTTTTCTGACTAGATCTAAATTGAAATATTATTTCAAAGAGCAGTAGTATGATTAGATGAGTTCTCAGACTGAAACTATAAGAACCCAAAGCTATACTTTCGACCACTGGGTTCTACTTGTAAAATCTTGTGAGAACTGATACTGTTAAATATATAGTACAAAATCAGCTTTGTAGTAGAAAATAAGATAATAGCATCACCTATACTTTTTTAACATCAGTATTTCAACACAATCTATATCATGTAGCTGTAAGCATGGAAAGCAAAACGTTAAGGAAAAGACAAGCAAAAAGTAGAGAGGAATCAATCAAAATTTATCTGCTTTCAAACAAGACATTTTCTGAAAGATATACCAATCCAGTGAGAGAAATAGGAAGCATTCCTTAATAAGAAATTTCTGGCAGATAAAACCCATTTATTTTATTAAGAATCTTTGTTTCAGTAAGAATGTTGCTGGTGTATTAAAGTGAAACTGGAGGACCAATGAGAGGATTCCATGAACAGCTAGACAGGTAGGAAGTTTCAGTGTTTAGCTCCTTGTAAAGGAGGAATTGATTTTTACCGAGAGGGATGAGAACAGGACACAGTGGGAAGCAGTTTTACACGACAGGAACTGCCAACTAACCATTCCCTGAACATGTATTGAAGGTGAAAGTTTGGCTTCTGTGCTGAATCCTTTTGAATTCCATGATTCAGATCATGATTGCTTTTGCAGATTCAGGTTGAGCCTTTAGGGAAAGCCTTGGAAAGATCAACTGCACCTGTGTCCATCCCAGCCTCTAATTTCTGTGAAAGAACTGGGTGTGCACTGCAAACAAGTGCTCAGTCGGACAGCATTGCAGGACACCAGTGTCCCCCCATTTAACAAGAGTGGGGTCTCATTACCTCCTCAAAAGGCTCTGGCCACAGAGCCACTCCAAATCAGCCACAAGCCTCCATCTGCCCCAACAGTGAGAGGAGCCAGGTGGCAGCACCCAGCCCTGCAGACACGGCTGCCATCTCCAGAAATACCAGACTGCTTCCCTCCAGCAGCCAGCCTTGAGGAGACTCTCTACATTTGAAAGCCTGTATTAATTTACTTTCCTTCTGGAAACAATGCTGCTTGATTTCCTGGTTTGCAGTGAAATTGAGCTAATCTATCATCTCATCCTGCGTGCAAAATTTATTTCCATTTTACTAAAGAAACACTATGCTAGGGAAGATGCCAGCACATTCAAACTTCTTCCAAAAGACAATTCAATTTTCTTTTTTAGTAGATGATCACAACTCAGAGCCAGGGACATTCCTCTTTCCAACTCTATGCTACAATGAAGTCCTGATGCAGTTAATGTTCAAACACAAGGGCTTAGAATATCCTTACAAAAGCAGAGCCCATGTGAGCAAAGGGGTGGACACTTCTACAGGACCACAAACAAGTAAGAGAAATTAGCAGTGGGAGAGTGTTTTCAGGGAGCAAGGATAAGACAACAATGGGACCAGCTTTCCCAGATTGATTCAATTTATATCATTGGAAAATACACGTAGGCTCTGAGGTTTGGGGTGAAAGAATAAAATAGCAAATTAGTAACAGATCACTTCCTTAAGAGTAATTTTCAGTCTTAGGAAAGTAGATGGAAGTATTGAGGATACAACTCCTCACACACTAGAAGCTTTCCAAATTCCTGATAGTGATTTCTGGCTTTTATTTGCAGATCAGCATTTGTGCTTTTCCAGCAACAGCAGATAAGAGACACTGCTGTCTCAATGAAGTGATGGAACTGCCTTGATGTTGTTCTGCATGAACCTGAACGAGCAAATGAAAAGTGTTTTGGGCAGTGGGAGCTCCATTTCTACAATAGATTGTGGGAAAGTAAGTGCCTTTCATAGTACCCAGTATAGTCACCTAAGGTTATCTTGCTTTTTCTGCTGTTGAAGGAACACTTTCTTAGTTATCAGGCATCATAGAAAAACATGACATACAAGTCTAATATGCACATTTTCTGGTTTTTGTGTTTTTCTTTGGCAGATGTAAAAGTGACAGAGAGCTTGATGCAAGCGGTTCATCCCTTCATCCCTGGTCATTAGAAACAACCCAAGACTTTAAAAAGTCTAAACATGTGAACAGGTTCCTTCTGATTTATGTACTTGGACCTCTTGCCTACCGAGTACTCTAAGTATGCATTTTGGTGAGTGAGGATGTCCACGTATCCTCATTGCTGTTCTGGGTTCTGAGTTGGCTCTGTGAATATACGCGTTCTCACATGAACAATCAGTCTTATGAATAGAAATAAAACTTATAAGAACTATTCATATATATTCACAGGTTTGCAATTGCTGCATATACTGGTACTGAATTACAAGATATTTTGAGCAAAGAACTGAGTGTAAGCTTAAGTGTGAAGAACAGAGCTGAAGATAAAAACCAAATCAAGTTCTGTTTTTTTTTCTCACCTCAGCTGCAGTTCTATGCATAAAATCAAGCAGGAAGATACAGCAGCGGTGAATGTAGCCTCAATTTACCTCCTACAGCTGCAGTGAGACTTTGTGGGTTTTAACCTGGGGGAGGGGAAGAAATGGGTTTCCAGAGGATTAATAAAGCAATGGGCTAAAGCAGCTGCAGTACAAATGGCACCTCTCCACAAATAATTGTTTGGATTTCAACACACTTTATTAAAGAAATAGACCTTCTTAGCAACGGGGAAGACAGAAACCCAAGCACATCTAGCTAACAAAAAGGCTATGAACTAAGCAGTGTTTTTGCATACACGTATGTATGTAAGTAGTATTTTAACAGTGCCTACCAAGAAGCACAGCAACCTACAGGTATGTTATACAACCATTTCTGTTAGATTATGCAAACAAGCTCTACATTAGGCTGTGGGGAAGCTGAATCACTAATGACAGACACAGTAGGTATTTCTCACTGCCTGGCTGCATGGCACTCTAGAGTGTGCAGGCTGAGGTTTGGACCTGAGGGCTGGCTTTTTTACCAGAGCATTTTTTGCAACTTTGCTCCTCTGGAACAACTCATGCCAAGCTCAGGGGGCAAAGTAGGAACAGGGCAAAGAAAGATACGAGCCTTTCAACTCACGTGTGTGGCTTTGCCGTGTCTCTCAGCCGCTGCAGGGAGCCGTGCAGGTGTAGCTTCAGCAGGCCGGGGCTGGCGCGGCGCGGCAGGGCCTGCGCTCAGCCCCCGCTGCAGGCAGGCAGCCGCTGGCGCCCGGCTCACACGGCGAGGCCTGTGGCATGACAGAAGGTACAGAAAAGCTGAATTGCATAAACCTGAGCAGTTTAAGGTTTAAAAGACCACACCCGCCCGGTCATGTCTCCCGCAGGCAGATAAGCATGTGCAGGTTGCTCATACAATAGTGTGACTTGAAGCTTTTACTTTTCTTTCCGGCATATACCAAAGTTCATTTTCAGTCAGGTTCTTCCTTGCATTTCTTTTCTTCTTTTAACCTGACAATCAACATGGCTCAAATTTAACAAATACAGGTGGACCATCCGAAAATCACTTCAAGGCAGAAGATCCATGTTGGCTTTCCCCTTTGAAAAGGAAGATGGGGTCCACAAGTACTAACCCAGAATCAATAGTTTGGAATCTGAATCTTCGCCTTGTTCCTTTATACTTGGTGGTGAACGCTTGAACCGCATAAGAGCAATTTGTAAACTCCAGAATTAGCTGTCTGAAAATACAAGCTCTGCTAATTTTCTGAACTTTGCAAAATTAGGACTGCATTAAACCCTCTTACCCAGTAACTTTCAACTTAAGAAACACCCAAGAAGGGGATAAAACGTTGTACTGTAGATAAGGTGTCATGCTGCTGCACTGCCATGCAACAGCTGAGTGAAAAAACAGCAGCAAAAACGATCTCTTTTTCAAAAAATATTTTCAATAGATGAAAAGAAACCCTCATCTTCCAACTACATGAATCACTAATAAATGCAATGACTTCAGCCATCTTAAGCATTTGCTCCTAAGGAAGGAAATGTTATTCAGGAAGCAAAGCAGCTTTGGAGATGGACTTGAATCAAGAAACTGCAGTATATGCTGAAAACAGGCAGGAGGAAATCCCCAGCATTTGATATAAACATCTATGGCTATCAGGTCTTGGCCTCCAATTTATTCTTACGCAAGTTTGTTTCCCTTCAAACATTTTAAAAGCATGCTTGTTATTTGTGGCTATAAAATCCCTTCTTAAATATTTATTTTAAGAAATCATCAAGGGACACACCAAGTCCTACCAGCAAGTGTGACAGCCATACCCTTAGCTGGATGGATGCTTCCTTGCAGTAGTATTTGCCTTTTCTGCCCTGACAGCACAGCACCTCAGCTCCACATTGCTCAAGAAAACCTGGGATGGGTTCCTGCCAGGCCAGTCTGCCAGTGCTCAGTGTGCAGTTGTTCCAAACCCAGGCAGTGCTGTGCTGGATCTGGGGCACTGTGCAGCTGCTGCTCTTCCCCCAGGATGGGTGCAGAATGGAGAGACACAGCCCGCACGGGACCAGATGTCCATGGCAGTCACAAGGCCAGATATGCAAGCCTCATGCGTCAGTTGTCTGCAAAATTGAACTGTGAATATGAAACGCACTTTTAAAAACATGCTTAAGCTACAGAAGCTTAAACATTAGCAAATACATCCCCACAGAGCAAAGCCTGTGTTTAAATCCTTCCTCGCATGGGAGGTCTCTCTGAGGCTGCTTGCCCCAGATTAGGAAGCCCAGAGCCCTGTTGTCACAGGTGACCACATCAAATGCTCAGTTACAGACCTAATTTCCATCCTAGCAACTAACCAAGTTTTCCCTCCCTCCCACTGCCGGGAGGCTTTTCTAAGTTTCCAGACTAAGGGCCAGCTCAAACTCATTTGTTCTCACGCTAATGTTACTGAATTGCTTAAATTGCCTTTCCTATCTCATGATATGCTTTCCTGTTTTCCTTTCCACTCAAATTCTGTAAGTCTCTGCTCAGACAAAACTCTCTCTGCTCTTCTGCTCACACAAACAGCCCTCTTGGGCACTCATTCCTGTCCAAATTCTTCACTCTGGAATAGCATTTATACTTCTTTATATATACCAGGCAAATTATTTTCCTAGAAGTTATGTATTTGCTCTGAACCAAATTGCTGGTGTGCTCTTTGGTACCTGTTGATGTAAGATCCTAGCTGAACCTGTCTTTCATCTGCTGGGAAGGAACATAGAAGAACTTCCTTTAAACTACTGTCTACTGTATTATTTATCAGTTCCCTCCTTTGCCTACAGCAGATTTTCTTCACCAACATCACAAAAAAAGGGAGAGCATTTTCCTACTACAATTCATTAATTTGCACCAGAATGACAGGGTATCATAGATCTGACTGGTGCATTGACACCTGTTTGATAGACTTCTAATTTCCTGGTATAGATCCATACATTGGAGGCAGGAAAAAGTTACATATTTTGCTATTTAATTTTAAAATAAATTTGTACATGTCTCTCAAGCTTTGCAAATACAGGTATAAGGACAGACATTTCAAGTTGTAGATATTCCATACTTCACTACTGCTGAAATTATTTCCAGGAGGAAAATATGCCATAAACTCTATTGTATTAGACTTATTTGTTTACTTAAACTAAATGATTTCAGCATACATAGAAAGCATTGGCAGTACATAGTGTGCAAGCTACATTAGAAGATTAGTCATGTCATATTAGGGGAAACTGTAGTAATCAATGTTAGTTGATAATATTATAATGGATGCCATCTGTGTTGGGTTGAAAAGATCACTGTGTCCTGCAAAAACACAGGCCTGTGCATCCTCCTGTGAAGCCCCATGAAACCAGAGCAGAAGAGGCAGAGGTCAGGTCAGCTCTTTGCCTGCCACTGACCACTCTCTCCCAGTCCCTGGTCCAGGCCAGGCAGCACACTGCTTACAAAAAGGGAACTAAAAGAGCTTTCTCCAGTGCATGTTACATTCCTGTCCACACAGCTCTGGCAGGGGACTGAGCCATACTGTCTCTTTCAAGTACTCAACAGCACTAGAGATTCCTTGGGGATTTCAATGATGTTCCCCTAAGGGTAAAATACACCCTTGTCCCTGACCCCCATGGATGGACAGTGGGATGGGGACCAGGACAAAGGGAACAGGTAGGCTTGGGTGGCCTTCTGACTCAGTGGAGGAGCAGTGAGAAGGAATGATGCCAGGAAAGGAGCATCAAGAGCTGTGGGTCACAACTTGGAGTGGTGGGGACAGATGAGACAGGAGGAGTTTGGAGTTCCCCAGATGAAACTGTCTCTCCTGACCTCCAAATGGCAGGACACATGCACATCTGGCATGAGCATCCAATGTTCTCCCATGGGATTGCACCTCGGCTTGCAGAGGCATACTGAAGAATAGGAACAAACTCTAGGAGGGGAATAATCAGATGTAGACAAAACTCCAGCATGCAGGCCAGCATTTTCATATCAGTTCCCTCTCTTGTTTCCTCTTTGTGGAAAATGAGCAACCTGAATTGGATCACAAAACATAAAAGGATTGCCAAGCACTTGTACTATGGACTCTGCTGACTACTGAGTGCCACTGACAGTCTGCTTGGAAATTAGACTGGACTCTGCCGTCATTAATCACCAATATTAAATGACAATTCTGTACAGTGTGACAGTTTAACTAAGATGTTGATTTCCAAAATTGACCCACTTGGTATAATTTACAGTTGCAAAGCTCTTACAAAGTGTATGTTACTCTGGGAAGTAATGTTTCATTTTTCATGAGCATTTACTAGATCTTCTGTATCCAGTATATTTACATTTTCTAGGTGGCTCCTGAGAAGAACAAGAGCATAATAAGGAATTTAAATCTCAAGATTAAAATAATCTACTGACCTCAATTAATGAACCAACAATAGTACCAGACTACAATTTTTCTGAAATGAACTGCTTTCAGAGGCTAAGAGAGCACAGGATTAAACATGACCCTGCTGGGAAAAATCCCAAACCAGCAACTTGTACCATACCAGCAACTAAAACCATCCCACCAAAGAGCCTGTATGGCATCCCTCAGGAATGGCCTTGATTTGGAAAGCCCACAGACCCAGCTGTAAAATCTCAAGGAATCTTGGGGTCCTTCCACCTCTTCCAGAAAAAATCTATGAACACACGTACTTTACATACCTAAGCAAAACAAACATTCAAGTGGCCAAATAATTCTGGCTGTAGGAAGAGGATAATATTACAGATAGGCAGGCACTCTATGTTTTCCATTGGGAGAAATTCTTGAAGTTAGAAGATTAATCTGGTCTCTCAACACATTCATTAGTTAAATTGCAAAGCAAGCTCGTTACATAACCAACCCGAGGACAATTATATTTATCTCGTCAAGGTTCACAGTACAGAGGGATTGATGACCAAGGTAAACTGAGTACCTTCTGCAGGGTGAAAGCTCTCTGATCTATTTCAAACATCAGCCCTACACAGGTTTTCAGACTATTTGTGTCTTTTTGGAAGAATACATTTATGCAGTTCCGCCCAGAGGTCTCTCCAGCATGTAGAGAGGAACTGAGGAAAACTGGGATTCATTGTCTAGAAGTGGGCAAATCAAGGCACCAAAATTAAGTGATTTGCTCCTAATTACCAAAGTCTCTGGCATAAAGAGCATCTCACTAATTCTCCCATACTTTTTTAGACAAGGTAAAGGAAATGTTTTAGGGTGGGGTGAAATTTCTGTACTTTAAGCATGTACAAATACATAGTGTGCTCAGTCCACTCTTGAATTAACTTTTACATCCAGGTTTATAACTGAAGAGTTCAATATTTATTGGGAGATGGAGGTCATCTTGTGTGAATGCTTGCATGTCACAAGCTGCACACACCCTGCTCTGTCCCTCTGTGGAACCCATTCCCTGGGTTTAACCCTATAAGGAATCTTCCTAGAAAGGCATTCCTCTCTGGTCTGAAGAACCAAAAGGTGGGGAGTCCACTGGTGTCTTTGGTGTCTTATTCTGGGAATTAATTGTGCATACATGTAAAAAACAAGGATAATTTATTGCTAATTTGGCGATGCTACCTCAGATTATTGTCATCAATTCATGTTACGCATTTCCTGGGAAGATGAAGGAGCTGGTATCTGTATCTTGTACCTCTACTTGTGTTATATTTGTACTAATATCCTCATCTATTTTTCATGTGGAACAAAAAGGCTGTGGTAGAGACCTGCCAATATAGCAGGTGTATTAGCTAGCCCTCATGTAAGATTTTTTGCTATTCCCTGCATTCTTATCCGATTTTAAATCCTCTTTTAAAATGCTGCCTGTGGCGGAATTGATCTTACTCCATATGCATACATACCATAAACATAGACAAAATCAGACCTTTGCACAGGTTCTCAAGGAACACACCAGATACTTTGCCCTCTCATGGAGCTATGACTACATTCTAAGCTTTTCCATTAAGATCTCCAAGGTCTTTCTAAAGTCTCTATTTTTTTTTTCTGAAGCTGTCTCCCCCATATGGTACATGCTCCTAGTTTCCAGGTTTATAATTTTACACTTGACCATGTTAAAACACACATTTTTCAGTCTGAAGTCCACTTTTGAGACAGCTCAGATTCCCTTTTCTCTAGTGCCATTCATAATCAGTGAGTAGTTCAGTATTTTTCCTGCAAGACTAAGTAGCGAACATTGCCAGAAGAGGTTTGAGTCCTGATCTGGCTATGTAATCTCACTAAAAAATTTCTTTTTAGAGTGATTTTGCAACAATTCCTTTGATCCACCAGGTCTTAGCCACCTGACATATTCTTAAACAAGAATGTAAAATGCTACATTTTTGATCAAATTATGGTAGGATATCAAAATGAAGACATTCAGTTTTCATTAGGCCTATAGTTACTTTTTTAACCAACTGAGTAATCATACATTAAAGAAGCAAGCCAAGCTTACCTGACAAGACCTGAATTCAGTAATAACATCATTAACTGCCATTAACAATAGTCCTGTTCTTTATACTTGAATTCCCATATCGGCTTCTCTGTTATTTTTCTGGAAGTGAGGTCAGGCTGACTGTCATGCTGTTATCAGAATTATCCTGTTTGTGCCATTGGGGCACTGGCAAAAGAAAAAATAAGCATGCTTTCAGTCTTGGCAGATTGCTCCAATGTTCCCAAATTTATCAAGTGTTCTTATCAGTGGGCCAGAAAATTTCTCAGCCAATTTAAGAGAAAAAATGTAATACATAGCTGCTCACAAAACAGGGGCTACTGCCTCAAAGCTGATTCCTCAAAGTAGGAGTTGCCTAACACTCTTTAGTTGCAGATGGGCTGGAAAAGAATTCATCCTCCTCACGTGATATATACAAACCATATTCTTTCTTTCAAAACATAAACCAGAAATATTTTCTGAACTTTTCAGCCATCTTTACATTTCTTATAAACAGTTTCAGTACTTACAACCCTTGCTTGGCCCACATCATTGCTACTTTTTTTTTCCTTATGTAAATCTAAAACTCTTTCAGGACACCATTTGCTTGCCAAGAGTAGATTTTGGTTTAGATGTTACTAGTAATTTCCATGCTTAATAACATATGTATATCAATGGATATTTATCTCCCTTTTATAGCCTATTTTTCCAATATACAGCCACAGGGTTTATTTAAATATGTAAGTACTGTGTGCTTGCATGCCCACACAGGTGTCTGTAGATATGTATACCTATGCAGCCCCATATATATAGATAAGTGTGGACAAATTGATACATGTTTAAACACATGTATACAGAACAGTAAGTCCATTTCTACTTTCTGTCTTCTTTTGCCGTACATGTTGTCTTAACAATGTTTTGCCCATTTAGTAAGCTCTTGAAAAGCTTTCAGTTTTGTTTATGCCTCCATGCCTCTGCTTATTCAGTTTTATTAAGGACAGCCCTTAGCTTTGGGAAATTGGCCTTTTCAAATTAGCATGTGCAAATATTATGGTTTGGGACTATATTCTCTTGAAGCATATTAGATGTAAGCAGGTCATGATCAGTTTTTCCTGAGACAGCACTTGATTTCCAGTCTAGTGGATAAATTCACTTTTATCTATCAGGCTAAAAGGAGAATTCTTCCACTCTAGGTCTAACAACTTTTTTGCAGAGCTATCATCCAGTACTTAAAACTATTCTATTGATGTTTCACCAGTACCTAATTGAAATCTTCAGTAGGTGTGCCAAATAAAGCTCCCCATAATTACATTGTTGCCTCCCCACATGCAATTGTAGATCAAGCTTGTCTTCAGATTCATTTCAGTGACTTAAAATGTCTCCTCTGCCCACCTCTGCTCACTGCTGAGCCTTGATAATCAACACAATTATTGTGCTGCATTTCCTAAGATCCTGCACTTCCCTGTTCTAAGGCAGATATCTGGTCACCTGGTCATAGACAGGGTCATTGCCCGCATACAATTTCTTTTGCCACCCCTGGACTGTTTAAACAAGTTATACAATATTCTAACATATTGAGCCCTCTAGCACTGTAGCCTGATGAGACAATTAAGTTGAATCTATCTTGATAATTAATAAATTCTAGTTGCTCTTACTTATTACCCAGATTCCCAGCTTCAGTATATAAGCATTTCCAAATGTATTTCTCTTTGGATCCTCTACCATGCTGATTTAATTTGTTCCTGACAAGGAAAATTTGAACCACATTTACTTTCTTAACCCCCTTCTGCATGAAGTTGCTTTAAATACAGTTGTGGCAGTTCCCAAGAGCCAGAATATTTCGTCCCAGCCACACCTATTCAATCTCTCCATCTTTTAGTACTGTATATATTACAAGTCAGTACAGGGTTTAGCTCCATGGTATGTAGTCAGTCCAAAACCAACATGGATATTTTGTGCTGACCTGTGGAATGCTGACACGGGCTGGCTGGAACACAATCTCTGCAGCACTGTTTAAAAAATGGCACTCAGCATCATTCTTTCTGCATCAGTGTCGTGTTTTTGCAGGTGGTCTTGCAAAATAATTCAGCAAGTAAAATTTTTAATATCAGTGTAAGTGCTCCACTTGGGCCACACAGGCACAACTTATCAAGGAACTGCAGTCTTCTGCAATACTTGCAACACCTTGCAGCCAAAAGGCTCAGTGCTGGCTTGAGCCAGTCATGGAAACTCTCTGAAGAGACCCAGATGTGCTCCACATAGGAGAAAAAGAATGCCTTAATAGCTGTGCATGTCACCCACTTATAACTTCTTTTTTCCACACAGTACAAACTAGAACGTTCTGCAGAAACCATCTTGGAACAGGCAGGGGCCCACGCACCTCTCGGATCTGCCTGGTTACTGCACTGGTACCTGCCTTCTCGTAAGAGGACAAAACTCAGCACTGAACCCTGGATTGTCCCTTGAAGTGTTTGGAGCCTGTGCAATCCAGCTAAGAAAAACAGGGCATGCTTTACAAAGTGTTCCACTTCCATCAATACAATAAGAACTTGTAGACATAAATTTGAGTCAGGGTGCTATGGGGCATTATGGACACTCTGCTCTTACCTTGGAGAGGTAACGGATCTTCTCTGTATGTGGAAAAGTTGTATCTTTACTGGACTAATTGGTACAACTGGCGGAATGGTGTGCCTTCAGGAATGCAAGTGTTCCTTTGGTCACACACACTGCAAGTTTTATTATATCAACACAGCAAACCATGAAAGGTAGCTGCTGGGAAAGAGCACGCAGAAAGGGGCCACCACAAAGGCAGAGAGAATTTTTCAACCCACTAGTTCCTGAGCAGCCCAGCACGTTGTTGCCTGGAGATTGTGGCACTGTGTACTGATCCAGCAAGCTCAGCAAACAGGGAATAGTGCACATCTTGCAGATAACCTCTCTTTCACTGAGTTGAGCATCAGTCTAAGCATGCTCCTTTCGCAGGCTAGCTGCTGAATTGCTGATTTATTTACTGAAGAGAGAGTGCAATGAATACAATATAGATTACACCAGAAACAAAAGTTGTAAGGAGCAAAAACATGTCTACACAGGACACACAGACCAATGAAGAACACAACATGTTATCCATATACAGAGAACTTTGTTAGCAACGCTTGTTGCAAACTGAGATGGTGATAATTGAAGCTCTTTAGCTCAGAAATGTAACCTAAAACTCAAAAGAGCAAGTGCTACACTGTCCTTAACTGTTCTACTTACAAAGCCAAACGCCTGAAAATAGTGGATAGAGGAGCAACTGGGTTGTTGACCTTTCCCACGTAGAACAAGCCCTCCCTCCTTTCATGGGTTTCTGCCCTCCCAGGATACAGAAAATGCATTTTAAGCAGCTCATGTAACTGTGCTTGTGTACCTGTCAGTCTCCAAGAACCCACAATGACTTTTGTATTTGAGGAACAATTTCAACCACTTCTGACAGATGACAGGGGCTTTCAACAGCAATTAAACAAGTTTGGTGAAAGCAGGTAAGCTTTCACACAGAGATGAAAGACTGATAGCATTGTACTGGGAGAAAACTCTCTCTGAGAATGGCTTATTGAAATACAGAGCTCTTGCTCCTATCATGCTAAAGTGGTCTTAAATGTCCAAAAAGCAGGAAAATCTTCTCCTGAAGCTCAGAGAAGTCATGAATCTAGAGCAAGATTCCTTGACTTTGGTGGTGTTGGATCTGTTTGTTTAACTACAGTTGTTTTCTACACTGTAGCAAAGGATCTATTTGTTTAACTGTTGTTTTCTACACTGTATATTCAGATTATGTGTATGTTTGAAAACCATAACAAATGAATATGTAACTTTATAACACATTATATATAATGCATATAAATATAAAATTCAACAGAAGATTGAGTGACATTTCAGCAGTTCATAAAGGAAATAGTAGAGTAGTAGTATTCAATTTGTTCGTGGTCTACAGTGTGAATGCTTAGTATCATTTCAAATTATTTAGTATAATTTCAAATATCCTTTCTCCTTGAGAAAACATTTGTTTTTATACATTGGAAACACTTTAGAAGTGGCAACTCCAACAAAGCTATTTAAAAGAAATTCAGAAGTCCATTTAGCTGACTTATTAGCTCAGGTCAGAGCATGGTGTTAATAACACCAAGGTTGTGAGTTTGATACCTGTATGGGCTTAAGGGTTGGACTTGTAATCCTTGTGGGTCCCTTCCAACTCAGAATATTCTGTGATTCTAGAAATCTCCTGTTATTGAGTCATCGTTGTAGTGCACTTCCCCTTTCGGTGTATTCTGGTTTGCAGCTCTTAAAAAAAATAGAGAAAATAAGAATTATTTCCTAACTCATTACAAAACTATAAACTCAGCTTTCAGTGTCTGGTGATGTTTTGAATATTTTGTGTGTTTTTTCTACCATAATTGTTTCTGAAGAATATCTGTTGAGTGTGTTTAACTTCTGAAAATGTGAAAATCAAGGTCGAACCCAGGCATGCAAAGCAGAAGTTTTTGAAAAAGCCGCAGCTCATCTATTGGAATCTCTGTTGATAATGTTGACGTAACATTTGCTGTTGTAGTTTTAGGCCTCTGAAGACCACATATGCTGAAATATTCCAGATGTGGGACAGCAAAGGCATCAAACTATTCCTGTGTATGGAGGATATGTATGTATCTGCGGCAGGAGTTGAACCCAAACCTCCACAGGTACAACGATGGCATACCTGTGCTTCCTGCTACTGACCTCTTGTGCTGCTTTGCTAGGGAGCTGGTGGTGACACTGTACATTGGATGAGATACCACTAAGGGTAAATGAAGGGCATTACTATTATCTTTCAAAGGCTTCAGACTGAAATGGTTGTTCAGAGCATCCCTGGTGCTGACAGAACAAGTCTATATTCATGCCCTGCAGACAGAATCGCCATTCGTATTTAGATTTGCACCACGTTCACAAAGTTCCTTGGAAGATCTGTTCGCTTTGTATGTGGGGAAATGGATCAGAAAATACTGACAATTTTCAAAATGCTTGCTTTGAATTTCAATGTCTCCTTCTTGTACTGGCTAACAGTGAGCTACTGTTGGTACACACTAAGTCCCTCACACTGCACGTAAAGTAAGTTGACTTGACGAGTGTGTAGAGACTGCAAACTCCCTTGCCTACCCCTCCCTTCCCAAAACACCAGCAATGGACCATTATCTTTGATTTTGACATCTGAAGAGAGAATGCAAATGCCAGGAAGGAAGTTTTCAGACTCTGAAAAAAAATACTCTCTAAAAGACCTTCCAAAGGGACTATTACAACAGGATACAGTAAAGAAAACAGGAGAAGAATTTGAGGGGGAGATGCTCACATTATAAATGAAAAATACTTCTGAGAATAAACACAAACAAAAGCACATCCAAACTCACCTCTGCTTAACAGAAAATTACTGAATTTTCTGCTGAAAATAGACTCAGTACATCAGTCAAATACTTGAATATATCTAATTTATACTTTCCGGACTGTGCAGTGTAGTACAAGGAAGAAGAAAGTACACTCAGAATTGATGTTGGAGCTGCCCCCCCTGGACCACCAAGGCAGAAGGTGAAATCCAGAGGTTACAAGCTGAGTACTAGGATGCGAATTCACTGAAAAATTTCCTTTATAGCACCAGGGTATCTCCTCAAGAATCAGGAAAAAATTATCTCTAAGGTCATTGAACTGAAGATTAGGAAACCCCAGCCTTTCTGAGCATCTTGGTAATAGATGGCCACTATAAAAATTGCCATTACTTATTATGTTTTGGGGACAGTGACTAGATTAGGGCTATCTATACTCTACACTATGACAACATGCAATATAATAGCATTACCCTAATTGCAGCCCTTCTCTGCCAGTTTCTCCTACTAAAAACTGTCAGACTAGACTGTGCTGTGTAAACCACACAGACAGCCTGCACATCAAAGACTTTGCAAGCTAAGCAGCTGAGATCAGGGGACTAGATCTGCATAAGAAATTCCAGAACAACTCTAATCTGTACAGGACTTCTAATCTGTGCACGACATGAAAGACATTCTTAAAAGATGAACTTCCAAAAAAGATAGGGGATGGTGACTTACTGAAAAAAGCTTAAAAATTCTGAAGAGTTCTGAAGCATGGCTGACTTTCAAAAAAATTCCTGAGCAGCTGAGAAGCTGTCTTAGGAAAGAAAGGACAGAGCACAACAAGGCAGCAGCACTGGCTTGGTTTATGGCTTGTCCTGTGCTATCAAGCAGCAGGTTTTTGTCAGAATGCTTTCCAGGCCTAAGGACTTCATTAAAAAGCCTGAGTAGACTCTTAGTGGTCTACATGAGGACATGCAGTTTCATTATAAAATAAAATTTACGGGTTTGAACTGAAATTGCAATGAATGATCATGGAGGAGTAAATTAAAGGAAAAGTATTAAACTTATGGCCAAAGTGATGCTGCAGTCTGAAAGGAAAAAAGTAGAGCATCCTTTGCTGGCATTTTCATAAGCTAGGGGGTATTGCACTGATCTGTAGGTGCTGAACACAGGGTGCAGGGCTTCAGTGGCCCTCACAAGGCTCTGAATGAGTGACAGGACTGCTCTGTAACCCATTCAGTCAAAAGTTATCTTGGAAAGAAAAAGGTGTCATAACAAGGGGAAAGAGTATAGAGAAGAACAATTCTTGCAAGAGGAAATTTTCTGCATGTCTACCTTTAATTAAGAAAGTAGAAAATGTTCAGAATCACAACTTTAAATTCATCATGTTCTTAATTAAGAATTTATCCTTAACCCAATTTCTTAGGGAAACAAAGTTGAGGCAATCACACCTTCGTCTGTCTGTGTCTGTCTACATATCCTCCCTCTATATCTCCAGAGTCCAGTGGCCTTTTCCACTACCTTAACTTTGACAAAGGATAGTGATTTCAAAGATATTATGTGCCCATAGATGTAAATAAAGTTAGGTAGAGTAATAGAGGAAAGAGACCCCACTAAGTATTTATATGGAGAGAAAAACTGAAGCATATGTACACCGAGGAATCAACAAAAGGCTTGAGATTCCTGAATGCCTCATTGGAAACACTTCAATTAAACTCACACCTTTCTAAACACCAGGAAATACAGCTATCAAATACAAAACTGTAAGATGCTAGGCTGCACTGGCTCAGCTGCTCACCCAGCAACTCCACTTCAGCAAGCAAACCCATTACTACAATTGGAAAATACCTGTATTTCGTCGGATGGAAAGCGCAGCAAACAGGCTCTTGGTGAAAAATCTACGCATGAAAAATGTCAAGGAAGCCGTTTCCAATTAGCAGTCCTCACCAAAAGAAAGTTTCCCCTCTCCCCACCTCCAGGGCAGCATTTTCAGGAGCCCATGGGAAGGGGCCCCCGGTGGCCAGGGGCACACAGGGCTGGGGCTGCTGTGCGGGGAGGGCTCTCTCGCTCAAGGGGAAGCGCAGTCGCGAACCCAAGAACAACAAAACAGCATTACACTTAATCCACTGCCATCTGGCTTCATTTTGACAATCCACAAAATCAGACACAACATTCTTCCACAAAATCCCTGAAAAACAGCACAGAACTAGTGTCAAACCCAGTGTCCCCTCCCCCCTGGCCCCTCTGAGGGCTTGGAAGAGAGGTTTCTCATAAAATGAAGAGCGATTTCCCTAAGTGACACTTTCTGCAGGAGCATTCAAGCTGCAGATGTTTCCACTGTGGAAGAAGAGTTTGTATAATGCAGCACTGCTTGTCATATTTATGGAGGTAGGGAGGGGGAAGGGGGTGAGAAACAGAAAACAGGAGAGGCTGCAAGCAGTGGTGTTGATCCATAGGCGATGAACTGCCTGAGGCTATCAGCTCTGTGTGTTTGCTCAGCTCTTGACCTGACCAAGGGAGAACAAGGACCATCCATCTTCCCCGGCAGAAACCAAGCAGCTGTTCCTGAAAGGACAAGGCAAACCACGCAGCCTTTAAGCTAGATGGGAACATAGTATCTCTGCAACACAGCAAGACAAATCCCATTATTCTTATTCTTGTTATTTCAAAAATGTGTTGCAGGAAGTCTTGATTTGAAACATTTGCATTGTTACTGAGGCATTAAGGTAGTCTGCACAGCCTCCTAATTGAGCTCAAATATCTTCTCGTAGCCTACGGCTTTCAAAACTTCTTAATGGAGGTGTTTCTTTCCACAACAGAAGGCAGAAAGACAAACGAAAACATTGAAATAAGGTCTGTTTCATGCTGAATTGTGTTCCCAAATGCTGAATTGTGTTGACAAACACAAAAAACCAGTTGCTAAGAACTGAACCATGTTTTTATTGACACCTCCTGACTTAGGATTGCAACTCAACTGTTGGGCTTCTTATGCCCTTCCAGACAATCAAATGCTAAGGATGCCAGGCCTCCATCATGATACGGACCTTCTGTAGATCCTGTGACACTGCTACCAACTCTATGTGGATATCTCAGATATTCTGGGGTCTCTCATCTAACACTATGAGAGATGCCTAAATTCAGACATCAGCCTGAGATTTCAAAAGTTACCCCATAAAGGCTATATCTTCCTTACAGCATCCTCCTGTAGTCCATGTTGTGATACATCTGCTTGCATTTTCTGGTAACTATGGTAGGAGCAAGTGTGTATGCCTTTGCAGTTGCCAAAATTAGTGGACTAGCAAGCAAAGCAGCCACTCATTGAAATAGTTAATTCACTGCTGATACTTTGCTGAGTTCCCAGATAAAAGCTGTCAGGATAGAAAACAAGGCAGACTCCATTTGCACATCTGTCTTAGGGCTGAACACCACAGGAATGTCCCCAGGCATGGCCTGTGCTCTGTTTCTTAGCATGGCTGAGCATCCTGTCTTTCAGAAAGCACATTACTGACAGCAGCATTAATGTTAACAGGCACATCTCTGGAGTGCTGCATGTGCACATGCATTAATCAGGCATCTTTCTTAATGTTCAAGATTGTGCCAGGGAACAGCCTTGTCTGGCCTTCACACAGGGATTAGAAGATTTGAGGGTAAATGGAAAGAATAAGTTCCCAACAGGAATAGATGCAACAGGAGTGTCACCTGCAAGGGACATGTAATGTCATAAAAATTTATCCTGTTGAAACTCCCAAATGTTTCCAGTTGTAGCATACAAAAACCCACATTCATATCACTGCCTGAGAGGAGGAAATGGCACACTTTTGCTAAATACTGGGGGATTGTCTTTACAGCACAGACAGTATCTGCAAGAGGTTCAGCATTGTAGATAGAAAATCTGTGCGATCACACACCAGCAGCTCAAGCAAGTGCACACCTGGAATGAGAGGAAGGGAGAACATAATCTTCTGTAAAACCAGAATTGTAAGCAATACAAAAGAAATACTTATACTGAAGAAAGCAGTAAAGAAACAACAAGCAAATAAGATATTTGTATCCCTAATATTAAAAAAATAGCAAGAAAACTTGCTTATGACCCAGACTAAAAGAACTGAGAAACCTGTGCTATGGTGAATAATGGTGATTCCTGATTTCTGATGTTAACAGATTTTTAGAGTGGTTAGGGAAATAGTGTGACCAGTAACAGGCTTCATGCCGAAATGTTGCTGTTTACTTGTAGCTACATGTACAGCTATACTTATAGCTCATAGCTTTACATATATCTATATATTTTGTGAAACAGTTTATTCTGCAGGTTCAGTTTGTGGGTTTGATCATTTCAAGCTGTAGGCTTCTGTCACTTCTCACAATGCTCACCCTCCGACTATGCTACAGCAGCACAACAGATGGAAAGTTACAAGTGCAGCTCCACTTCACAGCCAACAAAACTCTAAAAGGACAGTGGAATTTGAATTGCAGGTTTTTACTGATAGCAGCAGACTCCAGGCTAGAGTTCCTTTTTGCACAGATGTGCCTGGTACCTCCCCCTCTCCCTCTGTCCTTTAAGTCCTTCCTGTACACCATGACTAAGCAGTCACTCACCTTAGAGGTAGGCGGAGTTCCTGATGGCATTACTAAGGTTTTTCTCAGGGACTGAGAACAAACATATATAAAGTCAGGAGGATGGAATTGCTGGATTTTTAAAGGGTATTTCTGTTTGTTTTTTGAAAGAATAAACTCCATTTTGTTCTGCTTTCATATAGAGTCTGTTCAAATCTTCATAGTGATCACAAGAGGATTTGATTTGGCTCTTTGCCAGAGCTATGTTTTCTGTATAATCAAGAGAGAGATCTGCTTGTCAAATGTTTACAGAGCCTTATTCTACATGAAAGCAGAAAAGTTCTGCATCATCCATTCCAAAGAAGTCCCTTTTTTCTACACCAGGAGGTTATGAAGAGTTTAAAAAACCAGGTTATTATCCTCTTATGCTCATATAGCAACACCTGGGGCAGCAGCTACCTGTTCAACATCACTGTTAATATGAAAACAGCAGAAATCTGATAATCTTTCATATGCCTGCAGTGGGAAGGAACAGTTTTCTCTATGTATTTTTGAGCATCTCTAACCGTATCTGTTGAGGAAATTAAGGCTGAATACAACAACAATTCAATAACTTTTTTAAATAGAAAAAAAATGCATACCCCTGAAGCATGCCCCTCTATATTTAGGTCACCACTATATGATTTATTTACACCTTTTCTTCATCTTATTAGACATACACAGTAATGAGTTTCCCTGTGCCACTGGTATTATCACAAGCCTACCAGTGTTTTGTCAGCAGGGGTTGGAATATCAGTCTGGAGTTACTGAACTTACATATTCAGAACCAGGTACTTTGAGTACATCCTGCTTCCCATTCCTCTTGCTGTTCTCTGCTTTCTCATTTACTGAACTAGAGCTTCTCCAGGCGATTGGAACCAATAAGTATTTTCAGTTCATACTAACTGATACCTGACAGGAGTCTGCAGCATTAATCATACCCAAATCTATATAATTCCAAATTGTCTCACTGTACCCTAACTTCATTCCTTTACTGGGGTACTGTCAGAATATTAAGTGGAAAAAGGGGCTTTGTTTTAAAGATGTTGCTTTTGCTTAAGTATTATCATTCCCTGTATTGCAAATTGGCAATATTCATGGAAATCTTTGCTGAGAGAGGGTATCCTATAGCAATTAAGGTATCTCAAAAAGCTGCATAAAACATTGAGGAAAATGGAGTTAAAATTGTGAAGGAATGAAATAGTCATTTCTTGTCATCTGCTACACAGGATATATGCTATTTTAATTTGTTTCAATGCCTGTAATCTCTCTATGTACAGCAGTTTAAAGCTTTGTTCTGTTTTAAAATAGAAAGGTAAATCTTCCTGTCACACTTCATTTACTGGCCAGCTGGAACTGCACTGCCTGTTCCTGCTCATTTATGAGAATTCAGAGCAGAGGGTTGTGGGCAGCACCCCAGTTTAGCTTCTCTAGAAAAAAAAAATTGACAGGAAACAAGAGAAAAACTGACTATAAAGGTCTTCCTTAAAAGGCAAGAGAGGTCTTATGAACGAGAGTTGCACTCCTTAACTTCATTTCACAAATAGCATTCTCAAGGCCAAAATCACTCATTCAGAAAGGATCTCAGAGACCAAACAGAATACGCCGCATGGCCTCACAGTGTCTGTTGTTGCAGACTCAAAACCTGTGCCAAAATATTAGAATGCAATTGTAGGTCACAGCACAACAATTGTGGAAAAGGAAAGTGCGTAACAGCGGAAAATAAATCATAACTAATTGAAACATCATTTTAGAAACTATTGTGGCTCTCATATTAAAACATCCCCACAAAATTATTGTTACTTTTCTTCAATGGAAAGATTTTTTTTTTCATTTTAAAAGGGTACACTTAATAATGTCTTTGCTTTACACTGTGCAGTGTTATTTTATCATCTGCTTGTTTCATCTTCCTTCCACCACTCTCAGTTACTTCACAGAGTGCTAGTTCAATACCAACAAGAGGGGAATTGAGTGGATATTAAATGTTTCTGTCAGACTATCATTAACATTGCCAAAATCCAGTTTAAAACAGTCCCTCTCAACCCCCTCCAGGTTTCTAACCCAAAGCCTTAGCAGTAAGTGGCTGCTTTTTGGTTCATTTGTCAGTCATAATAATATCTTAGCAAATACTCTTATCTGGATAGCAATTTCTATAACCAAGTTTCTGCTTTAGGTTTTTTTACCCCTCTCTTTCAGATCATGGGAAGACTCATTCTAGTTTGACGTAGGTAACAACCTGTTTTAAATAAGAAAATATTCTCCTCGGGTCTTTTCCAGCCTATATTGCAGTTAGCATGGCTGCAGTTGACAAAAGAGGTTTCACACTCTGGATTTGGTCCTGGAGCTGCTCAAACAAGACTGCTGGCCTATGTTACTTCAACAGAGAGTGTATCTTCCCGTGGGAGAGGCTCAGCAGTAACCCTGTCATCCTTTCTCTCTTCCAGCTGGTTGAACTTCAGCTGTGCCTTGGTTGTACCAGGGCCAGAGGATTTGCTCCCTGCTGCTCTCTGCATGTTGAGATGGAGAACTACCTCTGCCTTAGCAAATTGCATTCATGAAAATGTTGGTACATGGGCAACCATTGACGAAATATTGCTGACTGTGAAACCCATGGCACCTCAAATTGTTCTAAATGAGGCATCAGAGAGAGAAAAAAAAAAATTAAACTGAAACGTCCCAATCAAAAAACTTTTATAAAAGAGCGGGAAGTTGCTTTACGTTAACCTTGCAGAGAGAGGAAGGATAGGATTTGCGACAGTGCTCTCCCATCTGCTCTACAGCTTTGGTGAGCTGGAGCACAAGTGCTCAGGCAGTGGTGTCTGCCAGTGTCCTTTGTATCTATGAGAGCTGCCTGGGCTGCAGTGAGTGAGGGGCATGGACAGACCCCCAAATTACACTTGTTCTTTACAGAAGTACACTCATGCAGAATAAGAAATACAGAGGTGACCAAAATTTCCTTCATATGACAGGGAAAATTCAGTTGATGGTACATCTGTGTTGCTACCATTCTCCAGAGAAGAAAGTCTAAAAAGTGACAGTTTTCTCCTCAAAGAGGTGTCTGATGTGCTTCAAACCCAGTGTTTTGATTTACCTGTTCACTGCTGTCATGAAACATAGCTAAAATCCTCTTCAGAATACCTTGACATGCTGAGGATAATGATTTAAAACCAAGTTACTACATGTCCAGAAGGAAAAGGGAAGGACTTGTGGAACATGTTCCGCAAGCTCATAAAAATATAGCTTTTAACAAAGATAAAATAAGAGTTAAAGTGTGACAGTTACAACAGGAAAGAAAATACAGCACCTGCTCACATCTGGAAAACAAGAAAATAACGTGTAAGAGTAGAAAGAAAATGAAGAATATTTCTTTCATCATTCTGCAGAAAAATCCTACAATATCTGCTACTTGAAAAGTCTGTAATTTAATAAAAGACTAAGAAGTATCCTGAAAGCAGCTGCAAATTATGCATCTACCATACTCCTGCAAAGTGGTGTAGAGCAGCCTCCTTTATAAGCCCCCAGCACACAGAGCTTCAGAGAAGAGCACAAATGAGTCACAGTTGTATCTTACTAATTGCATTTCAATTATTGAAAGGGAAGGCTTGACTTTGACCTATGCATGAAAAATATCAGCTTCTCCACTGAATGTTGTTGTTTGGGGTTTTTTTGAAAACCCATATTCTAAGTCTCTAATGAAAAATGGAGATTTGATACCCTGCTCTTAGCATAATCATTTCAGTTTGCCTGGATCTGTTAGGGTCCACAGGGAGATGGTATTATTAGGGAAAGGGAGGACAAGACCTCTGTATAGACACAAAAAAGGCAGCAGAGTTCTGCTGGAGGCAGCAATACTTCATGAGTTAAATCAGTTGGAAGTTGCAGGCTAAACAGCCCAACCCCACCACTCGAAAGGGACCTGCACTTCAACTCCATGTCCAAACCACCAGCTGCATCACACAGAGAGGCATGCTGTGAGAGCAGCAGTGGGACACAGCCTGTGCTCTCGGCTCCCAACACGCTCCCAAGTCAGCCAAGCAGCGGTAGGAACCAGATGTGCAAAACCTGCAGGTGGGCTGTGCTGTGCACAGACCAAATGAAAGCCAGCAAGGCAGTAGATCAGGAGTTTACATGAGAAAGTCTTCAGAGCTTGTTTCAGTTTGGTCACTCTGTCCATGCTTCTCTCCAGTGAGGGTGATACAGCTCAGATATCTCTTTCCCTGGCTGGGGGCTACTATGCTGTAATTTCCCTACCCCAAGGTGGCATTTCTTGGCTTTTCTTACAGCATAATCTCTGAACAACCACCACACCTTAATCCACCCTTGCAATAAAAGCTCCTCTGTTCTTTGGTGTCTTTGGCACCTTTACAAAGCAACTAATAAAAACATTGGAAAACAAGGCAAACAGCAGCTGGCAAGTTTAGGAGGGAACATTGCCTATGGTTTTAAAAAGTAGAATGATTTTTCCTTCTTACAGCATTTCCTGTGAGATTCTGCCCTTTAACCTGCCACTAAATCTCAGTGTAATTACATAATTAATTTTCTCTCCCTACCAATTTTTTCTCCCTACCCAAGCCTAAACTGTCTTGGATAGCACAACCCAAATTCATTCTGCATTTTCCAAGTTAGCTCAAATGCTATTTGAGATAAGAAAAAGCCATATTCAATAGTGGAAACCATGATAAGATGCTACAGATTTTCCTGTTAGAGGGAGTTTATTCAGACAGCCAAGATATGAAGCTCATGCTGGGGGTGGACACAACAAGGATAGTAGAGAAAATATCTTAAGGACACAATGATTGTCCTCTAAAAAATGCCAGAATTCTAGAGTTGAGGTCAATTTGCAAAGCTATACACATTTTGAATCACAAAATCAACTTGCTCCCCATGAAGAATAGTAGATATAATGAAAACCCTTTTAACAAGTCGAATCAAAGCAGGTGGTGCAACTGATCTGAAATTTGAGTGTAGGTGCTAGTGTCACTCACATTCCTTTCCCACAGTGGGCAACTGGAATTTATAATTTACAGCTAGAAGACTGCAGACATGTTCTCTCAATATGTTAACTCTTGTCTTGATTTGTGTTGTTTATTCCTAACATCACAACTCCTTTACTAGGCTTTGTTGCGGACAAGGTTATGTATATACTTGTTATATGTATATACATATGTATGTACATGGCAAAACTTCCCATGTGGAATGGTTTAATGGCTCTGGGATATCAATGCAAGTGCTGTGGTTTCCAACAGATGGGGCTTGGTTAGCCAAGCAGCCAGTTACCATGGGAGTTTCTACAATTGTTTTACGCAGGTCTCCTATCACCACTTGGAGGTAAAGCAGACAGGAGACAGCTTCAGGGATGGAGAGAGAGGCTAGAAGAGACATGTTGGCCAAAAGACAGAAAGAACCAAGGAAAGCAGAGGGTCAACACACAATGTTCATGGCTGCACTGGCAGTTCAATTTGTTAGCAGTCCTGTAAGTGTCACTGAGCCACTGATCTTATTATCAGCCGTGAAGTGGCCATTAATTCTCCTCTGGGTTGTTACTGATCCAACCAGTCAGGCCAACAGCCAGTGCAGAGACAACAACCTCATCTCCTTTCAGCTGTTTCACCCCTACTTTCACTTTCTCCATTCACCTCCACCGCCTGAGAGCAGGACATGTTGTGCAACAACACACGTATTAATGTCACCATGTGGGCAGAGAAACGTATCTACAATCTCAGCACAAAATCCTGAGCTGAAATGTCACAGCTCAAGTAACACATCACAGTCCTGAAAAGCAGATGTTTTTCATGTGAACCTAAGTTAGGTTCAGGTTCAGGCTGGGACTATATTCCACAGAATAAAGGTGACATATATGTCCTCAGCTTGGGATTTCCCTCTGGGTTTCTCTGCTGGCGAAGCAATGCAGCATGACCCCACTGCTTGTACATGCTGGTTACCACTTGTAGTTTATATTCAAAATCGCCCTGAAAGAGGCAGAAGGTGGTGAAAATGAGTCTGATGAGGACTGAATGCACCCTTGCACATTTGCTAATTTCTGAAACAGGCTGCTGAGAAGTGCCAAGCACCTACAGGCTCATCAAGGGCACGTGGAGCAGGTGTGGGGCAATATGCTCCAAATTACTTGAGAGACAGTGTGGAGACGGGAAAACTTTAGCCCCCCTCAGCTTGTTTCAGAGACAAAACTACCTTTGGCCCTCCCACAGACTCAGCTAATCTCAAATATAATGGAGGCACAGAGCTCCTTCTCTCAGAGTCAAGGAGCAAAGTAGAGGGTAGTGTCTGAGCAAGTAACGAGACAAAAATCAACTGAAACAAAGAAGGGCATTTAGACGAGGAAAAGAAGAAAGAGTTGTGTAAAAGAAAGGACATTTTTAATGAAACAAAAAGCATATTAGCTGAAAGCCAAGTATTGAATCCAGGGAGAAGATTTGAATCATCCCCTTGGAAGTGTTCCACCCTTAATAAAACATTAACTATTCACTGAGAGAGAACACACGTGTGTGCATGAATCAGTAGCCTGGCGGGTCTTCTTGTGAGAGGTTAGACTTCCTGAGCACCAGTCACTCTTCTAGTAAATGTTCATTGTTTATCCAAAGTGGAACAACTTCAAAAGGAGAGGTTGAGGTCCTCCTGACTGCCTCCGCCTTGGGCAAGGTAGTGATAGAAGAAGTGGACCAATTCCTTAACTGCTCCACCATTCAGTAACGGTGACACTCAAAAACCTCTTAATTTGTTTCCCAACAAAGAGAAATAATTTGGGGTTTGGTCGCAAAAAACCCTGGAAACCGGAATCCCTCAGTACCATCTGACTTGGATTTAGCCTTGCATTTTTTCAGCTGCAGAGCATCCCCAGTGTTGGCTCAGGGGAAAGAGCCCTTTCCAGGCCCAGCTCTCACTGTCATCCCCAGCCTTGTAACTGCAAGCACAGACCTGCCAGAAGATTTGTGCTCTTATTCAAAAATAAGCTGACTAGATTCCACACAGAGGCAATGTGATTTCTACATGCACTGCCAAAAGCAGCCCCTCTGATAGTAGCCAGGAATGGCTCCTCTGTACAGCCAGCCACCTGTCTTGGGCTTTGCCATGTTCAAGAACAATCCTAAGTCTCTTTTAATTAAACAGTATTTAAAACAATAAATCAGCTAGTCTCGCTTACCTATATTCACTGGTCACAATCAGCTCCTAGCCATTATGTTTTCAAAACTTATTTATGCTTGACATCAACTACTTCCCAGAGGATCAATTCCTGCTAGCAGGCTGAATGCTTGAAAGCAGTGCTTTCCAGCCATTTTGAAATCAAGGAGTAATCTACCACTGGGGGGGAAGAGAAGCCACTATCCTTGTATTTTTGTTTGTTTGTTTTAAGTTGCACACTTTCTCTTGAGCACTGCCAGTGAGGAAAGCTATTTTCCCATTGCTATGACCAGAAGGCAGAGTGTTTTTAGCCATCATGTCTCCTCTCATCTTCCTACGTGTTATGAATTAACCAGGGACTGCAAATCACAGGCTGCACAAGACTGCTATATGGCAAATATGGTCTGTCATTGTTTACTTGCTCTTCTGTTTGGGGAAAGCAGATGTTTTGCTCAGTCTGCAATGGGACTGCACTGCTGATCCTGATTTATACCTCAAGACGCAATGCACATGCGTGGAAAGAGGGATCTGCCTTGTCATGCACATACTGAGTGGCAGAAGCCCCACTGCTGAGGCATTTTCAAGACAGAGGAAATATAGCGGAGCAGAGGGACAAGAAGGAACCAAGAGTGACAGCCTCAGGAGCAAAGGACCTGGACCTGAGAGGCACAGACCACTGCCAGAGCTCCCACAAGATGCATGGCTTTCAGTGCATAGGATGGTCTTGGAGTCCTGTTTTCTCCTACAGAGATCCCTTGTTGCCTCCTGCTGCTGGGATGAGAAGGAAACTGGTTCTCTTAGCACAACAAGAAAATTCCTTTACACTTGGACATTACTTGTTGCTATGTAACTCAAACTTATATATAGAACTCAAAGGGGAAAATTGCACTGAAACATTTGGGATAAGAGTATGAGGATCACAGGTTCTAAGGAGCAGGCATGGGCAATCTGACCATGCAAATTGTTTGCAGATCAAGATGAAAAGCACTAGATGGATTGTTTTCCTGACATAGTGAAGCTCTTCCCTTTTTACTGTGCAGTGCCAATGTCAGCTGGGTGCTTTTCATTCCTTTGCAATTCAGACAACTCAGCTGTGTGAGCCATCCAAGTGGATGGCTGAGCTAGATCAAATACAGGGCATGCTTTGCTAAGTTAAATAAGAAGTTAGTAGAAAAAATATTACACCAAGCCCTAGGAATTGCCTGGCACATCTCTGCTAGACAGAAAGCAGCAGGAACTTCCACATGAATAATCCTCATGTTAGAAGGCCTGCCATTAGCTCTGAGAGAATTAAATCTAGGTGGCAGAAGCATAGAAGATATACCAGACTGAAGTATCTTGAGACTTCATATCTTCCTAGAAAAAAAAAAAACAAAAACATTCCTTTACTTACTTCTTCTTAAGGGAAAGACAGATGGGCTTAAAATGAAGGGGGAATTTTTCAAGTGTTTCTAAAAATGAACAGCTCCAAAAAACAAAACAGCTCCAATGTGGAGCAGAATTGCAGAACCATAGAATACTTGAGTTGAAAGGGGCCTCTGGAACCCTCCTGCACAAGCAGAGCCACATGGAGCCAGCTGCCTATGACCATGTACAGATGACTTTTGAGCACCTTCAAGGATGGAGATCCACATCTCTGAGCAACCTGTGCCAGTGCTTGGGCAAGAAAAAAACTTTAAAACCTTGTTTCTTGATGTTCAAGGAACATTCTGCTGAGGTTTATTTGAGAGCTAAAAATACTAGCAGCAAGAACGACATACCATTGTGAATTTCCTTGAATATCCCTAAATTTCAGAGCTAATCTTGGAATGCTTGCACAAGTTGCCTAGAAACCACCAGTCTGGCCACAACATCAAGTGCAGGCTGGGCCTGTATGGTATAGCAGTTACTTGAATGTATCTACTATAAACATGTACTACCTGTCACCAAATCATATGAATGAGAACAGAAATTGTACCCATACTCCAAATATACATCATTATAGCCATCTCCTATTACCATGTATGCAGAAAACCACATTTTACATGGAATCATGTGTATATGGGACATACACACATTGCCATGCATCCTCCCCCACCTCTCTCAACCACACTGGAAACCAAGGCAGTTAGTTGCACCAAAGCATGAAACCTCTCTTACAGGAAATGGAGCAGACTTAGTAGTCTGGCTTTCAGGCACTTTTATAAAATTACACACAAACTACACTAAAAATCTCTTAATGGTTAAGGAAAAGAGTTATATTTGTAATTAAGCAAGAGATCGCCCTGGTGTGATAAAAGAAAGATCAAATCAAATCTAAAGCATCATAGCAAAGTGTATATAATGTATTTATGACACCCCAGGAAACCTGTTATTACAGCGACAAAAAATAAAAACATTCCAGGTTCCTTGCAAGCCAACTGCTAAAATCATTAAAGCTTCCTGGAATAACAGTGTATTCCCTCATGCCTTAGCTAGACCTGTCAACAACAGGAGCCCTGAGGAATCTGCCATGTTTGCTGGTTACTGCTCTCCTCCTTGTGGTCGTTCAATCATGTCACGATGCTCATCTCAAGGGCACAGCACATCTGTTTAACTTCCTCTGGAACCTACCAGGACCATTCCTGGAATGATCCCACAGCTGCAGAGGGGCAAACCATCCAATGTGCTATGTGAGATGGCTACCTTGGACATCTGGCACTCTCCACAGGACATGGTCATCTCCCCCTGCCTCCTCCTTCTCCTCCTGGGACATACCCATTTCTTCTCTTCCTTAATATACCCTCCTCCCTCTTCTGAAGCACCCTTTGCATTTATTTATTGTAACTGCATCTCCTGTGTAGCCTGCATCTCCTTTGTCTCCTGTTCATTCATAGCCACCCAATCACCTCGCCCAGAGAGGAGCAGCTCTGCTCAGAGGCAATGGAGCAGCACAAGCAAACTACTGGGCACAGCTGGCTCATCTTCAGCTGCTGTCAGTCAGCACCCCCAGGTCCTGCTCAGCTGCACAGCCACTCTGCCCCAGCCTGTAGCACTGCCTGGGGTTGTTGTGACCCAAGGGCAGGACACAGCACAGAACCTTCTTGAGCCTCATAAAATTGTCCTCATTGATCCAGCCTGTCCAGTTTTCTCTGCAGAGCCTTCTTGCCCTCCTAGCAGATCAGCACTCCTGCTCAACTTTGTGTCATCTGTGAACTGACTGAGAGGACTCTTGATCCCCTCTTCTCTCAACCAGTCTCCTAAAGAGGCCAAAGTCTGCCCTCTAGAAGTCCAAGACAGCATTTCTGCTGAGTCCCTTCTTGCTTCTCTGTGGATCAAAACTCTATCATTTTGTGACTGCTGTGCCCAAGAGGCCTCCAAACACCACCAGTTCTTCTCTATTCACAAACACTAGGTTCAGTGGTGGACACACCAGGTTCAGTGGTGCACCTGGCTCCTTCACCAGCTGTGTCAGGCAATTGTCAGCCACACACTCCAGGAACCTTCCTAGGCTGTGTTCTCTGCTGTGTTGTATTTCCAGCAGACATCTGGTCAGCTGAAACCCCCCACCAAGGGCCAGTGACTGTGAGACTTGTCCCAGCTGCTTATGAAATATTTCAGCTGCCTCTTTGCCCTGTAATGGACTCCCACCAAGAGACCTGCCTTGTTGCCTTCTGATTCTTACCCATAAACACTCAACTATCACTATCATTAAACTCTAGACAATCAGAACTCTCCCAAACTGGAAAGGGTTACCTCTTCCTAACTTATAGGGCTACCTCACCACCTCTCCTTCTTTGCCTGCCCCTTCTGAAGTGTTTCTAGCCATCCACTGCAGCATTCCACTTGGAGGAGTCTTCCTCTCATGTCTCTGTGATGATAACTGAATCAGCTAGGCTTTTGATCCCACCATCTTTCTGGAAGGAAGCAGCCCTAATTCCCACATGACCTACATTACAGCTGTTAGTAAACAATCAGTCACAGGGATAGTACATTGCTTTTGGAGTGAAGCTACTCCCTGTATTTTTTTTTCTCTACTTAGGGGGGAAAAACATAGCAAGCCTTTCCATAGGCCTCACGATTATTTAACTGATACTAGGCAGATGAGGACACAGTGGTGATGCATTACTCTTCTGAAGCACAAACAACAGATGAAGCTATGAAAGAATGGTGATTCCAGCCTTGCAAACACCATTTGGGATAGCTTGGATCCATTGCTAAAGTTAAGCTTAAAATACAACACTTTCCTCCACAGTGAGCTAAGCCATATGAAGACAAGGAAATCTTTACTCTTGAGCACATTTGAAACAACTGTTGAACCAGAGTAAGACACTCAGAGGCAAAATGTTCTCATCTGCATAATTTTTTGTTTTTCAGACTTCCTTCCAGATCATCTGCTTCTAGAGGTTAAAAAAGGGCATCCTGCATCCAGCTTTGCCTGTCCATAGTGGAACAATAAAAAGTTCTTAGTAATGAGGGCTCTTGTCCAATGGTCTGAAAACCTAGCAGCAATGTCTAAGCAAATTTGCCATGTAATCTATTTCAATTGCTTGGCTTTGTTCAAATAATTTTGTATTGTAAGTATGAAGGATAAGAGCCAAATTTTTGGTAACATTTTTGTAACATTACAAATCAAGTAGTGACATAAATGTAGAGCAAAAAACCACTAGAAATTATATGCCATTTGAGAATTCACAGATCTTTATTTTTTCTGTCAGGATAGGATCATATTTTCATGAAAGCTCTTCACAGTCTAGGCACTTAGATTATATGTATCATTAAACCTGCAGTACGTCCATATTGACCATAAACAGCCACAATGTGCAAGCAAAGTGCAAACATAGGGTAAGACAAACAATAGACAAAGAAAGAAAATCTTCTGCTAAAAGTTTCTACTTGTTACAGGAAAATACATTACCTGTCCACCAACAAAGCCTTTTAGAGTGTGCTACATACAGAACTGTATCAAACCAGAACTACAGGCACACACTTCCTTTCAAAGGCAGATATCAAATGCTTTACTTGTTACTTCCAGGCAGGTTTTAGACACTGACAGGCAAAGACCACTGGGCTTTTTGGACACCTAAAAGAAGAGCACATTGCTGTCACCTGAGCGGCTCAGTTCAGCTCTGCTCACCCAGGCAGCCCAGGAGAAAGCAGCTCCTTCTTTCTCTCATTCAGAAATCTCTACTGAAAATTTCTGCCGCACAAAGAACTAAGAACCAACCTGCAAAAACAGGAGCAAAAAGAAACTGTTTCCATGAAGCTTCAGCAGGATCTACAGTCACAGCTGGTAAAGACTTTTGCTAATGGGAAACAGCAGAGGGAACTGATTTAACAAGTAAATTAAGTATTTTCTACACCGTGTATATGCAAGTCTCTTACCCTGGGGCATACTGTCAATGAATACAACTGCAGCTCCCTCATCACAGCCCGCATTCAATACCACTTTTGTCAGGGGAAAAGTGTCAGGGCTTTCAGGCAAACTGTAATAGCAGGTCATTGCTTGCAGGCCCTGAGTTTAATTATTGGCAAAACAACACTTGAAGATTTAGCTTTAGTTTGCACTGCTCTTGTTCTGTGGCCATTAGCAAGTATTTAAATATAATTAATTGGCTACTTGCAAGGTCATTTCAATAATTTTTGAAACAAAGCCTAGTGAGTTCTAGTACATGCAGGGCTAGTGGTACACAGAGCTCAACCTGCCAGCAATGAAGTGTGCAACACACAGCCTCAGTGACAGCTAACTATTTCAATCCTCAGATTAGTGACTCTTTGGTCTATGCAGAACTACTCATAGGCAGACCCTGTGTATAGTTATCCTAATCCCTCTATATTTAGGGCTCAAACCATTGAGAGAAATGTTGACAAGAATGAGCAAGGTGTAGGAAAGCTGGAGAGAAAGGAATTTAATTTTGCTGATAGCGACAAACTGATCTTTCCCCCGCCACCCAAACCCATGCATTTACCTTTGAAGGGAAGCATAGTTCAGCAACATAACCATATCCTGAGAGATTCCCTTTTAAAAACACTCAAATAGTCCCGTTCTAAGGGCAGCATTTCTCTCAGGTGCATTCTTTTTTTCAGGAAAGAACTTAAAGTCCATGTTTCTTTGTGGTTAACAGCTGCATTAAACAATTAAATTAGCAACGTATATTTTACAATTAGGAATCTATTCCTAATTGCTTGAACCAATTCTTAATTAAGAGCCAATGTGTAGCTTGATTGCATAGTTTGCATAATTAACACAACACATATTTAAATCCTATCTTTGCTCATGAAGTTGCAATAGCCTGCAGAGCAATAGCTATCTACTGCAGATCATGAACTTCTCAAACCCATTTATTAAACTGTTGGCAGAAAATTCACCAAAAAAAAAAAAAAAAAAAAAAAACCCAGGGAAAAAAGATTAGAAAAAACCCCAAGAATAGACATGGAAGCCTTATAAATGTTCACACAGTTCCAATAATACTATAGCAAAATGAAGGATGTGACATATTTAAATGTTTCTGAACAGCATACTGTGTATGTGTCCTAGGAGATAAGCTGCAGCTTGTAATAGCTGACTCAAAATGGATAATCAGAGTTATGATATATTGACAATTAAAACTAAGAAAACAAAGCCATGCCTTATTGTTGACCTATGCAATTTTTTTTCAGAACTAAAATAAGCATAAGATTTTCATGTTAAAACTGGATTGGTATATTAAAAGTATGTACTATGGAAAAATGACTCTAACTGTACCTGTAGTAGGCTCTAAAATAGCCATTACCATGCAGAAAACAGATGTCAGTGTCACTGGGAAAATGTCAACATGCTACTCTGGAGACACCGTGTGAAATATCAGAAATGATTTAAAGAAGAAAATGTTTTCTCACTGCATCCATCTGTGGATATATTCAGAGATTTTTTTTTTTTCCCTGAAGGCAATAGTAGAACTGTAACAGATCAAGACAATACAGGACATGCAATGAAGATCTATTAAATTATGAAAGACACAGGAAAAATAAACAGAGAACAATTATTCTTTTTTCCTTGATACAGAGGAAATAGGCAGCAATCAATCAGGTTATCATGCAGCAGGCTTAAAACCAACAAAAGGAAATACATTTCCAACCTCTGCTAAAGGTCCGAAGTACATCTTGATCAAAACCTAAGCTGATTAGAGCTACAGAGCATTATTAATCTATATATATTAAACATAATAGCTTATATTCAAATTATGGCTCACGATTTCCAAACCTGTAAAAGTTCCTGAAGGTGCCTTCAGGCACTCTGCAAAATTTCTTTTATCTCTTCCACTGATTTTCGTTACTGCCCATTTCTGAATATAAGGTACATCGCTATATGGAGAGCTCTTGTGCAGTAATTAGCCCTGGTGTAGGCACAGCTCAGCTATAAACAACGTTCTTAGCAGTAGAACTTACCCTGGTGTGGAGAAGAAAAAGAAGCCAAGTTAATGTAAGGACCCTGAAGCTGCATCTTCAGCAAAGTGCTTCTCATAACAGTGCTGGTGAAAGTATTTCATAAGCTATTTCATAAGCTTTTTCTATTTTTCCGTGATCATGGAGAATATGAGAAAGCTACCAATTAATTTGTGCTGGCACCAGGACATTCAGAGACCTACAAGTCTGTCCTTGGCTTAATACAGAGTTCACCCAAAATCAGAACAGAGACAGCATTATGTATTTCTAATTGGTCTAAGCAACATTTCATGTGTAGAACTCAACATTCCCAAACTATTTGATCAGACTTTTTAAAGAGATTAGGCTGAAATAAAAATCCACTGAGTCCATTTGTTCTGCAGAAAAAGACAGTAAATTATCTTAATTAATGTTGCCATTGTGAGTTCCTTGCTGAAGTCCCTTAAATAAGTAAGCAATTTAGCTAGTTACAAAAATCAGGGATGATTTCACATAGGAATCAGAACTGAAAAGTTCCATCACCAAAATCTGTGTTGTCATAACCTGCTGTCACAACAGTCTGGTTTTGTCTGCAAGCTCCCTGTGCAACTGCATGTTTGCACATGCATGTGTGAGAGAAATGACTGAGCTCAATCTTATTCACGTGCCTTGTTCTCCAGGAAATTTACATCAAAATAGGAGACTTCAGTGGTGAACTCTCCAGGATTATTTGAAAGGAAAATTAAAGAACCCCTCTTGAGACCTTTTATGAAGTCCTTCATTTAAAATATCTTATTTGGTTATCATAGATAACCAAAAGATCTTTCAAGGTGATACGGCTTCATCTGAAAGAGCCTGGTAATCAAAGGAATAAAATACAGGTTTTTCATTTAATCCCTTCTGTCAACTGCAAACAGATTCCACATCTTGTTGGTTTTCAAAAACAAACACAGCAACAAAATGCAAAAAACAATTTAAAAATACCTCAGAAACAAGGTAAGCAGCACTTGAGTGCTAAGCACTGCCATATGCAATATGGTGTGGTGGTTTCAGAGATTTACGTGGCATCTGCTGATCTCAGGAGTGCAATATCAAGGAAAAGTTGTCTGAGTGCTGCCTGGTAACAGAAGGCAGCAGCCAGAGGCTGTGTTCTCAGGCCATCTCATGACTACTGTCCTGACCTCATTCTTTTTGGCTTTCTTAATTTTACAAGTGTTTGCATTTGGTGGGCTAACAGAAAGCAAATACCATTGCAAACCCTTGTGAAATCAAGCATGGTACCAAGAGATGCTTTGGCATGCTGGAGAGCAGGACCTGGGCTCTGAGGGAGAAAGGAAGCTTGATCTGCTTTCAGATAAATTAGAGTCCAAGAAGGAAAAATATATGCTTTTTTTTAGGTAGGCCTTTCTTTTTCAAATGTTTTATTTCTAAAAAAAAAAGAAATCTTCCCATCTTCCTCCTTACAGAGGAGGAAATAAAAATTGGCAGTACAATTTCCATATAGGCAATGACAAAAATGCAGTAATGCTGCTGTATTTAGAGTGAGTGGAGGAGATAGCCCACACTCCAAGTACAACAGGAGAAGGCACCACCACATGCACCAGGGAGAGATGGTAAATGCAGTAATGGTGAGGTGGAATTGGACATAGGCCAGTGCCTCCTACGGGTGTCACTCAGACATCCCCTTCCCCAGCATGAACTGCTGGCCTGGCCTAGCCCTTACTGAGGATTTTCCCCTGGGGTCCGTGGGTTTCATCCACCTGCTGCTGCTGCGCTGCAAAGGATGCTCTGCTGTTTGCACCGTGCCAGTGCAGTTCATTTCCTGACCTCTTGGTTAATATAAATGTTCCCACCAACCTTAAACATGATTGGTTCTGCATTCAGTGCATAGTTGTGAAAAGCAAAACTTCCATATCTTGGGAATTAGCATATTTATATGGGGAGCAGGAGATCTTGGCAGCTGGCTAGAATTACCAGACTGTGCAGAGTTCCTTTTGTGTATGAATTACTTTCAATGAGCACCAGAAAAATGCCATAGCAAGCAGCAGAATGACTGTGTCATTGAGGCTGACAGGTACTGTTTATTCCTAAACTAGTTTTCTTTTTCTGACTCCAGGCCGGATTTCTGCCCTGCATTTTTTTCCCATCCAGCAGGATGTACTGTTCCTGCTGACAGTGATTAAGCCCACGCATAGAAAAACAGTTGCACCAAGCTGAAGAGAGACAGCACTTCTTCAGTACTTGCTTGCATAGATTTTGCTTGTATTTCGGCCAGAACTACCACTTTAAATGGTGCACATTTTTCTTCATTACTAGAAAGGACAGGATGAAGTGGAAACTCAGTCTGACTATTCTACCACAAAGCAACTGATGGGAGCTTCCTGCTTTCTTGGTTTAGTTCATAGAGCAACAACCTCTGCAAACACCACCTCATCCCTTTCACAGAGCCTCACAGTAGGCTTGCCAGACATCTCAAATAATGTTTTTTCATGTTTTCTACGTTTCTCTTTTGAAGGTTAATAATTTGTCCACTTCAGAATGTCATGCTTACATAGCCTCCAACTGCTCAGCAGAGACCTGAGAGCCTCAGCAGAGTGCAGCTCTACAGCACTCTGCTGGGACTCTCCATGCTACTGCAGCTCAGCTGGGACAGTTTTTAAAGAAAGATAGAGGAGGACCAAAAAGAGCTTCAGAAGCCAGTCAAATTATCAGGCCCTCAAAAAAGTGTTGTATAAAGAGGAGCACCTGTTTACTGTGTGGGTAACTGCATGGGAAAGTTAGGGGCAGATTTCTGAAGGATGGAGGAACCTGATTGTACAAGTAAATGCTGGGTGTTTAGAAGTTTGTGGTTTCTGTCCTCAGCTTTTGGTGTCTTCACCTAATCTTAAAACATGACTGTCCATCAGCTCAAGGAACGGCAAAGCAGGAATCAAAATCGAGCTCCAGCTCTAACAAGATGACAAATGTGGCTACCATCAGCTTGAAAGGCAGGTCCTTCTGTTATTTTAGCTAATAATTCATGGTCAGTTGATATAAACCCATGAATAAGTAAATAAATAGATAAATAAATCAGTAGGCTTTCTTAGCAGTGGTGGTTAGGGTGGGCTGCCCTGCCTTTGGGATCAAGTGAGCAGTGATTCTGCTGCTGCACCAGGGTCTGGGTATCACCACGGCTGCAGTGGTCACTGACTCAGGCCTCATCATGCCTGGCTGCTGGCAGCAGCTCTGCCAGGGTGGCCAGGAGCCAGGCGGGGCCAGTGCCTGGGGATTTGCCACAGGAACCTGCCTGTGGGTTCCTGGAAGGTTGCACGGACGAGAGTGCTGTATTTTATTACACACACTGGCTTAAGCTAAGGTTCAGTTACCTGTGTGTTCTCCAAGCAGGGGTTTAAGTTAGCTCACAGCTATCCCAGCATGTGGGCAAACCCCAGGCAGAGAGCCTCCAGCATGGTGCTGTCCTGCCCCTTGCAGACTGCTGCAGCTGGAGCTGCAATTCTGCAATTTGCCTTGCACGTGATTTCTTCCATGAGTTAGGCAAGGCTGAATCAATACAATTTTTTTTCTTTTGTATTTCAAGGATTATTTACATAACCAAAATAAAATAAATCTCATAAGGAGGAATCTTATTGCAAAGGGTGAAGACTTTGACTTGTTCAGAGCAGTAAATTCCTTGGAACTAAGCCAATGTAGGCCAGCTGAGTTTTTGTCCCTTCATGTTTAATGATGGAGGTAAAGACCTGGTCCAGAGCTTTTCATTAAAAATGCTTTTTAATGAAAACAGACCAACTCCATACAAATGTTCCCAATTTTGAACTTATTTTCATAGTAGACATTAAGGAGAGAGCAGCACAATATTGGGATTTGGGAAACTTTTATGAGAATTAGACCAAGAAAAAAATCAGAAAACAACCATTAATGTCTAGAGCAATTTTCAAAACCTCTTTTGCAGTTTTCTCTTCCCTCCTTTTTACAAATGTGGGAACAGTTAACCACTCAGGAAGAACACTTTAAAAATTTGGAAACCTAAAAATTCCCCTTTTAGACTCAGCCCACATTAAAACAAAGAGTTTAGATTTATTTTTTTTTTTAATCTAGTGAAGAATAAACATAATATTTTGTGTGACAAAATACAAAACAGGCTTTCTGCTCCACATTTCAGTCAGCTGAGATTTTAAATAGCTCTTAAAAAGTGTCATGTAACAACCAGGCTAGCAGTACTGCAGTGCAAAAGGGAAGTCTTTCTGACTTTTTACACAGCATACCAAGTAAAGAAACCCAGCCCACCAGAGACCAGATCTTACATCCCCTCTGTGGGATGAGAGGACTTTGTTACAGCTACAAGCAGTCTGCACAGTAGTGATCCTGTCAGACAGAGTAAGACTAATCAGAAATGTCTTCTCCCTTCCAGCCAGCAAGGCTCCCCATCCAGCCAGGGAGACTGTGCATGGCTCCCAGGGTGAGCCCTGCTGCCTGATGGGAAAGAATGTCTGCGAAACCTGGAGTCAGCCTGGTCAGAAACTTGTGACTCAGCTCCATTTCTCAGCTTTTCTTGCAGCTTGGATAATGCCCTCCCTCCTTCTCCATCTCCTGGTGGTACCCAGCTCCAGACTTCTGACACTGGGCCCTTCTGGTCAGACTTTTTTGTGCATATACTTCAAAACCCATCTACTTTTTGATGGAGTGACACCCTCACCATCATAATATCTTCAAGGGATAAAGCAAGCCTGAGTTCAAAGGGCCCAGCCTTGACCATTAATGGCTGATCTTTCTGGCAGCAAATGCAGTAAGAGCACAGATACTGTGCAGTCTCCAAGTATTTTTAGAGATGCCAATAGAAGCAGAAGAGACCAGCATCTCCTTCCTAGAAAAAAAGGCATCTGGTAGCTCAGACAGCAAGTGTCTTAGACTTTTGTCCAAATATGTTCATGGATACAGAGGCAACAAGGTGCCTGCCATGCTACACACACTATGTGTAGTGTTGTCTGCACCTGAGAAGCTCTTCAGACTCTTCAGAAACAAAAATCTCTGCAAGGTTTTAGAAATACACTGCTTCTCAAACCAACAGATGCTTTGCCTAGTATAGTGTTTGCCCAGTATAGTGTTAATAAGGGCAGGGGTTTTGTGAGTATTTTTTAAGTTGGTCATGTTAGAATGTGTTGGGCTGGTGAAGAGCAGAGGAACAAAAAGAATTTAAAATTACGAAAGTGAACAAACAAACAAAAATTAAAAATAATTTCTCTCTCTGAACTGCACAATTTTTTTTCCGCCTAAGCACAGCATGGAATAATTTTTTTGTTTGCATGTCGCACATCTTCTTAACAACCACAAGAATGTTGCACGGATGAAAAGATATTTTTTTACCAGTTAATTCCATGAGTAACATAATCACAAATGTCCTGTATCCACACATAAGCCAGTTTGCTCTTACCTGTACATCTATTGTATGTTGGGAAGCTCAAAAAACCAGACTTGTGGTCTGGATGTAAATCAAACATCTTTACAAACCTAAGCACTCTGTCCCTATTAAAATTCAACAGGAGTGATATGTCAAAAACTTTGCAGATTGTTGTGAAAATTTAGCTTCAGGGAAGCTGACCTCTTTTATAGACACAAGGAAGATTTTTCACTAAAAGCTCACTTGAATGTTATTATTACAACTGAAAATCTTCCCATACTCCCAGGAGATGACTGCATTGCTTGTTATCCCACAGAAAAAGATTGCAGGACAGACTTGACAAATCCAGACAACATTAAAAGTAAGCGGATGACGATTTTTCTGCTGGGAGAAATCCAGCAAGTTCTAGACTTGTTTACTAGCCCCAGACCAGAACAGCTCATCAAACTGCAGTACTTAAAACCAGAGCTGAAGCTCTAATATTTAAAAGTGTGTTTTGGAAACGGTCTGTGTACACTGAAAACATTGGACTGGATTCAAAAGTAGCATTTGAAACTGCCATCTCCTAATTAAAACAATATACTCCTAGGTGCTTGCTTCAAATGATACCTTAAGCACATCTTGTTGATTGAATTTGTTTAGTGAATGGAGATAGAAAACTTTCCTCGAAATTAATTTTCACTTATTTGAATGTCTAAACAATTTTACAGTCTCTTGTTTCCTCCTGATTAATCTGACTTATAAAGGCTGAAGATTGGGGTACAGTTTATGTTAATGTCTTCCAGATTTTTGGCTGCATGAATCTATAAATTCTGTGCTGATTTTGAATGGAAATTTCAGTTTTTGAATCACTTTAATTTGATGAAATTTTTAATAGAAGCTTGTGGAGAGAAAAAGAAATAGCCACACCTTATTTAAAGGTGTTGAAGATTTTTATAATGACTTTCCTTTAAAAGCCAACATCCCGGTTTCCTATAGAAAATGCAGAGTTTCAAAAATTTTAAAGGAAATTCAGAGAGGAGGATACAATGGCTTTCATTGAACCTAAACTTGTTAAGAATATTTTACTGGTAAGGAAAATATAATTGAAAATAAAATTAAATGTGAAATTATGTGTTCATAAAGTCTATATGCAATGGCTCTAAAGACACTGATGACCATCTGACACCATGTATGTATCACCTCAGACAAGCCACCACTTTTTTTTCACTCTTGCAGACTAACTCAAAGTCAGTGTATTATGAAAAGTGAACAGATTTCTTCTAAAGGAGTCTTACATTGTCCTCAGTGCTGTCTTAGAAGTGGTTCATCATGATGTAATTTTTATCTCTTATGTACGACACAATGTCATTTGTTCATTTCTTTTCTATTTCAGGGTGTTTTTAGGCACTGTTGAAAAGAAGTACTATGGCATTTTACTTCAGTAGAAGTAAAGAAAAAATAATTAGCAGCTAAAACTAATTTGATTACAGGCTTCTTGCTCTGCTGAGAATCCCACAGTGGCTGAATAGAGGGATCTGGAAAATTCCCCACATTATTCTAGAGAATATGTCCAAAACCAAGAATAGGCTGCTTTCAGAAACAGCTCTATCTGCAGAACTGGGTAGGCACCACATTAGAAATCATCACTACAAGGTCTAGCTGGGGTTCATGACAGATAAGCAACATTCACCTTTCAGAGCTACAGCAAGAAAAGCTGGAAAGTTTTGAAGAAAGCAGAAAGTAAGGCTGTGAATAAGACTGTTAAAATCAGTAGCAGTTTTCTACATACCTTCTGGTATGCATAATTTAGGTTTTGAAAAATCTGGAGAGGGTAAAAGAGAAAGACAAGAAGACACAGAGGACTTAAGAGCAGAAGGAAATGTAATTTACTGAAAAGCTTAATAAGTGAAAAACAATTAATTTTATTTTAAAAGGAGAAAATGTTCTATGAGTAGCAAAATTCCTGATGCATAAACTCATATCAATTTTTGGTGTAAAGGGGTTTTATGTAAACAAAACTTGAGGAAAACTCTCCCCAGTTTGGTGTTTCTTCTGACTCCACTAATGTATGCTGCAGGTGGCCTGTGAATACCTTCCCACTGACTGGCTGGCCACGTGCTGCCAAACAGTGTGTGGCAGCTGAGGTCTCCCTTCTCTGAATCTCTCTCCTCTGCCCAGGCCAATTTTTTATCAAGCCTGCAAGAAGTCTCTTCTTTGAGACTTCTACACTCTTTCAAACTTGTTTGAAATCAACAAACAATTCCAAATGTGTTGGATAAGGGAAGGTTGTGGACAAAAGATCACAAATCTTATCACTGCAGGATCCACGAAGCAAGGCTGACTTGAGGGCCATGTGGACATGTGTATACCTTCACTAAGAAGAGGTACTAAGAGTGCTCTTTAATCTGAAAAAAGCACATCTTTTTAACCTGAGAAACTTGGCCAAATTCAAGGCAGAAAGTCTAACTTAACAAATGAGTGCAATAATTTGCCCTGTGAACAAGTCACTGAAGAGGTGATTCTACATCTCTCTCATATTCAACACTCGATGCTGATTTGAAAAAACCATATTTTACCCAAAGTGGGTGAAATATGATGATATAATAAAGACAGTGCAGACAGTGGACCCTAAGGTCTTAAGATCTGTGAACCATCTGCAGTAGTTATGGATGCTGTCATGCAATGAGTTTGTGTTAGCAAGAACTCTGTGCGTAGTCCCAAAGCTGGGTTGGATGGGCCTGCTGTGGTCATGGGCCTTCAAACAGCAGAGACTGCAAACTCTCCTAAACAATCTTCTTTGGTGCAGCAGCAGCCCAAGCACCAACCTGCTTGGGCTCTTTGTATAAAAATCCCTGTAATCCATCAATTTACTCAAGTAAGCACAGCTCACAGTATGCCACTGGAAGTGATTGTTATTCCTATCCATAACTGCTGCCTTCCACTTTTTTGTTCCAGAGTGCTGCAGCACTTCACAGCTGCTCAGCACAGCAGTGAGGCAGGTTAGAACTGCAAGGACCAGACACAGCAAAGCTCTGCGTGGCAGCCTGTGCCAGCCACCGTGCAGGATCACCCTGTGTCCTCAAACAAGTGCTGCCTTAGCAGGAACACTGGGAGAGTGAGCACTTAGTTCACCTGGAGTGATCTGGCTATGCCAGACAATTCTTGCCCTTTTTAAGCAGCTGTGAGTTTGCAGAGTGTTCAAGACCTCATTCTGTGCTGTTGTTAGACACAGTGCCTGATTGCCATTGTCCACACTGCCTGGGAACGCTTCTGAAATCCCAACTCAGACAGACAAGTTCCAACCTCCAAGGCTACATCTTCTCCACCACATGCTTTCTTAAGGATCCAACAAATGCCTGACCTTACTTGGCTTGGGAGCATTTACTGCAGCAGACGCAAACAGAGCAGTCTGTAAGTGGAACACTTCCTCTGGGATTGTGTCCTCCCTCCATGCTGAGTCTCACGGGCCAGGCTCAGTCCCTGCTTGCTTGGGCAGGCTGACAGCGAGGCGTGTCCCACCACAACCATTTACAGAGCAAGGCTGGTGGAGGAGCCTCATGCTCTGTAGTGACAGCATTGCAGCAAAATGCATCTGGCAGAAGGAGGCAACTTGCAAAAAACTAAGGTGAGAAGAATTGAAAGCTGGCAGCCTTAACAAGCTGGATTCCCAAAATGAACTGGAAGGATTTGGCAGAACTCAAATTACATTTTTAAACAGTTACTGTAAGTGTAAATGTTATTTTATCCGCCCCCTTGAACTGGATCATCCTGGCCAGCCACCAGGCAACCACACCCATGCTGTTACTTTTACAGCTGCAGAGATGGGGGTCAAGATTGTCTATATTCTGTGTAACCCAAAACCTATTATTAAAGTAATTCATTTGCAAATAAATCATCCTTGTTATAAAGCTCCAAGTTAAAGGAATAAAATAAGAGCTTGTGAGCTTGAGATTGTTTGCCGAGTGCAAATCCTCCTCCTTTCCCCGAACATATTTAAACTGTTAACAAGAATTTGGTCACCAAGGGAACTCCTTATTTCATTCAAATGTGGGGAAGCTGACACAGGAATCATTAAAGAAAAAAAAAACCAAACAAACAAAAAATACCCCAAAACAAATAATATGGTTTATCAGGTAATGGCTCTTCACAAGAAGACATAAAAGGTATTGCATCACTTAAAGGTCTAACACTGAGCCAGAACATCACCGAGAACATGATTTTTGATTAACTTCAGCATTACTTAGATCATGAAAATGTAAGCCTGGTCCTAGGTGAGGCAGTATAAAGCCCCACTAACTTTGATGGAGGCAGGATCTCACCTACTGTGGAGGGTTTGGAAACTGTCACATGATGCCTGAGAGGAAACAAGTACCTGTTGTCTGCAGCCCTTCGCATGATCCAGCTCTAAACACTTGGGGCTCCAGTTCCACATTTGTTCGGCACCTCACACCAGCCTGCTCAAAAGTTGTATTTTCTGGTGGTTCTTTTTGGGTTTTTTTAAATTGTACTGTTTTTTCTTCTTACAGGGCCAGGTTTGAAAGCTTTTTCTGCATTTTTAGAATGTCACCAAAACTTTGAATGCTTTGCTATAACACATTTTCTTTTAGTCTTAAGATAAAAAATTTAGGTTTGTTTACTTCTGCAAGTCTTGGTTATTCTTCCAGTACTTTTTTCCATGATTTTGTAAGATACTGGATATTCATGAGAACCACAAATAAATGTAATATTAATCAAACCTGGCCTACAAGATTCATTATATATTTAAACAAAACAAATAAAGGAATAAGTTGTTATTAAGCATAATGTTATTTTGTGCTTGCTAAAATATCCACAAATATACATAAAGATTAGTCAGCTTTCATGTGACGAATTAAAGCCACAGGATGAGCTTTAAAGTGACACCACATCCATAAAAATATTATGCTGAAACTGAAACAGCCAGAGCCAGGCTTTTGTCTTACTTTATGGTACAGAGAATTCTGAAAGAAATTTCCACAGGACATATTCCCTGATTTTAAATAACCATTCCTTATGTAGTATGCTTTCACTGGCCCTGTATTTTAGGGCCTCTAGCACTATTTTGGTGCCAGGGCCAGAGATCTAGCCACTCACTTACTGCTAGAGACCAGACTTGTGGCTACAGACCAGACCTTGACCAGCATCTAAGATGAAATATTTTGTACTTTTTTTTATTTCCAAAACTATTATATACTGATATTTAGACAGACTTTTTGTAATAACTAATAGAAAAGAATTGATTAAGTTTGCTTACTTTCTTTACTGTCTACAAAAGTATAAGGTTCATTATAGATGTTTCTAAAGATGCTGTGATTCTTCTCAATATGTAGTCATGTGGCCTGTTAACTTTAATTGACTTTTTCTACAGGAAGATTATATTTTCAGTATTTTTTCCATTCCTTTCTACTAACATTTTAACACCAAAAAAAAAAATTAATGTTTTTACATTGGCAATATCTGGAAGTCATTATCTTTTCTGAATCCCAAACTAAAGAGGATCTAGTACAAGCAGCAAATGTATTTTTGAATGCTACATATTAAGCCCCACTACTTTTTCCTGCCTGTGGTCTATGTGACTTAAATCTCAGGTCCCTCAAGACAGCGCCCAGATCTTGCAAAGTGCCTTTCCCAAAGGAACACTGTGAGTTCCTGCTCAGAAACCTTTTAGCAGCTTACAGGAGAGAAACAATAAGCCATCTGTCATGCAAAGTCCGTGCTGTCACAGCCAAAGGGAGAGCTGAGTGAAAAAAACATGTACACACAGAGCCTTCTCTTCCTCCACCTTCCCTTCTCCTGCCCTCTGCGGGACCTACCTCAGCCATCCAAGGAGCACAACTGTGGGAGCCACCTGTGAGGAGACCATTCCCACCACCAGCTGTCCTGCCACCGTTACTCTTGCAGCACTGTCCACCCTTCATCTGGAAATTACCTCATCCTTCATCAACACGTGTCTAGTTGTTAAGGGCTTGGGAACCCAGCAGTGATTTATATTGGCAATATCTGGAAGTCATTATCTTTTCTGAATCCCAAACTAAAGAGGATCTAGTACAAGCAGCAAATGTATTTTTGAATGCTACATATTAAGCCCCACTACTTTTTCCTGCCTGTGGTCTATGTGACTTAAATCTCAGGTCCCTCAAGACAGCGCCCAGATCTTGCAAAGTGCCTTTCCCAAAGGAACACTGTGAGTTCCTGCTCAGAAACCTTTTAGCAGCTTACAGGAGAGAAACAATAAGCCATCTGTCATGCAAAGTCCGTGCTGTCACAGCCAAAGGGAGAGCTGAGTGAAAAAAACATGTACACACAGAGCCTTCTCTTCCTCCACCTTCCCTTCTCCTGCCCTCTGCGGGACCTACCTCAGCCATCCAAGGAGCACAACTGTGGGAGCCACCTGTGAGGAGACCATTGCCACCACCAGCTGTCCTGCCACCGTTACTCTTGCAGCACTGTCCACCCTTCATCTGGAAATTACCTCATCCTTCATCAACACGTGTCTAGTTGTTAAGGGCTTGGGAACCCAGCAGTGATGCCCCATGGCTTTGCCAGGGAACAGCCTCATTTTATGAGTCTCGGGATAAAATAATCCAGTGGTACCTGCAGAGTTGGTACTCGCTGCTCCTCCCCCATTTTTAGGTCTTCAAATATGTAAAAATCAAAGTGACACGCTAGTTTTATACTTCAGAGAGTGACATGCCAGGCAAAGAACACACATGAGATTTTGTGGGGGGAAAAGTATCAATGGTCTCTTATTCACTCATCTTCCAAAAAACAGCACCACCAAAACAAAGGCACAACTGTTCACACAGGATAAAGGGAGCATTGATAGTGCTCCTAAAAACAAGCTAGTGCACTCTTGACATTCCTGTTTTTTTGAATCTTCACTAAACTGCTACAGCTGCTCGATTTCAATTTGTCTTGATCACCAACAACTAAAATCGCCATAGGAGCAAAGGAAATGCTTGGGAAATGCATGTCTCCATGCACAAGCAAAAATACCTGATGAGGTACTAGAAGAACAGCAGAGCAAATATAAAGTAGAGATTCCAAGAAAGTTATCTAGTGTATCTGACTAATGCTTTTTCAATAATATTACTTTTTTGGTCTTAACAAAAGTCCATAAGACTCTGTCCAACATTTAAGCTACTGATGCACACACAAAGGCAGCGGTGTCACAAGAAGTCACATGGGAGCAAGTACCAGACAGGAAAAACCCTGCCCAGGCAAAGTTAGAAACACAAGTGAAAAAATGTTTTAACAATATTTGTTATAATATACCTTTCTGTCATTTTGACAGGGTTCTAAATATGAGGCTGAGGGGTGACACATGTGAGTGAATATCTGGGTGGTTACAGTTCTGCTAAAAAAAAAAAAAAATTATAGTTATTTTTCAAAGTTTTCAGTAAACCAAAAGAAATAATTTCATCTAGGAAGATGAAATATTTGTGATCAAATTTGCAAAGCATTTTGAACCAAAGTAATATTTAGTTTTAAAGATTATATAAATCTTTAGTTATATTTTATGATATTTTTGAGGTGATACAGAGGCTTCTAAAACTATGACCTGTCTTTCCCCAGCATAAATAATTTGCTGTGATAAACCCTTTTTTCCAAAGCATATTAAATTTATGCCTAGATTCATTAAAGGGTTCTGAACTAAAACATTTCACTCAACCCTTATTCTGTCAATCTCATTTAGACTGAGATTTGTTAATCTTAGGGAAGAGCACTGGTATAGTCCTGTTGTGTTATCAGCCAACATTGTACAGAAAAATGCATGTTGTTTTCCAAAAAAATAACTGTAACAAGCACTCAGGGAAAGCACTATCACTATATGAAATATGAAGGGTGAAAAAAGAGAGATAGTTTTTTCCTAATCTACTGGAATGCTGCAAACTGAGATGTATAGGGCTGCTCTCCAAGTACTCAGAGCAAGAGCACTGCCAAGTTTATCCCATGGAGCTGAAACACCCCAGCATGATAAATATGACAGTAATTTTGTTGTCTTTATTGAGAGGACTGCCTGTGAGCTTATAGAAAAATTTGTATCGAGCAATGTCTATGAAGCTGTTCACCCTGCCTGCAGTTCTTAAAGCAAAATGAATTGGTTTTTCTTTACACTAGCCTATGAGTAGTGTATTTCCAATTTTAGCTGTCAGGGCTGGGAACAGTTTTCCATACAGTTACACTGAAGCTCCTCTGCATGAAAAATGTGAACAGAAGGGAAGGATGTGTCCCTTTGAACAGATACAGTCCCAAAGAAGGGTCCAAAGAACAACACAGAATAAATAATAAAATATTTTGAAAGAAAAAATAATTTCTAAAATATGGAATTGGAGTCAATATTTAAAAATACAACAGCAAACTTCAACAAAGGTGAAAAATTGCAACTGATTTCGGACCCTGAAAGCTGATAATAGCATTTCACATAGTCACAGGTCATGGTCACAAGACAAACAGTGGTGACTCCTAAAGAGATGCAGAATATTAAACATCAAGGTTTACAAGTAGTAAATAATGTTTAGTGATTTGCTTTTTTTAAATAAACTCTAAAATATGCCTCTAAGTGGCTGTTTTTATTTCACTTGTGCATCATCTTGTACTACCTATAATAGATTGTACTTACAGCATTTCTTTTCAATGAATTTAAAAAAAGGCCAGATGTTTCTTATTTTTCTCTATATGCATGACAACATAGAAATCTGGCACTGACTCATTCTTGAAGTAGATTTACCACATGTCCCAGTCACAAAACAGCAACACATAGTATAATGTTTCTGGAAAGAATCTTGCTGCAATAAAGTGGATCACAGAAAGTTTGCAATCTCTGAATTCTACCCAGAATATAAAACACCAGAAATTCCCATGATTAAGTATTTGAAATTGAAACTGATTCACAAGCCAGGGTGGAGGCGAAGAGGAGGGGGTGGAAGTTAGTTGTACTTTACAGGAAAATGCATTCCTGTTCAAAAATCACTATAAACTGCTGACCACAACAAATTTTTACAATCACGCAGAACATCTTTTGCAATCTGTGAGATCTATCCAGTGAACTTACTATTTGGAGAAATTGTTAATAAATTCATAAATCAAAAGCACTAGCACAAGTATTCAGTTTGTTATGCCTTCCTACACAGGTGAGAAGTCTTCCCTGAATTAATGTCACTTTAAATTAAACACATCCATTTTAGTTAAAAATCAACTAGTGGTTTGAAAACCTCTCAGTGTTGAGGAATGTACTATAAAACTCGTTAGGTCACCTAGTTAACAGCCTGCTATGTGCCACAGAGTGTGTGTCGAGTCTTCGGTGTTTTGTTTTCCAGCGAAGTGCTTATAATCTTCAGGTTCCTTTCATCCCCCATTTCAAAATCTGAGCAGCTTGGTCAGAATCTTTCTGGACACACACACCTCTTCACTCCCAGACTAAAATTTCTCTCACACTGATGACATCCTTGCCCTGGGCTGAAACCCCCAGAGCATTCCCTGAATCCACATTCAAAAAGTCCCATTAGTGCTTCTGACCACACTGCCACTTTGGGAGTGCGTGAGTAAATAAATAAAACAGAAGTACCCCTTGTCCTTTTTCCAGTTGTTTTTCTGCACATCCACAAACCACTTTTCCCAAGAGACAAGGAGCTGAGGAGCACACCAGCCTGTCCAGGGCATCATGTGTGCTGACAAAACAACATCTTCTCCCACCTTGCTTCACCAAATGACCCATCAAGGTACCCTGGAAAAGTCACCCTAAGCCTTGGCAACTCATTTTGTCTCACTTTAAAGATAAGACTTGGGGATCCACAGCAGGGACAAGGACAGTGGAGTGAATTGTGCAGACGAGCTCAGGAAGCTGAGGGCAAATTTCAACCCGTCCCTCTGTCCAATTAAGTGACCAAGTCAAGGCAGTGTGAAGCGTCCAGGATGGCACTGCCTGGAGGGGTGACTGCCTAACAGCTGCTACTGACTAGCAGGATGCTGCCTCACCTGTAAGGCTTCAAGGAGATGCTTCTGGTTCTTCCTTCAAGGGAAAAATCTAGCAATTCAGGAGTGGGGCACTACCTCCTGTGGCTGCTCCAACCACAGCTCTGCCAGAGAAGGAAGTTTCACCAGGTTTCACAGGCTACTGGGAAGTTTCACATGCTGTGTCACTAAATTGAAACTTTCTTTTGAATTTGATTTTGCCCTCAACCCAGCAACAAGACTTTCAGGAAACTCATGTTAGGAATGGGAAAGAAATTATCAAACAGTTTAAAAAATCAGAAATGTAGGGAATCAGAATAGTGATAGAGGGAGAGGAAGACAATATTTTTACATGGTTTCTGGATGATGGATCTACCACAGGGAAGCTGTCAGGCATGTTTAATTTTTCCTCTTTTTTTACCCATCTTCCCTTTTGTCTTTCCCATGTAGAGTGACAGCTTTTTGGTAATTTGTAATTATACACATATACATATTCTGTAATCATATGTATTTTTGTAATTTGTTTTATATAAAGCTATTTTGCATATTACAGCCAAAGTCCACCAAGGTACAAATAAATAGAAGCACTTTAGATGCACTTCAAATCCCCCAGACTGCCTACTACAGAAATAAAGGAAACCGGTGGTATCAACAATCACAACAAAGCTACAACAGGATGTAGGAAAACATTTCCTAAAAGTCAACAGTCATCCTCAGGTCAGGATCAGTGCAGCACTTTGTCCATTCCTCATCTGTGCTCCAGAGGAGATGTGCACCAGAGGAGATGGTGAGAGCAAATGCATGTCCGTGGGGCTGTTCATTATCAAACATCTGCAATGCTAATGTGAGCACCTTGCATTTATTCATTCTTTGCCTTTAAAGACTTTTGCCAGCATTCATAATAATGCTACTACTCACGGAGCTTTTGTAAGGATTAATCTGCTGAGATCATTAGAGTCCACTGCTCTTTACCACAGTGATGTAATAACATACTTGCTGTAGTCACCAAAACAAACAAGCAAAAAAACAAATCATGAAAAAGAAGCCAGCTTCAGTACATTAACATCTGCTTTCGGAAATGCAGTGATTTTTTTCTCTCCGTGTTCTGGTTATGATATGTAGCCACATACTACAGAGTCTTAAATACCACATCTGCTCTAATCTTCATATGCCCATCATCACAATCTGCCAATCTACAATTTTTTCTCTTCCATGAGGGTGCTTTCTGTGCAAGCTGATATACCAAGCAGTACTGCTACTGGCAACCCCGTGAACACTTCTTTCCCCTGAGTATGGTTCACCCCATCCTCTGAGCCTCTTCCAGAGGTCTATGGAAAGACAGCAGCTTGCCTGTCACTTTGTTTTCTAATTGTAACAGAGAATCCAAGCTTTGGCCTGACAAGTCCATAAGGAAAGGCTAGCTTTTTCAAATCCTCATGAGTTACTTGGTATGCAGCACTGATGCATAAAGAAACAGGCTGGGATTGGTCTCCAAATTAAAATTCCCTGTCCCTCTTCCCATTACTGTCTCATCAACGTGCCTCACTACACTCCACGTATTCCTCCTCCTCACCCTTCCTTTGACATAAAGACCATTTCTCCTACTTCAGGGATGAAAATTGATGGCTTTTACCTGAGAGTTAGTCCTTCACTTCAGTGCTTGGTAGTAGTCCCTCTTCTTTTTCAGTCTCTTTATATTTTTCCAGCCCTTCCCCAATGTCCTCAGCCCCCTCCCCACAATACAAGAAATAGAGAAATACAAGGCATAGAGAGACCACAGCCCAGCATCATCCCTGGCTCCTCTGGAAAGGAAGCAAAGCTCCTACTTCAGGCAGTTCCTAAATTTAGCTGGGATGAATCTGGGATTAGACCATCAAAGAAGGGAATAAAACCAAGGCGTCTCAAGTATTAGGCTGGAGTCTTAACACCATCCTCTACATTGTGCCGGGGATCGCTGCAACCCAGCGGCCCAAGTGTGCAACATTAGAAATGACACTGATAAAGACCAGCACTGAAATCAAAGCAAGCAGAGATCAGACCTTTAAAAAAGATGGTATTTAGCATACATTATCACTTCCACTCAACCTTTTAATTCTCTTTTTTTTTTTTAACTTGGAGGGGGGGGGGGTTTTTTTTTTTTTTTGGGTTAGATTTTGGGAGAGCAATATTTGTATTAAGCCTGATGTTGTCAGTATAGTGCTGGAGCAATATCTAGCTTCCCATGTGTATATGCAGGGGAGAGCCACCCCCTTCCTCTCATGGTCTTGGCCTGGCACCTTTACAAGGTAACTTCATGCAGCAGGCTGCCATGGCATGCTGCAGTGCAGATGGACCCTGTGTTTTGCTCCATGACGGGTGTTTAATTGAGTCTGTGAGCAGCCAGACAGGTAGACAGCCCTCCATGAGTCATGGATGCTTGTGCTCAGGGAGCTGTGCCTAATGGTGGTAATTGCATAACTCTGGAAAGAGCAGAGGAGCCAAGGCACACCCCTGGGTAAATTGTGCCTAATGGTATGCTTAATTATAGGTAACATGCTTGGCATGTTGTGTATGATCTCAGAAAGAGAGATGGAAAAGACCTGCTACATAACCTAACCACTAGCATGGTGAAGAATGTCTCCCTTCCTGTTGGAGGCAGTGAGCTTTTCACTGCTTTCCTTTGCAGGAGTAGTCCACATTATTTACCATGCTCCTACTTCTTGCTGTCTCTTGTTGTTTTTCATTATTTCCTGAGTCAGCCCATTTCCAGCTGCTAAGGGCTCCTTACAGACCCCACCTCCCACCTGCTTAGTGCTTTTCTGAGCACACTGACTTGTACCCATCCTTCAAAACAGGGGGTGGAGGCTGCTACGGAGAATCCTGACCTCCCCACAGCCACAGGAGGCTCCTGCTCCCCACAACAGGTTTGGGGTGCTCATCCACAAAGACATGGCCCAGGACAGGAGGCTTAACCCTGGCACCACAGACGTTCAAATTCTTTCCCTCCTTCCACTGCCTGTGCCACTCATATCTGCACATCTAAGGCACCTTTCACTTGTTTGCTGATTTCTTTCTGCTCTGCTTGCTGTGTGACAGATATCCTGAAAGAAAAGAGTAGGAAATATAAAAGGATTGCTTTCCTTCTATTTTTTTCTTTTTCTTTTCACTGATGTTTACACATTTTGGTGGTGCCTGCTCTGGGCTCCATAAATTTTTGCAGCATCACTGGTGCAGGAAGTCCCAAACAGGACCTTGCATGCACAGTGCTAATCCCAAGTCACAGCCTTGTTCCCTGTTATTATCTGCTGAGCGCTGGTGTGAGGTGCGTCACCACAGGAAGTTCTTCCAAAATTTTCTGTCTGGTAAGTGAGGAAACACCTCATGCATACAACAGGGAGTTCAGATGTGCATTTCTCCACACCAGAGTCAACAGATTCTGCTATTTATTTATTCATTTTGGATTTAACCCTGAGATGGCTTTTGTGCACTTTTGACCTGCTCTCAGTTTGAGCAGCAATCATCTTTTCACAAAATAGAAGTACAACACAGCATCAATGATGCATTTATGTAAGTATGGAATACAATACCAGCAATTGCAGTGATTTATCTCCCCTTTTATTCATTCAGCGCTGGAGATAAACAACAGTGAAAAGAAAGGAATGGGTCTGCAACTCAGAAAAGAGCCTCCTGTGTTCTGGTGACAGATTCCTAAGCAAGCTGAGTCTTCCAGCCAGCTCAGGAGCAATTCAAATTTTCAGACTTGTAGCCATAGCCTTTTAGTGGAGCTCTCGGGGCATTTTTCAGGAATGCAACATTTTTACAAAAGGGGTAAAAAAAAGAAAACATCACAATTTCTTTGTTAAATGCAGAAAAACTCCAGACAAGAAAGTATTTGAGTGAAGCCTAAACTTTTGTACAACACTGCAGAAACTCCTTGGTGATATGATTTGGGACCACCCCATTGCTCTCTGACAGGGTTCCTTGGAAGTGATGCCTGTGTCCCCCCACGACATTTGCTCATTGCTTATTGCTATTTTGTGGTTGTTGGCACAAGATAACACTGAGAGGTGCCTGGTTTCCTGAAGAAGGGCTTGGTGTACCCTGGTGGAGCACATCACTGGCTGCCAGGCTGGAGGCAGCAACACACAAAAGGGTCTGGGGGGCTCCAGGGATGGTAACAGGATGTTAATGGACTAAATGAGAGCCTGATTTTCCCAGAAGTCCTGATATCTAAAAGATAACACTTAAAGCTGTGAACCAAATGAAAATAACCTTTTCTCCCAAAAGTCCTGATATCTAAAAGATAACACTTAAAGCTGTGAACTAAATGAAAATAACCTTTTCTCCCAAAAAAATTGCTCGGAAAAAAATAAAAGGAGGACCCATAATCCAGAACAAGTCAGAGACATCAAAAGATCCAGAATAAAGCTTTAAAAAAAGGAACAATCACTTCATAATTTAGACCAATTAGTCTCATTGCATTTTTGTTCTGCAGCCCAAAACAAGGTCCTGGCTGTCTCACAAGAAATAGCTATTTTGCTTCTGAAATTCATCATCCTATCAGAATTTAATAGAAACTCAAATTTTATAAATCAAACAGAGGCGTGTTTGGGTAAAAATTATCTGACAATCTTCTACTTCACTGTGATATGACTGTTCATTCCAAGGGACAAAAAGTGATACCAAAAAACCTCCTGAATGAGGTTTTAAAAGGACAGTAAGAAGCAAACTTGTGAGCATCTGCTCTGGACTGACACCAAAGAAGCAGCAGAAGCTAAATAAAATATTTATTAAATGTGTTTCAAAAATTTATTTCAGAACTCAACAGAAAAAGGTTATTCATCCCTTCTGCTCTTGCAAATTTTTCACCTAGAATGGCCGAAGTTTTTTGCAGATGAGGAAATAAGAAATATTTTTAATCTGAACTGAATAAGAAGAGGGATGCTGTCATTCTTGCACATCATTTAGGTTTCAGAGGAAAGTCACACTCATCACACAAGAGAGTGTTTTCTTTTCTTTGTGAAGAAGAGATGGTAATTCCTCATGGCAGTTATGTGCTTGCAGTGCACCACATAAACCAAAGATCTGCTGCAGATCATCTTTTCCAGGGAAACACAGGTCTCAGGTACCCGAAGAGAAATTTCCACTAATGTTGGTGGTATCTTTACAGCCAAAATATTAATGCTTCAGTCTTTGGATGGGTAAATAAATAAACAGCACTTCTGAATATGAGATGAACATTCACTTTTTTCTAAAAGAAAAAAATTCACACAAATAGTATACTTTTACAAAATAAGCAAATCCTTAAACTAGCAACCTAGAAAATATGTTTATCAAAGAAGAATGTGTGTGAAAATACATTTTCTAGAAAAGCACACCTCTGAGCGGCAGATTTCTAAAATGTGGCCCAGGAATCTGTACTTGCAAGTACTGCTCTGATTTAGGACTTCACAAACCAGAGGGGCTTCCACTGTTGGGAAGAAAAGTTCCGCAGAGGGAGCTCCAGCAAACTGATGCAAGATTTCTGCCATCCTCCTGTGTCCCCTGGGAGGTGACACCTTCTGCTGGGAGGTGCAGACAGCAGCCTGTGCTTTATTCTGATAAACACCTTAGAGACACATTTCCCAGTATTGAACTTCTGGGGATTGCTATTTAATTAAATCCCATTCATCTAGACATGAAAAGCTGCTGCAGCTGCTCTTCAACTTCACAGGGGTATCTAAAATTTCCATGTAAAACGTTTTGTCTCCAAAGCCATGGAATTCCCATTATGAGTTATCCAATGCCAGAGTCAGTCTAAACGGAAACTGTAACTATCAAATGCAGTTGAAAAAAAAAAGATAAAAGGAAAAAGTTTTGTGCTGATGCTCTTTCCAGGATCCTCAAAAAGAATGAATGAAATTCATTGTGTTCTGGCACTTTCAGTGGGTCTAACCTGAAACCATCATGCTTATTAAAGCCTTGCCAGGAATATTTTCAGGTTTTGACTATTTAATCTGAAAAAAATGCTGAATTCTCCCAAACATTGACTCCAATGCTTTACCATTTCTATGTGCTGTGAACGCATACATTATATTCTGACCCAGAGCTGCATCTTGACATATGGAATCTCTTAACTTCCCAAGCTCTAAAGTAGATGAACATAGTTTATGCTTCTGCAAAATTCCTTTAAATGACACATTTTAACATTTTTGTGTTTCTGAATAAAAACCAAAACACACTGAGCAAAAATTGGGTTATTAACTGGAGTCATTAAAATGCCAGGCATAATACACCTCAAAGGGGAAAAAGAAACAATCTGGAATTGCAACACTGACATTAATTTGTTTTGAACCTTTGTAATGTTCAGCATTGCCCAAGAATAAATCTGAAAAGAAATTATAAGAAGTTTCCCTTTTAGATAAAATGTAACACATAACTCCTTCAGAGAGAACAAAATCTGCGCTGAAAAGTTGAGGTCAGTACAGATAAAAGTCGAGTGGCTGCATTCTGTCAGGGGGTTGGTGCTGTCTTAGGTGGGCAGGAAGGTGCCTGGCAAGCATCCTGTGCCCTGGGGAGGGGGAGGGCAGGGAAGAGTGACCAGGCTCCCTGCTGCTTCCCTGCCCCGTAAGATGGACACAATGGTGGCACTCAGCCCATGACTTTGCAGCTTTGTCACAGAATTTATACCTGGGAGCTATTTCCCTCCTCCCCAAAGAGAAAGTTTTTCTCAGCATTTAACCTGGATTTTATTTGCTGAAATTAAAGTCATTCATTTATATCTTTTCTACAGATGTCAAAGAGAAGAGAGTAGCTCCAGTAACCCTTATGCATTAAGACTGCAGCCTGGTCCTGTACCACTGCCTTTTTTAATACAACAGTAGGTTTAATTCTTCCATCCTCCCTCCCTTCAACCATCACTGGCCTCAGAAACACAACCTCTCCCACTACTGCCCCCTGGACTAGCTCCACTTTCTCCAGACCCTCTGGAAATGCGTCATCTGCCGTACTCCAGCTGAGCCACTATCCATGTGGAGCTGGACAGAAGGATTACTTCACATTTCTTGCAGAGTATGTGCCTGTTTATAAAGGCAGTTTGCTTTTTTTGGGGCAATGCCACTCTACTAACTCACAGGCAGCTTGTGACCCCCTCCAGAGCCCCACTCTCAGGGCGCACACCTCTCACACAGCCACTCCTCACCACACGTCTGACTGTGCCTCTACTGACTGCTGCCATGGGCAAGTCTTTCCTCATCCGTGATCACACTAAATGAAAGAGTCTTGGGGTACCCCTGAAAATCTATTCAACAGCACTTCATTAAATTATTTTTCTTTAAAGACATAATTGTCAGCAGATGGCAGCCCAGCAGATGGCATAGGCATCGTTCAGAGCCCATGCCACCAAGGTGTCCATCTTCTCTGTCTGCTTTTTAGGGAGGGCGGAATGCTGACCCAGAGATGGTTTTCTGGGTAAGCTGCTGCAGAGCAGAGGACCAGCTCTTGCAGAGACCAGCTCACCAGCTCACACATCTCCCCTGATTCCAGGGGGAACTGGGCTCAGCATGCCTGCAAGGCTACCCAAGCAGAAAGTCCATTTCTAGCCTCACCTCTGCTGCAAACAGTCTTTCCTCTGTCGTTGTCTCTGCCCATCTGGAATCAATCTAAGGCCGTGATGAAGTACATGCCCTCCACACGGGAGGTGGGAATTTTGCCTGGGGGTCCTTGCACACACACAGATACACGGACAGACACACACACAGACACACACCCACCCCCTCAGCCGTGGGAGTCACTGGCTGGGGTCAGGCTCCCAGCTGACCCCAGGACCGTGGTGCAGAGAGGGCACAGCACAACCCCCTCCACAGACCTGCCATCCTTTCCAGCCTTACGGGGATGATGAGATCTGGGGGGCAATAAGCCTCCTTTCTCCAAGTGGTGTTGCTCAAACAAACACCACACAAGATGGGACTTTCTGTTCCTATTTGCTACATACTTTCACAGTATATGGGAGATGCTTGAGCAGTGAATCTAATTCAATCATATATTTGTTTATCATACACTCCAGAAGGAGCCTAGGCTCCTGAATAAACATGCATTGGTCTAAGTGGGGTTGTTTTTTCAAAATGCCTCTATATCTTTTCTTTCCCTGTGATCTGTGCAAAAAGGCATGTTTATAAGCAAATTGCTAGATCTATTTATACTATAGCTCAAGACATTTAGACAGTAGCATCTCAGAGACTTTTGATGGAGGCGGTAAATGGGGCTGGAAGTTGATCTGACAGGAAATAAAAGCTAAAATTGTTTCTCTAAAAACCAGCAGATAACACTAACACACTGGAATGAATAAGAGCATGGAATCCAGATCAAGTCGTTGGATGCAGCAATCTGTGTGCTAGAAAATCCTCTGTCAGCTGAAAGAGATTCACATTTATAGAAGAAAAACAACAGCATATTTCAATCATACAAGAACAGAAGTGGAGCAGAGCTACCAAAATCCCCAGCAGGATCTCATGTTTAGCAAGAGAAAATTTCATGGTGAGCAATATACAAAATAATAAAATAAAAGCCAAGACTAATAAATTACTTGAATCCATAGACATATTTTCTGGATGACTGGTTGGGAAGGTCAGCATGATCTCCATAGTTTGTTCTAGAAGAAATCTTGATTAGATCCGTTCATACAGATCTTTATCACACATGTGAACTTCAAGTTTTACCATGACTCTAAAAGTAAATAGCAGATGCAGGATGGAAATCATCCAAATTAAAGATGGAAACAAATACTCTTGCAGCAGTACAGTTTTTAATGCCTCTGGAGGGGTACAGCTACATTGAAACGCAAAAGGAAAATTACAAATGTAGCAACTTTTTATCCTGGTAATGTAAGTGTCAGATAAACAGCTCCTAACCTGTTCATGCAACCAGGACAACTGGGGGAGGAAAAGCCCGCAGCACCTGGATGAGTAGTATTGGACATAATGAGAAGGAAAAAACAGCCATAAAATGTTAGCATGCTGCAGCTCCTGAGCTGCCTGCGCACACAATCCGTTTCCAGCCCAAGCAGCTCTGGCGGAGCCTCTGGAGGAAGCAGCGCTCAGCAGACGGCTTTGCAACGCCAGCTCCAGGAAGTCATCAATCAGCCTGGGGAGAGTTATGCTGAGATTCTGCCCAGATGAGAGGTTATCAGCAAAAATAATGCTCCTGCCGACAAAAATGGAACCAAAAATAGAAGTTTGAATACCTAATCAAACCGCAACCTTGTTGTGCTCAGCAGGGAATCTCAACACCCTGTGCGAGCTGGATGGCCCTGACCTCCTTCCGAAGGTCCTGTGCAGACACAGCAGTGTTGGTGGCAGCATTTCAGCACATCAAGATGGCACACCAGAAAGAAATAAGTGAGCTCTTACATGAGCTAGGCAGTTTTGACTGGAAATGAAGTGGCTCACACCCAAGTAATAAGCAAAGACAGCCCATGGAGTCAGAGTGAGGATCCTGCTCTGGCCCCACAGGAGGTGTCTGGGAATGAGCAAGAGAGCAAAACACCTGCAGAGAGATGCTTCCCTGCTTCCTTCTCCACATCACCTGTGAATGAAGAACCTTGACCAAAGATTCCCATCTTCCTCAATAAAGAATCCACGCAATTGAGCTGTCAATTCAAAGAAATGAAGGCACTGTAAGTAATACTACTCTCAGTGAGGGAGTACACAGCTGGATACAGGGGAGAAAATAAAATAACAGACAGCTGAGGTGTGAAGTACAAAAGTGTGAACCCCTTCAGTCCACCTCAGACCATAGGGGAGTTATAAAGCACATGGATAATGGGGCTCCAGGCTCCTGCTGCCTACAGTATCTGACAGCCAGGAATGTTCACAACAAAATGGAAGATTTTATTTTCTGGCATAATCACAGAGTCTGGATCAGGGTTTCAAAGTCAAATACAGTTTCATATGACAAGGTCAATATTTTCTCCAGCCACGAGTGTCACACTCATTGTTTTCACGCATGTCAAGTCCAGGGATGAACTGTGGGGATCATACCTAACTGGCAGGAACTGCTAAGATGTTGTGGGGTTCCTAGCTAGAAAGAGTCCTCAGAATGGCTAGCTGCCACCTACCAAATCTATGGCTAGAGGAACAGCCCCCTGTGGGGTTGAGGTAAGAGGAATATTTTTCCTTTTGACACCATCAAGTGTTACATGCACAAACTGACAGCCTTTGGAGTCATAAGACTATACATGGAAATCTGTACTTCAGCAAATGAACCAGTAAATTATGTGCATTTATAACAACAAAAAAGAAGTCTACATCAAATTTCTATTAATTTAGAACAATTAAAACCATAAAAATCCATTAGCATTTACTATTGCCCAAATCTTTATAAAAGAGATATTTCTCGTTCTCAGTTATGTTATATTTTTCAGGAATGCTGCCATATAGTGGAATTTTATTTTTCATATATTCTTACTACAGTTTTTGTTACTAAACAATGAGAGGTCTATTAAGTTTAAGTGTGGAAAAAATATGTAGCTCCTCTGATGATGAAGACTGCTTTCTACTTCCATAGTCTGAAAGATGAATGATAAAATACCTTTTTTTTTTTTTTCAAAATAACAATAGTAGCTCAAGTTAGCCCTTTTGGTGGTCCTAGCAAATCATAAAAATACCCTACAGTGCCTTTTATATCTCTACCATCCCTTAAGAGCTAAGTATATTCTAGCTATGATGGATAAGAACAAAAAATGAGCAATTCTGTTGGAAATCTATCTTCAGAGGATAAGCACAGGTGCTGCACATCTGGTTGTGCACCTAGTGGTAAATATTTGAAAGTGCTCAGGAAAATAAAGGAAGCTGAGGTCTTAAACAGGAAGGGAAAGTATAAAAGGGGTCAGCAAGGGGTTAGCAAGGAATCCTGCTCGCAATGCGAATACAAAAACACCACAAAAAAAATCTACACTGAGAAACAGAAATTCATCAAACTTACTCCACTGAAAGGAAGCTAAAAGTCTATGCCATCCCAGGAAGCAGGAGGCTCTGTGGCTTCAGGTCACAGTGTCTCATTAGATAAGTTTCTCTAATTCTTACCTCTGTTTCAGTGTTCTCACCACTTATCCTACTTGTACTATGATGTATGATATCATCTGCAAGGTCATTGACCAGACATTATGGACCAATTTCCTTACAAGCTGACTTCAGATCAGTTGCAGATGACTAGTTTGTTTGTGCCAATGATGCTGAGCACTTGAAACTGTTTTATCGTTAAGACAATGTCTTCATTTCTGGGGAAGGAAAAACTTCATCTGCCCCTTTTCATCAGTAATTAGGAATGCATAAGAATATTTTTGTCAATATAAACATTGTAAATTTTTATATATATATGAAAATTTCAATACACTATAGCATTTCTAGGCCATTTATGGAGCTTGAAAACTTTGCAAAAATATTAATGTTAACTGTAATATATAATCCCAGAGAGAGATCATAAAATCATCTCTCTGTTGTAATAATAGTTTGATAAAATATCAAAATTTTTCACTGCTGATCAGCTGTTTTCAATGCTAAGAGGTTACCCAACTGATGCTTACGCCACCACTATAGCAAGGCTGGAAGGAAACCTGTTCCCAGAAAAATGCTGTACAAGCATACTTTTTTTTTTCCAATACCTTCCAATATCCTATCCAGTGCTTGGAATTGTTTGTCTCCTTATCTGTTGCCTATTTTCATTTTGTGGAGTTTCACTGAATGCCACAATCTTTAGTGTTTTTTAGTGGGGATTGTTATACTTTTAACTTGATCACTTAACATAAATATTTTCAGATTTACTGTGTTTAAGACTAGATTTTAACAGCAACACTAGAACTGTTTTCACCTCAGGCAGACTGTTTACCTGTTCAGCATAGAAAAATCTCACCTTCTTTCTCTCTTTTTTTTTTTTTTTTTTTTTTTGTGAAAAGAAAAAAAAAGGATATTTCTACTCTAAGTACATAGCACAGATTTGCACTTATTCAGAACACTATTTCTTAAAATGAGTCATCCACGAAAGCAGATGGGTTTAAATTACAGAGAAAATGCTCTGCAAACTAATCAGTGTTGCACGAGCAGAAATAGCTCAGGAGACCTGGAAATACTCCAGTTCCACAGCATTCATCCATTCCCCCAGTCCTCAGCCATTCAGTCTTCTTGTTATCCTCCCTCCTTTTGGGAAATTGTTATATTTTGGTTTAATCCAAGACTAAAAATCTCTCCAGAAATGGATGTGTTAATAGGGACTAAGAAACAAGCTATTCTTTAATTCTTTCCAGTAGGAGAATCACATTGTAGAGGCTGTATTGAGTTTTTTAACAAATTTTGTTACACACATACATTTGGGACAGTATATTTAAGTAACAGATAACCACAGAGCATATCATCCAATGCATTCCCTTGCCTGTTCATGAAAAGAGTTGACAACACAGCACAGTGTTTGGATTCAGCACATTTCCATGAGCTGAATCCAAACCCAACCATTTTCTGTTCCATCTGGGGCCATAAAACTCTGAGCCTGTCCTGTAAGTACAGGCATTTCAGATGTGAAAGAAAACTTCTTCAGCAATTGCAGAAGAGCCTGGATTACTCTGCAGCACATAAGGTTTAGGCTGCTCATTTTTCAAAACCCTTCCTGCCATGAAACATTGCAACATGGGCTTACTCATTTCAAGCACAGATTTCCGTCTGTGTCCTGTTTGCAGAGGTCTGCTCAGTGACAGGAGATGAGGCAGAGCTAAATTCCTGCCCCTTCTCTCCTCACCAAGAGGAGCAGGACCAATGCAGCCAGCCAGGGCCACAGGGGACAGCTCATCTTGGCCACCACCCAGGCCCAATACTTTATTTCAGCCTGCTTATAATTTTTTGGAGAAGTAGTTTTCATAGAACAGGGTAGTCCTGTGACTTCAGAAATATTGCAGGGAAAGCTCTGTGCTGTGTGTACTTCTTGTAGAGTGGTGAATCCTGAATCACATTTATCATGAGTCAACTTCAAAAACACTGCTGATGGCCTGAAGATTGTGCTGGAGGTAGTGCTACCTTGGGCATGCCCTGATCTACCTGTCCCTGAAAAGTTTGTTCTGGCTACCATTTAATCATAGAATCATAGAATGGTTTGGGTTAGAAGGAACCTGAAAGATCATTTAGTTCCAAACCCCCCACTGTGGACAGGGACACCTTTCACCAGACCGAGTTACTCAGATGTTCAACCTGGTCTTGAAGACCTCCATGGATATGGAGTCCACAACCTCTCTGGACAACCTGTTCCAATGTCTCACCGCCCTCACAGTAAAGAATTTATTTCTAATATCTAATCTAAACCTACTGTCCTTCAGCTTAAGGCCATTCCTCTTTGTTGTATATGCCTTGAAAAGCTCCTCTACAGCCTTGTTGCAATCCCTCTTAACTACTAGAAGTACTATGAGGTCTCACTGGTGCCTTTTCCTCTCCTGGCTGAAAAGCCCTGAAGAGAAGTGGTGCTCTAGCCCTGTGCTCAACATAGTGGCCCTCCTCTCTGGACTCATTCCAACAACAGGGCAATGCTTCCTTGTGCTGGAGACCCCATCCTTGTGCTGGAGACCCCAGACGGGGTCTCACAAGCACAGAGCAGAGGGGGAGATTTGCCGCCCTCGACCTGTTGGTTTCCCGACTCCTCTCCTTACACACGCATCTCAGGCCAGTGGTACCTGAAGTGCACTCCCAGGAAGGGTAAGGCAGAAAACACGGGGACAGCCAGGATGACAATAAAAAGCAGATCAGATGGTGATTTCCCTCCTGACCTTCCTAGGTCAGAAGGAAGCTCTGTGTTGTGGTAGAGGCTGGCAGAACTGTACAGGATCTGATCTTCTGAGGCTTTTCTTGCCTTCCTCTCCTAATAACATTAAAGTAGATCTATCAACAGCTCCTCCCCTCTGTGACTGTGTTTGGCAGGTTCAGTACAGAGGTGTTCAGTACAGTCCTGTCTTGCAATTTATTACGAAGGATTGCTCTGCTTCAGGTAGGTGTGGAGAGCCACACAATAACATCTCCAAGCTTCAGCTTTTACAGATGAATGGCTGTGTGTCTTTCAGACACCTTTATGAGTGTCTAGCATTTCAAAATGCTGAAAGCATCTGGTCTTGGCATTCATATTTTGTGGGAATTTTGCAGAAGGATGTAAATAGTAACAATATGAAATATATAGGTATGTATGGGTGGAAATTTTTAACATCTTCAAGATAAACTTGATAAATATTTTTCAAGTATTTTGATGAATCAAGTACACATTTAAAATATTTTGTCTATCTTGCTTTGTTCAACTCATAAAACTCCCACCAAATCCGGAATATTTTATTTTAACAGAATTAGAGGACACATGGGAAGGAAATCTGTAAACATTTTTATGTCAAATTAAGTTCATTACCTGTCAGACACCTGTATTTGTATTTCTGTTCTCCTAAGACACTTTAACACCTACACAAATTCACAATATTTCTCCATGCCTTTGAATACTGATTCATTGCTTACATCTACCACCTCTTCTTCTCTCCCTTTCTCCTTCCCTCTATCTGTCTGCAAAAAAACTGCACCCATATACCCAAATGCTGTCAGTTTTTTCAGCATTTGGGTGCCTATGTGCAAAGGCTGAGGACAGACCCCCAGCTTTGAAATCAGACTGTATACCAATACTTGCAGTTTCCAATGCAAACATCTTATTTCTGTTCTTCTTTCCCAATATCATTTTTCCTTTCTTCTTTCCATGCTCTCACGCTCATGGTTGAGGGAGGTATAAACAGAGTCTCACCATAGCCCAAAATACATAGCAGCACTTTGGGAAGTTTGACAAACTGCAATACATGTTTAGATTTCCTGGCTCAGAGACAATGCAGGGAAGAGGGTTCTGGCAAGCTTCCTGGAGATGGGATGCAACTGCTCTGCTCTGCAATATACAGTATGGGTTACAGGCACTTTGAACATTTACAGAGCACCAGTTCAAGAGGAACAAATAATTTTTTAATCTTTGGGTTGTAATTAAATGCAACTTAGTAGATTTTCTGCATATGAGAAAGCAGACTGGAAAGAAATCAGATTGCTGTGAGCTAAAAAGAAATTATATGTGACACTGCACAGAATGTAAGTATGGGACAGTTCCTTTCAAAGTGCCTCTCAAATTTTGTCATCTCTTCCTCCTCTGACTTCTTTAGGAAATATGTACCCCTTCATCACTTCCTTATCTGTGTGACTACTCATTTCCTGCACACATGGCCTTTGGGACAATTCGCAAAATTTCTCCAGATCCACGGAGCATAGGGAAAACAGATAGGAATTTGCAGGTGATATATGTGCACACTGCCATAAAAAAGATCTGATCTAACTTCACAGCCATACAAATAACCTGATTTCTATTTCCAATATTGATAACAGATACCTAAATATATTTAAACCTTTCCTGTCTTGTTTGGTCCTTAGCTTGCCTCCTCTACAGTGGGCTCTCTTTAGAGCATCCATGGCTTCCTCACCCACACCTTTTTCCAAACTCCTCCTCCTCCATTACGGAGCTGCCTTCTCTGCCCCTTCAGTGCCCACGAATCCCCTGACAGGCAGTTCCCATCTTCCCCAGATATCTGGGTCAGCTTCTTGCATTCACCCATGTTGCTGCCCCCAAGGCAAGAAGTAGTTAAAAATTAAGGAAAGAAATTCCAAATTCTTCCCATATTTTTAAATTGAATTTTTCATGTCAAAACTTGGATGATTCTTTTTTCTGCAGTGAATTTATACTTGTTGAAAGCATCATTATTTATAATGCAGTTTAACTCCAGTGATCAGTTTTAGTCTTCATCAATTTGCATTTTTATTAGTGTGATTCAACAGACCCAGATTTTAGAACCAGGAAGCTAATGTTTTCTGAAAAGCTGAACAAGTAGTACAAGAGGTCAAGCACACTGAAACTGATCTCTCAAATTCAAAGAAGCTCTCATGCAAAAGCAATACTTGCTTTCTTGCTTTCTTTAAAAAGAAAAATAAAGAAAAAAGCAGATCACAGAAAATTTAAATGAAGATGGGAAAACACTTCATAAAGATATTTTTGTCTCACAACACTTATCAATAGTTTGTATAGAAAACTCAATTCCCAAAACACACTCCTGCCCCTAAGACACTCATCTCCCCCTTTCTCTGTGGAGAGATTGCTTAGACTGCAGCACACATTATTCACTCTTGGAATATCAGTATAATAATCATAATCACATAAAAATATTCTGGCTGGTCTTTGCTTTTTTGGCTCATGGTCAAAAAAACCCAACGATAAACTGCTTCAGGAATACTGAAGACTGTTTTTTTTCCTTCCATGAAAAATCACATACTTTCCCTAACAAAAATGACCAAAGGCATTGGTAATGGATAAAATCTTAAGAAAAAACAGATCTGTTTCAGATATACCTCAGCTAAAGAAAAGAGAGCCTCAAAACCAAGGTCCCCCATACTGCGGTGACACTGAGATTTTTATTATTTAAAGGCAATCTTTCTCAGTATAAGAAACCTTCAAGGGAATAATGAGGCAATTCAAATGCATGTAAGAAGAAAAGCAGGACACAGAGAATTTGAGACAGCTTACTGCATTGTTCTGAAGTGATCTGTTCAAGTAGGCATGTTTTAACTCACATCACAGGCACTTTTAAGTGATCTTTCTGCATTCTGCCAGATTGCGTTATTTGTACAAATATAGGCAGACAAATATTTTAATTCATAAAGTCACAGCATTGGTTAGGCACATGAAGGATCTGCAAATAAAATTCACAGAGGAAAAGAATTCAAGCTCCTCTTAAATTCAACAAAAAAAAATAAAATAAAATAAAAAAAAAATAAAAGAAGAGAAGACATTTAGGGAATATGTTTTAGGAAGCAGTAATTGCATCTGAGAGAGGCAAGGTTATCTGGGATTTAAAAATTTTTCCAAATATTTATGCCAGGTGCTAAAAAGCAGCATTGCCCTTGCTTAAAACTATTTGGACAAGCAGACTTACAGCTTTCCTCTCTGTGTAAACAGTAAAGCAGCATTCTAAACAGATTAATAGCAGTATCAGTTCAAGCCAAATATTTGTGTAAGCTAGATGAGTGGAAAAGGTAGTCTATGGGAAATATTTTAACCACAAATTCTAAAAGGTACAGAAGTGTCCTGCCTGCATGCAAACAGCCCACCTTGGCCAAATAATTCTGTTTAAAATTAAAATGTTTCATGACCTAATCCATTACTTCTAGTGACCTAAGAAATATTTTTCTCTCCCTTTCAGCACTATCAGAGATATTTATGTTTGGGCTAACCATCACAGCAGAGAAGTAACAGTACAGGAGCCTTCAAAAACAAGATTCAGTGACCACGCTCTAGACTGAGAAGGGATCACTGATTCCCTCTGATCTTACTGTTGGTTTATGCTACAATTATGAATGAATAACTAATGCTCAAATTGTCACCTCTGCACCCAGACAGAAGGGAAAGCAATGGAGGGGAGGTGGGGACCGCACTGCTTTGCTGTGTCACAGCACAGCAGAGCCCTCGGGCCTCAGGGCTGGCTGCCTGGACACAAGCTGCCCCCATACAAAGTCATTGCTGCAGCTCTTTGGGCAGTAAGGGTCTCATCCTACTGTCAGTCTGTAACAGAAGGGAGTCTGCAGTAACTCCTATATAGCTCCTATAGTCCACAAAACCTATAGGAGAAACACAGATTTTATGGTGGTGTTCTGAGTCAGACAAAATTGGCAGACACTAAACAACAGGTCAAATTTATGAAGACTGAAAAAGCTGAGGTGATGTTTGTCTCTCTCTCATACCCATCATCAATGGGTTTGGAGAAAAGCTCAGACATCCCCTTGCATAGGAATCAACATCGCTTGTCCATCTCTGTCTAAATGTTTCTAATTTTTGAATTCAAGTAAGAATTAATTTCAAACAATGAGCAGCTATGGAATTAGAGCAGCACATCACAGAGGCTGAACTATTTTATGGCTTGAACCTGATGGGTCATATTTCACCATTGTTTTCAACATCTGCAGTTTTGTCTTGTATTCTGGAAGACAGAAGTAAAGGTCTTGCAGGAGATTTAAGTGGCACAGCTGTACTGCCTCAAGAGCTGGAGGGAAAGCTCTCCCTGAGAGCAAGCAGGGCGAGTAAGCCTGACACAGCTACATGAATTCACTGCTGGTTTTTTAAACTGGGCACTGGTCTTCTGCATGTGAAGCCAAACAGCAATGGTTAATTGATCCACATCATAGACAGCCTGCTGGGAGCAGTCAATGGAAGGGGAAATCCCCTTCCCCTAAAGTCCAGTCTCTAAACACCAGCACCTACTGCGCTCTGGGGAGGCTACAAGTCCAGTAAAGCCACCACCTCCAGGACTTGCCCATTTCTGCACCACAGTGCATGTCACTACAGCCCTAAATCTGTTATTTTGGGAACCTCAAGCACAGTTTGAAAGATCAGAAGGGGAAGAGGCACTGCTGGCACTGCACCAGCAGCAAGAAAGGGGTGCACTTCGAGGCAGACAGCTCCAGGGAAAGTAGGCAGGGAGCCTGTTAAGTCAGTGGTTAGTGACTTTTTCTGCTTGGCACAGTAAGGGGCATTTGTGTGGCCCAAGCACAATGTGGGAGGTGATGCACCTGGTGTGCAGCTCTACAGGGTCATCATCTCCTCTCCAGCCTACATGTGTGTCTGAATTTGTCTCTGTGTTAAGCTGGAGATCCAAACGGTGACAGCAGAGACCTATTGATACAGGGCAGAAAAGGAAACAGAATCATCTGTGTACAAGAGCTGCAAACAAACAAACAAAGGTTTCTGCAGAGGAGCAGCAGTGTGTCTGGGCAGAGTAGATTTCCCCCCCCATCATTTTCCTAACTTCATACAGAGGTGTGCAAGCAGGTGAGAAAGGCTTTTGAGAGAGACACTGCCTTACCAAGGATGCAGGAGCACCTTCACTTGCTGCAGGTTACTGCCCTGGGAGGAGGGAGATGCTTCCACAGCCAGAGGGATGAGGAAGAAGGAGGAGGCAAGTCCTGATGTGGATGCAGGAGCATCTGGTGCTCCCAGAGGAGAAGACTGTGAGCTTCAATGCTGCCACACCCAGGAATCCCAGCTCTGAGTGCAAGAGTTTCTGACCCAAGGGCAGCCAGCACAGCACTTCCCAAAGGATGGCACATCCTTACCAAGAGCTTTTGCAGAGACACCTCAGATACATGCTGGCCAGAGATTTTACTCCCTTGCTTCACACCCTGTCTTCATTTGCAGGGACAAGAGAGCCAGCCCACATGTAAGTCTTGTATGAGGCCCCCGGCAAAGCAGCTCGTGCCCTCTCTGGTTTGGAAAAGCTCATGCTGCTGAACTCCCTCTGACTTCTTTTTGCCACACAGGCTCCAGTGAAGAAGCCTTGTGTAAGACCTGGTTTTCCAGCTGGTTTTCAGCATTCCCAGCTGAGCTTTCTTGCAGGAAATGTGCACCTTGGAGCACAGCCATCTGCATCGGCTGTAATCCCAGAGGCCTTCCTGTCTCACTGGGGCTGAGGCTAGGAGCGGTGGAGCCTGGCACAGGAACTGGTCTGTCCTGTCCCAGCCTCAGAAAGGCAAAAAGTTATAAAGAAAACACAAAACAACCCAAAATACATGACCACAATCCACTGTTGCTCAGCAGTTGCACTGGTCTGATTGCTGCTGTTCACATGCTGCTGTTTCACAAAAGCCTTTAGAAAGGCTTTGTTCAGCCTCAAAACTGTCCTCCCATCTGAGCCTCAGCTTGCAAGAAATGCTCACACTAAGAAAGCTCACAACTGTCAAATATTAACTTTTGTGTGATTACATGCAGAGGCTAAAAATCCTGGGCGCAAATCTGAGAGATAAATGTGTTTGGATTAAATACTTCATCTTCAGAGGCTTGAGTGCTGAATTTCAGCTATTTTGTTCAAGTACAGAGGTGGTGCTCTAAGCTGCTATACATATTTCCTGGAGATGTCATTGCCAAAGAAAAATTGCTGAGGACAAGTGGGACTAGATTAGAGTTTATTCTAGAAGATCAGGAAATGGAAATGATGTTTTAACTTAGATTTAGATGTCTGGTTTTCAGAGGATTCTTCTCAAAAGCGATGCTTCCACTGAGTTAGATTTGTAAATGAGTGAATCCTTCTTTCAGAGGATGATGACTGCTGGTAGTCACGGCCCTGTCTCTCATGCCACAAATATTTTCTTTCAAAGGTTTCTAATCATAATTAGTCTTCCAGGCACATTTCTCCAGAATGTTGGATTGTTTCCAGAACACAGGCCAGGATCTTTGTCTTGGATGATGATGCCTCTTCTCCTTTCAGGAGTTACTGGACCGGCAATTCAGCTACAGTCAACTAACTGGTCAGGCAAAATGAATCATGCAAAATCTGGTCTCACTCATCAGAGGAAATTTCACATTCTTGTACACACAGCAACACAGGAAAGACTCCCACATTTTCTAATGACTAATAAAAGATATAGCTATTTGTGAAAGAGATTTAAAATATGGCTGTGTTCTTACACTGGTATGAGAAGTGCTATAGACACAGCCCACACTTCTACTTTGTACTAATGGATTAGTACAAATCTACCAAAGATGTTATCACCTATTCTAACTTACTGACAAAGACATTTAACTTGCAGAGTGTTGAGAGAAAATATTTTTGCATCTCAACTAAAAATAAGAATAATAGCTCAATTGCATACAGGAAATATGAAATGCTCTTCAAAACAGGAAGGAGAGGATGCTTTCTGGATGAACAACACATCTAGATGCACATTATTTTCTAGTCCAAGTGGATTTTGTTCCAGATGAGCATCTTTTTTGTATTGCTGCTTGTGTAGGTGGGGGAGAGATTACATGTTTGTCTTTCATTAGTAGACTTCAGTTTACTCAATTAATAAATATTTAAAATAAAAAACCTCACAGAAGTCTGGTCTTTTAGATATAGCTCTTGAATATAAATAACTGCATAGAAAAATAAAGTCACTTGAAATGCAGTTTGTATTCCAGTAACTTTTTTTTAAACATCTTGATGTTGTACGGTAATATTATACCATAAGAGAGGGGGAAAGTACATGTTTGGGGGGTGTGGGGGAGTCTCAAACAAGGATTTTGAGACTGAAACAGTTTTTAGAAAAGTTACAGGAAACCCAGTTAAATGGATGCCAAAAATTTTCCAACAAGACAAGCCAAATTCAATGTAATCTAAGGAACATCAGAGGAACACTCAGAGCCTTGCTATGATTATCTGTGTCTGTGCCTCAGCACAGTCCAATTTTCAGTGCAGTGTGACTTAGCAGGGTGTTCATAAATCCAGCCTTCCACTTAAGACACATTAAAACTAAATTAAGCATCCCACTGAAGTGCCATACCATATGCTCAAGTACCATGCAAGGTATTGATTGAAGGGGAAGTGCAATTATTTCAAACTCAGAAATACCTACAGCCTTCTTGCCTTCCAGCAAATTGTGTGCTACAGTTGAGCTGGCAATGGCTTTCATCCAGCTAACAATACGATAATTTCTTTTACTCTACGGAGATGGGATTATCTCATTTCCTCCCTCTCTTCCATCCTTCTCACAATATAATGGCAATTAATATGCAAACATACTAAAGAGATTTATTCTTAAATGCACTGACTTGTAACTTAATCCACGGAAGATCCAGAGCTAGTCCATTGCCACATCAGCAGAGATACACCACTCTGGATGGATGCAACCTTTCCCACAGCACCCTCTGAATTCAGAGCCTGGCAGAAACCAGACCTTGCTGAGCTCTCATGATGAATCAGTTACACTTAGGAGTCTCACACACCTCCACTGGGACAGAAATAAACTGCACTTAAAATAGAATTTTTCTTTTATTTATCCTCCCCCTGCTTTCTCATCTTTTGGATAGATGTATTCTTTGGCTTATCCTTACTCACAAGAGGAAAACAGAGGATGCATTAGGCTGGTACTTCAATGTACAAAGATGAAAGGCTAAAAATCAATCCAAAGAAGGCTAACAGATGAAACCTTCTGGGTGCTGTCTCAGCATATATATTTGTGTGCCTTTACAGGTTATTCTGCAGATAAGAAAGGCCACTTCATATTTTTTTTCTACCACCTCAGCCAGTCTAAGCAAAAGAGCAAGCTTTGATGGCACATGCTTGCACCTCCCAGCCCTGCAGTGCAGGATGCCAAAGGATCCCTCTTGCTGGGGATGGTCATGCAGAATATTGACTTTCAGTCTAGGCTGCTCTACTACAAGATATCAAAGTAAAAATCAAGAAGACCTGTGGCTCTGCAGAGGTCAATGCAATGAGCAGAGAGCTGTGGTGATCCTCCCTCAGTAATCCAAATTGCTGGAGGCCAAATGGGAGAATCTGGGACAGTCACAGCCAAATTCAGGTCTGGAAGAAAGATTCTTGATTGGACACAACATCTGTTGTCCAGCCCAGAAATTGCAGATGTGGATCTCAGCGGCTTATCCAACAACTGACGGTGGGGAATACAAACTTGCAGCTTGCTGCAAGTTGAGCAGCTTGAGGAGCTGCCTGACTATCCAGAAGCAGCACGGCGCCTGGAGGGGCCCTGCACACCTCGTGGGGTGCCTTGCCAGCACCATCACTGCAGAGCCTGACAAACTCATTAAGACATCTGTGGTAGACTAACAGGCGACCCCCGCCCAGACCAAGGGGACAGTCACTCACTATGTAAAAAGAGCAATAAAAGGTGCTTTATGTCCATTATGCACATCACAAACATCAATCCTTCCATGGCACCAAGTAAAGCTGTCACAGTGTTGTTCTTTCAATCTCTACCTTTTCACTCATCAGACAGTGATGAGCTGTGATCACCTGCCATCCTAACCAAGGACAAAAGTTCCCTTTCTCTCAACAAAATACATTTCTGAACAGCTCAGTAAAGCTGTACTTTTCACAAGCAGAGACTTCTATGATGCTGGTTATTTTCCAATAGATTCCCTGGTATTACAGGAGTGCTTTGGCTGGAGGATTTCCTTGGCCAGAACAACAGCTGAATTTGAATTTCAAATCTCACAGTCTACACAGTGCAGACTTCCCTTTCAGGAAGCACTTTAGTCTTCTAAATTTCAAATTCCAGATTTTAACAGACTTGGCAAAAGACTAGGATCCATAATTGTGAGTGCAAAATATTGAAAGTGTGAGTGGATGCCAGCAATTCCATCCTGTGCAGACAGGGCAGCTATGTTTGCAAAAAAATCCTCTCCTGAGAAGGACTTGTGATCCAGAAATATATTACAACTGTTGCAGCTTTTGCTTCTATAGTACAGTCAATGCAATTAAGATCTAAAATAAGACTGACTGCCGGTCTGGTACAGGAAAATTGCGGCAGAGAAGAGACCATAAAATCTATGTATTTCTTCTGGTTTTCTTTGCTTGGGTATCCACAGCTGGACAGCAGGCAGTGTCAAAGCAGTAGGAGGGTGACTAAAGGAGTCTGGCTTGCCCAGAGACCTCCTCACTGCAGAAGGCACCAACCATTTGCCATCCCATGATGGCAGCTGAGCAGCAGGTTCTCCCAGGGCCTTTGATCTGGGCCAACATACAGCTGTTCCCTTCTCTGCAAGACCATAGCCTCTGACAGAGAAGGATAAAGTCTCTTGAACTCATGGCTCAGCATGACACCCAAACCATCCCAGATTTTGGGGTCCTAGATGTATATATTAGTCTGAAATATCTCAAGAGATGCAGCTGAACAATTTCGGGAAAATGGATTTTAGCTGCTACTTTTTTTCTCGTGTACTGAGTGCTTATCTCGATGCACTGTTACAGCTCCCTCACCACACAATGAATCAGAAAGAGTAAATACATGTGCACCTGAGGCAGCAGCCTGCTGATAAGTCTGTTCTACCAGTCACTGGTACAATCTAATGCTGTGTGTGACAAAATCAAACCAACCACGTTCCACAATACACAGTCTGCTGTAGTTGTTGTTTTTTATTTTATACAGTGACAACAAAGTAAGTTTGTAAAAAAATATGTGCACCTCGTTTGCATACATATATAAACACATGCATACATATAAATTCCAGTACTGTGTGTAGCCATGAATGGAAACAAGTCAACTTGACAATTAGCCAATATAAAGAGAGCTAAAAGAAATTTTAGCTCATACACCTATCCCTACTTCCCCTGCCAAAATGTGGTTTAGCCATCACTTTTTCCTATTAACAAAAAAAAAAGGAAAAAAAAGAAAAAAAAAAAAAAAGAAGTGCAAATCCTTCATCTGTTCCTGCGTTAAGACATGTAGAAATAGGAAAAGTTACTAACATAGTGACTGTATGGACAAAACTTCATGACTTCTACACCCAAAGGGTAACATTGTGCTATTATTGTGGTTGACAACACTCAGAAATCAGCAGAGCCAAGACTTCTCCCCCAAGCAATTCAAATGCACAAATTAAACAAAATATAGAAAAAGAGAAAGACTATAACATGTTTGATCTCATGCAGTCATTAACCTCAAGTATGGCTGCCTTTAGCACAACACCTCTAGGGTCTTGTAGTTCCTCATTCTTAGAAATTTCAGTCTTAGGAGAGAAGGCTCTCAATCTGAAAAAAGTTTTAAGTCATGCAGCAGTGAAGCTGCAGAAGGGTTTAAGTGACTTGATGAAACTTAAGAGAAAAGAGAGTCAGCACCAGAGCTGAGGGCAGCACAGCCTGATCCTTTTGTAAACCCTTTCAGTCACTCTGCAGCCTTGATCCTTCAAAAGGATCTTTTTCAGGAAACATCTTTTTGCAGCATAAATTCCCTGGAAAAAAATAGGTAAACCAAAAAGTAACAAATAAAAAAGGAGTCTAGCTCAGAAAGCAGTTTCATACCTTTAAGTGCTTTGACAGTTCTAAGTGTTTTCTTCCTTCTCAGGAGGTTTGTTGGCAGCCTTAGCCGACCTGCAGCCTGCTATGTCTTTAATCATGGGCTGCTGGCCATGGTTCATCTGGGAGCTGCTTCTGCGTTCCTGGTTAATTTTAGCCTTCCCCATTAGCATTAGGGGAGATGTGATGTCTGGCATGGAGGTAGAGGGAGCACTGGCTTTCAGGCTTGGGGGTAGCATAGAAATCTTACTGTGGTTGTGACACCAGCACACAGGAGCCAGGTGACACGAGGCCAAGGACCCCACTGCCACGGGGGCGAGCGGCCTTGCTGCTCCCTCCTCAATAGTATTTAAAGATGAGAGCAAAGGGAAGAGCTTTGCTGCACTTTTTTTAGGGCTGCCTGCTTCCTGTGGCATGAGGAGGGAGGTGTACATGGGCATAAGTTTCTCACAAATGTCCCCAAAGAAGTCACAGAGCCCAAAGAGCTGCCAGCAACTCTCTTCTTGCCCCAGGTAGAAAGCTAGGCAGCCTCTGGCCAAGAAGAAAAGTCAGAAGGACTTTAACTTTTGAAAAGTAAAAGACAAAGGCAAAGGCAAGAGATACCATAAAGGAAAAGGTTCTGGATATCTCTGTGGCTACTTGAAGAAGACACTGATATCTTCAGAGGTTTTTTCCCCTCTGGACATCATAATTCAAGAGACATGGCCCATATTTGTGGGCAGCAAACGTATGAACTGCTTCCCAGGACCATCACAGTAGGGGCAGGGTCTTTATGGTGCACTAATTACAGGGAATAGTGAAGATGAACAAAGTGCACTCCAAAGCTCCTTGTAGATGCATTAAAGATGACATCTCTGCTCAGAGGCTCTCCCAGAGCATCCCGTCAGACTCTACTAGTCATGTCACTTCATATTATTTGATGTGATGCCACACGTGGCTGATAAAACCACACAGACATACACAACAATAATGTAATCATGCCTCCAGAAAATGGCAAAATTAGTCCCCTGTGACATTGTGACCAAGTAAATTAAAGCCAGAGTGGAAAAAATATGTTTCACATGTATTTTTTGTGACATAGTATGAAATTATTCATTTAGTTTTACTCTCCAAAACTTCTTAAGTGAGTAGCTGGCCCTATAAAATAGGGACAGTCCTACAGAGGGAATATAAACTGCCCTTTTGTATGTGTAAATGAAGAGCAGCCACAAAATACATCCTGTTGACAAAAAGATATAAAAACCACTGGAGTGGAGTGGAAGGAGTAAGTCAGGTATGCTGCAACAAAGCATTCGTTAGTTCATCACATCTTTCTGCAAAAATGATGATGATGCCTGCCATCATGTCAAATTAGAAGGCACCTTCCTTTCAATTTAACACTGCGTTCCCAGTCCAGGCCTCTGGCCTCCAGGATTTTAGGTCCTGAGCTGTGAGTCAGCAGAGCTACTGCATTGCTGAACTGATTCAAGCCTCACTCATCGAGCCCTTATCAAAAGGATTGTAGTGCCATTACCTCCCTCCTTGGCTATTACCCCACCTTCAAAGAGCTGAAACTTTCTGTCTATCCTTCTTTGCTTCATCAAAATCTCTCTTTTGGTCAAGCTGCCATACTGGATCAGACAAAAAGGCCATTTCTCCTGGAATTCTGGTGTCTGACAGCACTCCATGGCCCCTAGTATGCTCGCAAGGGAAACACTGTTCTAACTTCTCTCACCAATTGTACTTTCTCTGCTATCTTTGATTAATACATAGGTTGTAGCAATCATAGATTATAAATATTTTTGGCATGAAATGGAACTATTCTTGATGTTAAATCATCCTATAAAAGCACTTATGGTAGATTTCACAGATACTGGATAGCATATAAATGCTTTCTGCTGTCAAGCACTGTTTGGGGAAATATAAACACCTTAAGTTCTTTACGTATATAGAACACACACTGCATGATTAGCCTGACCTGTCTGTAGTGCTTCTCAATCCTTTCCTAATTCTACTACAGTTGCCCATTTTCCCCTCTAGGACAGTAACAACAAACACCAGAAGCAGGACTGAAGGAAACCAAGCCTAAATTCTTCTTCAAACACATTTTTTAAAGTTTGGGCCCAAATATTTGTCATTTCTGAGAACAAAGCCTGAGGAAAATACCATTTTTTTAGCTCACATTAAAAAAAAAACAAAACAAAACAAAACACTCTATATTTACAAGGAAAACACTCAAGCCTTCTTGCTCTGAGGGTGGGACTTGGGATTTGGCTGCAGGAGCACAGGAGCACGGGGACTGTGACAGCCAAGGCATGACTGCAAGAGTGGGAAGCCTCAGAGGGGAGATAGCAGGGGGACAGCAAAGAATGCAGCAAATGGGCAGAAGTGGCAGGAATCAGTGGGCAGAGGTGAGAAACACCCACGTACAAAGGCAGTGCTTGCCAGAGCATCTCCCCGTCCCGAGGCCAAGACTGAGCCCAGCTCGCCTGATGTTCACCATCCCTCTGTACAAGGAGATGGTGACCAGCGGCCTCTCTCTGCCCTTGCCTAGGTCCCTATGGATAAGCAGCAATTATGGATGGCCAGTAACTACATTATTTAAAGTGCCAGAGGTCTGTGTAATTCTTTTTAAGGCCTCAGGTGCAGTTCGGGTGACAAATACAAATATATGCCGTAACGATGTTGTGTTGCAAAATGTTTGGGGGAGAAATAGTCTTTTGAAAGCAAACTGGGAAGTTATACACAGGGAAACAACAAAGGCCATCACTTAAAAAACTAAGTTTGGTAATATCAGCTAAAGCCTGAAGCAAGGCTGTCTCTACAAGCTTAAAGCAGTTCCTTTTATGCTTGTTTGTTGGGATACTGTCTTGCAATTCCACAAGTACTTAGAATTTTTTCCATACAATCCCTTACCAGAGTTAGTGCAAAGGGAAGAGAAGCTTGAGAAACACAATAGACTTAGATACAATATAAAACTGTTGATATAATCCAGATTCTGTGGAAAACAACTTATTTTAGGAGATGAGGCTGGAGACCGCAGATGAAAAAAGTTAGTTTCACATGCAATGCAGCAGAATGTGGGCCAGCAAATAAGATCTACTATTCACTTCTTCCTAGATAATACTAGAGTAGATGAACTAAACTCTTCACTGGCCTTCTGCATATTTCTCTTTTTTTTAGGAACCTGAGATTATCTGCTTTGAGTTCTTTGCTGAATTTCATGAGCATTCACAGTGGACCCCTCTACCAGAAGGTTCCCAAATCCCAGACTTTTGTCTTTTACCTTTCTTTGGCTAACTTCCCATGCACAGTCATCATAATGTACACTTATTTCAATGAAGCACCAGAAAAATAACTGTGGTCGTGTTTGTGAAACACCAAGTTACCACAATGACAAGCATCAGACTAAGCCAGGAACAAACTGTTTTATCTTAAATATCACACGTAAATAAGACAGAATGCTAAGTACTGAATAAGAAAAAGCTGTACTATTACTTGAGAAACAATCATCCACTCTGAACAAGCAAGAGGAGAGACTGCATTCATGTGGTTAAACACTACCATTAAAGCAATGGAGACGAGTCAAGAGTGCACTGCAGTTTCACTCTGGTATTTCTAATTTTACAAGCTTTATGACATTCTTCTAATGTTTCTCCTGGGTAAGCATTTGATACAAATATCATGGTTTTTAAAACAAAACCAAAACAAAGCAAAACTCAAACAGGCAAATTCTTTGGTGTTAGGGATAATAGCCCATCGCTTGATAAACTTCTGTCTTTGAAAAAATGCCTGGTAGAGTTTTGAAGTAGTTCAGTGAACCAGCCCAATCACCTTCCCGTAAGTAAGCACTGCTTAACACTGAACTAGCACATTGCTCTTGCAGTGCTTTCTCAAACTGCTGGGCTACGATGACTGCTTGGACCTGATCAGACACAACCATGCAGCAAGTCTGGGGAAATGCACCCACTTGGGCAGGAAGAACTGACTACTTCTTTTTGCTTCTGGAGGATCTAGCACTGAGACATGCTGATAGGAAAGTGGCTGGCTCAGAGCACAGCTGTGTAACATATGCATTTTACTAGGGGTGATGATTCATGATTTCTATCTAGCAGTTTCATCTGGTTATTGTATCAGAGAGAGTAAGGAGATTCCATAATGTGTGCTCTGGCCAAGGCAACAGGCACTCATTTCTTCCCAGCACCCTCATATGGGAATGCACCAAAACCTGAGCTCACCCACCAGCACAACTTGCTGCAGAGTTGGCATTTTTCTCTCCTCTTTTCTGGAAGCAGCCGATACAAGCATGGATATGTGTGTGGGGGGGATTTATTCTGCAGCACCCCCCGCCAGATGAGCCAGGCTATGCCCACAGTAAATTTCCTTGAGTGCTGCTTTGCTGAGAGTTGGCTGATTCTCATTCCCTCCTGACCCCAGTGCGAGCCCACCTTCCCCCTGCATGTCCTGTCCTGAGCCAGGAGATGAGCCCCAGTGCCAGAGCTACCTCCTTGCTCCCAGCTGCCATGGGGCAGGCAGGATGGCAGGTAATGCTGCCTGCCCAAGCAGCTGACTGAATCTCGTCTCCTTCGTCTTTGGGGGCTGGTTCTGCTGCACTGGTTGACTTAGAGAACAGGGCAGCTTCTTGTCTGTATGGATAACCAGTCTGCATCACTGCAAATAAGGCCCCTCTGGCAGGCAATTGCTCCTCTCCTTTGGGAAACCTAGCAGAAAAAGTGGGAACAGTAAGAATTTTCCAAAAAAGCTGCCTAAATCTCTACCACCTAGTGAGAGGGTCCCTATATGTGCTGTGAGAGCAGTTCACAGTCTCTCTGGCTCCTCAGTGGCATTGGATTGTCAAATATCTGAACTGCAGAACTCCTTTTGTTTGTGGCCATGAAAGGAGCCCTACTCTGACAGAGGCTGGGATCCCATCAGATACAGGTTTGGCAATGGTCATCCAAGCAATGGAAGTGCCCTGCCCTTCCCTTTCTGTGTGGAGGTAGCCACAACACCAACACATAAGGATTTATTAACTGTGCCTGCTCAGCAGCACTGGCCTGCTGCAAAACTACAGCAGGGTAAACACAGCACTTTAGAGTCAGACTAGCAGTGCAAAGATTCTTTCTTGTCTTAGACCACCCAATTTCCAAACACTAGTCAAGGAAGACTCACTCATTTAGGAGCTTCTAGATTTGATAGAGTTGCTTACACTAGGCTGCATACATTTTGTCTCTGTAAAAAGACAATATGACTTGGCAATAGTATACTAAAGGCTGTTGCTTGAAAATGCAAATGGAAATAATATTTCTATCCTTTGTTCATTTGAATGATTTTCCATTTCATAGCTTAAGGGAAACCATCATTTAGAAGACATACTCATCAGTTATGAAGGATTCACAACCTCCTTTGTGGTAACAAAGCTAAGCATGAGCCATGACTGTACGTGTATCAGTCTTGCATGGACTTTTTACTTTCGGATGCTAGTACTCTTTAAAGTATTGTGTCAATGAAAAGTTTTGGGAAAATCCAAGTCACAGATGATAAGCCTGACATAGTTACTCTGTGATCCCGGCTGCAAGCCAGCAGACATGTAACCCTGGAATGGACATCAAGTCTAGTCTATCCTCCTAAACTATACACAGAGAAGGGATGATCCAACCATCCTCAACAGACCTAGGCTAACCTGTTTTTTAAAAACTACTCCAGAGAAGGTGATTCTTCTCAACTTGCAATTATGCTGAGAACACACTAATCTTTGCAAAACTATAATCAGGAGAAATTTAGTATTTTCCTGAAGCTCATTAAAGGCCTCAGTAGGTAGCAGTGTATTTAACACTGGTCCCTGTGACATCACAGAAGCATCCCTGGTCTATTTAGCTACACCTCTCTTTTGATGACCTTGTTTGGAGATGTCAGCTAGCCATACCTTAAGTCACTTGTTACTGTCTTGCTAGATACACCAAAGCACTGCTTTATAATAAGCATATTAAATGTTGTTAGTGCACCACAGAAGTCACCACTTGTGCCAGCTACCTGCCCCAGCCACCCTTGCCTCTAGAGCTCTGACATCAGGAGCATTTAGCAAGTCCCATTTTTTTTTCTGAAACCACATTGACTTAGCTGTAAGTATTGTCCTTTTGTTGGCTCTGTCTCTTGCTTAAGCTCATAAATAGGCAGCTGACACAAGTGATATCAAATTAACCGATCTACGATTAATTACCAAGCATGACAGGACTCTACTTCTGTGGCGGGATTTCCAAAACACAGTAGAAATTGCAGTCAGTGGGATTTAAATCCCTGCAGACATTTGTTTATGCAAGTGAAACAAGACAATAGCAGTGGAAGGGATGAAACCAAATTTGTGTCCTGCTTCACATTTCCACCCCAGGCTCCTTTTTCTGGAGCATGAGTGTGTGAATCTGGCTGGCCATGTGAAAACCTGAGGCCATGGGCATGTGGCCAAGATATACCTGGCAGGCTTGGCAACAGCTGTCTGCAGTCAAACAGCATGGAGAGCAGTTTTCCTTCATGGACTGAAGCGTTAATGGGGCCTTTCTCCTCTGCCCAGATGTTGATTTTCACAATGTTTGCGGGGGCTGATATCTATGAAATATCTACTCTGCTGAATTGGTAAGAATTAGTCTGTGGGTTTGGAATTATTTGGACAGGATCTTGCAGGCTGAGGTCCTTTTTGCCTCATTTCTGTAGGAAACCAAGCTGAAAACTCTTCTTCTGACTAAATGGTCTTTTTTTGTATCCGCTCAGGCACTGAGAAAATGGAAAGCGCTTCATTCTCATGAAGTCCAGAGAGAGTCTGTCACTACTTTTAAAATAAGGCAAATACTTATTGAATCCCTTTTCGTATCTTTAGCACTTAACCATCATGAGTGATTCTGGACAAAAATCATGTCTTGGTACTTCTTCAATTCAAAATCACTTTATGCCCAGGCTCTCATTAAGTGATTGCTCTCTGTGGCTTATCTCTTGAGGAAAGCGTGGGATTAATAAATCTGAAGACCAGTGAAGCACTCAGGTCACTCAGAGGTAAGAGTTTCAGCCCTGCTCCTCTCCTCAGCACTGCCAGGTGCTCAGCCCCCAACTCCATGTGCTTGCCTCTGTCTCTCCACGTAAGCACCAACTTTCCCATTCCCTTTGTGGGCAGCCCAGCCAGCACACATGGAGATCTGGGGAGATGCCTTAGAGAGGGGCACAGCAGAACCTCTGTCCTTTGTAAATTTACTGTGAGGCATCTTAGAAAAATTGGCCTCAAATACGAACAATGGCAAGCAGTTTATTGCAACAAAATGCTTTTTAATTAGTCATGATGGGACTTTGGGAGAGTGAGGAATACAAAAGACATTTGCTGACGGCATAAATATGTGAAATTCTGGCAATAAATGAAGATTTCCTTTCTTGTGCAATAGAATTAGTCTTTTAAATTTTAACAAGGCCTTTCAAAATATTGTGAACTCCCCTCTCAACCTGCTGTGCTGCCACAATTACAGCAGAATATAACTGGGGAGAAAACTACTGGGACATTGCTGATACTGCTAATTTCTTAGCACGCTTTTCTGCCTTAGTTTCCCCATTAGCAGCAACAGCTAAAAATGTTAGGTACATGACCTTGAAGGCTCTTTTTCCACAGTAAAAGACATATCATTCTCACATGAAATGTGTGTAGACATGTGACTGTCAGACCTTTGTGTGGCAGCACAAAAAGATTTTTTCTGCAAAAAGGTGTGGATTCCACAGAGAAACCCCTTAAAGAAAATAGGTGGTTTCATGTGTTTTTGGTAGGGAGAAAAGCCATTACATTTTTGACTTTGTAGAAAGGCAAACGTACATAGATTCTTGATGGACTGCCCTGCCTGAAAGAGCTCTGAACCAAAGCACACCTCAGCTTTGAAAACCATCTTTTTAACTTTTTTTATTTAGAAAGGTCTTTTTAGAGCCCAAAGTCTGAAAGCCTAGGATTCAGGGAATAAAGAACATGCTACATGAAGGTTTAAGACAATGGCAGAAGCCTGAACTTTGCCAAGTATATGTTGTGTTACCTGTGAATTTCCAGCCCTTTTGAATGGTAAGATGGAGGGAGGACTTGTACTACATTTATATATTAAAATATCTTTAAAAGTCACATGATGCAGAGACGTAATAGCCTATTTTCTAAGCAACTGTGCAAATCCCTCTTTGCATGATGGATAACTTATCTTCTGATTGTACCAAAAGTGCACATTGGCATTTTAGTGATGTAAAACACGTGCTCTTGAAGTGTTCCAGATATCACTACACATGAAGTTACAGGAGCGTTATATTCAAACACTGGTCATGAATGTTAAGCTTCTAAATTAATGTTTGTGTTCCTAGATATGAATTACAGAAAGATCAATTTATAATCCTAATTTTAAGTACCTACTCTGCACTCAACAAAATTATTTGCACTTATTTTTAAATCCTAAAACCAATTATTTTTTAGATAACAAAATAGAAAGTTCTTTACTAGTATTAACGACCATGTCACCCTTCACAGTGAGAAGGGCCAGCAGAATACCAAGGAACTTCTTTTTGCATTTGCAGAGGAAGAAAGTAATGTACCATCCAATTCAGCTGATATAATTCATTACACCCATTGCTTGCCCCTAGGGGTTCTGTGACATGGAGATCAGAGCTGTGCTGGAAAAGATGTGGTGTAGCTGACTACTAAAATACACATCCTGAGCCCATTCTCAAAACCCACTTCAGGAAGCACTGCTCCTCTTTTCCCTGGGAATCTATTGGCCTGTTCTCAGGTCATCAAAAGATGGTCCTGCTCTCTCCCTGCTTGCTTAGGCTTTGACCCAGTAAACTACAGTCCCTAATCCCTCTTTCAGACCAGCACCACTGATTCAATTTCATCTTTTCCAAAAATAAAAAATATAAAATTGAGGAAGTATGAAACAAAAAGAGTAATCTGAAGGAACATGCAATTTTGTCATGATCTCAGCACTGAATTAAAGGGCAGAGACTCTCCTGTCACAATGTCCTAGCAAGCACAGTTAAAATAAATGTTGCTGCTTGATGTAAAAATGAGAAAAATTTTACAAACTTTGGGATTATTAGAAATCTGCTTTAGTGGAGTCCAAATCAGAGCTTGGAGGCTGTTTCTTTCACAGAGAGATATTAGAGAACTCAAAACATTTCAAAAGAAGAGGCAACTTCCTTTCTTTCCATCTCTAAATATGAACACCATGACAGCGGTGATGGTTGTCTACCACCCAGGGGCACAACTGAAGGAGAAGGAGCAGGGGCCACACCAGCTGCCCCTCTGAGACACTTGACCACTGGGCTGAGGGAGAAAAAGGCTGTGGGAGATTTGGGATATGACTAGGGGAAGAAGTTTAGCATGTTCAGAAAAACAAGATCAGAGCTTTATTAAAGATAAGTGGCACTTTGAAACCTTTAAGTCAAAATATATATTAAACTAAGTAATTGATTAGTGTTGGAGCTGGTAAGGATTTTTTTACTAAAAAGATTGTAACATCTGATCAAAATGGAGTGTGAGGAAATGGCAATGACTGGTTTCCCCTCCCTCCACTGATCTGATGCACAGCAACTTCTCTTCTATCCCAGACTCATGAGAGAAAGAGAAAGAAGAAAGAGCTCCCTGATTTGAGATACCAAACCCCATCTCATTGACCTGGGACCTCTATCCATGAATCCGTCCCATGCCAGCAAGTTGGAGGGCATAAATGTTTTGTCAGGATGAATCAAGGCAGGACATCATGTGAGAATTTTATGCTATGATACAACCACTTACAGATACATACAGACCTTGCTCATTCCCCTGGAGTATTTTCTGCACACACATAATGGTAGTAATAACAGTAAAAGTCTCCAGGATCTGTTGGGTCCAAAAGAAATAATTTCTAACCCTCCCAGTCTTCAATTATCCTCTTATTCCTAGGCATAAACCACCCTGGCTGGTGGGAAAGACAGGACATTTCAATGACAGTGTGCCCTGCCAAAGCTGATATAAATTCTCATTCACAGATCAGCTTATTTCTGTGTAAACCCATGGGCTTGTTTCCATTATGGGCTTCCTTCCAACATCAGGCTGTTGCACTAGCTAGCAAGGAGCTGAATTCCTAAAAATATTGACAAGGACCATGTCAATGCCCATGTGTACTGATACCAAGCAGATCTCCTTCCAGAGGCATAGCATTTTTACCAGAGCTTACTTGCTGGAAAGCCTGTTGGAACAGACAGGGCTATTTGCTATCCAGTGCTGGCACTGTGGCCAAGGACCTGAACCCCTTCATCCCCGAGCTAATCATCCAACAATCTAATGACTTCAGCAGATACAAAATGGTTCCAGGGGCCATATATCTACTCTTGGACACACATAAGCAATCCCTGATGATTTCCATGGCATATTGCTATTTTTTACATCCTCTTCATTTTTCAAGTGTGAAGAGAAGTTATCTAAGAGGCCAACAAAGTGTGACTAAAGGATCAATTTCACACAGGATTTTTGAAGCATGAGATGTATTTGTATGAAGACCTGGCATTATATCCTGACATCTCCCTGGAGACTCATCTACAAATGCTTCTGAGCAACACCTTTTCCTAAAACATTTTGTAGAGTTTTATTGTACAGCTAAAAACTGCCAGGAACAAATCACATTCTGTCCCTTCCCTATGACTGTGACTGGACTCAGCAGCCTATAGAACCCCCCAGAATTTCTACGTCTCACTTTTGGACCTTTTGAATCTGCACTGACCCACCCCTGTTTTGCTGGCTCTGTTTTAAGTATCCCTGGATTTTTTCTGTCCCCTTTCTCACTTTCTGGTCTGCTCTTTGTGCATGAGTGCTTCTCTCAATACCCTGTGGCTACAGCAGCATTCGCCTGTGTCACCCCTCACCAAGCACCCTCAGGATACAGCTATTATCAATTGTTTGCCATGCCTTGTACAAGGAACTCTTCTTTGAGGACAAACCCCATGCTGAACCTGGACAAGACAAAGGAGGACATCAACTCCTCTCTGAGTCAGTGTCTTAAAGATAAAGAGTGGGCTTCTGCAAAGAGGTTCCTCTGTACACCACTCAAAGAGTGAAAATGTCTGGGAGGTTTTTGCAAGATGTGAAGGAATTTGGAATGCCTCAAACGATAAAATGGAAATGCAGTTAGTATTTTGGATTTCAGTCCTTGAGTTTGAATTATTTCATGTTTTCATCCATCATATAATGACTTCATTAAAACACAAAAAAAATATACAAGCATAACATCCATTGTAGAAAACCAGAATATATTTCAATGTGGTCTAATGCCAAGAGGGGAGTTTACCAACAAATAAAAAGTTATGCTGTTGCCAAATGGCTGGTCCTATATGTTGACCCAATTAAACTAACATGAAAGGCTCTTTTTGTACTCTTTTCTCCAATGTAAAAATAACTTCTTATAGTTTGAAATGCATTTGTTCCAAATGTTTCTAGAAGGCTGAATGTATGGCAGGATCCACAGCATTTACTGGCAGCAAGAGTGATAACTGCAAAAAGCTGTGTAACCACCTTTTACTTCCTGAGCTTTGAGGCCAAACTCTACCACAAAATGAAGTGAAATGGCATGCCAGACACTAGAGAATCAAACAGTATTTGGACTGACATAGGCATCATACTCTGCAGGAAAACCTCAAAACAGCTCCCCTAGCTCAGAGTCCTGCATTGTCCATGAGTTGTAATTCATACAATTAACAATTCTGCTGTTGCTGCACTAAAAAAACCCCAAACTGCACTTCTGAGAGGATATATTTATCATATCTAGGGTTTAGCAAAATAAAGTATTATTCACTCTTATTTGATAAATTCTCTAAGATAATTTCAATGTGCAAAAGCAAAACCTTTTTCCAATATAGACATTTATTCTATTTACATTTCTGTCAGCCGTAGAATTCTGCAAAGCAGAATACAGTTTCCCTGGAGTACAGCCCAGTGAAGAATTGGTGAATAGTTTATGTTTTATAACAGTGCCTTAAGTCTCTGTTATTAGCTATGCATTTGGAATAGGACATTTCCTGAGTCCTCATTTACTGCCATGGTATTATAACATTAAATCAAGATTTAGGTTTTGTTTGCTTGTTGCTTTGGGAATTTTACTCATTTAAAGGTATATTGCTTTGCTACATGCAGAGGAGGAAAGAACAAAAGACTCTTGTTTTGAAGAAGGAGTTATGGTATTAGATGTTTCATTACATGTACACGTGTAATAGAAAAATGCATATAATATGTACCACCTAGCATGTGTAATTTAATTTGTATGAGGATTTTCTATTCTCAAAAATTAATAATATTATTCCCTTTCGTGTTCTATTAAAGAATCAACAGTAATTTAAAATCATTTAAATGGCTGTTACTGTAGGTGTGCATGCAGAAAGAGAGTTGCACAGGACATTTTTAGCAGAAATAAATAATGTATCAATCAAAGCAAATCTCTCCCTTGGTATTTTAATTTAAACACAACATTTGGGAGGGTTTGGATTTAAGCATGTTGGATTTCTTTCATTTTGGATGCATTCATTTTTTTTCTTCCTTTTTCTGTAGCCTGCATTCTTTTGGAGTGTCAGGAGCTGCAATTTGTTTCACTAAAGCCAAAAATGTGGTTTTGCTTTGTGTACTTAGCACTAGTTTCTATGTAAGATACACACTGGACAAATCTCAAGTAAAGGTCTCTTCCAGCAGAAGGTCAGACGCTTGGTGCCTTTTCCATATGTTCTGAACTGTGTTGCTGGCTGGCTGTGTGTTGAAAAGGAGCTTTGAGAAAGAAATCAGTCCTCCTTGCACATCTGGAAATGTTGATGGTCAGTTAGATTTTAAAGCATTATGGTCATTCTCCACAGCAAAGATTCAACATACCTTCAAGGCAAAAGCAGCGATTTCCAAATGCTCATGACATTCCCGTGGTCATTTGAAATGAAGAGAGAATGGATTTTAGAAACCTAACAAGTGACCTTACACCTCTCAGGGTGCTCCTGCCAGTGTCCAAACTTTTACACTGCTATTGCAGTAAGACAAAACACTTCTGTTGTTGTTTTTTAGAGTGAATTCAAATTGTCAGTATTATTTACATCACAAGGCTCATCCTGAAAAAGATTAAGGAAAAAAGAAGACAGGAAAGCATTCTCAGGCAAGAAATAAGCCCTGTTTTCCTTAAGAAAAGAAACAAACAAATTCTGCTCTATGTTCCTAGCTAAATAGAAAGATACCCTGTTTTTAAAAATAAGACTATCTATGGAGACAAAACGTCTCTTATTCATGAGTTTTATGTACATGGCACTTACAAAATCTTTCTTCTCAAAAAAGCACTGTATGTTTATCTGGTCTCCTGGAATACAGAGAAGGGACATATGGTGAGCATTTTTGGACCATCAATCAGATTCTAGTTCAGCAGTCAAATTTGTGTTATGGAAACACCTAAAGAGCAAGGTGGTTTTGTTATATTTTATAAGTGTAATTTGTAATATTATTTGTACTATTATTTACTTACTATTATCTACTTTTTACTACTACACTGGAAGTATTCTAAATTTCTCAGTGTGAGAGTTTGGCCATCTGACATCCCTGCAAGAATCGTTTTCCTGAAAAGAATGGATAAACACTAAAAATCAAGCTTCCCTACATCTGAATGCATAATTGCAGAGATAGTCAAAATAACTTGTCACCTGAGTTAACTGTTGGTTGACTAAAGACCTTCTGTACTTTCCCAAAGACTTTGCATTTCACACCAGGATTGGTGATTCTCACTTCCTTTTGCATGGCCCGCCTGTTGGGTTCTTTTGTGTTTGACATCTAAGTGATACTCCTGAAAAGATTTTGTCTTAGTCTGAATCTATTTGCAGCAAATTTGTTCACCTGATTTTTCGGTATCAAGAGACCTACAAACGAGTGTAGAGCTGCCATGTTACAGGAGACCCATGGCTATAATTTGCAGACAAATGAAGTGAGATAACTGCAACACAACCAGGTGGTTTGGGAGTGGGCTGAACCCCACACCCTGGGAGATATGAGGTGTTTGCTCACACTGCCTCTACTTGGTACTAGTCTTATGTTCCCCATATGTAAGATAAATTCTCTTAAACGCTTACAATTTAGATATGGGCAGGTCTTGCAACTTGAGGTCAAATTCAGAATTTGACTTGTGGAAATTTTGATGTATTGGATTAAATGCTGCTGACTTGCCACACTCTGGAGAATTTTATAACGCTCTTTATAAGGTTTATCTTCAATAAGTTTAACAGGTAGCATGAAACTGGGGACATGGTGGCTCTGCTACCTGGCCACAGCTGCAAACGTGGAGCAGAACCCTACTGTGTAGGCAACCTCTTTGGCTTCAGCATTAACACAAGAAAAGTTGACTTGAAAGGCATCAGAACTTTATAGTCTTCCATTTGTGCCACTTCCAGTGGACATAAATTCCAGGTGCAGGTTTCCTAAGGCACAGTGTTTGCTTTGGATCTTGGAGCAGAAAAGTAATGCCAGCTCCAGACTTGAAAGAATAACTCCCTTCTGTTTTTTAAACACCCTGTTTTAAGGGTCAGGCTTTCTTGTTCCTCTCTCCATTTCCGTTTTAATATATGAAATAATTACCTATTTTTAAACAGTTTACAAAAAGTTTAAAAATCTATAAAGATAACCCTTAAATTATGAAATAAGCTGTTCAAACACTGTGTAAACTATATTTTGAAGTTACCAGTTGTGGTAAATAATTTGGAAAATAGATAAACAAGATGGGTATTTTTTCTGCATGCTAGGCCAATTGTTTGTAAAACATTCTTCAAAACCTCTTGAGAAAATGCTGAGAGGCATCATGGAGCAGCAAGGAGGCATGCGGCTCCACAGGGCAGGCAGAGTAGGAGATGACACCAGCAAGATTCTCTGGAGCAGTGGCTTTGGGGTCTGAGCCCAGACCACAGATTGCAAAAGAAACCTCTGAGAAGTCAAGGGAAAAAAGCCCAGTAAATGCATCTGAGCAAATCTTTCCCAATGCTAAAACTAGCTATGTAGGGTGTGGCTTGGGTGGTGGTGAAGGAGCAAGGAGCTCACTCTGAGCCCCAGTGACCAGCTTCGGCCTATGTGACACTCAGAGCTGGTGTGTCCAGTCTAGATGTGCCTACAACAGAAGCCATGGGGTAGGGATGGTCATGGCATCCTGTAGATATTCCCAGAGGCTTGTATTTCAGGTGATCTCTTCCTTTACAAGCTATGGATTGATTTTAAGGGGCTTTAGTGTAATAGGCTTAGCTCTGGCCAGGTTTAATCCATTAATCTTTTCAACATGCATTAGTTTGCTAAGAGGCAAGGCAAATTCAGGACGACAGTGAAAAGGAGACCACATTCAAGTAATAATTGTTTCCTGTCAAAGACCGAGCATGAAGCTAATCTGCATAAAGCTAAGGGATTCCTTTCCTTTTAATTCCCTTTAAGTTTAGCATAACCAGGAACACTGTTAATATCTCGGGCGTTACTTTATTTCAGATATGGCACATAGATCTGAGCTAATTAAAAGCAATTAATTTTCAGCTCTGATTCACCTCTGGGACTTCCTGAGTGTCCAGCATCTCTAGCTGGACTAGCATTGTCACTGGCCACCCTGGTGCCAAAGCCATTGCCACTGCCACACAAGGTGAAGGGCCAGCAGGTAAATTCTTGAGAGGTGGATGGGATTTCCAAATATAACTCTGGGAAATTTCCTATTATCAAGGATCTAACCATTTGACAAAGAGCAGCTGACTGATATTAATCACACCGAAGTAAATAGGGGATGTTCTTGATTACAGTGTAGTGCCTGTGCTGACTCAGGGCTTGTAAATGTGTTTTGCTCAGACCTTGTTCCTTCAGCTGTACTTTACACTTCTCCTGCTGCCAGTAAAGCCCAGTTCTCTTGAGAGACATCAGCATTTATGCTAGCAAAATTGATTTTAAATTAAATGTTGTGACACAAACAGACAAAAGTAAAAACATGAGAAGACAGAGGGCAAGACTGCGAATTCTTTATCCTGGAGGTGATTGTTGGGCACTTGTGACTTCTAGTCCCAAGCCTCCAGAGCAGGGATTGCATGTAGGACAGGTTGGCTTCTTCATCAGGCTGTGCTCCGTGCTGCCCAGGACATGCCTGCTACACGACCATGAGCTCCATCCCATGCACAAGCTCTCATCAGAGCCTTCAGTGCGACACGGTGGGTACATGTGGAAAAGTGAGACGGCAGTCAGGCTTCTCAGTACAGCAGATGGAGGGTAGGACCCTGTTCACCTGACAAGACCAGGGGATTCGAGTTCCTTCAGACTGAGGAGAGAGTCAGATCTCGAGGGAAAGGGGGAACAGAATGTGGCAGGGATTTTACTTCATCTCTTTCCATCCTTGAAAAGAGGGAATCAGCTTTGCAGAGGGTTGTCATGCCCATGGCTGTCAGGTGCACAGTGTGAGCCTCAGCATACTTGGCATCCCAGGGGACTTCAGCAGAGGAACTTCTACTTTTGGGTCTAAGTTCAGCCAAAGCCCTGGGCGCTACTGGAAAGCCCAGTAGCCCCAAGTGCAGGGAGAACCTAAAGAAAAGGCCTGTGTCGTTTGGATGCTTCTAGGTTGGGAGACTAGCTGAGCAGGATCTTTGTCATACTGGACTTGGACTTCTCATAAATGTCCTACATCCTACTCAAGTTGTAGGAGCTCCTCCATTGATCTGATCATAAGAGGCTTGTCTAGGTCAGAGCAAGCAACTCTTGCCTCCTCTGCTCCTGTGACGCCCAGAACAGCTGATGGTCCTTTCTCTCTGGGCTGAGTGGGACAGGTTGCTGTGGCTGGGTATTGTAAGAGGAACACAACTCACTCAGGGAGGCATTGCACAACAATCCCCAGCACCACACTGAGGGGCAGAAAAAGCTAACTTACATGTCTCAGTCCAGCTCAAGAACAGGCAACAATGTCCCAGCAAGTCAATGGAGAGGAGCATGATCACCTCATACCTGAGGCCACTCCCGTATCCTGACTATAGTACAGTCCATCCTTGCAGAAAACCACCACTGCATTCCAGTGGGTAAGAAAAAGACACTGTGTGGCTAACATTGTTGTGTTTCTACTTTGACAGGAGAACAAACACCTCCAAAGTATGGTAAAAACTCCAGGATCAACACTGCTTCTTTCTGTAAGCTGGGAAGAAGACCACATGCCTCATGCTCAATCCTTGTCAAACAAAACTTCGTGTACAGCAATGCAACACCATTTCTTATTTCTCCCAGTGCAAGAAGCTTCTATTTGTTTTATTATCAGACATTATTTCTTGGCTTTGATACTGTTCCCAGTTAAGACAAAAGGAATTTTGTCTTTAACCCAGATGTAGCAGCATTATACCCATTTCACACTTGTACTCTTCAAGAGAGATTTCTTATAACACTTAGGGGATAATGTGCCTGGAGAATTGTGGCTGCTCCGATTTTCGGTTTTTCAGTGTTACATATCCATTTAGTTTAGCTATGTTTCAGATACCTCATACAAAACCCACAGGCATTTGATTATTGAAACACCTACAGAATTCAAAAGTTGTAATACCTTCTTGAAAAAATGCATCACTGAATTTTGTCAGAGCTTGACTATTAGCCATTAACTTTCCAGCTGGATGCCAAAAGTTGTAAAGAATATATCATATCAACAAATTAATCTGGCAGTAACTTTTAATAGTCATTAGTTCAATGTTTCACAGAAAAAGCACTGAAAAATGACAAGACATTCCATCAGTAGTTACAAAAACATTCATCCTTTAACAAGGACACATAAGTTAGTCAGCCAGTTTTGAAAATAATCTGACTGTAGCTGGTTTTTAAAACAGTTCCGAAAAGACTATGAGCACATCTGCTGCATGTTAAACTGGAAAAATCTGGCACCTGAAGAACTGTTACATGCAGCGTAAGGACTGTCAGACCCTGCAATATATCCCACACCAAGAACTCTGTGCAATGTAAAGCATTCAAGAATCAATGCTGGGCTCTGGATACAGCACACAGGGGAGATCTGACATGCTGTTCAGGGGGAGCACAGGCAAAGCAGCTTGCTCAAGCTGTGACTTCTGATGCAGGAATTAAGATTTAGAAACAATCTGTGACCCATTAACTTATGCCAGTGGGGAAAAGGGCCTACTGTCCCCTGTTTCTGCTTTGCACTGACTGCTGTGTAAGCCTCTGCACCTCCTTCTGCAGGCAGTGTGGGTGGGGAGCCGGCTCCTGGGTGGGAAGCAGGACCAGCAAGCCGGCAGTTCCTCCTGCAAGTCCTGCAGGGAGCTGGCAGGGCTGCCTTCCCCTAGAGGAGGGATCCAGGAAGCAGATATGATTCAGCTGCTAATGATTGAGCTGTACCTAAACCAGAACTTGTAGTAGAGCTGCATTTTAACCCTTAGGTTGCTGGTCTCAAAACATTCATGTACTTCACCTGCTTCTCCCTGTAAGGGGAGAACAGTCTCTGCTGTCCACTGGGACACTGGAAGTAGGAAGGAGTCTGACAAAAGCAGGGAACATTTTAGCCTCATCTGACCAGCAGCAGCCCAGAGCAGCTCCAGATGCCCTGCCTCTCCACCCCAGGGAAAGAGCTTCCCATCTAATATCTGGGCAGCTGGTGTTTGAGCAGACCCTAACTCTGGCTGGCTTCTCACCCAGTGCACACACTTTGAGACACTGTAGATGACAACCCTGAACAACTCAGGCTGTGCTGCCCCCTCCAGCAGGCAGGCAGGCAGCAGAGGAGCAGAGGGCTCTCTCTGGATGGCACAGAAGGAACAAAGAGATGTGCATGGCAAGGGGTGAGCCTCAGGTTGCAATAGCAAGATGAGAGCTGGGGGAGAGAAACAGGATGGAGGTCTGGGTGTTTCCCAGAATGGGTGCCAGAAAATCCAGGTTTCCTTTGCTGCTTTCCATGCTGCAGCTGCTCATCACCAACAAATCCTGCATCATTCAATAAAATGGGCTTTTGAGTTCCCATAAGAAATTTAGGAGGCAGAGAAGAAAAGGAATGGAGTCTTCTGAGGGTAGCCCAGCTTTGTTCTGAGTTTACTGAAGTGCATTTTGGGACAAGCAGGCTGAACAGGGGACAGAGACTTGACCACAAAATAGCTAAAAGCCCTTTCACAGATTTTACAAAGGGAGTGGTCTGGGAAAGTTTCAGAAAATGAGAAAATTATGCAACTTTCTCTTAGAGCTGGAAAATACTAAAATATATGTATAATGTGTATTGACTATAATGATTGTTGGTTGTGACTCATCAGCCACATAAATTTCTGTTACCTCGAATCTTCCATGAAAGGGGGAGAAAGAGAGAAAGTCACCTACAAAGACTTGTTTTCTGTGTGTTTTGTTTCTTCTGCCTTTTCCAGTCTTACTGCTGTAGGTTCTGTACACAGAACTGTATAATTAAATGGAAATACTTATCATGAAAATATTACAGTGGGCTAGAAGCCATCTGCTGCAATGTCTAAAGACCTCTTGGAGGATTAAAGGTAAGGCAGGGAAGCACAGCTTTGTTTAGCTCTGTTTTCATTGTGTGCAAATTATAATTTGTGTCTGTATTTTTTCTTGATTGATTTATTTGGGTGGTTTGCTCCTACTACATCCTGGGGCTTTTTTCTTCCCCTAAGTAACACCTGCTGTTGAGAAATCTCTGTAACATACATGCTACACTCCTGTGTTTAAGTACTCATTAAGTCTAATGGAAATCATTTGCTTTGGGTGGTCCTCACTGCATACACTAATTTCCACACAGTACTCCACAAGAAGCCAAGAATGGAGCAGGCCCCACAAAACGTGCTCTGCCAAGCAAGCATGTTAACAGGGTTTTGAACAAGCCAATGCTCTGTTAAGATCAATGGTTTTGTTTGCAGGGATATCCTATGCATGTTCCTGCCAGTCACAGATTGCTATGTGTAGATCTTAACCCAGTAAGAAAGAGTGGAGTCTGCCAGGATTTTGGATGCAGAAAAGCTACGGTGGGGTTGTGCTGCTCTGGCACCAGGAGGTATCGAGGAGCCCACACGGAGCCAAGTGGGTTGGAACACGGCGATAGCACAAGTGCCAAACCTCTTAACAGAGAGAAACTCTGGGGAAGCTGAGCCTCTCCAACATAGCTTTCTTCCCTCCCCAGCGTTACTTTCAGTCTTATCTGGCTCAGAGTCAGGAACTGGTTTTCATTCAGTTATTATTTCAAGCAGGCCCAAGAGAACCTCTCAGGCATCTTAGCCATTTGTAAGCAAGCGCCCTGGGAAGGCGATGCAGAGCCAACGCGTTGGGCGCAGCTCTGTGCAGCACCCCAACTCAGGAGCTCTCCTGGAAGAGTCGTGCACCACGGGAGCTGGATCAGGCAGGGGAGGAGCTGGCTGCCCCTGCAAACGTGCTGAGTGTCAGCAAACCCCTTCCCATCAGGGGGCTGAGGGAAAGGGCTGACACTGCCTCAGCATTATCTCACTGATCAGCCGGCCCACGAGCTGCGTGGGATTTACCAGTGCACAGAGCTGAGCGAAATCAGACCGTGCTTAGCCAACTCAGCAAGAACACAGGAAGTTTTCAAGAGCAGAAGCCTTTTCTAAAATAGTATTGTAGTATGAAATCTTAACAATTGGAAATTACTATACATGATAGTGCTGGGGACTACACAGTTACCCCTAAAATTTCCTAAGCTCAGCTTCACCAAGGACATGAAAAACCTGTCCTGTTTGGTGATTTGTGCTGAACTGAAGCACTCCCCCTTCACAATGCCCTGTGGATTTGATGGAGGTATTTGCATTTTCTCAACAGGCTGCCTGTCACTAGTGCTGTCTTGCTGTCATCCCCCAGCCAAACAGGGAAGCCATGGTCTCTCTGTGGTCACACTGTCTCACCAGTAAGGCCAGTGAAGTAGATGTGACCTTGTAATTTTCTTCTGCTCTTGCCATCGTGGAAAATAATTGTACCAAAATTGTGGTACACTCCTGAATTGTGGCCACACTGAACTACTTCTCTTTTCTGATTTCTCTTCTCTGAGCAGATAAGAATGACCTAGGGCCTCTTAGTGTGTTTTACATCAAAGACTGATGAAGAGTCCTGACAGCCTTGATGTCACTGCTGTAAATAAACCATTAATCACACTGCCATTCCAGGGAACAGCCTTCTCCCAGAGGGCATGAACCTCCTTCAGGTCACTAATATAAACCACATCTCCACTAATCCGGTGGGGTGGAGGTAATGTCAGGGCTTTCAAGGTGGGCTGGCTCTGTGTCAGGGGGACACTCCATTACTCTCATTGCAGTGCACAGGTCATTGTTATGGTTCCAGTGAATTGTAAATGGTCAATCAATGGAGAAAAAGCTATAATGAATTGAACAATGTGCATTGCAGAAGGAGTTACAGTAAGAATTGGGAAGAACAGAAGGCTCAGTGTAATGTTAAAACTTCAGTACTTCATAAAAACTTAATATACAGGTGCAAGAGAAACAATGGTCAGTGATCTAGCAGACAACCAGAGCAATGTGGGTCTACATACTGCAGAGCCTAATACTCAAAAATGAATAACAAAAATTATTAAAAATTTATCTAATTTTAAAATCCATGTCAGGCCACTGTCTTGCCAGCACTACTTTTCAGTAAGATTATGGAATTTATATTTTATACATATAAACAAGCATTAAGGGTACATAAAATGCATGTTACTATATATAATACATTATAGGTATTATATATTTACACACACATATACATATATATCAAAATAGCATGTTAGTGAGGTTTAAAAATACAACTAAAAACAAAGTCACTCAAACCTGTACTCTGCAGCTGAATTGTTCAGCTATCATGGGTGAGCTGCAAACAGAAATTTGGCCTTCTGACAGAGTAGCTTTTGCAATGGGAACTGCCTCATTAAGCATGGCCGTCTACATGTCCCAGTGAAAAAGCAGCATAAAAATAATGATACAATAGAGCTGATTGCTGCCTCCGTGCTTTAGACTCCTGAGGGCAGTCTGTAATTCCCAGAATTTATTCAAAGTAGCCCTAAATCAGAAAGCTCAGGGCTACTTTAAACTACAGTGATATATTTTTTCATACAATAAATTACATTTCCAAAAAGTGGTCCCAGGGGCATGTGAGCCAGATAGCGCTGGCCACTTTCACACACTCTCTCCACACCACAGCCTGGCACAGAGGCTGCTAACACAGCTTTCTGTGGCCAGAAGAAACCCCCACACTTTCCCTCTGGAGGCTGAGCCTAAGATTTAGGGCTATGCACTGTGGTTTACGTGCTCAGTCCAGACAGCACGGCTTTGAACCGCACTGAAAAAACCTCTGCAGAGCAGTGATGGCAGTGAGTGGCTGCAGGGAGTGCAGGCACATCACATCCCTCCTCTTGGAAGCAGCTCTGTGCTACAGCCAAGAGGGGGTTCACACCATCCCCCAGGCCTCCCCCAGCTTCACCAGCTGTGCTGGTTTTAGGACTCCCAAATGAAATGCAATACCTCACAACTTGACTTCTCTAAATACTCTAAAACCTGACACTTGCTAGCCCAGGTGGACATAAAGCTGGATCTTCACAACGCAGGTTACTCTCCAAAGGCAGATTCCTTACAAGGAAACCACCCCACTGGTCTGCTCTGCATGGCAGATGAGGTGCCACAAAAGCCCAACCTCTCATCAGCACCACAAATACAGCTAACAGACTACTAACACCTCAGGCAACTAAATCACAACTCTGCTGGGCTCCATCTATTTAAAACACAGCCAGGGCCAGGACTAAAATTGTGACCTTCCCCTGCTAAAAATTTGGGTGACCCTCACTTGCCTTCTAACAAAACAAACCAGAGTGTGTAGGGGTGTCTGTGTTAGCATAAGCCTGACTGTAAAAGCCTGATTCCCTTGCTTGATGCCTTAACCAGGACCAGAAGATGAGATTGCTAACTTGGAGTGGAGTTTCTTAAGAGAAAAATGAACTAAAGAAATGTTTTACTCTGCCGAAGCACGGATTGTCTTTGGAGTCCAAAACACTGCTATTTTAAAATGCCTTTTGCAAACCAAGGGTCATGAGTTTCCAAACTGTCAAAAGAATCCCTCTCATTACAACCATACGTAGGTCAGGACTCAGCACTGTCCAACACGGAGATTCATGAGCTGGGCCTCCCACAAGCATCCTTGGGGAGATGAGCACAAGGTAAGCTGCCTTCCACTTCTGTCAACAGAAGCTCAGCTGTGTTCTCCCAAGCCTCATGCCACAGTCTGCATATGTAGTTTTTCAATACAATATTAATTTCAATTTGTAAGTTTGTTTACATACTTACTTCAAGTCTTTTCTATGCACCTCCAGCATAATGTTCCATACTTAAACTCAAGTTATAGGTCTGAACCCCTCTTCAGCAGCACGTTTTAAGTAGCAAGAGTAAGAAAAAGGTATAAAATTTTGAATTTTGCCTTTTTGCACTTTTTTAAGGAATATTTGTTTTGAAGGACACAGTTCATAACATAAGGAATGAAAATATGTATTTAAACCATGTTTCATCTAATTAAGAAGACTTTAAAAGTCAATTTGTTTTAAATAAAAACACCTGGCTGATCTGCCCAATACATAGATTTAAAGCTATTCTGACAGCCTGGGACAATAAAAGAGTATTAGCTTTATTACCACCTACATTAGACTGAAATAAAGTTTCAGAATGTACCTGTGAGCTGGACAGAAATACGCATGAAGTCTTGAGAAGCAAAGATAAGCATATATTAGAGCTTCTTCCGATAGGGACTGACATTTATGAGTGCATTTCTGGAGTTCTGTGTGCCAATGCACACATTTATGTGTGCATTGGCAATTTTACCAAAGTGCCAATGAGCACTTTGGTAAAAATGAACCTAGAAAATACACACACGGTCTACACACGAAAGTCTTTAACTCCTGTGTGGAGTGAGACCCTCAGTGTCTCACCACACCTACCAGGGCAGGCTTGCCACCACCCCTCCTATCACACCCACTCCCCTACACCCTGTCACAGCCTGGAGAGAGGCACCAGCGGGGTCTGCAGCTCAGGAGAAGCTGGGTTTGCTGCTCCTCAGCTGCCCTGCACATCCTTCCTTATTGCTGGGCCGGGACAAGCAGCTGCTTCCCTTTTACCTCTTCCCTTTCCTATGGAAAATGCAGCAGCTCAGCATGGGAAAAATAGGCAGCTGGTGATCCTAAGCTGCTACCAGCAGCCTGACACCCTGCACACCCTGGCTGATCTTTCATGGTCCCTAAACTGGTCCCAAAACACTTGGCTTTCCTCTCCAAGCTACCAAATAGAGTTTACAGCCCTGAAGTAGCCTGAAATTTAAGAGGCTGTTTCAGATGTGGCCATCCACGGTCACTGGCAAGGCTCCACAGTTCCCTTCCAGTCCAGGGAAGAGCAATTGCCTGTAAACAAATGAAGAGTGTTTAGCATTAACTAAGAATGCCTCAGTCTGATGTGTATTCTACAGTGTATCAGAAAAGAATCTTTCTTCTAAACAAAAGGGAAACTAAGTATAACCAATAAATTTCAATATATTTAAAATGTAGCACTGTTTTGTGAAGGCTAGTTGGGTACTCAGCATTGAAGATTAAACATTACCTTGTGAACAGGACTTCTTATGGGATATGCAAGGAAATATGCATTTCTCAAAATTATAATTTACTTCCAATCTACGTTCTACATTATGTGGGCCAATGCTGCATTTAAAGCATAGGGGTAAGGGGAAGCCCCATGTGGAAGCACACAGGACTGAAGCCTAAGTCTGCAAAATTTCAGAGACACAAAAGCAGCACATGTTGACATAATTTTTTTCTGATGCTTGCAAATGTAATAGAACTTTTGCTTTACTGATGAGCAAAACTGTACTTAGAAACTTGAAACTGTTTCAGAATCATTGTTAATTACAAAGTCCTTGAAAATGCCTGTGTGCAATCCAGGTCCTTTTATCTATTCTTCCTTTTGTCATACAATGTGTGTTATCAGGAACAGTAATTGTTCCTCCAAAACAGAATTTCTGCTAGTTGAAATACACAGCTTCTCTTTCCAACCTACAATTTGTATTAAAGAACAGACATATTCAAAATTAATCAGGCCACTTTTTGTATCTATTTCTGTAAGTGCTGCTGGCTATTGCATTGCTGTAACACATCATCAAGGAAATGGCCAGTAGGAACAAGAGTTCTACAGATTGACAAGACAAGCAACTTCTATTAAATGCAAACTGTCAACTTTTGTACTTTAGATAAACACTTTGATTTAGGAAGGTCAGAGACAGGCAGAAGGTGTCAGCAGACAGATTGGAAGGTCTCTGGGACTTTTCAAGAGATTTATAGGTTGACTTTTGTGTAACTGCTTGGTTTTTAAGCATTTTGGTTTCTTTGAGTATTCAAACCAAAGCTGACGTACTAATTTTGCTGTGTGCTGACTATGAAAGTTTAATAAAAACACTGCAAATTTTCACTGTTCTCAGTGATTTAGCAGGAAATCTCAATAATCTTATTGGTAAAATGACCTAGAAATAACCTTTGATCTGCAGTCTATGTATGCTTCATAAAAACACAGAAAACAGCACAAAATGCTGCAACAAAGACCTGGGGTTTTTGAGTCAGCACGCTGTAGTTCATTTTGTGTGTAATGAAATGATCATTGCTCTTCCACATCAATAAAGCAGTTGGATCAAACTTCTCCTCACCTGTGGGTAGGGGGAGAGGCTGCTGTTCTCTACTCAAACACATTTACACTGTTGGCCCCAGATCTGGTTCTGGCTCTAAGGAGAGCCTGTGGCAACAAAGCAGTTCTTACTCTGTCACCTGTGTGAGAGACGTGGTCAGCCAACAGCTGCTGAGGGAAAGGCAGATGTGTGGGGTGCAGAAACGTCTCTGTCACACTCAGCTTTCCTTGTCCTTCCTGCAGTGTCTCCTGTGCAAGGGGGTAGGTGCCAAGCCTCATCCTGTGGCAGGGAAAACCATCTCTCCTCGTGTTGCTCAGAAGCCTTAGGGCAGTGTGGGAACTCTGCTGCCAAACAGCCTCCTTCCAAACAGGAACTGGTGGCTGAAGCCCCCAGGCTCCAGCCTTTCATGCCTTTCATGGAGGATCTGCTGTTCCCAAGGGCTCCGTCAGCATTTCTGATCTGTGCATGTCCCCACCACTGCCGTTAGACCACTTGTGATGGAAGAGTCATAGTGGAATTTTCTCTTGAAAGCTCACTTTTAAAAACAGCAGTAGGGAAAGTAGTTCTTTGCCTTGACTTATTATGGAAAATGCATATGAGTAGAAGGTAGGGGGACACACCTCCTAGAATATCATGCCCAGTGAAATATCCTATTCTTTGCTGTTGGAAGTCATTTAAAAGAACATTTCCAACTTTCCCAAACTGCTAGCCCATTTAAAAAGGAGATTGCTAGTGGTGTTATAATAGCTGCTTACTTTTATTCATGATATCTGCTTTGCTGTATGTGTTTTCCTGCTGTTTTTACGGAAGAGGTTATTTCCTTGACCTTCACATGGTTTGGGAAAAAGGTTTGCTTTTAGATTTTCATTTTAATTTTGTTCTAGTGTTTAAAGAACAAGAATGAGACTGTAATCTCCCTGGAGGACATTTAAGGTACGAGCTGTGAGCCAGATGCAAGCTATAAAATTCCTCAGCTGAGACTCCTTGTAGGCAGCTGTAGTCACCAATCCTTGGAGAATTCAGGTCCCAGTGTGCATTAAAGCCAAGCTCCTGGGATCAAGGAAGAATATTCAATGCTCTGACCCAGGGACTTGGTGGTCATGCTTATCTTAAAAGCACATATTTTTATCCATTTGATTTTTTTGCAAATTAATTTTTCCCTCCAGAACTCCTGGCCAGAGAAGACTTTCATGAGTCTTCTACTCATAAAATAATTATGATTAAGTCTTTCTTCAAATAAATGCAGCACAGAGATGAATATGCAGATTTACTAATATTGTTGCTTTCCATCTTGCATGAACTGAAATGATGGAATTTTTTTCTGCATTAATCCCATGATCCATGAAAGAGATAAACCTGCTGCAATATTGCTGGAAAGTTCCCAGCCATCCCAGTAAATCCAAACCACAGACAAATCCAGCAAGCTCCCCATTGCAAAGTTAGCATTGTAAATGCTTTAAGTACCCAACTCTGTGTCAGGAGCAATAAACAAAGTCCTTGGCCCAAAATGTAAATCTTAACTGGGATCAAACATATCATTAACTGTGCAACACACACACTAAAAGAATTATAATCTGGGTATGCTCACTGATGTAAACCAGTTTGACAGAGACCTTCCCTGGATTACAAACAGCCACATCCAGAGCTCTCAGCTGCAGGAATTCATCACCACCCCAATCAAAGGTGAGTTACACATCTTACATCTGTCCAAGAATGGAGGAGAAGCGTGGTAGGGCCCTGATATATTTTGTGTGAGGGTAGATGTTTAAGAAAACAAGAAAAAGAAGTATCAGGAAATGTAAAGAGGAACACAAAGAGAGCCTGAAGACTCAGATACAAAAAGGATTGATAGGACAGCCTTTGGGCCAGGTGCTGGGTCAATAAAGATTAGGCTTTTTCATCCCAGGTGTGTCTGCAGGACTTCTGTGAATGCCTTGGAAATCAAAAGAACTGCGGTTAAGACATCCATGTCTGTCACCACCATCGTGACCCACAACCCAGAATATCCTGCATTTTTGGTTACTAACTGAGATTGAAAGCAACTCCATGTCAAGAGACGAAGTTAATTTATGATAGGTCCTTGTCATAGTTCCAGAAGTCTGCAATAACTACTAGATACATTAATAAATTATTTCTTTGTTCAGATTACTTTTGTATGTGTTATAGATGGGTAACTGAAGTGTTACAAGGAGTCATGACTTGCATTTTAAATCGAAGCACTGGAACCATCTCAGCTCACAATTATTTTCGGAAATTATTGGCATAAAATAACTTCTTAAGGTAGTCCATAGGTCATTTCAAAGCACTGTGCTGTATAGAAATAGAAATGAGTGGGCTTTGGATGTCTAATTCATTTAAGTGCTTTTCTTGCAAATCTGTCGGTGTCAGTCCTATTGGGCCTGCTGCTGAGGAAAAACTATCTGTGTTCAGTTAAATATTAAGAGAGGCTCAGTGCTGAAAACTGTTTAATTGCATTAGACAAACGATACCAATTAGAATTTATATATAAATCAGAGGCAGAGTTAAATTCAAGAATTAACAGATGTTTAGATGGCTGTGACCATGTTTCTGCTTACTACAAGAAGAAGGCTTTTTTTCCTTAAATAATTTTATTTGTTTGTACTGGCACAATGTGTTCAGCACAGGACCTCTCACTATATCCAAGTCATCTGTTAACTTCATCCACTTTCTCAGATGTTTATAGCTCCCTATCCTATATTGAGTGAAAAATGGACACTAAAGCCACAGGGTGACCTGAGCAAACCTAATGTTTGATTGCCTCCATCCCATTTTGTGGGTGAGAACTGGTGTGTTGACTTCCAAAATCTTACGCACAAGCTTGTAATTGATTTCTATTTGACCTGCAGGGTTTAATTTTTTCATCAACGAGTTTCTGGATCATCTTTGTTTGTTTGTTAGTGGGTGAGGTCAGTGCACCATATGTAGGCCTGGGTCCACCGGAGGTCACTGGCAACTGTCACCTACTGGGAGACCACCAAGGTCCATTTTAGATGCAGAAACAACCCCTTCATCCATGAGCACTGGGAAACGCCACTAAATTCAAAAGATGCCAAAATTAAAAAAAAAAAAAAACTTAATAAAAACTAACAAATTTGTCTTCACTATTTTATTTGACAAGTATTTTTGAACATGCAGAGACTTTGGTTTTCAGAGGGAAGTCTGGGAAGATTTCATGCTGGTGATACAGCAGCTCTGGTGTCCATATGTGTCTTTAAATAATGGCACAAATAAAGTATTAACAACAGATATGATTGTGCCTTTAGTAAGTACCCTAGGAATAAAAGATTTCTGAGCAAGCACAACAGTGTGCTCCCAGGAGCCTGTTCTATCACCTACATTGTCCTCCCCTGTGCATAGCTGAAGGTTCATTCATATGGTCAAGGTAAATAATATCAAGGTGAAATTGCCTCAGTCCATCAGGCAAAGCAGTGATCGACTGTCCTAAAGGCATGGCAGTGTCAGTAACCCAAAGAAATTCCCTATGCTCCACTTCATAACTCACCTTTCTGTGTGTGTGTGCAAACATAGCCACCTCATATGTTGCTTAATCCTGTTAATAGAGGAAATACTTCTATTTCCAAATGAGTATTTCAAAACTGGTTGCATCCTGCAGGAAGATGTAGTTACTGGATGCTGTGGAGCATCACCCTTATTTACATGAAGGTGTTTCCTGTTAGCATGGTATCCTCCATTCCCTGGCCTCATATTTCATCTGGTGCATGTGGCTAATCACTCTATAAACAGGAAGGACACTTGAAAGATCATCTAAATAAACCCTGGTGTGTATAATTCTCTGGTAGGTTAATGAGGAAGAAGTTGGGCAAAAAAAGAAAATTGTTATATGCAAGACAGCAGTTCTTACGAGAGTAAAAACGTCTTTGCATGTGAGACCTCCATACTGACTAAAACCACTCTATAAGTAAAAGTCTAAACAAAAGGAAAACCTAAACTTGGCTGTTATGCATGTTTTCTCACAAGTAAAAGCACACACATATGTTCAGTCCCCATGTGGCCCCAGGTAGAGGGGGCTGAAGCCAGAGGAGTCACACAGAAGGGATTATCTTGCCACCTCTGCTCCCTCGTCAGCTGGCTTCATGACTCCTCCTGTGGACTTTACACCTCCAAGATGCCCTAAGCTGACAGACAGTGTGGTCTGGCACTGGGCACATCATAAGCAAATGTTAAAAAGCTATCTAGCTTAAGATGAACAAAAAGCAGCTGAAAACTCTTCATCATTTGTCAACTTTTTGTCCCTCTTCCAAAAACTCCCAGAAACTCTTGTTCTTCATATTAACATCTATTTTCTAACACTGAAATTGTTCAAATAAGAAATGCTATTTTACTTTAGTTCTCAGATTGGTCTTTATTCCATCCAGATGTTACTGCTCATACTCCTGTCTTCATTTAGAGCAACACTTTGTAGAATACCTAATCTTTAAGTCACTTTTACTTTAATTCACCGCTATATTTTTTAAATGACTGTGTTTGACATAAACCACTGGCTGGTTTCACAACTGTGGTGTCTCCACCTTTGGCAAACTGTTCACTTAGTTGTTCCATCCACGTTTAATGGAATTGCTGGAACCCCTTAAAATCCATTAATATACTACAAAATACAAGCACAAATCATATTTGGTGAATTAGTGCAGTTGAGAAGACTGAATAACTTCACTCATAAGAAATCAAGACCATTGCAAACGTGTAACTATAGTTTCCAAAAATGCTAAAGATTTTCCACAAATATTCAGAAAATCTATATTTTCAAATATTTATCCACTTTTGAGTCTCTTTTTTTTCATTTTTATTTGCTAACATTCTACAGGCTTCATGCAGCAAATTTGTTGTCACTAACTCTCAGCTACAAATGCATCTTTACACACTATATTAAGCAATTATAATACTTTTTTTGTGCACACTTGCCTATGTATTATTCTCATCCATTCCACATAATTAAAAATTCCTCAGGGACTAGATTGTCTGCTTGCTTATGCCCCTTATTGAATTCCATGTTGATGTGCCAGACAAGAACCATTTCTTGGCTTTGGCCAGCCAAAGAAAAACTAACATCACCTCATAGCCAGCGCCAAAAGTTCAGCTGTTCAAAATGAAACTCACTTGAAACAACCTCAAAGTTTTTAGTCAGTGTCTTCAAATGCTTTTTTTTTCTTTTTTTTTTTTTTTTTTTTTTTTGAGAACTTAAAGGATTTAAGAATGTAGATTATTGAATTAGTCTAAGTCAACAAATTTATGTAGTGAGGAAAGTTTGGACTAAAATGCTTTGGAAGCCAATTTTAAATTTACAGAAATTGTAATCTTATCATGAAAACACATCATAACTTTCAAAAATAACACAAGCACTTAGAGGAAGCAAATTGTTGGTACCCCTGCTTATAGAGCCAAGTCACAGTAGGGTTTATACCCATGCTAAGCAAGGGGGAGTGCCTTGGTGTGGCATTAAATGAATCAACCCACTGCCTGTCAGGGCTGTTGCAGCAGTCTCCTAATGCATTCCACAGCTCTGGCCAAAATCTGACCCTGTTTTACTAGAAGGGCTGTCCTGCAGTTTCTCCCAAGAAGCCAAGACAGAAATTTATTCCAGTATAGTCAGTTCTCTCAGTCTTATTGCTGGTTTTGGGGGAGGTGAAGGAAAAAGTAGTATGGGCTACCTCAACCATATAACCACCCTGCATCACTGAGACTTTCCATCCCATATTAACAACCTTAACACATTTGCACATCTTCCACTCACCCTTTTTTCCCAAGATAACAAGCAATGCTGAAACCAAACAACAGCTGTAGCTACCTCAAAAACACACCCCGCCTTGGATATTTCAATTCTTTCCTCCTCCCAAAACACAGCCTGCAGAGCATTTTGCTGTGGAAACACTTTGTAGTTGTATTGTCTTTGCTCATTTTCTCCTCCATTTTCCCTTCTCTTGTGCCTCTTTCCTAGGAGAAAGTTACTTGCTGGAAAGCTGAATGCCTTTGGACTTGTGCTGGAAAGAAGTCAATGGCTGCAGGTGTCCAAACTTGCCAAAACCTGATACTTCCTTACAAGCCAGGGTGGGGAAGCAGTTTCATATTTCACCTTTTCTGCTATTGCAATGGACTCATGCAAATAGTGTCTGTTTGCAACACAAAGGATCCAGAGAACTCCCAGTATCTCTGGCTGCTGTTTGGTTTGTGCTAAGAAGAACTCTTGCCTCAGACCCCTTGAATCAGCTTCAGCTGCAGCATAAAGAGAGAATAACACTAGTTTTTTTCCTCCCTCCAGAAGAAGCACAAACTCTTTCTTGGAGCTCACTCCCTTCTCCTCTCAGCCATCAATGCAGAGCCCCACCATGCAACTCTCACATCCCAAGTCATAAGAAGTCCATGCAGATCTTACTCTGTTCCAATTAATTGTACTGCTCAGTCTCTCAACCGGTCTTTGAGACTTTTTCTCTCCTTGGAGACTTACGGGACCAGAAAGAAGCCAAATATTCAGACCTCAGGACTCCCCTAAGAAGGATCTGGTTTCCAAAAAAGAATATTGATTACAAGCAGCATTCAGGCAACAATGTGTTTTAGGTGTCTGCTCTCAGGCCAGCATGGAACAGAAAAAACAGCCCCAGCTTTGTCCCTTTATACTGTCTTGGCTTCTCCAGTGAGCTTTCCTGATTGATGCTGATGTGAAAGAGAGACAGGAGAAAAAGAGAGATGTGTAAGGTCTCCAGGTTTTGTAGTTAACATAGCCAAGAAGGAAGAAGGAAGAAATCCTTCAAAAATCTCCAAAATGCAGCGTAAGACTGATTAAGGGATTTGATGGCACTGATTTATTGTCAGGGAAAGAGACAAGTATGCACCAGTAGAAACATCTATTTTCACTGCTGTTCTGATAGACAAGATTCAGTTTTAATGACTGGCCCAGACCTTCAACAGTTCTGGTTTGTCCCATGTCACGTTCAGCTCATCTGTCAGAGAGTGGCAGGCAGTGTTGTCTTTATCAAAAGAAAGAAAAACCAGGCCAAGGATTCAAACTGAAAGATGTGATCTGCCATAATAAGAAAACAATTATTTTTTTCCTCTGACTTTTCCCAAAAATGTGAAAGCTCTGCTGTCTCCAAATAAAAAAGATAAATGAGACTCAAATCTGCATTATGTTAGCAGAAACCACCTGGAGTTAATTACAACTAGATAAAGGGATGACTTGTCTTTTGGTCCAAATCTTCTGTCTTTGAGGCCCACGTCTGTTCCAAACCACACAAAAGGAAGATTTCAGCTCAGATTTATTCTGTGATAGGCGACGGATGGCACTCATGCCCCTTCCACTCCTCGCTCCTCCTGTGTGCTCCCATAGCTGCAGCCCTTGGTGCTACAAGATTTGCCTTACCTTCATGATTTAATGGATTTTGGCGGGGGTGAACTGCACGACTTAATTAAAATGTTTCCTCCAGCAAATAAAGTGTGTATACCCATTCGTACTGGTTTTCATTCTTCAAGGGCTTCTTTCCTGCAGAAAATATTTTTTTAAATCAAAGTAAAGAACACACTTTTTCCCTTGGCCAATAGTGTCAATATTCATTGCATATTAAATTATTATAGGAGTCCAGAAATTATATTTTTTTATATCAAAGACATCCTTGGAGATCTTCCCTTTCAGACTAATCTACTGTTCTGATTCACATTAGAGATGGGACAACAAAAAGAATGGTTTGACAGCAAATTTTAATAGGAAACTTCTTTTTTGAGGTGGCAGAAATCTTTGGGGTTTTATACCTGATGTACCCTAGCTTGTTGGCAATTTTTGTGTGTGCACCCCAGACCTGATGGCTGCATTACTTGCCAGAAAGGTGTTATCCAAGTAAAGCAAAGTACATCACATCGATTGTAGCTGTCTCCTAATGGTTTCTAAGCAGTGACTTCATCAGGGCTCTGACACACAGTTAGCGGTTCATGCAGACTAAATAACATTATGCAGAACTTCCTTTGTTCTAAAGCCTGCTTTTCATGTAGAGAAGGGATCCAAGGCTTATCCCAGACTAGGTCCCTTTGATTAAACACAATGTAATTCTATTTTTCTGCTGTGCGCCAACAACAATCACCATATCTATCAGTTCAGCCGCATAGCTGTCAAATTTAGATGCTGCATTTACTTTTCTAAAGCCATTATCAACCAGATTTGTTCACCTAATTTCAGGGTAGTTACAAGACAGGGCCATACTATGGACTTCTTGAGCTACTGTCACATCTAATTGGATCATTTTCTGCTAAGTTAAAGTCTAACCTGCCAGACTTTTCACAAATCAGAAAATCGTTTCACTCTTTCTTTAACATCTCATCTCACACAAGGGTTTGTAAGCAGACAGGTTCTCTGAGTGATCCACTCCTTCATTGCTGTAACAGAGAGGGAAAGCAAACCCTATATACAAACCTGTGTCCTCCAGACAGCAGTGTGAGAGCTGCGCAACTTGCAAACTGCTGTAACAGAGAGGGAAAGCATATACAAACCTGTGTCCGCCAGACAGCAGTGTGAGAGCTGCGCAACTTGCAAACAGCCAAAAAACTGCATCCAAAGGCTACCAAATCACCTAAGTGTTTAAACATGCTGGTTTTATTCATAACCAAGTCCTTCCCCTGTCACTGGGTGCATCTCCACAGCCTGAGACAGAGAGCTGCCAGGAAGTTTTCTGGGGGGGGCATAGCACCCCACAGAAGAGCTTTGCTGCCAAAAACAGTTTCTTTATTTTGCTGTTTAAGTGTTGTTTAACAGATTTCTGCTAATGTGCCTGAAAGTCTGAAACTGGCTTGTACCCAGCCATGTAGCCACAGACTTTGTTCATTTGAATTCTCCAAAGCTCTGTTCTCCCTGTTTCCCATCATTTGTCCCTTGCTCCTATACTCCCTTTGCTGCAGTTTCCTGGCCAGCGCAGCAGTGAACAGTGGCAAGGTCATGGTATGGCTCCAGGGTCCCTGCAACCGCAATAAAAAGAGGCAGAGCAGCATCCCTGTGTTGGTAATCCACTGCTGCTCCTAAGAGCACCGGGAGCCAGGTGAGTTCCCAGAGTACCCCAGGAGAGGATAGGAAGAGGCGGCAGCAATGGGCTTGACAGGAGGTTTTGAGAGTCAGCATGAGAACTGTGCTTGGCTGTGGAGGAAGAATTCAAAATGCAGAGATGTGCAAGTCGTGCAGAGACATGCTGGGAAAACGCTCTGTGAATCAGCTCTGAGTTGACATGAAACCCAGCAATCTTCAGAGCGTGATGAATATCTGCCATTTTGACAGGAAATGCCAAATGCCTTGAATTAATTATGTCTCTAACCTTTTCCTGCTGGAGAGAGTGCATTGGCCCATTTGAAATAATGAAGCCTGGACAAACAAACAAGAAATGAAAAGGGTAAAGTCATTGCTGTTAATCAATCTTCACTGAAATTAATGGATATTTCCACTCTTTCTGCACCTTTACCCCTGCTCCAGTTTACTTCCACAGAGCAGAGCCCATATTTCAAATGATTTTGCAGTGGCCTCACCATGTAAAAACCCCAGAAAATGAAAGAAATGGGAACTCAACAGCAGTAGTCAATATTGCTGAATATTGTGAAGTGGCAGATTTAAGGTGCCTTAGAAAGCTGCCCCAGATAAGGAAGCAAGGCTGCTGCTGCTGGGGAAGTGCTGTCAAAGTGGTACCACACAGGGACAAGCAAATCATGGTGGTAATCCCAAACTGGCCTCTAAGGAGCAGTAACCTTGGAACAAATCACAGCAGCCAAATGGAAAATTAATAAATAAATGAATTTTTAAGCAGAGAGGAGCTTACATGGGAGAGCAATGGAAGGCCAGAAAAAGCACAGAAGGAAACTAGAAGCAAACGTCCAAATGGTTCATTGCCATTCAGAAACACTGAAAAACATTCACCAGAAATTACTGTCCTCGGCTCCTGAAGGGAAGGAATATCTAGATTAGACACGCTTCATGAAGGAATTATCACATGGACCTTCAGATCAAGTGCTGATAAGTTCTTTACAGGCAGAACTTCCAGCAAATACTGAGAATTGGCTCTAGTGTTGGGTTTATCTCTTCTACAGACAGCAAGGAGAAAATAACATTGCTGAAATCCTCAACTGTTATTTATAAAAACTGAGCTTAGCTGTGCGGAATGATCAAGTAAATCTTGAAAAGATTTAGAAATTTGGTGAGAGAATGAACTAATGCCAAGTCCACTGAGAGATACTACTCCCTCCCTAATTAAAGCTGATTTATAAAAGTTTGTTATAAGAAGTAATTTTGTCTGAGATTATCTACCACTACGCTCCTGGGCAGACTAGAAGAGTTTGAAAGGATTACCCTTTGAGAATGATCTCTATCCAGATATAAATCAAATTCTAAACTGAATAAATCAAGCCTTCTGTTGAGGTGGTTATTTGAAGCACAACTTGGCTGTGTTCTTGATAGCTGTATTTTCACTTTTTTAACTTTTTTTTTTTTTTTCAGAATCCTTTCCAAAGTTTGGCTCGGACTTATACATACGATACAAAGTTTTGTATTTAAAAGAGCCTGTTTACATGATTGCATGCAAATATACAGAATGTCTTACATTTAACAATTATTTGCACTGAACCACAAATTCCAGGGCAATACAGATCTTTATTTAAGTAGGATATATGTTCCCAGATTCAAAATTCTTTGCAAGCTTTCAGTCAATATTCACTTTTCCAGCAAAGGAGGAAAGTGACATGGAATAAAGGATCAACTGGTAAATCCCCCTTTCTTTTATCTGTCTCCAGCTTCATAGCAGAATCTGAGGAAATTGTATTCACACTGAGACCTGTTGGGGCAGCGAAGAAAAGTAGAGTGATGTCTGGCTGTGCTGAAAATTACTTTGTGATATAGGAAAGCTTCCTGTGATGTTTCCCAGAAAATCTAACCCAAATTGCTCTTCTGGAAGATGTTTTCAGCACACAAACTGGCATTTGGGCAAAGCTCAGGAGACTCTCTGTCCTCGTTCTATCAAAACAGCAGGTAGGATTTCAGAATGTATATTGTATAAGCACAGACATATGTTTAAACATGCTTAGTTTATTTATTCATCTGTATCCACAGATGCCACCAGCCAGGCAACCACTGGCCTTATATTAGTGTTGCTCCCAGGTTTAGAAATGCTGATCACCAACTTGCACAGGATACAAGAGCACTGAGACAGGTCCACAGCATGGACTTCATTTTGATATCTGACAAGTATGCTAATGTTCATTATTAATGCCAGAGTTCAGAGGAAAAGTTTTTCAGTGAAGGTATTTACTGTAGGATTGTTTCCTATAAGTAAATATTAGAGAAGAAGAAGGAAAGTGAAAAGTGCAAAGTCAAAAAAAGTCCAAACAGTTACTTTTTCCCAGGAATAAAACTGACCACATCTTTGGGATATTGAATGGTTGTTTGTACAATCAGTGAAGAAATAGTTTTCAATATTCACCTGTAAGAACATTATTAGTTCAGTCTAACACTCTTAAACTAGCTGATTTCTAGAGTCTGGAGAACCCTTTATGGGTGACGTCCATTCACTGACTCAAGATTTATTTTGCAATTAGATTTATACTCCTACTTTGGAGAAAGAAAGCTGGCATATTTCAGAAACAGAGGCCTGACAAACTGTATTAATTATAGTAGTGAGTCCCTCAGATCAAGCCCTGCCAAAGGCCAGCAAAGTGGGTAAAATACTCCAGAAGCGTAAAATAACATTTTCTGCAACAAGTCACTGCCCTTTCATCATAAATCTCAAAGATCTTTTAACCTTTCAGATATACTACTTTCAGAAAAAATACTTACTTAACTTCTTAACTTCTCAGAAGCTTACTTAACTTCTCAGAGAATGAAGGGTAAGTATGGAGACAATTTTTTCCAAGAACGTCACACAAAATATTTTATGGATTACTTTTCCTAATTCCTATTCCTAAATTATTACAAACGCAGCACCTGTCAATTGCAATTACTGAGAGTGAGAGATGACCAGTAGGTCACTGTTGCCAGATATCCTAAACATGTCAGCTTTCATTATTGTATTTTAATATCATCCCTTCTCCAATTACTATTTGTGTTCTACCACCAACTGGTGCCTGTTGCTTTTTTGGGTGAAATTCCTAGTTATTGGGCAGGACTAATTTATAGCTAGGCATGAAAACACATTCTTGAAAGCAGTAGGGTGATTGGTAAAAGCTATTTTTTTGGGTTAAAGCATCACTGAATGTCTAAGCTACGTTAGACTTGTCCCTTATTTCTCAAAGCCTTGATCTGCCCAGTCCCTTTCAGTACTTCTGTGATTTGGGATCCAGTGCCAAAGCCTGATGTTACATTGCTGTGTTCTTACAAACTGGTACAGAAAGCAGAAGTACTCTGGCCCTTGATTTTGGTGAAGTTTTCACAAAGAGATTATTCTTTCAGGAAGTGTGAATCCATGTGCCCAGAGGTGACCTCTCGCTGCAGCTGCCGTGTGTCTTAGGGACAACGGGAGTCAAATAAGGCAAAGTTCTGTTCTTCTTCCTCTCGCTCCCAGAGCTCCTGGCTCGGCACATTGCCAGGATGCACAGCTGGGGTCAGATAGGGAGAGCAACTGAGGTCCAAGGTCAGACTGCAGGGCTAGTGGGAGACGTTTGCTGGGGCCTGCAGGGGAGAGGAGATGGGGAATGTAATGAGCTCAGAGAATAGGGATCTTGACAGAAAAATGCACTGAGGGCAAGGAGATGAATGAACACGGGGTCTCAAAGAACAGGGAAGTTTTCTTTTTTCTGCTGAAGCCAGACTCCATTTTACTATCAAGCTATACAAACATAAGCTAGAAGTAGAGTGAAAATACATTTACTTAGTGCAAGCAATTGAATTAGAGAATACAATGGAAATTAATTCACCAGCAGCTGTCCTAAAATCACCAGAAGTCAGTTTATCTTTGCCACAGGCCATCACATGGAAAAAACTTCCTGTTTGGTTTCTAAAATATTGTACTATGGAAAAAAAAAGATGCAACCACTGGGTTTTTGTAGTTTCTGATGTTTCATACCAGATCAAGCTGTGACTACACCCAGTGTCCACATTTCCCATTAGTCAGCTTTGAGGGAATACAGGTAAGTTGTTCCTTTCCTACCTCAGGATGGGAAAGCTGGCTAAAGAAGGCTCTGAACTGGGGAGAAAACTTCAGATATCTTCTGTGGCTGGAAAAGTATCAGGCAAGCATGAGTAAGAGCTATTTCTAATAAAAAATGTACCAGGAAGCGTAAACAGAAAGGTTCTTTGGATTACTGCAAGACCTTAATTGATAACACAGTTAACAAAGAGACAACTCCACAGGGATGCTCAGATGCAGTCAAGATGGGCTTCTTACAAAGTTAAGTCAACATGGCACAGAAAAAAACAGTCCCCAAACCCTGGGGCCGAGGCCATTCCAGGCCACCGCACTCTCCACAGGGAATCTTTTTGCAGTGGCATTTTGCCATGTGTCAGCCCTTTGTTTCACCACCTTCCAGTAGCCTCTGTGCTCCTCAGTTGCTCTGCCTGGACATCTACCTACAGCAGCGTTTGCTAAGCACAGGCCAGTGGTGAGAATGGCAGTCAGGATGTGGGCAGGGGGAAGAGAAGAAGTAAAAAGCGTGGATACAGGGAAAGAGGTTGGGAGCTAGGGGAAGTGCTGTGATCAAAAACCAGAGAAATCAAAGGAAGGGCAGGCTCACTGCAAGAAAAAACTTGAAATACAAGGTGGCATCCCTAAGTGGGACCTGCCCCTTGCTGAGAGAGGCTCAGGGAAAGAAAGACTGAAAGACAGGAGGCAGGGAAAGGGACATGTGAGCACAAGACTCAGCAGCACACTCTGGGCAAGACATCACCTCTGGCACCTGTACCTAATAAGTTGGAAAAGCTGCCCACCCTTGGCCAGAGTAGGATGCTGTGGTGTGGAACCTACTGGTTGCAGTCTCTCAGGACACAGCGTGGTGGCTGCCTGCACCTTGATTGTCTGAGGGAGCCAAGAGGGGAGAACTGATCCTTAGACACCTTTCTGGGAAGTGTATTTGCTGTTGTGAAATACAGCAGTTCTTCTTGAAAAGCAGTATAATCCTCTATTTGCTACAAGATGTGAGAAGAACTGGGCTTAGCACCACTCCCTGCTTAGCTTTGAGCTAACACTGAAAAAGAAGGAATTCTTAAAAAGCAGCTTTGAAGCCTGGTTTTTTTCCACCTCTGGCCCCATATGGAGCAGTTCTGCGTGTGCTGGGCAGTTGCAAGTGTGCCCTCCGTTTGCACAGCTGTGGGCCCTGCAGTTTAGTGCTCCCACAGAAAGATTTGCCTCACACAAACAAACAACATACCTTTGGTGTCTTATTAAGGAAGAAAGGCACTTTTGTTTGGTGCAAAGTGAGTCAGGTTTGTTGACTCCTTTTTTCTTATGTGATTAGATAGAGAGGCTGACAAAAATCATTTTCCAGCAAAAAAAATCCCATTTTCTCCAATTATTTTGCAATTATTTTCTTTCAGGCAATCTCTCCCATATTAACAGTTTTCCTTTTGTGTCTACAGCTGCTGCCCCCAGCCCACACCTCCTTCTTAGAGTTTTGTAATGACTCAGCCCCAGGAGGTGGCTCAGGCATGACCATAAGCTCAGTTGATATCTGAGCTGTGTTACTGAAAGCTGCTCCAGAAAGAGGAGGCTCAGAAGAGCAGATCCTCTGAGCCCTTACGTCACAAGGGAAATTACACATTCTGCACTCCTAAAAGCACAGGGGAGATGAGACTTTCAGATGTGTCAAAACAACCAAGCTAGCCATCAATCTTTTCCTACAAGGCTTGTACAACAGCCCGTTTGCCACGCATCCCCAAAGTGTGACTCTCCTGACATTGTAAAACCATCTGAGCTAAAACATGAGCAAGTCAGACAAAATGTTACAGACAATAACATTCCTTATTTTTTGCAAAATAAACATGTTTTATGAATATGGATGGTTTACACTGGTGTACAAGGGAAGCTGAAACTCACTGTCTGCACTAGGTACTTGGAGCTTCTGGAATGCTTTCCCAGCAAAAGCAAGCTAATAACACACTATGAAGGACAAAACAGTGGTTGTGTAAGAAAATACTTTGAATTTAGAATTAAATGAAACCTGAGGCAAAACCAGCATTCAAGACACATCCTGAATCATTCACTCTGCTCTCTTTACGACTGAGGAGATCAGCACAAAGCCAGCCCCATGAGTGGCTTCACCAAGTCCTTTTGTACAGCCCACATGCACAAGGCCACAAGCAGCTCTGCTGCTCAGTGTGCTCAGTGTCCTTTTGTACAGCCCCCCTGCCTCTCCCTGCAGAGGTCCTGGTGCTGTTCTTAGCTGAGGCCTTCCAGGAGGCTGTTAGTCTGTTCAACCTTTTTGTCTGAGCCTGGAAACTCCTTGCATCCTCTCTTCCCTGTATAATGGTGCCTTACTCCATCTGAACTGGGCTGGCTCCTTGGCAAGTCTCTTCTAGCAGTACACACCATTTCAGTAAACCTCTGTGCACGGATAGCTCCTTTCCTTTGATAGACTGAGCTTTACAATGTCAAAAAGCACAGCACAAAGCTTCCTGCACTGTGTAACCAGTCACATGGACGAACTTGGGTAGAGGATGGAAAATGCAAAAAGCAAAGGCCTGTCCCTCGTGAATGAAGAGAGCACCACGATTCCATTTCCTATTGACACATAAGAACTGCAAATGGCAGCACAGGTCCTTGTCTGCAGCTCTGCATCCCTCCTAGTACAAAACCACCTGGAAAACTGGAGGAGCCTAAAAACTGACAAAGCCTGAAGGAATGGGAAGAGGAATGCCCCTCATCAGGTGTTCTGGTTGGTGTTTGCTAAGTGGAAAACCCAGAGGTAGAAAATATCCATTTACACCACATGGGACTGACCTAGTGAATCCCAGCCCAAGCACTGTCTGCTCTCCCTCCTGCTGGGTGCTTTGGGGCCTGGTTGACCAGTGCACTCCTGAGCAGGTCTTGTACCCATGGATGAAGGCTCCTTGAGAGCCCAGTGCCATGAGGCCCCTGCACAAGCAGGTCCTGCACAAGCCCTGGAACAGCAGCAGGGAAGGGGACCGGGGCGCACCTATTCCCCACTGCACCCTCCATGTCCCATGGGGCTGCCTTACCACACTTGGCTCTCTTCCTTTGGAAAAGGGATGTCATTGTCAATGTTGGATGGTACAAGATGGTGCAGAATTCGGTATTTGCCAAAACCGACCATGGCAGATTCTTATCAGTTCTATTTCTTTGCTTGCACTCGGGACATTAGACACATCACCTTGGTGCATCATCCTGCAGGTGAGAACACCCCCAAATAACTTGTCTCTACTGTGGGATTTGCTGGCATTTGTGAGGGCTAGCACCAGCTTTACACAGGGAATGCATGCAGGAAACAGAGCAGCCCTCGGACTGGGGAGGAAAACAGGGTCTGTTTTTAACAGGATGCAGGGAAGCATGACAAATCACTAAGTGTGGTTTTATGGGCTTGTGTGCTTTATTGTGCTATTTTTCCCTAAGCTCCTGTCTTCAGATGTTGGCAGCAGGTGACAAGCTCTCTGGCCAGTTGTAAAGAGACAACTGTGTGAGTACCACCATGCAGGGTGGAACTAACCTCTTGCTCATCTTTAAACTGAAATGACAAGGAAGCTGAGATATGGGGGCAGAAAGCTCCAAGGTGGAAGGGCCAACATAAGAAATAAGAAATGGCAGTGGTTCAGTGGAGGATGCTAACAATTTGGAGTGTTTTCCTTTGGAAGCAGTGAAATGAAGAAGTGATGACAAACAGAGATAAGGGTAACCTATCAACATTCCTTGTAAAGCATATGGCCCTGTAAATGAGAGTTCACTGCCTGATAGCATCCATTATTGTACATTCTGTATGCTGTGGGACTTTTCAGCAGATGCTGCTGAATCGGCCTCTCCTACTCTGTGTTTTATTATATGGATTACAGCCTTCAAAGTTGTGAGCTGGCTCCCTTTAGATTTAAAAAAATTTTTAAAAAGGCAATTGTCTGAGCTGTTTTCAAATTGACCTACAACTAATGTGACCCTGAGATCTTCCGACAAAGCATCCTGCCATGTATTTATTGCTGAACTTCTCCCCAAGTTATTTAAGACCAAACAAGTATGGAAAACCTGAAAAAGCACCATACTGGAAATCAACATCATGACAGTTTGAAACCTGTGTAACATTTTCAGAAAATTCCTTTGCTATTAGCCATGGTTTGCTGGAAAATACACAGCAAAGCCTGGCAGGGGCTGGGGGTCTCCACCTCAGAGCCCTGTCCCCAACTTTTCTGCCTGTTGACATGAAGTTCAAAGGCAGGTCTCTGGGAGACCTGTTTTGTCAGATGGAGTGGGTGTCTGCTGGGAGACACTGTGTGTGTTGGCCCCATGCACAGCACCATGGAATGCTCTGGAAGGGGACAGCACAGCCTTCTACTCCTTATTTATTTACACAGTAGCTCATGGGGATTTAAATGAAAAAAGAAAGCTTCAGGTGCCAAGAGCACAATGCCACAAAAAGTGTTCTGGTGCCAAAAAAGACTGAGTAGTTAAGCCTGTCAGATTCTGTGTGCAGGTCAGCTAAAAAAGTTTCTTTTTTTCCAGTTTGTAAAGTAGGCATCTCTTCTAGTTTTGTTATTATTTTTCACTTGATTTACCAGCAAGCTACCCAAGTGCCAAAGCCTATACAAAACAGTAGCCAGCAGTCTGCCAAGGCCACTTTCAACATGCTAGGTGTCACTTTCAAAATAAATACCGTACTTTTGAAGTAAAACTGAGTTTCCTGGTAGTAAGCCACATTTCCCAGACATCTCTTGCTGTTCCCATGAGGTAGTAATTGAGGTTTGGAGCAGCCATGCCCTGCTGGGGCTGAGATGCAGCCAAAGAGTCACAGAGGGGAAGATGGGGCAGAGAGGACAGGCAGGAGGGGTCCAGGAAGGATCCATCTCCCCTAATCCCTCTGGTAGGGATGGCTCACAGCAGCACACACCATCACTGAGGGGAGGGAGATGCATCCCATTTCAGCTGAAGATTTGCTTCCTCCTTAACTAGGCTGTTTTCTGTAATTTATTCGTTGACTGCTCCAGAACATATCTCCATTATGTTACAATCCACTTAAGATGTACAACAAAAATGTTGAGGCCTTAATTAGAAAAAATCAAATCAAACTTGCTTTTAAGAACTTTTGAAAACCAGCATATCAAGAGGTTCCCACTATTTTCTTTGCAAAGCTAAAGTGTTTTCCTTTCTAGGAAAGACTGGCTTTTGCTCCTTCTGTGTACTCTGTGTTTGCTAAAGTAAGAATTTTTCTCTTAGCATACATAGAGTTTCCCAAGTGGTACTTCTCTGTCTCCAATCAGTAGAAGAGTCTGCAGAACACTTAAAATCAAGGTAACAATACTCACCAAGTTATTTGAAAACACTGTGAAAGTGACATCAAAAAAATGTGTGATTATATGATGATAAGACTGAATGAAATATATAATATGCAGGAAAAAATCCCATTGAAGTAACAAGAAATCTAAAATTGCTAAAGTAACTTTTTCAAATAAGGAAATGAAATTAGCTTTCTGTTGAATCATGAGCTTTTAGTTTAAGTGAAATGTTTCTTTAAGACAAGCAAGAAGCCAGGCTGGGTGGAAGATCTGTTTTCCCTCTTTAATTAATCCCTGTCTCAATCGTTGAAGACCTTTCTGCCCACTGTTTTAAAGCAACATAATTTATCTTGAGTACTAGGGATCCATTTAGTGGTGTCCACAGTCATTCAACTCTTTCTGCAAAGTCAGTATCCCCCCAGCCTAGATAAGACTGGCAGCTTTCAGTCCAAACTATCACTGTTAAATGTCTTCACAAACATCAGTCTGGCCCCGAGTGAAGGGAAATCTGTAGGAGCTTTTGGGTAGGGCAGCATGGAGCTTAAGAAAATACTGGAGGCAGATTTACATGCTGCTTGGTTTCTATATTGCAGGGCAGAATTTGCAAAGCTGTTGCAATGCTGCAATTGCTTTGTCATCTCAGATGAACAAGCAAAAACACCTGGCTACTCCTAAGTCATAAGAGTGTTTGGATGGAAGCTTGTATGAAAGTTATCTATTTATTTCAGTAGGAAAAAAAATTGATTGGAGTCGTAAAATAGGTAATGCAGTTAATCATGATATTAAATCTCAAGTGAGAATGTGTTTCATAAAAGAAAACACATTCCAAATACAGCAAAATTTACAGTTTAGAAGAAGCACCATATCATTAATAAGCCTTCCTAGTATAGCTATTTTCCCATTAAATGAAAGATTTTGATTAGACAACCAAGGAAACAAATGCAGTAACTTGACTTTACAAGGTATGGCACAAATTAAATGGAGCATTTAACACTGAACATGCAATTTTTATTATAGTGGTGCCCAGAAAGTCACATTTCATATATACAGGATTGTTAGAACTACCTCGGAAAAGTGACACTTCACAAGTTATTTTCTTCTAGCTTTCCACAGTAATTAACAATTAACAGCTCAATAGCTGCTGTTAAAACATCTTTTCCTTGGACTTACTCTACTACTGGATTAAGCCCAGCTGACCTGACTCTCAGAGTGGGGGTTAAAGAGATTTTTATTTTTACCCGGTATAATGAAGTTTTACCAGGAACTAAAACTGATGAGAAAAATATAATCAAAACCAAGTTTTGTTGAATATTTTATAGATGTCATGAAAGACACATCTCCCACTGTGTTTTTAAGGACTTATTTCAGGAGTAGTGTTTCCAGTGCTTTATCAAAACCAGTTGGATGTGTCATTGGTTTTGGTTTCATTTTTTTAATCTGGGTGTTGAATGCTAACACTTGCTACTCAACTTTTTCCAAACATTTGAATTAAATTGATATAAAGCAGAAAACTGCAGATAAACTCTCGGTTCAATGTAATTTAACAGTGGTTTCTCTCTGGTTTTAGCCTGATACTTTTACATTGCAGCAAACTGGCCAAAACCTACAATGGACAAGAGAGGGAGCTCTTTTGCTGCGCCTTCCCTGCAGAAGTGTGCTTGCTTTCCTTAAAATTCAAAACTGTTTCCAGGATTTCATAACACAGGAAGCAGAAGTTATTTGTTCTGCAGAAGATTAAATGTTGAGCAATGCTGTTACAAAAAAAAAAAAAAAAAAGTCCTCACAACAACCCAAACCTAAACAAAAGCAAACAAACAAGTTCCATTTGCCTTCACTTCCAAACTGTTACTTTTTTTAAAGTCACCTTTTCATATTTAGCTGAAGGTTCTTCCCTCCCCCTTTCTAAAGTGTGGAGACTGGGGTAAAAAAATCTTTTTTGAGGCTTCATTACAAAGAATGAAGAAACCTGAAGGCTCTTTTCCCTGAGCATCCCTGGCTGCCCAGCCGACAGGTTAGCGTGCTCCTGCTGCATCGCATTGCTGCCAAGCTTTGCCTTCCCTGCTCTCAGAGCAGCAGAAACTCTGCACCAATAAGATCAAATTGTGGGCAGGGCAGCCTGACGTGCCAGAGCCGGGGTGCTTCAGCAGTGCTGTCCCCGGGGAGTCGGATGCTCCATGTGCTCCCAAACGAGCCACGTCAGCACATCCCTACCCGGACAGCCGCGGCTCAGGCGTCCGCATCATCCCACGGGGAAAGGCGAGTTCAGGCACTGCTCAGCATCGCTGGTGCGCCAGACCTTGGTTAAAACACTTCTGGCAAGTGTCTGCTGCTGCCTGCCCTTGGGAAGGCACAACACCACTGCTGCTACCCAAGAGAGGGCAGAGCGGGAGCAGCCATACCCCACAGCATCTCCTCAGCTCTGGGAAAGATGTTAATAAAGAATACAACAAACAAATAAAGGATAGGCAGGGTTGGTGAGCAATCAGAGGCTGGGAAGGGTCTGAGGGATCACACACTGGGCTTTCCCAAACCCAGCCACCTCACCCAGCCGCAAACACAGAGCCCCCTCCCTCCCAGTGACAGACTTCAGGCTGGGTTGCAGTGAGGAAAGGACCAGGTTCTTCAAGAGACAGATGCAAGGTCCAAAGCCAGCATTTTGCTGAGGTTCAGTACAGCCAGCAGGACATCTGAGCATGAACTTCATGCTAGGTTTTAAGTTGAGACATGCTTGCCTAACAGAGACAGACAGCAAACCCCGAGTTCTGAGGGTGGATAGGAATTTTAAAAACATCATTCTACTTTCAGGAAAACTGCAGCAGTTTCCTCATTCGTATCCGTGCCTACTTGAACTCCTTCCTCCAAAACAGCCCCACCCAGAGATGGCTGCTATCCCGGGAAGTGTTTTACCTCAGCACAGCTTGTATTTTGAAGAGGCAGACTGCAAGCTGTACTCACATTTTCTGGTTTTCAGTTTTTTCTTTTCTTTCCTAAGTGTGCCTTTTGACTCAGAACCAAGAGACACCTCTTCCCCAGGAATGAAAAACATCCAGCTACGCTGTAAACAAACTAGGTCTTTGCTGTACTCAAACTCGAATGATGCTTCTTGTGCGTCTGTGCAACACAAACGGACTGGTGACCATAATCTACCCTATTTTTCTCCCTGTGACATAAATAATGCTCAGATCCCATAAATACTAACCTCTCTCCACCCTCTGACTAGAACTTGGCAGCTCCGTTCCTGCGGAGCAAAGTCAGAGCCAGGAGAGCCCTGAGCAACTCATGCTTGCAGGGTTACATTGCTCATCTGGGGACTGCTCGGTGGCCCAGACCTAGGCTCACTCTTCTGGGGCATCTCTGCACCACCAAGAGATAGAGCAAGAGAGCAGCACTTAGTTTACCATTTAACCACCCTTTTGCATCGGGATTCTTGCAGGGTGGCGAGGGGCAAGAAGGTAGAGGTTTCCTCAGCTGTAAGGAGACCACAAGATGAAGAATTAGAAAGAAGGAACTACAATAAAAGCAAGGTTTTAAGGTGTTGGAATAATGAAGCTGTTGCTTTCACTTAATCAAGATGCAATGCATGTATTCACCATGCTCCTGCTCTGTCCAGTACCAAAGCCCTAGTCCCAGAAATTTTAAGTGAACAATTCATGTAGCAGGATGTGTGTAATGCTATAGCGAGCACATGGGAGCATCCAAAATTCACTGCTCAAGAAAGAAAGCCTCTCCTTAAGAGTTGCTTTGGGCAAAATAGAAGAAAATTCCAGAGGCCTGTCAAAACCAAATATGTGTACAGAGAGGTGAGCCCAAACCAAACAACCAGGGATCATGAGCACCGATACAAAGGATATGTACCTCATCACAGCTATTCCCAAAGAGAGATTTTCCTGTTCCTATTTGAGGTCAGTATGTGCACAAAAACAAACTGACAGATGTAACCGATTACAACAAACACGAGGGAAGGGTGTGGGCAGCTACCAAAAGCCAAGAAGTGTAGTATGTCACAAGCAAATGTACAGCCTGGTGGACCCACAGTGCTCTTCCAAGCAGAAGTGAAAACTTCCCTGTGCAGAGACAATGGTAATCTTGGACCATTTCTTAATGTTAGTCAAAGAATTTGGCATTGCATGAAAAACAAGGGAAGTTCCTGCTCCCACAGGCTGAACTCCTAGGTCTTGTGACATGTTTAGGAGGACAATACAATACAGCACAGATTGGTTATTTATCCAGAATTCCATTACTAGCTCGGAGCAAAACTAAATGCAGAGCTGAATCCAAAAAAATTCTTGACTGACTGCAAACTTGGCCCAACAGACTTTGTTATGCTGATTTTAATCACAGTAGTGCAAAATGGTTCCATTCAGATGCAAATGCTTAACAGCACTGTCCTGGGGATGGGAGAAAGTAGGAGGTGAGGGACCGTGGGCACTTCAGGCTGAGGACATAGCTGAACTCTGCATCCCTGGGCAAACACTGTCATCATCAGATCTGTATATGACAACTGCCACCGCCTCCTCAGGCTTAGTTCTCAAAGACAAATGGCTAGGTGGACAGGATTCGTAAACTAAACACAGAAAAGGAATTTTGAATTCTTGCCTCTTCTGGCAAGTTCCTCCCATCACCATTTTTTGCCACTTCTTATTCTCCAGCTGTTTTATTTTAAGCTAAGTCGTTCTTATTCTCCACAAGGACAAGCCCTAAGAAATGCCAAAGAGCATTTGAACCCCAAGAAGTGCACAGGCTGGTAACAAACACATTATCCTTCCTTTGTACCAGCAGTTGGTGCAAGCCAAAGCAGGTCAAAGGGCAATCCTTTTTCCACCTCCTTCTTGGATTGCTGCTCTGTAGAAGGGACCATCTTCCACTGCCATGGAGGGAGGGAGAAAGATGAAGAAGAGACCCAGTCCTATATGTTGCTGTCTGCAAAGCTCCTGTTCAGTACGGGACACAGCACATGTTGCTCTTCAAGATGTTTGGAATCTGTAGGTGCTTTATTTTGAATTATTTTCTTCAATGTTGAAACTGAAAGTCTAGTGTGTTTACTTGTGATTTGTGACTAGTTAAAGCTTATTTAATTCTCATAATCTTTGCAAATTCTTTCTGTATAGATTTTCTGATGCCTACCAATGTAGTGCTGCAGTCAGAGCACTTGGGGAAAACGGTCCTTTTCCTCTTCCACTAACCTAGTTCGGTGAAACTTCAAGAACATTGTTATCTTCAAGACCCCTGTGTCTGTCAGGTACAGGGTCAAAAGCACAGAAAGGCAAACTCAGGCAGTGGCTACTCTGCATCTCCCTGAAAGGACTACAAGAGTGCCTGACATGTCCCTGTAAAGCAAAACATTTCATAAAAACCTCTTCTCCCATCTCTGGTCCTCTCTCTCTGTCTTCAAAATCAGTTGCAACAAAGGCACTCACTATTGCCCATGAGGTTTCTCATAATCAGGTTTCTGTCTCTGGAAGGCATCAGTTTTCCACAGAGCACTGGATGAAATCCAAAGCACAAATTATGAGATCCATATGAGGGAAACAGATGTTTCCAGGCAATGTTTATGGGGAACAGCAAATCTTTGGGGAGACATTGAATTACATTTTCTTTAAAGCAAATACTTAAACTGTACAATAAATATCCAAAATATAAAGTGTAAGAATGGGGAGATAGACACAAAGGTGTAGGTATCTTTGTCCAAAAAAAAAAAAAAAAAAAATTAAAAAGTGCTTGCATAGATCATTTTAGTGCATTTTAGTGACTCAATACATTGGACATGTGGAGTTCAGGAAGGCCCTTTGGTCAGTGAGACTGCAGTGGGAAACACAGAGCCTTCAGCCATCCTGGAGCTGCACAAGGCTGCCCCAAGTCCTCAGCTGATCATACAGACCTCACTACCTCATCCCTTCAGTCTCTGACTAGTCATTCCCAGGCCAGAAGGGAAGAAACCTCTTACTAGCAGAGCAGTTTATTACCATTTCAGGAAAATATTTCTTTCTTTGCAGCACTGGTTTGGTGCAATCACAAACAGCCTTTGGTACCTCTCAGACAGCCTTTGAAAAACCCTCAGGCAGGGTATCTCCTGAATCTATCAGGACGATTTTTTTTTCTTGCAGTGCAATGCCTGAGGACAGGAACTCAGCCAAGTGAAAGAAACTGAGTTCCTTGGACTGTTTTGTAGTTCCCATTATTCTTCTCATTGTTTAAAATCACACTCTACATCAGCATTTTCTGCCAGGGAAGAAATTAACTGCATGGGAAGAACATTCAGCTTCTGAAACACAGTCAGCCTTTGCCAGCTGAGTAGCAGATGGATGGCACCCATTTGCACAGTAGCCCTGTAGTCTCATTTGAGAGGTCATGTTGGCTTATGAAGCCATTTCTGTCTTGGAGAACTTACTCCTGTACGTAGATACACTTCGAATCATGTATTCATCATTCTCCACTCAAAAAGATCATGTGAAGCACTGGCACAGCTTAATGGAAGCAAAGTTTTTGATGTGTTGCACTTGAGTCTTCATTTTCTACTCTATTAACTGAATGCTACTTGTACTGGCCTCAGTCTCCTCCTAAACCGTCTCAAAATAAATAGATGTCATTGCAGACTTGGTTAACTTCACAAATGATAGAGAAGAAATCACTCAGAAATTATCAACTTTTCTGCTCCACATACTGGAAAATATCTATGTAATATGGGTATTGGAAAGGCACTCAACTGCCAGCTGACAAGACAGGGCACTCTCTAGTCCATCCAGCCTTAGAAGCCCAATAGCAGGGTTGGTCATGCTGGACATGTGTTGATCTCTTGCACAACTACTTCAGTGTCTCAGTCATTTTCATCCGTGCAAAGAGATGTGATAGTGCCTGACCCAACTGTGTCCAAACCAGGCCCAACAGAGTGAACACACAGCTGGGTAAAACACTGACAGTCACATCTGTGCTGGGTGGTTCTTAAATAAAGTGAGGGGATGACAGACCTTCAAAGTGGTTTGCTTTTTTCCACAGTCAAAATGCTTATTTTAGTAATTAGCATGTTCCAAAATCATTCATAGCTGTTGCAAAATGAAAGTGCAGAGGGGTTTATGGCATCTCAGATAGAAGAATAGTCAGTGTGTCAGGTAATGTATTACATGTTAATAAGTCAAGACTGACAAAATCAGGAAAATTGTTGATCAGAAATGATTCAGAATTCAAACAACCTAGATATTCCCAGAGACTATGGTAAAAATCTTTCACAGAATAAGTGAAAGATTTTCACTCTCTTCTATAAGCCCAGGTCAGAAGTCTTATTGCCAGATATCTGTAATGAAGCAGGATCCTTCTCAACCAGTGTTTCTAGCATTATTTCATTTATTGTAACTATTTCTTATAACTGATCTAATATATGGTCTTTCTGCTCTGGTTAAGGGGAGCTTCACCTGTTCCTGTTGAGGTGTTGCTGGTGAAATATTCTGATACTGTCCAGGGTTAGCACATTCTTCACATGCAGTTTTTATACTGCTGTTGCTTGAGACTAGCTGACACAGGTAGGTAAGTGCCTATTTTGTACAGAGAGCTGTAAATGTAAGGGCAATATAAGGCATGAGGGAAACTGAAATTATTTTGTAATGTACTATTTCACTGTACAAAGTAGCTATCTTTATTGTATTGATGGCTAGAAGTATTTTCAGAAGAGTGTACAAATTCTGCTGATTTATTTGACAAACAGTTTCTGAAAGAGGAAGATGTAACCCACTGCCTTTCCCCTTGCCTTCTTCACCCGCCACTGCTCCATCTGCCTTTACACAAAGCATTAGGAAGCAATCAATCTGTTCTTAGCATTACAAAAGCAAATCATCTTTTCCCTACCATCACAAAAGTCACCTGTTAACTCAGAGTCCTATGTCTTTCCATTCCTTATTGGTATAGGCATACCTAACCCGCTGATTCAGCCCTGCTTGGAGAGCAATTCCCCTACACCCCCTTCCTCCCCTGCTTCACTTCACTATTCTCTAGAGTGCCACCAAACTGCTTTTAAAATTATTCAGAGGGGTTTAGCTTCAGATCTCCAGGCTTAGATTCTTACTCTGGGCACCATCTCAAAGGAGTGCTGTGAAACTTAATTTATCCATCACACCTGTAGCACACAGACACAAAGTCCACTAAAACTTCTGTGGTAGGATTGCATTTTGTATTAATGTAGAAATCAGCTACCAGTGAAACTGCTGTAAACCCATGCTATCCCAGTAAATACTGTGCTTCCTAGTAAGCATAGTTCCTCCAACTGGTAAAGAATTATTATAAAAATTAAAGCTTTATATGTTTTTTGGGGGTTTTTTTGTTTGTTTGGGGTTTTTTTTATATGTTTTTTGGGGTTTTTTTTTGTTTGTTTGTTTGGGGTTTTTTTTTGAGAGAGCATGATTTTTTTCATTTGTGCATGTTAGGGATTCTCTTTAACCTAAAAAAATTCCAATTTTCATGGCAAACTTCCAGTCTTCTTGGATGCAGAGACCACCTTAAAAGTACGAATCCGAACAGCTGAGATTCAAGGAATATCATCAACAAGAGATGGTGTCCTTTACATTGAGGACTAGAAAAGGGTTAAACCAGTTTTTAGATAAATACACTACAACTGGTAGTTTTGAGAACAGTAAAAAACATGAAACATTTTTCTTCTTGGCTCCCTGTTATGTTTAGGAAGAGCTTTCAGTGAGATCCAACAGCAAGGACAAGTGGGCCAAGGCAAAGAGAACAGATTCACAAACAAAAGTCCACTGTACAAAAGTGAACTGCAGAGTCATTAACAGAGAACCGAATACAAAGGTGTGGGAAGCAATACCTTGTTATTGCTGGAGTGGAACTGGAAGCTGTGGCGGGAGATGGAGTTACCCAGCCACCACTCACAAGTGGGCATCACCCCTTTCTCCAGGCCCCTGGTAGCAGAGGATTATTTCCACCATCAGCAAATCCTACCTTTGACAAAGGTGGCTGTAATGCACCAAGAGAGCTCAGAAAGCACACGTGTGCGTTCAGCTGTCTCACATTCATGGCCAATATCAGCTCACCAGCACCTCAGGGCACCAGAGCCATTTTAGTGCTATTTGCTTCTGCCAGAGCAAAAGGCACTAAAAGCTCTTTGCAGCAGCGGCTCCAGCTTGCAGAGAGCTAGAAACAGCTTCACCATCAGAGGATCACAGACACGCTATGGAGCTGGAGAGCAGCTCGTGTGGGCTGGCAGCGGGGACCGGCAGTAGCCCGCTGCTGACAGTCACCCTGGGGCCTGCTCTGCTCCCGTCTCCCCAGGCACTGCCTGCAAAGGTTTTGTCTTCTGCTCTCGGAGAAAATGACTCCTGCTAGACTGCTGTAAACCTATCCTGCTCAAGGACATCTTGTTTGTGTTAATCCTGTAGATTAAGCACACAGCTTTTCAGTTGTGGCTTTGTGGCTATTGTTACCAGTAAACCCCTTACAAGGCTTGTGGGCCAGCTTCAAGGCTGTCACTGAGATAGCCTGAACAAGGAAGAGCCCCAAGAATCATGAGAGCTGACTCTCACACCAAATGCTCTATGCTTAAAAAAGAAAAGGTTTGGAAGAGAATTGCCTCCTGTGATCTCTGTGTTGAAGGGTCTCAGCTGTTACTGGCAGTAGGAGACACCAAAGCTGACGACTGCAGGCTTGTGCAAGTACAATGACCCAGTATACAGTGCAAGAGCAGCTCGGCAAGAGCTGGAGCCTCCAGGGACTCTGAGCCAAGTCTGTTGCTTGGGCTTGAGCCCACAGAGGAGTCCAAATGGGGTGGTCACACCGGCTGACATAGAAAAAAATCAGGATTTCCAATAGCATGCAGAGGCACTCTTGCACAGCCTCCCCTTCTGCATTTGGCTTGCTCACACCAGGTCTTGGCTAAGCTTGCAAGTGTACATTAAGTCATCACTCAAGAAGCAGGCATTTGTTGGCTTACTGTTCATTGTGAATGGTGTTACCTGTAAAATATTCACAGAAAATTCCAGATAGAAAAACATAAATAACTATGTACTAACGGCTAGTTTTATTTTTACAAATATACAGAAAATCAAGAACAGCTGGACCATAAAATACTTCTTTGTACACATTGTTTTTAATATGATTTCCACCAGTTCCCTGGACTTCTCTGGTACTGAGGCTTTGCTGAACAAAGAACTGACTTTTAGGTGGTGTTGCTTGGAATCAAAGCTAGCTAAAGCATTCAACAGGATTTTTACAGGCTTTGCTCATTTTACTTTTCTTAGACAGGTAATTCACTTTACAAATTGTGTGTTATATTTTCAAAAGAACAATAAATCATGCAACAGATTCATGCAGGAACTTGATTTTTATCCTTGATGTTTATCCTGTAGCTTAGACTTTTGCTGAGCAAAATGCAGAAGGGTCTTACTATAAATACAGTCTCAGGCTAACAAATAGAACCTGAAATACTGTTAGCTCAGAACCTCACATTTACTGATCTCAGTTGAGCTGAGAGCATCTTTAACACGTCAGAGCACCCTGCCAGCTGGATACACCTTTAGCAAACATTGCACAGGAACATGCAAAATGATCAAGCATTGTGTCTGCTACAAAGGGGCTTGCTTGCAGTGATGGTACTGGGGCATTTGCAGTTTCAGCAAGATCACACTGTGCACTTGGAGAGAATTCCTTTGTCTGTGTGTCTCAGATTAAAAAGTCTCCTGCAAATATTTCTGGACTTTAAGACAGAGAAGTCCATGCTTTCCTCACAGAAAAAGACAAACTTCACCTAAAGAGGACTTAATAGCACAGTTGCCATTCCAGGATCTTCAAACCAAGATCTGGCCATACTCCAAAAAATTGGGGGAAAAAAATGTTTGGATGCCATCAACCCAGGGATGTTTTAGATTGTGCTAATATTTCCCAGCAGAAAGTGGCCAGGTTTGGTTCCTAGTGACTAATGAAGCTGTCATACACCATTCCTTCCTGCTGTTTAATAATGCTTTCAAAAAAGCCCTTTATGGAGATGAATAGTATAGTAGTGCTGCAGCTGAGAAACTGGCATGCTGTCAAAGAAAACAGAGGCCAGTTTACTATGCATGGCACTGTATTTTTCATTATACTTCACAAATAGTTGTTATTAACTGAAAATGAATTCATCATTAGGGAATAGATATTATTTAGTCCATAGTTCAGTATAATTTTGAGACTCGATTGCAATAGTCAGATTACATTATAGCAGCAAAATTACCTGTTACTCTAAATGTTGATACAATATTCACTGTTTTTTAGATCCTGGATTTCAGAACATAATATCAGTCCTACCAGAAAAATTAATTGCAATGGAAATGTAGTTCATTCTTTCCACTTTCTCCTCAGTAACATATACATGCACACAGGCCATATATCACATACACTTAATAAAGGTGGCAATTCAGCAAAGTCAGTGGTGTAACCAACACTGACGTGACAGATCCTACATTCAGATCCAGATCCCAGCTTCTGCTCTGTTGGTGGAGTGATATAATCAAGTCATGTGATTTTTATACTCCTTAATTGACTTGTCGGTAACCTCAGGTGATTGTGGGGCACAGCAATATTACCGCTGTGCAGAACACTCGTCTGAATCTGAAACATGAGTCCCAACCTGAAAAAAAAAAATCCAAAAATGCACAAAATCTACAAGATTTCTACCTCACTACTGTGTCCAGGGCTGTCTCAGGCAAGTTCACCTGTTTATGGCCTCTTGGGGGCCTTTGGCAGCAGGGCTGAGAGGGTGTGAAACACCTCTACACCCTTTTACTCTTGCTGTGAAGCACCAGGGAGAATCAAATGCTCTCCATAGCCATGCAAGCACTCTTCACCACATGTTTCTTTCAGATATAAAGCGGAGAGATAAGAGACTGACATCTTATCAACTCTCCACACAGTTCCATCAACATCAGCCAGATGAGCCCAAACTGATTTGCGGTGTGTTTGTTTGAACACAGTTGGCTTTCAGAAGCTGCAATCAGAGATCACAAGCCTTATCTGCACAGGGAAGTTCAGATAAATAGTGCAGTCAGCTTGCTATGGAGCACCTTGGGTTTGCACAAAATCTACTTTTAACCATTTTGAACATTTGCAAGTATCAGACGTGGTACTGCATCGATCTAGCTTGTTGTTTATTCTGTGGTGGAGGAAAACACCTCTGAGCACTTCCAGTCAGTACAATCCATGCATTTGGAGAGTTAATTATGGAGCAATACAAAGAATAAATCCATCCTGCACAAAGCTTCACTCAACAATATTTCTTATTATGCATTCCCTTGTCCTTACTGAAAAGTGCAGAGGTAAAGGAACTCAAAGTCAGTTAGAAGGCCCATTATTCTCATGCAACATACTCATTTTGTCAATGCCATTTTTAAACTGCTGGCTTTGAGGTCCCAGTGTCAGATACCAGACAGCTGTATGTATTTGGAGTCACACAGGCAGATAAATTGGCATCTTCATACTTCTTTTGATACTGAAACCAGCAAATTGCAGAGGAATAGCAGGAGAACTTAAATCAGTCAGTTACTTCTGTGAAGCATCTTTCCAGCAACTTCACTCAGCACAGTGTTATTTCTGGCTTCCATCAACTAGCAAATGGCAATTTAGATAGCGGCAATTTAAACGACCTGGTCAACCGTTCTGAAAACTAGAGTGCTCACACTAGAACTAAGACATTAAAAAAAAAAAAAAAACCCTTCAAAGGCTACACCTCTTCTTCCAAAAAGCAGAAACTTAAATCCAGGCATAAGGGATCTCTGAATCTGTTAGAAAGGGGCAGGTCTGTGTTTTCTTTTCTTTTTTTAAGTGGGCTTGAATCAAAACACAGGACAATTTTGCAACTTCCAACATGTACTGCAGTCTTCATGATTTGCAAAAGCCCAGAAAACAGAAAAATACAAATTTATTGTTTATTGTAAGAAAGCAAAATGCATTGTGCATTAGGGAAAACATTGCCAGAAGTAGCATTTTTAATCGAGAGGGCATTTGAGTAGTTCTGTAACTGGGTAACCCACAGAGTGGATCATAAAAATCAGTGAGAACTAATAACAGCAAACACCGGTGGCCATCCAACTGAATCCAGATATTATTCAGGACCATTTCTGCACTAGAGTCCATTAAGCCCAGTTTATGCTATAATATGAGGATTCTCCAACATTACATGCTGTTTAAACAACATCTTCATTAAAAAAACTTGTTTTATGGAATTCTCACATCCCATTTGCACATCTCTATTTATTCATGATCCCAGTACATAGTTTTGGCAACCAGAACCATGTCTTACACGGATAAGCGGTATTTGGAAGGCATCCGTAGATTTTCAATTGTTTCTAATACAACTAACATCTGGAAACATGCAGAGGGGCCAGTTCAAGAGAGACCACCAGCAAGTGCTGCCCACCAGAATTTCAGGGCTGTTGACACAATGATCTCAGCACCCACAAACTGAACAGGCTGCTGCAGGGTTGTGGGCGCTGCCAAACACCACATTTCCCTGGATAAGCATCCTTCCCTGGGTACCGGCACCGAGTCACCCACCGCAATGGCTTATGGCACTGCTGTTAAAGGTGCTGCCTTTGGACCAAAAATTTGGACTTTGGATTGCTGGAGGCTGTGACCCACTGGTCTTCAGGGTACTGAGCCAGGTTCTGTTCTGGCTGAATTTCAATTTCAATAGTTTGTTTAACAGGGAAAACTTTATGTTAGCGGTATCACAACCATTCACAACACTCACGCAATATTCTGATACACTACAGAAAGCTCTATTCTGTAACAAACCTTCACAGTTGATGCAGCCATTTATTTTTATCTCAGCTTTCTCTTATGGCAGTCACACTCAACTGATATCAAAATATTTTAATTTCATCTAGGGAAAGCACAGTGAGGAATCACAGCATTACACATGTTTTAAGGGGATAGTCTGGAAAACATAATGGATAAAAGAAAATTTCTTATAATGAAGCTTGGCTGGGATATTTGAAACAAGATCCAAGTACTTCAGAGCATTTGGATTTTTATGGATCTAACAATTCCACTAGTAGCTGTGCAAACAAAATAATTTTTTAATGAATTCCTAAGAGCCACAAAACATGGTATCAACAAATTAACAGCCATATGCAGTCTTGATGGTAAGTTGAAGAAAATTAAAAATTCAAGGTAGATTTTGACCAACAACTCTGCATGAATAGCCATAAGGAATTAAGAAGAAAGGAAATCCTTATTCTGTATTTCTGTCTCAAACCCACTGCCACCACTGCTGTTGGTTACTTTCCTGAGGAAAAAGACCTAAGAATTCCACCTGAACCGTTTCCCTACTTGCCTTATAAAGTATTGGAGCTGGTAACAGAAGCATCACACATTTCACTGTGAGGTTTCCAAGAAACTTGAACTGTAAATTTGAAGACTAGAGAATTCAGATTCACGCAGGAGCAAGACTGAAGCACTCAGAGGTTTCAGCCCCTGTTATTAAGGAAATTTTTTACATGCAAGTTTGAGGTATCTAGAATCTTCCTGGCCTCATTTCATACAGAGACCAAATTTCTGAAACTGTCAGGTAAATTTTTCCCTAAGTTTTTCAGTTCCTCCAAGAGCTTCATAAAACAAAATGGAAAGAAGCACTCAAAAAAGTGAATTTCAACTTCACATTTGAGCCAATTTTGGCGGAAGTCCAAGCAGAGTTCAAAAGTTGTTCTTCTGTGTGATGGGACGAGGCAATATATCCCTTGCTTCAGGAGTAACAAGAAGTCACTACCCTATTTCCTATCCATGAACGGGTTATGCTGTCTTTCAGCCTCTCATCAAATGAGGATACTGTTAGCAAGGGTGGTACAGTGCTATTAGAAAGATGAAACCTGCTCCCAGCCCATGCCAGACCCACATTTATTAGCCATGGACTGTGCCTTTAGGTGGCATGAACTGGTGGTGCAGCAGGGAAGGCCAGAGAGCCCCATTCCACCCCCAGGGTGCCTCCCTCAGTGTAAGGGGATGGCTGGGCGGCCAGCGCTCAGCAGAGCACCGTGTGCGCTCTCTGCCCAGAGGATGCTTGTTATGCTTTCCTAGAAGATCATTGCTTTCAACTTTAGACCTTCCTAATCCCCCGACAGATGCTTTAACCACAAGTTTGCTCTCATGCCTCGAGACATGCGAGTGACCACCAAATTCAGTCTCATCCCCAGAGTTTACATTATGGGCTGTTTGCCCGTGTTGGAAAGAGTGTCTGACATCAGGATTAAATCAACTTCAAGGACTTCAGTAGCTGGCAAGTCAGCTATGCTTCCCCCTTCTCCACAGTTTTTCAGAAACTGAAAGTTTCTGGCTGAAATCCCTCCCTCTTCCCTCTAGGAATCATATCCTGCCCATAGGTATGCTTACAAGGTGTCTATTTTTTAAAACTGGAGCTCCACTTAGTTTTTTACCAAGATAGTTCTCCAATTCCAAAGGACAGAACTGTGTTCCTACTGAACAGCCACAGGGCTAACACCATTGCTTCACTGATTTGAGGTACCACGCAACAAAAAGTTACAACAACACTGAACAGCACCCTACCCATCACACTTAGAGAAGAGCAGTAAATGGATAAAAGTGCAAGCATCAAAGAGCTGATAAAAGAATAAACACTGAGCAGCAGCTCATCACATGGTTTCCATCCCAGTGATCCAAGATTACTTAAAGCAACAGTTTACCCATGTACAGACCTAAGAACGCAGCTGTCATGCTGCAGCTCTGGAGATAAACTGGATTCATATATAACTTTCCAAAGGTTACCAGCCCAGGGGATAATGCAACTTCAATGCAAAAGAATATAGCTGGATTTAGAGAGAAACATAACAGCTAGATGGACTGGGATGTGGGATGTGGAAATGTTTTGGAAATAAATTGTAATTACTTCACTTAGAAGGCTTGCTTGTGTCTGCGGGCGAAAATAAAAATAAGACTGTTTTTTTTAATGAAAATATTTACTTGGGAAGAAATTTTGTAGTCAGGATTAGCCACTTAGGACCCATAAACTGAAGGACTGATTCCATGGAACATCAATCCCAGAAAGGCTCAATACTCTGAAGTTAGCCATTCTAAAAAATATCTCCCCATAACACATTGTTTAGACATATCAAAGCATTAAACTGCTCTAATTAGCCTAATTATTCTTAGGCACCTCTTACTTCCCACAGGTGCTTCAAGCAGGAAGTTCAAGCCAGAATGCTGGCACGTGAAATATTTCCCAGCACAGAGTGCTCAATGCCACTGTGGGCATTAACATTGACTTCCACTGCAGACTCAAAAAGCTGAATTCTCTCAGGGGTGGCTGAGGATGTTCAGCCTCTCAGAGGAGAGACCAATGACTTCAGCAAGACACTAAGCCAAATGTTACCCAGAAAGCTCAACACCTCATTAGACATGCTCTTTAGTTTAAATCCCCAGCTTGACAAGACAGCTGGGACAGAGATGAAAATCCAGAAGGGGCTGTTCATCACTGCACAGAGCCTTCTTGCAGATTAAAGTGGGAATATTCAGCTGTATTGAAATAACCATTCCTCCATACAAAGACATCAACTCCTTACAAGTGTTTTGGTTGGAAACTACTTCACAATGCCTTCTCTGCAGCAGATAATTTTTACGTTTGTTCCCAAGAAATCCATCCTTGTTCTACACAAACTACATCATTTACTTGAGCAGTTACTTGAATCAATTTAGGGAACTGTAAGAAATGGGTCTGGGGAAAAGCAAATGCTGTCTGCCATATTATCTCCTTTTTCAGTGGAGCTGACAGGACAGCTGCCTGTTATTACAGTGCACCCCAGGAAATGTTTAGCTGCCAAAAAAGTCCAGAGCCAGCAAGGGATTAGTAGACAAACAGAATTCATGCACCTGGAAGTCATGCAGCTAGATATGCCATCTTTGTAAGGTATACTTCAATCTCATTTGCAAAGAAAAAAAGAACAAACAGAAATTACTCAATGCCATCATAATTATGATAAATCTAAGAATTACTGTACAGTTTTGTGACTAGATTAAGTGGCAGTAGCTTTCATTTAACTGCAGTAATCTGTTGAAGGACTTCTATAACTGCCATAAATATAATGCTCTCTCTTTTATGTTTAAGCTGTTCCTTATTAATGCAGCATTATTACCATGTTAAGTGACCAGAACCCCAATGGCTCTAGAGATGAATAATGCAGATGGTGCATAGGACTTAATGATTTCATGTAACCTGTGTAATACAAAACTTTCATTTCCTTCACCAATATATTTTTAACAGCAAAAGTTCTGCTAGACAGCCCTTTCCTCCCCCCAGCACTGCATTTATCCTTCACAGGCATGCTCTCACAAGCCACTGCACCTATGTGTGCTGGCTTCAGGTAATGCCTAGTGCCACCCCCACGTGCCCAGCCTGTGTGGGAAGGACTGGACAGCAGCTGCCACATGAAACTGTGCTCTAGGCAACTCCTTCACTGCATTCCCATGGACCTTCATGCTCACTGCCAGCAGTTTTAAGTGGAATCAGCTTTTGTCCTTACCTACACAAAAACAGCAGCAGCAATACTGACAGCCTAAAGTGTCTTTTCTGACATCAAGATGGATGACACATGTCCAGCCCAGTGTCAATGAACTTCTAACAAAGCTGTTGCACAGTCCACCGAGAAGTATTATACAAGCCTCAGTGTGCTCTGGGGCTCAGACAGCCCAGGACAGTTCAGATGGGGACTTTTCTTTACAGTTATGCACATATTTATCATGCCAACAGAAACAAGTTAGTATAAGTGTCGCTGAGATATTTTAAAAGTCAATAAATTCATTCTGCCCTTATTTTAGAAATACTTTCTCAGCAGGCTTATGGACAGAAGTGAGAAATGCTTTAAGAAGTTTCAGGAATCAAAATTCAGAAGAGCTGTCACACTCTAGGATACAGTAGCAGAGAATAGCTAGAGAGCACCAGAGTTATCCCAGTTGTGACTGGAGAGTCACTTTTGAAAATGACCCAGCACCAACCTGTCAAGGTAGTAGCTAAATCACCGTTACTGAGATTATACATTACAGAAATTCCTGGGGAGAAACCTGTTGTAGTAAGCACAGCATATTTCAACAAAATACAAGCTTTTTATGACACAGGCTACCAATATCTTCAGTCACTGACTTGAACATCAGAAGCAGGAAACAGACTCTGATAGATCTATCATAATTATTTACTGGATTGTTTTGAGAACAGTGCCTGTGCAATCACAGTAATAGCTCAAGGAAATGGAAGTTAACAAACAATTCTTTCCTCTATTTTTCTTTATAAGTTAGTTGTAAAAGTTTTCTTGTATAATTCCAAGCTTACTGTTGTTATAAACTAAGAACTATATCTACTGGATCCAATTGCTCACTGCACTACTGAAAAGCTGAGGTTAGAAATAAAGGTGTGCACTTTCCTATATTCTGCCATCTGCTCTCTCAATCTCTTTTTAATCCATAACCTGAAAGACGCCCCATTTGCTCCTGCCTGTTTTATATGATAGTTGAAAAGAGAAATCTGCCAGAGAACACTGTTCTGGAGTTGCATGGATCAGCTAGCTCAGAGGGAACCAGCTCCCTGCTACGGGGGTGGGAGACCTTGAGGTCATATGTGCAGAGGGGGTAACAGCAGTGGAGAGCTGCAACCAATTAAAAGTGCCTTCACATCTATTGACCTTCCCTGGAAACTCAAACAAGTAAAATGAGTGGCAGCAATTTTCAAACTTCATCAGTCCCATGAGGATATTACAGGCAGACTCTTCTCTTCATGAATCCCTAGTGCTCAATTTGTTTCCAGTTTTCTTGCCCAGACAAAATATTGAAAAAACAGAAAACTTGAGTCTAAAAATAACTTTCCCAGTTCCTTTATTCCACTAAGCAATCTCCCTTCCTGCAACTTCCTCTTCCTTATGCAGTAGCATGACTAATGCAAATGCACTCCAATCTTCACAGATAAAACAAAAAAACCCCTAGTTTTATTCCTAAATCAAACTTAGTTTCAATGTAAGATAGTTGTAACAAACAACTTTCTCAAGGTACCTATTGCTCCTCTCTTTAAAACCAGAAATGACCACAAATCAGTAAAAATAATAATTGCCTCAATGTTCTATATAAGCAAATTTTTTTCCTAGCAAAATAATACTAAAAAGCCAAGGGAGGTGAGTATTCTGGATGTAGACCACGTATCACAATCACTGTATCAGTTTCTCTTGTCAGCATTTTCAAAGGGTAACCACAAACCATACCATTACTCAGTAGATAAAAGCCCTCACACATGTAGGGTTTTGGTGGTGATTTCTGCCCTGCCCCCCTCCCTTGGTTTCACTTTGCAAAGTGTCTCTCTAGAAACCTTGTGGAAGCAGAAGATTGACAGAAACTCATCAGAAATCAGCTCAAACTGTGATTATAGGGCGCTGATCTGCCCACTATTTTTCTACTCAGTTTTCCATTTCCAGCAACCAGCTTCGTGCATGGTGCCTCCAGGAAAGAGCTCCAGACTGCATCAGTCACTCTGTTTGCATACAGAGTGCTGATGAAGCAAAGATTTACCTCTTCTGAACCCATCACTCCTCTGCACTATTCTGACACCGAAATAATCTGGAGTAAAAACTCCCTCTGTGACCAAAAAAAAAAAAAAAGTTACACAGCCTTCTTTGTTGAGTAGTAAATCCAATAGTAAATAAAAGATCACCTTTCTCAAATTACTCATGTAACAAAATACAGAAATAGCCATAAAAGTAGGCATGACACACAAGCCTTTTGACATTCCAGGACAAACGTATGGATCCATGTCTTGTTGCCCCATGAACTTTACCCATATTGCCTGAGGAGCCCTGAATAGTCTAAAATCTTGTCAAGTGAATACATAGGGGGTGGCATATAGACACTGTGCAAGTGGGATGCCCTGATTTCAACCTATATTATGCCTACAACGTTTGAACCTTGGTTTCCAGACACTTATTCTAGTTGTAAAATGAAATTGGAAAACTGGGATATTAACAGCAGTCCAGAAGATGCAAAAGTGGCCCCAGGGGGGAAAAAAGTAATCCCCAAAGGGGAGCCATTATCCACAAGAAAAATATATAGCCACAGAAGAAGCCACAGCTGCCTTGCATTTTGAAGAAACTGGAGGCCCTTGCATTATTTACATAGTCACACTCCCTCTCCACCCCACACCCTTATCTTCTTTTATTGTTTCTGTGGCCATAAAATGCCTTGGTCTGGATTTTCGAGGACTGTCAGCATGCCTCCAGTCAGGGAGAGACATGCAAGGCAGCCCACAGTAACTTCACTTGGGTACTGGCAGCTGATGAACCACCACGAGTGGTGGCTTAGTCCTGAGCCACTGTGCTTGAAGCTACAGTGCCACCCAAGAGCCCACACCACTGTGTGCTGAGGTGGCACCCCGAGGGGCTGACACTGAGACCAAAACCTCCACGTACCCAGTCACTTGCTGCTGATTCCTCACCTAGCAATCCTTGCCTCCCCTCTCACATTCTGCTTTGGCAATTGCACTACAGTGGATGCTGGCCCCCTCCTAAAGCTGCTGAAAATCAAAATCTTTAGTCCTGAAGCTGCTTGGAGAGAATATCATAGCAACTGCAATCCTGGATGTCCATCCAACACACTAACTCACTTCATGCTACTAGGCAGGAAACATCTGTTTCTCTTTGCTCCACCAAGTTTTCCTTATAAAGTGGTCCTGAATGTGCAATTCTGGGTCAGTTTGGACATATACTAGCAGATGAGATATTTTTACTCTATTATATAAGTTGGAAGTGAATTATACTGGAATAGCTTCAGGAGGTCCACCTAGAAATGGTAGAACACACATGGAAGCAATTTATTTCAAAAATAGGAGAGGCTGAGTAAATTTACACAGTTCATAGGGGGGTTTTTTTGAAAGGCCTTTTTCTGCACTATTCCCAAGTAGGCATTTACCTAACAATTACTCAGTAGACAGATGTACACTGTACTTGAGAGTACATCTACTGATGTTTTGGTATTGGAGTTTAATTCCCTTTTCTCCCCAGTGGTGAATTAGCATATGTCTGGAGAAAGAAGCCTTTGACTTCAAGCAGAGTGATTCACACAGATGCATGGACACTAGGTAGTAAGTTGCACCAGATATCCCTATGAATTTACTTTATCCTGTGCTTATAAGTAAGACTAACACATAATCAATACTTTTTTCTAATATTGACACTCGTTAGATAAAGTTTCAAACAGTGTAAAACTAGACTGTTGAAGCACTGTTTGAAAGTAACTTTTAAGACCTGAAAGTAGGTGGAGTCTTTAAAAATAATCAAATAGAAGGGAAACTTGAGCACTAAATTATGCTGTGACCTAGATTGTTTACATATCTATAAAATGAAATTACCATTTTTTCACCAAATTTTACACATAAATTACCAAGTTTTGTTTAAATTACCTAGAATTGAAAGTAATTTTTCATAGATTTACTTCATAGAGCACACCCATTCACCCACTGTTGAATTCCTTTTCCTTTATCTGTTAAAATATCCCAAAGCAGCAAGCTCACAGACAGTGACTAAGACACTACCAGATGATGTTCCCAGCTACCACAGGGGAAAAAAAACCCCATGAGGGATGTGAAAGTTAAAAAGATGTCACCCTGTAACCAGACAGTACATAAAGTCCTTTTTTTCCCTCAAATAATAGAGGGAAAGGCAGCAGCCCACAATGCTAGTCAGACCATTTCTGGATCAATTAAAACATCAGGTAGTTGCTATCAATTCCAGAAATGTCTAAGCTGACACAAGCATGGTTCCTGGAAAACCTTCCAGTACAAAAAGGTACCAATGAGTCAGTGCAACAAAGACCAGGAGTTCAAGATCAATTTAGTGTTCTATTGTGAAAAGACAACAAAATTGCAGAGTCACAAGCCACTGAGAAGTAAAGGATCTGCAGAAAATATTCCTTTCTAAGACCATAGAAGTCCACACATAGAAAACTGGTAATAATAAGCTAAAGTCAATAGAAGTATTTAAGAGAAATTACATTTACAAACATGCATTTTACCCTTCTGTTTTCCAAAGCAGACAAACCAATACACAGAACTATTAAGAGGGCGGAAAGAGATCACAAGACAAAAGACTTAGGTATTTTAAAAGAGGGGGAAAAAAACCCACCTTCTCTTACCAGAATTTCTCACTAAACTCACTGTGCTTCTCTAAAATACACAGAACTACTAAGAGGGGGAAAAGAGATACAAGACAAAAGACTTAGGTATTTTAAAAGAGGGGGAAAAAAACCCACCTTCTCTTACCAGAATTTCTCACTAAACTCACTGTGCTTCTCTATCAGGGTTTACTTCTCAGACTGGTAGAATCAGCAGACAGATTAAATATCATCCTGTTGGGATATTTAAACTCATGCCCATGTTATTCCTGTCAGTGCCACAAGAACTGAGTATGTAAAACACCTTTCTGTTGACACACAAAAGGGGGAAAGCAGGTCTTCAATGCACCTTTCTGACTTCCTCTGAGCCTTTGTATTTGTGATTGAGAATGGCCTATCAATTTTTCCCAAAACCATCCATGGTAACTTTTTATTTTACTATTCAACCTCAAATTATTTCTCAGGGCATGCTTCCCTTACAGTTAACACCAACAATCAAACATGCTCTGCTTTTTTTTTGACTGGGCATTCTTGTCATTTTGTCAAGTGGGCAAAAACTTGACAGAAGTTTTGTCTGACTGTGGCTCTTACACTGTGAGATCCCTGGCATGTAGGCTTCAAAAATGAAAGACTCAGGGAAGGTCTTTCCTGTCTCTGCAGATGAAGGTTAACTTACCTTTATTTTTACAAAGCTAAACAGAAAAAACCAGCAGCTGCAGAACTACACTGTACATGCAGTTCTGAGTAAACAAAGCTTTTTCACACAGCCTGGCCTGCAGTATCCCTTGTCCCAGCCAAGATCTCTGCTGAGCAAGGACACAGGGGCATACATCAGATCTGCTCATATTCTACATCAGCAGAGCACAAGCCATTTCTAATACAGAATCATTCAGAAGCTTTCATCTTCCTGCCGCAGTCAATCTATATTTGCAGTTGTTATTTTTAATCCACAGGACCCTGCCCTTCCTCTAGTGCATGGGATGCACTTTCTAGCAGTGCCACGGAGTCCCATGGTAAAGCAGCTCTTAGAAGCAAGAAAAGTGCAAGAGCAAAGACAGCCATACAGTTGAAGTTACTGAATATTTATGGGAAAACCAGATTTTTGTCTCGAAAGTTCTGACATGAAACAACATTTTATGCTAAACAGACTACAGTATTTTTTAGCATATTCTGAGCAAGGATGAAGAAAAAAATAAGCAGTATGTAACAATAAATCACTAGAGACCACCAGAACAAGTATGCACTTAGAAGCCCTATCGTGCAATTTTAAGTCAATCTTTGGATTGCTTGGCTTTGCAGTTTTGATGTAATTTAGTGTATTTTATGCAACTTAAACCACACAGTATGCATTGATAATCAGGGAGCAATTTCCCCAATGTTATTCAGGTAAAGTTTGATTGCTTCTTCTGTTTCCAGATGGTGACCAAAAGCCTGCTGAAGCATTTGCAAGTTAATCTGCTGAAGAAACATGGCATGTGTGTCTGATTACAAGTCAGCATATACACCTCACAATAAAACCTTAACCTGTACCTTTTCTTCTGCAGATGTGCTGAATCCTTTCCTGCTTTGTGAAAAGTCTCACTTAGGACCAAGGCACTTTTACATCATCAGTGAGGTGCTCATCTCTTTGCCAGCAGATACCAGTGTACAAGGTCAGAAAGTAAGCACAAGGGAAAAAGAAAAACCACCCCAGCCACTTAAAACCTCAACTCATCCCTGAAGCAGCTGTGGAAATGCTGGCAATTACCTCAGAAACAAGAAGCAGCTGGGTTCAGTCCCTGATCTTTACAAAGCAAACAAGGAGAGGGAGGGTCTTATACAATGAAGTGGGTTGGGAGTGGTGGAAGAACAAGTGATGCTTGGGGAAAGTGTAGGGTTAACAGCCTGTTAATGTGCAGTTGGACAAGCTGTCTGAAGGGCCTTGTGGTTAGTTACTGACGGTGTGGGGGAGAGTATAGCCTCAATTAAAAAGAAAAGTGTGTTATCTGAGTAGACATGCTGAATGTGGATGTGTGGGTTAATCAGGGTTTCTTTAGGAAACATCAGTAAGAGTCTGGTGGTAGTCATGACTGAGGGAAGACAATCTGGAGGTGGATCTGTGTACTTTGTTTATTTCATCTGCTTCTTCCAGGGTGCCCTGCAGATGGAGGGGAAAAAAAAAAGATCAGAGGAATTTTTTCTACCTGCCCTTTATCTTCCTAGCACACGGTCGTATATCTGTAGTTGCCATGTGTATGGCTAAAAATGGAGCTTTGAAAAAAAGGAAAGGGTTAAGATGAAAAGAATCACTTATCAAAGAACTATCTATGTTCATCTTGTTTTTCTTGGCTATTTGCAGGGACTGAGCTTGCCTGTATAATGATATATTTCTAAGTTTGTCACTGGAAATACCATTTGTACAGAGAACACGTATATTTACAAGTACAGGGTTCTGTAGCCAGGCTGACCAGGTAGTTGTAAAACCACTGTGAACTCACAGCACTATGAGCTATTCAGGATTCATTCATATGATACTGCAGCCACACACATGCAGGTAAATGGGATTCCCCTTCAAAAAGTGAGAAGCATTTTTACTTTTGTTTCAAATATGACTATTCCTTAGTGATCCTTATTCTCTGTGACTGGTAGTTATGCATTCAGCACCTATATACCCTACATTTTCATGAGGAGAATTGTGGCATGCTGGGGTGCACTAGGAAGAACGTTGCCAGCAGGTCAGTTCCTTGTGGGAATTCAGATGCTCAGAGAACTCTATCCTTTCTGGTATGCATTAGTTTCACAACAGGTAAGCAAGAAGCAATGGAACACTTCTCATTGGTGGACAGGCTACATGGTACTCGAAATACAAATACTCTATCCCACTGTCCTAAATTTTTTATAAAATGGTTTAAAAGTACACTTGCAAGAGGTTAAGGAGACAACTCCATAATGAGTTTCAAGCAGCTTGCAGTAGTATTTCCTAAGAATTAAATGCATAAGGTGATGTGAATTGGGATAGGTAATTTTCCCAATTTTTTATTTCTATAGAGTATTCCTCATTTCCTCTAGACAAGTTAAAAATATTAACTTGCTAATATATACTGCAGATCCACACCATAGTTGATGCTCTTTAACTATAATCAGCTGTATAGCACATTTTACAAAGAAACAGGGAACGTATAGGCAAATCTGACCAAGAGTCTTCACTTAAAATAACACTGCCAACCCCAGGTCATCTGGTCTTTTGTGGAAGAAGAGGAACTTGGAAGATCTGTATTCCATTCTCTGGCTTGATACAGCTGTTAGTGCTGTGGCTCCAAGCTGGCATTGATCTCTGCAGATAAGCTGCCCACATGTGTCTCTGGGGTTAGCCAGATGGAGGGAGCATGCTGCTGCTGCACAACCGCAGTGTTAGTACAGGCTGAGTGGAACTAATGGGCAGAGCGTGGGTGGGATGCTCAATGACTTAAACATTTGTTTCTTTTTTCTTCTTTAGATGATGCTGGTGGTCCATGCAGGCTAGCAAACCTTAGCTTCAATGAAGATTGTAGGTGTAGGTTTGACACTTTCTTTGTGATGTGTGAGTACAGAGAGCTCGTCCCGTCGCACATCCCCATCAGATATGTTGTACTCTCAACTGCCTAAACCACATGTAAAGTTACATTTTGTACTTCCCACAAACATAAAACAGGGCTAAGGTGTCTCATACAGTTAATATGTTTATAATACACCCTTTAGAGGGTACATATGCAAAACGTCATTTAACAAGGATATACTGAATATTGATTAAAGCAGCCCTGTGTTTAAAAATTAAAAGCTATACTTTATATCTTATTGGTTAGCTTGGCCATGCAGTTAGACAAGAACCCTGCACTGCACACTACAAAATTATATGTGATTTTTTTCTGCAATTGGCGCTTCACTGCTCTTTTGTCTAAACCATGTTACAGCATTTGAGGCTGATACCAATATTCTGATAGACAGGAATAAGCAAGTGAACAAGAAATCTCCCAGGAGGACAAGAGTATAGAAACCCAGTACTGAAGTAAGCAAACAAGAGCCCATACAAGCTGGTGGCTTTCTTTTGGAAGAAGGCTAAAGGTGACTTCTGAAGACAAACCAAACCCTTCTGCTCCTCCAGCATTCTGCCTCATCTACACAGAATCTGTTCACATTACACAAAGCTTCTTGAAGAGAAAGAAGGCTTTCTTTACCACCAAACAAAGTCCATTAATTCTAGGGGAAAAAAACTCTCCTTCTGGGTGTTGTTTAGATTTCTATTAATCACTATTTTAAGCACTTTACAACTTAGCATTCAAAATGGCATCCTACAAACTATCAGCTTAAATACAGGAATACTTACTTAGGAGGTACTTCACAGTCATTCCAATTTCTTTTATTATACTAAAAATTAACCTATAACTAAAATAATGTGCCCTTCAATTTCCTAGACATTTTATACTTTTCCACAATTTCTCTTTTCAACACTAAGGAAACCTTAAAAGAGTTAGACTTATTTCTTAGGAAAATGTACTGTCTACAGTCACAGCAGATCTATATCAGCTTATAGCCTAGCCACAAAACTTATATTCTTCATTGTCACTCTTAACTTTCAGCTTATGTTTTCCAGAGTTAAATTCCTGAGTTAGACACCATAGTCCCAGAAGAAAATAATGTAATACACTGTAAAAGGAGAAGTAGGAGTACCTGAATGGGACTTGCAACTTTGTGCAGACTGACCGGAGAGAAGCTGAACTCAACACCCTGGGAACACCAGAGAGAGAGATATGGCTGTAATTCAGCCATCTCTGAGTCACAGACTCTTCCTTACAGCTTGAGTTAATCTCTGCTCTCTGAGGCTGAGTTTCACAGCCCAGAAACTCTCCCCAAGACACTGGCCACTGGGCAACATTTCCCATTTCAAGTTTGGCAGAAGAAGAGCAGTGGGTTGTGGTTCTTCTTTCCTCCCCAAGATACAGTCTCACAGCTTAAGCCAATTTCTGAAAAGTAATTTTCTACTTCGATTCCACTCTTAGAGCATACATGCCTGCCTCCTGCATACAAAACCTGATTTGCCACATCTGAGACTGCCTCCTAGCCCTCCTTTTGCCTTGCCACTGCCCAAATACACGGGGCACAGAATAAACACATTTGCTTTGGTTACTTTTTATTTTCTAGGGCCTCAAAAAAGAAACCTCATAAGCGTGTGTTGTCACCTTTGACTACTGTTACATTCATTTTCTGTACTATTCATAAGTAAACCTCCAGTGTTGTTACACTTCTGTCTGTTCTCATACTCCTTTATTAAACACGAAGAATGTGGAAAAAGCCTGTCATATTTACGTGAGTTGCAATAATTTTACTCTTTGTTTTTCTATCACAGACAAAATATCTTCCAAAGCACTCCTAACATTGGTAGGAGGAGGAAAGTAACTCTTCAAACATTCTAAACCCAGTATTTCTCTAAAGTTTTCAGTTTCAGGCAAATAGCGCTGAAATGCTTGGTATATATCAAAGCAATCAAAATTACAAAGACCAGCAGTTTTGAAAACACAAAAACTGTCCATATGATATGGTTTTATCTTAGTTTGGATAACAAAAAATGACCACAGGTCATTGCAGGCAAGCACAGATTTTTCAAATTCTCTGTAGGATGCCAGTCTGGTAGAACACAGAAATCAAGGTGTCACCATAAAGCAGGAAGCCATCTGCCCCTGCTGCCTACTGGTAGAAAGTTTTCCAATGACCAAGAAGGGTAACAGGCTTACTCCTGAAGGTGATGGCTTCAGAAGATATAGACCCTATGGTCAGTAAAAATCCTGACTTTTTACACAGTTTCATATGCTATTGGTAGAATTTTCCAATTTTTAGGAGAAAACTTTCAGCAAACTCATCTTTCTGGGATCATGCTGATGTCAGAGGTGTTACACATGAATCATTTCATATCTGAGAAGCTAAGTAGCATTGGATCTTAGTTATTCTAGGTACTGACAGTATTTATTATTTCCCTGACATACAGCTAGGTTAGAGTCTTACTCATAATTATAGCTGTAACCAACAGATATAATTATATGAGGCTTATCTGTAGACTGTTAAGCAAAATTTGATGCCCATAAAAACCCACCAACATTAGATGATGATTCCAAGATACATTATTTATGATAAACAGCAGCTGTGAAAGTGAAGTCCCTCCAAGTAAATGCAAAAGGCATCTTTCTTGGCAATTTGTCAGACTGGACTCTGGAGTCAGCAGAGGCTTGAATGATGAACTGCACAGCAGCCCACTGTGTGTCTGCAGCCTCGGGAAGGGCAGGCACAGCCCTGACTTTTAAACAAGGACACATAAACAGAGCCAAAATGCTGAAAGCCATCATTATAAAGCCTGAGACAAAATGTAACAACAACAACAACAAACAGTTGGGTAACCTTTTTGAAGTGGATATACTCCTCTTTCTGTGTTTTCTGAATCTCCTTAAATTTTGATTGGCTTTAGATTTGAAAGCAGTTGGCAGACAGTCAAAATTTAAAATTGATGAAGTACAATTGGTCTGTTCATGGGATGCTTGGAAAAGAAAATAATGATCTTTCAGACAAAAATGTTCTGAGGAAGCTAAGCTTCCATGTCAACAGATAAGAAAGCAAACAGTGGTACTGAAATGACTGGAACAAACAGTATTTAAAGAAGGTTTTGTCCTGGAGGAATTATAGAAAATTCAGAGGGCTCTGTACTTGGTGATCTTTAGGATATCCTTTTATGCTCCCAGGACATGCTGGCAGTACAACAAAGGCCAGGGGTCATACCTAATTTGTATAAATTGCCTTAGTCCAGAGAGGAGACCTGAAAATCTGCAGCTCACAGCATAGAAGAATGATATGCCCTGTATTGATCCAAAAATTTTTAAATGTCAGACCTAATTAGCACAGTCCTTTAGACCACCCCCCACCAAAAAAAAAAAAAAAAGGGGGGGAAAAAACCCAACACCAAAACACCAAAACCCACCAAAGCACTGTTGAGGTGGCTTTGACTTGTGGACAAATTCAAGAAGGCACATAAAATACATGTAAGTCAGCCTCCCCTTGGTAAGATGTGGGGCAGTGCTGAATCACTCTGTGTCTATCATTTACTGCCCTCCCTGAAAGAAAAGCAGTGAACTTAACGGGATGGCTGCTGGGTTCTGGCTCAGCAAAGTGCTTGGCTTCCTAATCTCCCCTGGGTCCTGAGGGCAACCTGTGAGATGCTAGGAGATTGAAGAAGCTCAAGGCTCCTGCAGTACTGGGGCTTGAATTTGTTAATCAAATTTGATCTACTTTTGGACCTGAATGACATGTTGTTGTTGATGTTAGAGCAGAGAAAAGTGTCACAGACAGAGAAACTAGAGGTGTGTAACAACACCACTCAAACTCTCAGCTGTCTGAGCATTCAGAAGATTTGTCCTGTCTGCAATAACAAGATCTGGTGATCAGTGGGACCAGTGTGAGAGAAGGTAAATATAAGGAAGAAATTTTTTTGTGAGAGTGGTGAGACCCTGCAACATGTTGCCCAAAGAAACTGTGGATGCCCCATCGCTGGAACCATTCAATGTCATTTCACAGGGCTTTGAGCAATCTGATCTAGTGAAAAATGTCCAAGTCCATCCTGTATAAGGGACGGATTTCTGAAGGTCCCTTACAACCCAAACTGTTCTATGATTTTTCTGTGTTGGATGATGAACTCCGTGGTACCTTATGGGGAAGGTTTTGTGACATAGGGTTACACCTCTTTGGCAAATCCAAGCCACTTATTGGCACCTGGCAAACAATAAAGGAGTAATTCCTGGAGTAAAAGTGGCACTAATAGCTCCCTTTCCCTTTCCTGGCATTGCCTGTTGTTAAAAAAGAAGACTTCAATTTATAAGCCTAGTCCAGGTGAATCAAAGTCCCTTTTGATCAGCCAAGTAACAGCTCACAGCCAGTATGCTGTGCCAAAGTCTGGCTTTCCTTCAGCAGGAAAGGAGGAGCAGGGACAGGATCAAGTAAGGGATCCATTTTTATGGATTTATTGGTTGTCTGCTGGAATCATTTGAACAGGTTGGGGCAGTAAAGAGAAGGCAGCCGGCAGTGTGTGTGGAGCGTGGGGAACTGGGGAGCAGATGGAAAATCGGCGACTAATAGGCATCTTCATCTTTCTCACTCTGTTTTCTTTCCAGTGGTGCCCAGATAGGGGACAAATCTTCCCATAAACACTAATCCTTTAGAAAGTGCTCAAGTACTGCTATTACTTAACTTCCTGATTAGTAGCAATCACCACCTGCTACTTCTGCTCCACATTGTCCAGCATAATGGAAATGTTCATTTCCCTGGCTGTGAAAAAGTAATAGACGGGGAGTCCCTCTTCCCTGTTTAGGAAAAAAGAGCAACAGTCCCTCCTTTTCTCCTAACTAATCCCAGACCATTTATCCAAGAAAATAAAATTTTATTTATAGCTGGATAAGGCAGATTATGCTCACTAAAAAAAAAAAAAAAAAAAAAAAAACCAAAAACCCAAACAAACCAAAACCAAAACAACAAAAAACCCAAATCACAAAAGCAATCATTCTGATTTCTTTGAACTAATTAAGGGTTCCTGCTGCAGGGCTTTTTTATTGCCTGACTATGGCTTTGAGATCCCACAAAGCACCAAGCAAAGACAATATATTCAATATTTTTGACAATTCAAACATGCAAAGACTTTGCAAATACTTCTGCTTTCTTCGAACCTTACAAGCTGAAGCTGCCAAGACAGTTGCACATGTTGCCTTGAAACATAGCTGTTGAAACAGTCTCCTTTGATCCAAATTCTTCCATGTTTATAGCTAGAGCAAGAGAAAGTATTATAGGATTTTCTTAGCACAGACTGAAAATCATAAAAAGAATGCAAAACCCGAAAAGTGCATTTGTCATGAGCGGGCATAACTTTTGAAATGTCAGTTAAAAGGAGACAACCCATGAATAGACTATGAGGATTTTCAGACTTTCTATTTCCCTAAAGTCCTCTTTTGTTTTACACTGGGAGTGGTGGTGTCCCTTCCTAGAGAAGCACAGGCAGGCAGTAGATTAGTCCTTATTTAGATGGTAAGTTCCAGCCTATTTGAATTGTATTAAGCATTCTCCTTACTTCTGTGGGATTTGTCATAAATCTTGAGTAAATATACTTAGCACAATCTCAAAGACTGAAGTTTTGATTTCTCAGAGGGCTCAAATCTTTCAGCCTTAAAACTTCTCTTGTTTAAAAGAGATAAAGCAAAAGAATCTACTTGTCAAAACAAACAAGGGCTAAAAAACCCTCAGTACAACCCTAGACTTTATCTCAATGGGAAGTGGCACTCATTCGGGGCTATTCCATAGCATTCTTTGCCCAGGAGTGAAGTCTATTATAGGAATTAGTACTGCCCCTTAAAATGGTAGCATCACTAAGAAGCAAATGAATCCTACTCTCTTTCCCTCTCTCTTCCTATCCATTCTCCTCCTTCTAAACAGTATTCAAAGATTTGTTCAAAGGTCTTCATCCTATCTTTGTTGCCATGGTCTCTCACAGAGTTGAAACAACATTTTCAAAACTAATGCCTGCTCTAAATGCATTGTTGTTGGGATGCTGAGTCAGTGCTCTGCTGAAAGAAAGAGAATCTTTGAAAATCAGTTTTAACATTCAACTAACCTGAATGGGAAAAAGCAAGATGTCTATATGTTACTAGACAGAAGTAAAACTTTTCAGGGGTGAGATGCCTTATATTTTGGAAAGAAAACCAAACTGTCTCAAGGTGTTTTTTTGTTTTTGTTTTTTTTTCTGTCAGCTGTGCTGATTTTACTCCTTCTTTTTATTCATACCAGATCTGAGAAAGACAATTGTTCTTCAGAAGGGAAAAAAAACCCACAGAAGAATCCTGTTGATTAACACACACCTCCCCCCCAACTAAATCCTTGCTGTGGGAGTGACAGAGGATGCTTGGTATGCAGTTGTGACAGGCAGGGCTAGTTTTGGCAAGGTTGAAATGAGCAGGGGGAAATGATGAAGAAGCACCATTATTTCTAAGGGAACTAACATGATATTTTGCTTGTATTCAGCTTCTGTGTTTGCCTCTCTTGTTTAACTACTTGCACATTCTTTGAAATAAGGTCCATCTCTAGCACACATATTTGTACAGCACAAAGGGAAACAAGTTTACTTTTCTAATTCAAACTTTTAAGCTTTATTATATAAACGAGAACATCTATTTGCTATGTAAATTAAAGCACTGCACACTCTGTACACACACACACTTCAAGGAAAGACAATCTTTGTCACAGACTTGCTTACATCAACTTTAAATTGTTTTTATATGCCTGGCTTCAATTTTTTTGAGATCTTTTGAACATCTGTCCTTAGCCCGTGGTCTGGCATGGCATTCTGTATATTTGTTCATTATTCCCAGGGGAGGAATTGACATGAAAATTCTGTTGGTCTAATTATATGCCTCAGCTAGAAAAACAATTCATCTGTCCACAGCAAATTTCACCTTTATGAAACAGATGATGATTTTGCCAGAAACTTTCTGGACATTGTAACAACTGAAGGTTTTACAGCCCACATTTGTAATATGGGTCATAAACTGAATGGAAGTGGGAAAAAAAAAAAACAAAAAAAACCTTAGATCATTACAGTGCTTCTGAAAACAACCCTTCATCTTCAGGGGAAAAAAAAAAATCACAGTTTAATGAGGGAAGATGTTTGAAACCGCTTATTAGGGGTAAAATGTAGCCTTTCCTGCTACTTGTATCTCCTGGAGTCAGGGAGTTCAGGTTGTGAATGAGGGAACAGCTCAACAAAGATCTGAAAACAGCATGTCGTGGGTCTCTGAGATACATGTGGGACTGAATACTGGAAGTGTTTCAGGGGGACAGGTTGCAGAAAGAAGAATAAATGGGCTGAGAGTTCTTCGTATAACTTAAACATCATGAGTGGGGAAGTGCATTCACAAAATGGGAATGGTAAAGATCTTCCCAATCTTCCATCCTATAGGATGAAGATGGACACACCAAAACAGAGCTGGTGATCCTGGGGTTTGCAGTTTTAAAAGTTGTCCACATTTTGGAAGGTTTAAAGGTATTTCTAAAGAGATGAACACAGACTGCATTGTGTGTACACTTCTCCTGCTCCTTTCTCCCACCTTTCTCTGCGACCATGTCACTTTTTTTCCCCCATTATTTTAATTCACATAACTCTCCCCTTTTCACTTCTAAAATCTTTCTTTTCTTTTGAACTTATTAATTTTCTTTTTCTTTCAGTGCTCCTTGCTCATAATTTTCTAATTTTCACTAAACTTTGCTTTTCCATGTCCTCCTAAATTCCACACTCCCAAAACTTTCATATTCCCCTTTTCTAGTCTGCTATTGCTTTACAGTCTTTTAAAACATTGTTTATATACTGTTGCTGGGGTTTCCATTGCCTTTTTAAGGCTTTCTCTATATATTTGCATTCCCCAATCAGCCATATCAACCCATGTGTCCTATTGCTTATTTTACCAAGCACTCTTCCTCCTAATCAGCATCATAACCTGAAATCCATTTCTCCAACTAATTTCCCTTTTGGATACCAGCACTATACATCTGCATTAATCTTTTCACTTTCTGTGGCTTGAATCCTTCTAGGTTCATCTATTTACTGCCCAATACACTCATCTTCTAATGAGTACATTCTCTGAGCTCTTCAGTATGTATTTCATTATCCTTATCTTCTTCCTACATGGACTGCTCTTTATTTCTCCCAATTTAACTAAAACAGTCCCTCCTTTTAGCACCCATCAGAGTGGCATCAGAGAGCCTAACGACAAGCACGAAAGAGAGAGCACCCTCTGCTTGCCAGCCTGGGCTTCTCTTGACATGTTACTTCCTCACAGCTTGTGGACTGTGGAAATTGTTTTCCTATGGACTTGTTTTCCTATGGAAATTGTATTTTCCCTAATGATCCATGAGTGGGATTCACAGAGCCACGGGCAGAGAAGGGCAGTGCAAGAGGCACTGCCCGCCCAACGAGCTTCAGCTTTCACTGCTGATGGGTTGCACCAGAAGAGGAAGAGTCATCCTCGTCCCCATCCTTACAGCACAGGTGGCTCTGCCCTCTTCTCTTCCTCGGGGAGATTCACCCACTGCCGCCGCACAACCTTTGGCACAAAGCGAGGCAGGATTTGGCCCCACATCAAAGACCTCACCAATGTGTCCTAGAGTTAGCAGGAGTGTCTGTCTGTGCTGGGGAAGGGCTAAGAGCTAGAATAGCAAGGGTATTTCAGGTCAGGCCTGAGGCGAATTAGCAGACAAGTTGTGAAGCTTACACAACATGTGGCCACATTATGTGTGGCTCCAGTCAGCGCTAATAGCCTGTCATTGAGCTCCACGTTTAAACAATTTGAGCAAACAGCAAACAGAGGATGGGAGGAGGGAAAAAGACCTTCGAGGAATAAGCAGGATCAGGCTACTTAGTACACTTGACAAGCAAATATTGCAGAGGTGAGGATAACGGAGTATCTATCAGGTAGTTAGAGACGAGACCCAATTCCTACCATGCAAAAGTAACACAATACAAAACCAAAAATATACAACTTGCCCAATTTTAAAATTTACTTGGCCAGCAGATTTTTTAAGCTACATTGGAAACCAGTTATTTGTTTAGGCTGTATCTGATCATGTGCATTATAAGAGAGAAAAAATAAAACATATATGGATTTGGTTTAGCAGCAAGGAAACCAAAAAAGGGGGAAACAGAAGGAAAAAGAAAAAAACAGTTTTAGTAACAACAAAGAGTAAAGTTCAACCGCATCCATATAAATAACGTTGATATTAGTGTTGGGAAGTAAATATAAAACACTTTATAACAGAATTTAGAAACCATACTGCACTGTTTAATATGAAAATAATAGCCTTTCGAGCCAGTACTGTTAGAGTACTTACTTCATCCAGTGCAGAACTGGCTAAGAAACCATCCACTCTACCATGGGAATGCTTAGCTCAGTATCTGGTAGGTTGCCAGCCATTTAAAATGTTTTTGTGTTGGTGTGTGATTGTTCCCATGAGCACTGACGGTAAGGGTTGACATTAATTAAAATACTAAGTCATCAGAGCATGCATTGTGGGGAGAGAAAGAATGGGCTGGATTCAATTGTCTTCAAGGTTTCTCCAGCCTTCAACATTTTTCTCTTAGCTGTATCATACATGCCAAATATCCTTTTAGCTGAGGTGTAACAATGTAAACAGGCTATCTCCATAAATATAATCTTTTTAAGTTTTTCACATAGTTCCATTTAACTGATTAGAGGACAGTCATTAAAATCAGCTAATCATGTAATGTGGCTGTGTTCTGAATGCTAAACAAAATGCCTCAGTGAAAGAGGATTTTAAAACAGTGTCTGCTTCTCAATTTGTTTCTACTGTATATTCAATGGCACACAATACAGTATGAATTCTGGGCCTTATCCTCGTTAACCTCAAAACTCATTATCTCATATAAAAACAGGCCCTTTCCATAGAGTATGTTGCAAAAACTATGAAAAAAAGAAACTAGAGATGTATTTTCGCACACACTCTGGAAACGTGAATGTGTGAAATTAAACCAGAATAGCATAAAATCCCGAGTAAGACTCACTGATAAAATAATTTTTGCATAATTCAGATAGAACAGTTATCCTTTTTAATGTCTCTCATTTTATTAAACAATTACTCAAGATCCAGATCTTCAAACGCACACAATCAGGAAAAAGTCACTTAACATCTAGAGTCTGCAAAACGTCCCCTCAAAAATGAGTAAAATGAGTAAAGAGGCTGAGTTCTTCTACTCCCATCCATTCAGCAAGCCTCTGTTTTATTCTCCTGGCAGGAGCTGAATACTTCGGAGAGCAAAAACGCAAGACCAAGTTTATTCTACATATAACATGATTGATACACTAAGAATAAAGACTTCTGGCTTGACCAATGTGAAGAAGCAAGCTGAGCCTTCATAAATGCAATGGGACATTTTCACAGTAAGCAATATATACCGTAAAGGAGACTGCTGGTCCTGACGCAAAAGATAGAGCAACCCTTTCTATATTTAAATCACTTTTGCTCCTCTGGATCAGAAGCCATGTGAATCTGCAACTTTGGGTCACCTCGATCTTGGCGAAGACCAAAATCTAAATGAAGTATGTGAAACCAGTTATCATCCCAGCTCATCCACCAGCACACAGCACAGTGCCTCCCATCACACCAGGGGGCTGCGTAAGAGAAATGCTCTTCTCTGAATATGTGCAACCACCATTGTGCTTTGCACATATAAACACTGCTCCTTTACCTGGTTTGTGGACAGACACAGACCTTCTCTGCCGTCCTGGCATCAAACAAGGGGAAGGGGTTTTAGACCACCACAGACAGATTTCTCTGATGGCAAACCCTGGAATATGGGAATGCTCTTCGGCTTTTTGGTGTAAACGTGCTCTGAATAATCTTCTCATATAAATAAACTATCTGGACTTGGAGTCATTCAGCAGCTTATCTATGTAATACAGAAGAGCCAGAGCAGGCAATGGAGGTCCTTGTCCTTGTACATGAGGACAGGAGACCTAACCTCCTCCTGAGGCTTCAGTGGAGCCATCTGTGGACACGAGATTAAAAGGCTTTGGGTGCTTTAAAATTAATCTTTTTTTTTTTTTTTTTTTTAACTCTTGGCCCTAGTTTGGGAGTTTTTTTTTTAAATTTTTTTTTTTTTTTTCTGGTGGAGTTGCTTTTTCAGGGTGGTGGTGTTTTTCTGTTTGTTTCCTTTTAAAGGACAGGCAGGCAATGCCCAGCGAGCGCCACCAGCCCCTCGCCAAGGGCTCCACAAAGCCAGAGTGCCCGAGCGCAGACTCCCAGCTCAGCCTGCCCGTGGCGGTGCATCGATAAAGCGGGGCCCGCAGCTTCTCTGCGCCCCATCGAGAGCCGCGGGGAGCCGGAGTACCGCGCACAGGGTCCGGCCGGAGGGCACGGGGAAGACGGGCGGTGAGGCCATCGCTGCGGAGGCCGAGGCCGCGCTGCTGCAGCTCCCCAGAGCTCGCTGTCCCGCCGGTGCCCGCGGTGCCCCGGGAGCCGGGAGGGGCCCGCCGTGCCCCGCGGCGGCGGGCGGTCGGAAGCGGCAGCGGCGGCCCCGGTAATCCGCGGGGCCGCGGCGCGGCGAGTGGGTGGTCCGGGCGGCCGGAGGCGCGGGCTGTCCCCCTGCCCCGGCGCCGGGCCCGGCCCGCTCCCGCTCCCGCAGCTGGGCCGGAGGCGGCCCGCAGACCGCTCTCGGCACATTTCTTCATTTCTCACTTGAGTGCCCTTCTTTAGTTCCCTTTCAACTGCCCACTTTATATCGGCTTCATTACACCACCGCTCCATTTGTGATGTAAATCGGGAAACTCAGGGAAGTTTTTCTTTTGGCCTTGTCTACGGAAGAATACCGAGAGGTATTCAAAACGTATTAACACAAATCAATGGCACCAATAAAAGCAAAATCTCCTTAGCAACATAATCTTGATTGCAAAAGGAGAACTGAGAGCATTTAGCAGAACAGTGGCCCACATGGAATACGCATTTGTCTAGAAGAATGCAGCACAAAGCCTAAAAGAGAGATGCTGAAAAAATCCAAAATTAACTCACACTGAACAGTTACTCTTTTTTTCAAAAGTACACAATTGGCTACATTAAATCTATCGTGCGCTTTTCTGCTCAGCAACATTGTATCTACCGCTTTGCAAGGCCACATTACAACACCGGAATGCTTCACAGCGCCGGGCAGGAGCACCCCTCCCCACCCGCACGCTGGGACATGAGCATGCCTAACACACCTCTCATACATGCTAGAGACATTATACACACGCACATTATAAAGAGACTGTCAAGACTTCCATACTACAGTAACCAACGAGCTTAAAACATTCCATGCAAGGAAAAGCTGCCGGCTGATGAGAACCAAGGCCATCCTCGGCATGGCGGAGAGTGAGACTTAATTTTTGTTCATAAGGTTCAGGTTAACCAGCATTTCATACTGAATGGTCTGAAAAACATGTGAACTGCATGGATAGGAATGATTCCTTTCTGAATAGGTGGCATCTGCCTCAACTAGACGGAAACCCTATCTTGTTTGAGAGCACACGTGAATAAAAGTTTCAAAAAAAGACACAGCTTCAAAATCACCATTCAACCATAATGATAGCACATTTAATAAATCCTACCATCATTAGGGCTTGAAAAGCTTAAAGAACTCCAAATGTGGACTTAATGAAAAGCCAGTTTGAAACACTTAGAGCAGGCAATGCCTGTAATTTGCTAACTCCAGTCCTAGAGTCACCTAAATTACCCAAAATTATTTTCTCTCTTTTCTCTCCCCTCTCACCCCCCCCCCCCCTCCCTTAGGCTAAAAATATCAACTGGAAGTAAGATGAGATCACTGCAGAATACAGCAGTTTCTCATGTTTTTCCTTCTCTTCCTATCCCTACCACACCCTCCCCCCAACACAGATGAAAAACTGTAAGGCTCAGAAGATAGGTTAAACAATTATTTTATTAGTGTATAATACATACAACTTAAGAAATGCTTTTAAAAAAGTTATATTGGAGTCCTTTCCATTTCTGGGTCAGGTCAGGAAAAACCAATGTCGATGTATTAAATAATATTCTACAATTCAATAACAGATTAACCTCAGTAATTTAGCAGACATGGTTAAATATTCTTAAATATTCATATATACAATTGTGCAGTCTTAAAAAAGTCCTTTTATTCCTATCTTCTCCTCCCAAAGCTGTGCACCCTGTAAACACAGTGCTGGCTTCTAAGCTTTGAGTCTCTCACCTGGATTTAGGATACTTGAAGAGGAATGTTATAATAGTGGAAATCACAGCAAACCTATCTTTCTAAACTCTTTGTGAGAGGAGAGATGCCCAACAGGCAAAATTAACATCACGTCTCTCTGTAAGTAGCAGCTTCTTTAATCTCCAGTTTTAGGTTAAATTATTGCTTACACGTTTTCTGCTTGAAATGGATTTCTAACATACTCCAAAATATTGGGTTTTAAGTTTTCCCTCTTGATGGCAACGTCTTTTCAGTGACTTATTGACAATTACTGCTTCATACATTTAACAGGTCTTTCCTAAGCACAAGCAGTCCAGTGCAATTCTCTGCAAATTTTTTTAATGCAACATGAGTTACACAGGTCTAATTTAGCACACAACACTTAGGCACTGTTTTGTAGTTTACTACTCTCTTTCAAATTTATGTTTGGAATGAGTTCATATTCTGATTGCCAGACTCCATCCTTTATGAAAACAAGGATCTGGGTCACACTTTTCAAATCAGGAATTACTTCATATTCCCTGTTATCTCACTGAACCAAACTGTTCATTGACAACATTAACCAGTAGGTACACTGCATATCCTCACAAGTCAGAAAGCCTATTGCTAGCATAAAAGGATCAGAGATACACACTTGGAGTGGATGAGTTAGATATTTATATCAGCACAATGAAACCAGTTTAAACATACAGCCACTAAAAATATCAGTTACGTTGCATCAGAATATGACTTTTTGAAACATTTCTATGCATGACTTTAAAAATGTATTCATAAACCTAAAATGCTGTAACAAAAAAAAAAAGTTTTCAGCTGACTACTAAGTCCAGTTTTCAACATGAGGCAAAGTAAATTTCATTTGTTAAGCTATAAATGAGGAGCAAACAAGAAAAAAGCATGTTTCAATAAACATTATAAAAATGTATTTGTTCTCACAAAGTGAGCATTTGTCAATGGTTCCCTTCTAAATAAAAACTAAAATTAACTACAAAAGTCTTACTTACCTGAACATAAATTTTACTAACTGGATCCTACTTGTGAGCCTTAGATATACTGTCACATGACAGGAGCTGTCTGGACAGGTCAAGAATTTTCTTTGGAAACAATTAGTCATGCATTACAGGCTCCAGTTTAGGAAAAGACTGTTCTGCACTCAGCACAGCTCTCATCAGCAATTCCACTTGGGTCTGGCTATTTTAAATGAAGAGATGCTGAGTTCAGAAGGAAGCTTACCTTCTGCATTATTATTCTGTATGATAGCAGAATTGTCTATCAACTAGAGCATAACCAAAATAAATCAATCACACACCAAAATAAAAAAGCGAACAGAAGTTAATACACAGTCTACATAATTACTAAAATGGACTGCTAGCTTTTGCTTAACTTGCATCATTCAATACCATTTCATTCAGTTCAAAACTATTTTCTGCCATACTCACAGAACTCTAAACCTAATCCCCAAATCCAATCTTTTGAGTGCTGCTTCTCCTAATTCCTATGTTTCACCTTTTGCCTTACTAAATTGTTCCTAATGGTCTGTTGTATTTTGAAGAGCCAAGCATTTATGAATCCTTTTTCAAGAAAATAAATATTAATGAAATATTAATGAGCTAGACAAACCAGAAGACTTTTTTTAAAGGATCAACTTCCATGAAAGCAGTAAAATACAGTATTATGAAATGTGTATATTACCCAGGTGTTATATGGTAGGGATACATATATACATCAGCACAAGTGTCAACATATGACCTTTCATGCAAGGAATCAGGGAGTTTTATTTTTCAAATATGTTTTTTAATTCAGCCTATACTGACTGATACATCAGAAAGATGAAAATTCAAAAAGTAATGAACTGCAAAGTACTGTTACCAACAAAACAGTCCAAATGGATACCTAATGAAGAATAAATGCATGGTTTAAGCAGCAACTTTTTTCACTTCTAGAGTACTTCGCCCCTTGAAATTATTCTACTTTTTAAGAAGAATGATACTGTTTTCTTAGTACACCAGTATCCCCTGATTCACCCAGCCTACAGAGAAAACTTTACAAAGAATAAACACAGGAATTAAGAAGGTAGCACCATTAGAAATAATCACTCCATCCAAATCAGAAAAAAACCCCTTCATTTATCCTTATCCAACATTGACATTCAGCAGCCTAGTAATACAGGGTAAAAGAAGTTCTCATAACTTTATATTGATAACATTCATAATGGTCATGCATATTACAATCAAGTTTCTAGGGTGACATTTGCAAAGTAAGCCTTCATGCAGACAGGCATTCAGCTCATTAATTCCAAGCTCGTATTTCCTATTAGTCCCTGAGAAGTTAATATTTCTACCTACAATATGGCTATTAAAGGCATTATAATGATCATACACTTAGCTGTTTGTCATGGAAATGCAACGTGGCTATCGGGAGAAGCAGAGAAATTACAGCAAATTAGCAGTGATGAATACAGATTTCTGAAATGCTTTCTTTTCATAAGCAAGGTTGCTGAAGAGCAACACAAATGATTTTAGTCACAGGTACAAAACTAGCCAGCACCACTTATCCTTAATAAGTCACTACTTATGAATCCAAGACATTTGAGGCTCTGAGACCTCTCTAATTGAGTGTTTCCTTTACACAAAATCATCTGGATTTTGACCTAATGTAGGGTCATCATGATCCTTGTTTTAATTATTCAACAGCAGTGCTGGGAGAACTTAAAAGAACCACGGATTTTCTTTGCTTAACACGTCTTTCACCTCTTCAATTAAAGTGATCTTTTTAAACTGTTCAGAATTCAAATGGGGTTTTTGGTGGACAATTTGCATTATTGCCAGCTGCTCAAAACCCATAAACTAGGGCTCCAAAACAAGGGGACCAATTTAAAATTAAGACTTTGGGGTGGAGGGGGTGGAGGGAAGGGAAAGTTCTTTTTCCTTGGCTCCTGGCTTCTAAGCAGTTATAGATTATATTTTAAAGCTCTTCCCACAATCTTTGGGGCTAAATAATGACTTTCAGAAAACAAATAAATTAAAACTGACTTTTAAGTAAGCCTGTGTTGGAGAGACAGTGTATTACATTTAAATATCATGGTCTTGAGAATTACAAAAACGTATCATTTAACAAATTGATTTAGAGATTATAATTTACATCTAAGTACTGTAAAAAGTTTTTACAAACTATTTTTCTTGGGTTTACGTATCATGGGAAATTTTGGATCTGCATAAATAGTTTATTAAAATTACTCTTACTGACCTATTACAAAAAATTTACTGACTTCCTGTATCTCCATAAACATTTTCATTTCTGGTGAAGTTTGTCAATCCCAATATAAACTTCAAGTCACAACTATTTAACAACAGATGAGCTCTTCACATAGGGTCAGAGAGGAAGTCCTTCTCCCTCAGAACTTATTTCCACCTATGGCTAAAAAATTTAAAATAATTTGTTTCTATTATATTACAGTAAGTAAGAAATCTTTATTCACCAGCTAAAGGCAACTATATCTAAAACTAATAATTAGCTCTCACAGGGATTCATTGATGCCTTCACCATTAGTTCAGCAGTCTAAGGATGAAACAGGCATAACTTGATTATTATCAACTTGATACCTAACTTAACTGTTCAAGGAAATTTTAAATAGATAAGATTATTTGTAGGAACTGCTGAGTTGCAAGAAGCTAAACAAGTTAGTATAATGTAACAGTTATTTTAGCAAAGAGTAGGCTGTGTCCTGGAAGTCCTACTATAGCTTCTGGTCTGCTCAAACTGTGCAATTTTGTTCTTTGCCAAGTGACAAAAAGGTAATATATGTCTTCTCACTAGCAATCAAAATAAATAGATTTAGTATTTCAGAAGCAACATCAAAAGAAAATCCTGACAACTGCCGCAGGCATTAAACAGTTGATTAAAGCTCCTGCCATCTTCAATTTCCATCACTGTAATTAATGAATTGAAAGGGATTGTATGAAAATGTTTTATAACCTTCTTACTAGGTGAGTGTACTACTTCTTCACGAGAGTACCACTTCTGAGATAATATTCATCTCTCAATACAGGCATTTTCTCAAATTTCCTGATTATATTTTAAGTCAGAGACATTGTATTAATAAAATACCCAAAATACTTTTTGAGGGCGTAAGTCTGGCCTCCTTACAAAGGGATTTAACTTTTTAGTTGCTCAGAGCTCTACTTTGGATCTCTATATTATTTCTTAAAGAGAAAGTCACAGCTATAATATAGAAATGTCTGCCAACCAAGCCTATGACTGCTGATGCACCCAGAAGTAGAAAGGATCTTAAGCATCACTACTGTTGATGTGGAAGCTTTACTAATGGGATACTCTGTAAACCTGTAAGCCACACTCTGTTCACTGCTCTGGTCTCAGCACAAATCACACCTGAAACAGCTTTACTGGCACTGGGTTTGGGTGCTGCTGGCAAGGTAGCTGTGGAAGTGGACAGAACACGCTATGGGAAGTCTGAGTAGTAAACTAAGACAAATAGCTGCTACGAACATATCACAAGCCATATCCTTCACTAGAGTGGAGGGATAGATTTCCACATCAGTGGAAAACTGCATCCATGACACAAATTATCTCTATTGTCAAATGAAATTTTTTACAAAATCTAGGCCTCATATGATCCAATATTCATTTTATTGAAAACTGACACAAAAGAAATAAATTATATTTCTGGCCATAGGTATTTATCACCAGTTATCACTTCTGTTCAATTCCAACCTCTCCTCTGCACCGCCAACCTCCCCTATCTCTGCTGCCATCAACGTTAGCTTTCTGTCCTCCTGCAGGCTGAAACTAGACCGAGGTTATGATTAATACTTTTGGGTGAGAGGAGTGCAGCAGACCCAGATTTGTACTGAAGAAGAGGTTGGAATTGATTTTTAGAAAATGATAAGCAGCTACTTTGTAGAGAAACCATGGGTGGCACTCAGAAGACTGAGGCCAGCACAGAACTGGGATTTGTTAATTAAAAATCATATTAAGTCAAAGGAACACCCTTGTAGGTTCGTATGAAAAGCATAGCTGAGCCATTCTCAAAGTGAACCGTAGGAATCCACAGATGAAAGCTATGCAAAGGATGAATTTTGGGAACAGATACAGAAGGCTTAAATTTAAGAAAACTTAAAACTTTCTAGAACACTCACACTATGAACAATTTAGGAATATAATACTCACTAGGGAATATTTTACAGAGAATAAATATTTTGAAGACATAGAAAAATAGTTCACAGCATCAAGGTATCTGTAATATGTTACCTTGAAATAAAACTTGTATTTAAAAGATTAAAAAGAGAAGACTATTCTTGTAGTGGTATCAACTCTTCATTCATACAAATATTAAGCAGAGTACATCTTTTTTTTTTTTAATATATTCACATTATTGCTTGCTAACACAAATGTACAACGAACATGTTCTTAACTTACATCAATTTTGTGTACAGTAATTTTAGATACCTAATTCTGCAGTATGAGAGCTGCAAGTAAAAAACCCCAAAAGCTACACGTGAAGATAAGTAAAACAAAAGTATAATCAGAAGAAATGAAATACAACTGCCCTGACCCAAGCATACATCATATATCCAGTAAAAAAAGTCTTATACTTGTGCAGAAAATAAGCTTTGTAAACCAAAATGAGCAGAAGAAAGGGTACAATAAATAACTGCCTAACACATTTACGCATACACTGTTGCCTAGTGCACCCTGCTTTGATTGCTTTAATTCATGGATTTGCAACTGGAACTGCACTGTTCAAGAATTCAGTAACTTTTTTTCCCTGTGTATGTGGCTTTAAATAAACAAAAACAACCAGGAAAGGTTTCCTTGAGCAACTAAATTTTACTAAAACAAGTCCTTCTGCACCCCTGTGTACAAGATCTGGTAAACAGTATGAATAAAGCTGGCACATGGCAACTGACTGAATTAAAACAGCTACATTATAACATGAAATAATAATATACTTTTGTGATCTTGAGTTCCATTAACCAGATGCACGCAATGCTCTCAGTGATTCTTCTAGTCTGAGTTAAATAATTCCACTTGGCTGCCTCATTTTTTAAATTTTTTTAAGTCAAACTTTTTCAGAACCAGTTGACAGGACTTCTTCATGAAAAGCATAGCGATTTCTACTAACAATATCTGGGTTTCAAAAAGAACTTTGTCTCCTTCTTTGCTGGAAGAGACTAGTCAATATCCCAAAAAGAAATAAAAGTATTTACAATTGACTAGTCACTGACAGAAGGGTCCAAATATCTTAGAAGGAACTTCAGCAACTTCAGAATGACTAAAGGAATTTACACAATGTACAGTCAACCAGTTGTATCATATAGGGATAAAAAAATACCTGTTCACATGTATATCATTTTCAGCTGTGTATTTATAGTAATATATATATGTACACACACGCGCGCACACATATAAAAGACTCCTTTGAAAATCAAGATACATTAATAAACAGAAGTAGCAAAAGTAAAAATAACTTAAGTGTAATTAACAGTTGTATGAAATTACTTTGCAGAGTCTGACCAAATACAATTAGAACATACTCTTATTTTAAAAAAACACAAAAAAACCAACTAACCAACCAAAAATAAACCAAAACAAACAAACATGAAAACCCAAAACAAACAAACAAAAACCAAATGAAACCACCACAAGATTCTGTAGAACCAAAGTTATGTCACTACCAGGAGAGCACCAAGCAAGGCACCATTGGAAAGACAACATACTTGAATAAGTCTCTATAAATAAATCGAATGCTAATCTGGTCGAAAAATCGGTGTCTTTGGTAAAAATTCTATAAGGATGACCTGCATAAAAAGAAAACAAATACGTATTAAAGACAGCAGCAATTCTATTATCTATCACAATTATAATTCACATGGTTTTGTTTTTTTAGTATATCAAGTCGTGATGAAAAACAAAAATCATGGCATTTGTCTCAGGTAGGAGATCATTAGAAAAGTCATGTATGATAATTGGTTTAGAGTTGAAAACTAATACTCAAAGAATAAAATTCAGCTGGAAAAGTTTGCCTACTCATATGAAACACACAAATTGAAGTAAGCTAATTATGTTAAAGAATTATTATGCAATAATTTATTTATCAGGAAAAAATTACAAAAGCGATAAATGCATTCCTTAAAAAAATAAAAAAACCTCCTGAATGCACAATACATGAAAAGTTAGTTTTCAATTGCAATTTAACTTACTTCAGAATTGTTGCCACTTAATACAGGATTCTAAATCATGACTATAGTTCAATACCTGTATAAAAAAGTGTATCAACTTTTGAAAAGTTCCCATATCTACAAATGTTCAAGTAGTTAACAAGAACTTGACTAATGGTTTTGCATGATTATTCTTATGGTCTCAATTCAAATTTAAACTACATTTTTCTCAGCTATGTACACTATAGGGTCCACTCCAGAACACAAACCAAGTATTTATCCTCTTTAAATAGGAAGCTTGAGAAAATGTCGACTTGTGCACGTTCGTTCTTTGGAGACAGTCATAACACAGCAGCATGATCTGATTTACAAACAAATAAATGCATCTGGTAACATAAATAAGGGTTTTATTTACCTGTAAGGAAAACTCACCTTTTTAAGAAGTTAAAAATTATTTCTCAATATTTGTGATTGAAAGGAGAATACAACTTAGCTGCTTAGAAAATAAAGACATCTATCTCTGGAAGCATACAAAGCCTCAGAAAATAAAAGTAAGTCTCCAATCTTATTTCTAAGACAAGCACTTTTGGAATTACAAATCCCAAAATTATGTGTACAAGTTTATTTTTTGAGATATTCAGAAGTGATTTATTTTCAGAAGTAATGCAAACTGCTCAAAATCCACTGATCACTGACCTGAATCAACCACTGGATTTTGTAGAGAAACCAGGGCTTCTGATTTTCAGGCAAGTTTTTAGAAAGGGAGCAGAAAATAAAGCTGAAGCACTGTGTTTATGTCAAAGGTGTAAGAATTTCTTGTCTTTCTTAATTTAATTAATTATTTATTTAATTTAATATCTACTACAGCGGATTTCAGTTTGGTGAAGCACCAAATTTTGGGTACAAGAGTCTAATTTTAATCATCTGTTTAGTGAAAATAGTGAAAAGTTGAGGATAGGCATCTATTATTTAAAATTAAATCACCATCATATTAGGAGCTGTTTTTAAAGACATGAGCAAATCAGTTCACTGAAATTGAGAAAATGTCACACTGAGTTTTTGTAAAAATTATCTCATCAAGTATACCCAAAGATAATACCCGACATGCCATAAATTGAAAATAAAATCTTTGACCTTTATCCTGTGAAACTATATGCCCATGCATATATTATTACAGTAAGCAGGTCAACTGATTTGAAAATATATATTTGATGGAATGAATATTCATCTGTAAATGTTGCTGGGACATAGTATTTACAAGCTCACATTGTTTTTTTCCAACTGAATCTGCAGAACATTGGGTTTGACAATGTTTCCTGTAGAAAAATAAAGTTTTCAGCAAAATACAAATGCTAAATTTAGGCAAAGATTAAGTCTATTTTCTGAAATTTGATTTATTCCATTTTCAGTCTCACCCATATATCTAATGTAAAAAATTCAGAAGAATAAATTTTACAATAAGTACTTATTCAGTGAACTGAATAGAGCCATTCTGTAAAAAATGCTTTTTTAAGATCTTGTATTTCAGGCAAGAGATAAGATCTAGTGGAGGGACAGGGCAAAGGAGAAGACTAAACGATAATTTTAATATAATTTTGAACTGTTGAATCACATTTAAAAATTTTATGGGCATTATAGCTTTGTTATTTTAAAGAACAGACAAAGCGCTGCGCAATGGAAGATCACAGATAAGCTAGACCTAATGCAGTAGATATTTCTCCAAAGCTAATCTTTATTTTTAAAAACCTAAACTTCCTACAGCCTAGTTACTAAAGCATCAGAAGAAATTGTGGAAATTCTAATGTTATTTACATCTTAGCAGCTTAATTTCATCCATCCTATGTACTTCCAAGATATATAAAAAATGGAAATAAGAACAGCACCAAAAAGAACAAGTTGCAAGCTAAACAAATTGAAATCCTACACAAGACATCATTCACTTTAAACCACACATAACTTCTCCCTGTATATTACCAAGACGGATTTATGGAGTCTCAGCCAAAGACTAAAGTAGATTAAAACTCCAGAGACTGACTTGAAAATATTTTAGTGACACCAATTGGAGATAAAGATACTTTCAAGATAGTTGAGGTAAGGGACAGTTAAAATCTAAAAAAGCTTTAAAGGTTAAAATCTAAAAAAGGAGCTAAAGGTTTCTTAAGCTCCAACAGCTTAGTTGAAAGGTCTTCTTCCATACTTTTGGACTTGATTAGCATTATATAAAATAGCCATATCTGACTTGCTGCGTAACCAAAGTTGTGGTTATTCTTTATACAGCATCTAAAATTTCACACTCCATCAGCACATGTTCAAGCTATTTTATCTTGGCAATTAATTTATTATTTTTCAGAACACAGTGAAGCGTTGTTTTCAAGTCATTCATAACTTTATAAATCAGTCCTGCACATGAAACCATGCATCTGTGAACCGTAGAAAATCCTTGCACTCAGGCGATTAAGCTCCTGACACCTTTACTGATTAATAATCATGAAAAGAATAAGATCAGAAGCAAAATAAATGATCATTTAATAGAGAAACTCACAAAACAGCCCTTTAACTTACATATTCCATCATGTTATTCGTTTCACATTTCCTTTTGCTTAGTCTCCAATGCAAGCACAGCTAGACAAGGAGGAAAGAAAAAGAAGAAAAATGAGCTGTATTTTATTGCAGCACACAGACTAGCCCATTTGTTCACCTTTCATATTTTTCGTTCAACAAAAGCATCTGTTTCCATACTGTGCAATTCAAACTCCAACAGTACGAAGCTGCTCCCTGCGGCACTCACCTTGTGGTATAACCTATTGTTTTCCCATTCTAATAACTTCTCAATCGATCTTCGTGTCTGGAAGACAAATGAGAAAGAATTTTACTCTTGACTGGTTTTAGAAAAACTTTGTTTTGCAGCTGCTTTTGTGTGAAAAGGAGAGAGGTACAGGACAGTGACTGAGTACAAGGTGGTCTGTAGTACGATCAAAACTTGTCTGGTATTAAATAGTATCTAGAACAGAAACAACTTTTTGTGATAGCTGAGTAAGTACCTTCAATCACTTTGGAACAAAAACTGTTGATATGTATGCTCCATGGTTGATATGGCAGTTTTAACTTTAAAATCATAGAAATTTCAAAGTTATCTAAGTATGAAATGCAGGAACACTGTTCCCCCAGGATCAGTGATCTAAATGTACTTCTTCTAAGAGCAGCATATAAATTCACAAATGTTGCAAACTATTTTGCAGTGCTGTAGGTAAAGTGCAAATACACAGCACTCTAAATGAGGATTTTTTGTTACATTTACATCCAGATTTTAGAGAGTGAAAAGGCAAATGCAGAAAGTTACAGTAAATTCCACAAATAAGCATTACTAAGTTTGTGATCTGTATAGAGACCAAACCCAATATTTAGGATTCTAAAGGAAATGTAAACCTGAGTGCAAGGTTTACTGCTTGCGTCATCCATGCTTGACATTTCAGATAGAGAATACTGAACAGCATTTTAAGATTATGCATGCTAGAATTAAAGGACATTCTGTGCTACAAAGTTTCACAGCATTTTGAATATAATTATTCAGTTATATTTACATTTGAGAAATACATACTGACATTTATGGTCATTTGACTGCCAGAATATATATTGCTTAGCTCTAAATGGGATTTGCTACAGACAGTGAATAAAAAGAGGATAATTCATGGTGCCAGGTGTTAAGATGAGACCAACAGAGCTGCAGGTGCAAAAGGACGGAGCAATGACAAGGATCAAATACAACTTAGTGCAGCTGCAGCTTCCTCACAAGGCAGAGAGGGGTCAGGGGAAAGGATAAGAAAGCATCTTGCTGTTATTACTACAAAATACTAATACAGTAAATGAACCTTAACAAACCAAACTAAATGCTGTCATGAGAAACAAAAATGTCTGAGTAAAATAAAAATTAGACAACAAATTGTTCATTTCCCCACAAATATTAACATCTTGGTTTTCAAACATCCTCTAGTTTAATACTGAAGCAGTTGTGGGGAAACACAGCTAAGCATGTATGGTGGTCACATGATTAAAAATTAGATCATTGCTATCAGTATTCATTACAGCAATTTTTTTATTATGTTTTATTTTAAAATCACAAGCCAAGGAATTATCAAAAGGTGGACATACCAGTGACTAATTTATCACATCAATTGGAAATGGAGTATTTTTGGGGTTATTCTTATTATTATGTTTTTAAAGACAGTGCCCTTTAACAATAATCAGTAGACCTCACTTGTTTCTTTGTAAAGATAGCCTTTTAGAGTCTGCTCTCCTTTTAAATGAAAATAGGGCAGCAGTTATGGTCACACTTTTGTTAATTTAGTTGCCAGTCAGCTCCAAATCAAAAGAAAATAAGGCTGCAGAGTGTAATTAACATTCAGTTCAGTCGTTTTGTCCCTTGTCTAGCCCCCAAGCTTTGTTAAAATTGCCATCTGAATGCTGAAGGCTGTAGGGAAATCGATTTGATTCTAATCGCACCATGAAAAGAACATGATCTAACTGCTTTCAGCCCTCCGTAAATCTGTACTAGGTCTTTAGCACAATGCAACTTCCAATTTAAAAAGCACTGAATGTCTCGTCAATGACTTTGTGAAGAAAAAAGAACAAGGAGCAGACATAAAAATTCCAATAGTTGTTTAAGCATTAAAGTTCATTTGCATCACAGCAAACCTGAAAAGGGCTGACCTCTCAAACCGCCTCTCAGGTCTATGAAGTTGTAGCCTTGACAAGCTCACATTGACAGAGCTCATTGACTCTGAAAGGCTACTCTATCAATGGTGAAAAATGGCAATAGGTTCTACTCTGAGCAGGCATCTGCCTGCCCACCCGCTGCTAAACCAATGGCAAAACTGATTCAAAACCTGAATCTACCTTGTAATCTTCCTTTCCAGGACCTTTTAATAATAGATTAAGATCACTATACAATTTAATTTCATTGTTTGCCCTAAAGACTGTGAAAAACATCTAAGCTTTTCAAATTCCAATAAAATTACATCTATATTACAATACATAAATATCAATAAGAAATTGATAGGTACTATTAATTGGTTTATTCAAACAAGAGGACAGCTTAAAGTCATTTGACTAGCATGAGATAAAAATACATGCAGACTCGAGACCATGATTCTTTATCTTTCCAGGGTCTTAAATACTACTTACCCTTCCTATAGTATAATCTGGAATAGTCATAGCTCCCAAACACACCATATTACTAATACAGAAATGTTAATGAAAATTAGACTGTAAAATATTTCTGCAAACCTCAGAGCTTGGAATAAAAAAGAAATTCATTAAACAGCATCACACAATTCACTATAGTAAGTTTTCTTCCTACTTGACAGGTGAAAAAAAGCACTTGCACGTGCAGCTTAATTAATCACTGCTCTTGACATCTCAATGATTTACAGTGAGGAGCAGGTGAGGATATACAAAACCAGAAAGGAACACTTGATTTGAGTGTAGCATTTCCAGCACACTAGGATGACAAGCTTGTATATTCTATCAATGGTGTACAGAAAAACCCATACAGCAAATTATTTGTTAGCCACAACAAAAGCACAAATTAAGTGGAAGAGAGACTTGCTTATTAGGAAGATTTAATACTATCCAGCTTTTCATTTTTTTTTCTTAAAAACCCAGTCCAATATTTGAGCAAAGAAAAAACCTGCAATTCAAGTACACTTTTCAGCATACCAAGGATAAGAAAATATTCTTTGTAACATATTTTATGAAAGAAGCAGAGTCTTCAACACTATCCACAGAATTTTGTGAAATAGACCTCTTCAACTGTCTAGATGCAATGTTTAATGAAATATTTCTTGAAATGATTCTTTAGGGATATTAGTGTCTAACAGTGTCTTTTGAAGAACCAGACTCCCAAAAAACTCTAGCACAGAGTACACTTCCACTATGCTTATCGCTCCTGATTTAGTAAAATAAAGTTTTTCCCTCAAACATGGAAGAAAAAAAAATCTAAGCCTAAATATGAACTTTCCATGCAAAAGCAAGGATAGCATTGAATATATTACCAACTGCAAGACATTTCTGTTACACCTTTGCAGTGTCTATCCAGTTAGCTCCAGATGGAAGTATGATCTGGACAGGAAGGCTGCCTATCAACAGGACTCCTCTGGCAGTGCGTGGCCAGGAACACGCACACTGCACTAAATCGCACTAGCAAATGGGCCAAGGCCCCCTCAAGGCCTGCTGTAAATCAGCGGATGACTGGTACAATATTAAACAAAAGGATCTTACATGACTCCCAAAATGGTGCTAATTTGAGAACCTCCCTTTGTCTTTATTATGTGGGGAAACAACATGGATAGCAACACAGTCCTCCACTAATAATTGTATTTGTAGCTGCTTGGGAAAAACCAAAGACTCTCCCCTATGTGCATTTGATCTTTGACTTCCCATCTGAAAATATACATATGTATATGTTGTGCACTATTAGCCCAATAAATAGCATGAAATTTTCAAACTCCTTTATACAAAGCTTTACCACAATCAACTATTACTGGTTTTGAATATCACCCTGAACAAATACACTTTATGTTTAAATTTCAAAATCTCCCTACAATACTAGGCAGATTTTTGTTAGCTTCCCACATGGCCGGAATTTGTACTATATACTACAGAAAAAAAGTCAATGGATCCTGACAGAGGTTGAAACTAAAGTATCACTATATTCCACTCACTCAAAGAGAGAAATGACAGAAGCAAGAATTTCTATTCATTCTGACTACAAAATTTATACCCAAGTAATTTAGCTATCACCACAAATGGTGAAATAGAAAGTTAGAAGATAACTGAGTCACATATGCTCACTTTCAACACGCCAGAACATCCCCAAGCCAATTTTGAGGCCCATACCGGTACTACAAAAATGCCAAAGCTGTACACAAAGCACACGTAACTGAATGATGTACATCTGTGCTGAGGATGTCCTCATCTTGAACACTACACCTCAAGTAAACCAATATAAACTGCAAATTGCTAAGATTGCCACGTCGCTAAGGAATTCTCCATTTGTAAAGGGAGAAGATCACAAAGGTGAAGCCTGAGTTGATTTCAGATCCTGACATCCTGGACTATCTGCTTTAGTGCACAGTAGTTTGAAAAGGTGTCTGTTCTACTACACAGGTGAACATGGAGATATTGCATAATTTCTCCTATTAGTAGCTAGGATATTTCTTATTTTAGACCACTATAAGGGTGCTCATCCCAGAAGCCACTTCAGCATCCATGCAAGAAAGCAAGTGAAATCTATACTAAACAGAATAAATATCTGGAAATAAATGCAGCAGTCTGGTGCTTTTTACAGGATCTTGAAATAGCCTTGTCCAACAAGACTGCTATGGCTGCATTTTGCCTTACTAGATTGATTACTTTGTGCAGAAAGTGAGTCCAACCTAAAGCACAGATCAAAGCTCCAGATCACACAGAGAGAAATACAATCAACAGAATTATGGAGCAGGACAACTGATGACATCAGGTTGTCTTCATGAAACTTCACATTCTGGAAGACAGCCCTGAAGATTTGTTCTCACACGATCCATAAACTATCTCATTTGTACAGGTCTCAACTGTGGATTGGTACATCACAAAGAGATTAATTTAAAGCTTAGTGAACCAAATCACACCAATTACCAATAGTTGATTCTGGAAAGGTCTCTTCCACCAAACTATTTACTGATAAAAAGAGAAGCTCAGTGTTACTTGACACTACTGCATGTAACACTTTTGAACAGCTAAACTCAAGATGATTCCTCACTTAACCTGGTTGCCTTGATTGTCAAATTCCTGGAGTGTTTAAGAAAGCAGTAAAGCCACTAAACATGTGCAGGATAGAGAAGGTGTGCAGAAACATACACCCCATGTATATTATCCAGGAGTAAAATGGAGAGAATATTGTATTATCACCAATGTACTAATTGACAGATACTGAACAAGTGTTTTCCAAAGGCATCTTGGTCTGCAGTAGAAACACTCAGCAGAGAGAAACTATCAAAGAAAGTTCCTAGAAGTTGATTAAAGTCTTCTATAAGTTTCCTCTCAAACACACAAAATCCAAAATATGAGATATGTTGATATTTTAGCTGTCCTACAAGAGCTAAGTCATCAACTAAGTGTTGCTAGCTACTTTGTATAAAGCAGTAACACTGACTAGAGACAACCATTTGAGAAAATATCTTAATATGGAGAAGCCTTGTAGCAAAAATAGTCTTGACCTTAGCAAAAATTACACACTTCCTGTAAGAACGCCTTGAAATGTGGTGAAAAACACATTTCACAGGCAGACTGGTGTTGAACTGATCCATGAAGTATCATGGCTACACTTCATGTTGTTGCTTGAACTTTTAAATAAAGATTTGTAACTCATTCATTCTAGAATTAAATTCTAGCTCTGATTCTGTCATCATATGGAAACAAAACCCATGAATCTCTGATCCCTCCAAGCAAATTATTCAAATCTAGCCATGACAATTTAAAGCATCCACCACCTGCTGAAGGACATTCTCACTGAAAAGGCCACAGAAAATGAACACGTAAAATGGAATTGACCATAACAGGGATGAAAATAGGATCAAGTCTCCACCAAGTAACTCATCAGGTACCACTCTCTGTGGGAGATTTTACACTGAATATTAACGAAAATTCCACCTCTATCTCCTCTTTTAAGGTTAGAGAGATGTTAATTTTGGTCCCTGTAATTTATTTCCAAAATATCCAGGAGTATGCCACGGAAAACAGTTCAAGGCCAGTGTAGGTTGAGAAGCAAAAGGATCTCTGGTTACATCTCTATTAAGAAATGAAACTGTGCCCAGAAACATTCCCATTCATTTCAAGCCAGCTGGCAGGGAACAGCTTACATCTCTATCAGTAAGTTTTCATCACCTCCAAACCACTCATAGCGCCTGAAGCATTCTGATAATGCCTATGAATTGTTACACAATACAGACCCAGAGCCTGCCAGGGACCTTCCTAAAAGTACAAATTATAAAGCACCAACTCCTAGGAACATTCCCAGGTTTAGTTTATTAGTACATAGGAATCCTTTGACTCCTGCTGTTAATAGTGTCTAAGGACAGTGGCCAAGAATGGGAGGGAAGCCTCGTGGCCAGAAAGACTGAAAGGCAGCACAACTTGACAAAACTCCATAGAAGACTGCGAAATCCATCACTTCACTAGTCTGCATGCTGAAGAGAATGATCCCTTTTAAAGGGACAGCTCCTACAGTCCCTTGTACATCTGAGGGCTGAATCAGAAAAATACTGGTTGATCCTGTAGCCACTTTACCAATTTAGAAATATAAATCTGGCAACTTAGTATTTCCCATCATCATTATTGTTCTAGATTCAGTAATTTATTACAAAATTCAGCAAAAAATATTTTTATGAGCTACAAAATTAGAAGTACCTGGTCACTTCACACTTTACATGTGTTTGGTATAGTACAAGATTTATTTACTCCTTCACTGTTCTCTTTTGTAGAACCACCCCCTTCATCCTCCCAACTGTTTTGTCAGTAATGGTCCTTGAACTACTGCTTTCTTCATTAAATAATTTTCTTTTTATACAGTGCTTGAGTTACTGACAATGCTACACTTCAGCAGAAATAATATTTTACTGTGATTTGTTTTAAAAAAGTGGAAAAGTGAATACTTTCCAGACCTAGGGTACCTTGAGAAAAATCAAGAGAAGAGGCACAGAAGTGTGTCATTACTTCACACTTGCCAGAACTCCATTCTTGTTTTCTGTTTTACAGTAACAGTCTAACAAGCTATTGCTCTGTCAAGTGCTTCCTACTTAGTTTAATTTTATCATATAAATTTGAGGTAATTTTGTGTTCTAATTCTTTCCTCAACAGTGTTTGCATATGTTCCTTATTTGGGATTATCTTAAAGTTGCTAGAGACAGAACCCTAAAAATATTCCTTTCTAAACTGATTTCCAAATCTTACAACTAATTAGAGCATTTTAGCATGCTCTTTCAAAATAGCTCTATGCAAATTTCACCCAAGTCATGCTTGTAGTTTCAGGAACACATCAATCTGGATAGGAAGAGCAATATCAAAAGCAACACTAAACCCAAATCACTGCACAATCCCTTTATATACCTTAGCCATCACAACATAAAAGAGGCTATAACATGGAAATGTTAATTTTACCCGGATTGTTTTGATTAATGTTAAAATATTCAGAGACATAATTCTAATTACAAATGCAATTAAATTTTAAATAGCATTTAGGATATTCACAATACATCCCAGAGATACACTATATTTAGTATTTGTATAAAATCAAGAAAAAACAAAATCATAAATTTAATTTCAGAATACATATTTCTGGACTACTGAAAAGTTTGCACTTGATCTATAAAGAATCAAACTAGTATTCTGTGATCTCCTTTTATCTATAAGTATGCTTCAGGCCAATCTTATTGCCCTGTCCTCCACCAAGCAAGTTTGCAAATTAAAAGACATGGTAAAACTAGCTGCTCCTACACCCAACTGTGCCCCATCTCTATACTATAACCTTTATGAAAACCTGGTAAGCTTTTGTAGGTTGCTGTGAAGGAAATTAAATCTGATTTCAAATATAGAAAAAAACTAACCACACAGGTATACACATGATGATTTCACATTTATTTGTTCTACAAGCTGAGCTACTTGAGTACATGGATGACTTAGTGACTCTTCTGACCAGAATTATAGTGAATAACATCTAAAGCAAAATATACCAGGCTTGAATCTTCTGATTTTTTGAAGTTTCCTTTCATAGTTAATACTTTTAACCCCCCCGCCCCAATACATTTGAAAACAACAGTCAAGAATGCATATTTGATACATGCAAGTTCGACTTTAAAAAAAAAAAGAAAAAGTTATACTAAGTTGACTAGAGCCAACACAAAAATGCTATGTGCTCTGGTTAGGGTAACTGTAATAAATACATTAAAATCTTAAAGATTCTTCCAAACTGAATTATAATGTAAACTGTCTAAACAGATACTTCAAAAACAAGGCACCTTTTGTCTTAAGTAATTGCCTTGTGGAGCTCCTCAGAAAAGCATTATGCCATTAAGAGTGCATTCAGTGCAAAGTCCCTGGCAGATGGGCATAAGAGAAAAACATACAGTTTTTTCAGTTTTGAAAATAAATGTAATGTATTCATAAATTCAATAAACTGACCTAATGTATTTTAACATTAGTGTCATCCACTGACAAACATGACTATAAAATTTAAGAAAATTCATTCCATCTCCTCCACCACATATTTAATTTATACTTTGGAAGTTGTAATTAGCTATGTTTATACAGCACTCTGAAGAGGTGAACTGCTATGAAAGTGACAACTAATGATGAGGCTTAAGCAGCATTCATCAGCTTTGTGTGAATTCACAAACAAACAAATCGCTCTTGAAAGTATTAGTACAGATCACACTGTTAAATATCTAATTGTATTCATTTTAAGAGATTGCCCATGAAACATCTGAAACATGCAATTTACTTGTACAATACCAGCTTTTAAGAAATCCAGCAGTACTGCAATGCTATCATAGCTTCCATTGTTACTGTTTCAGTTGAAATTATACATCCTATTTACCCATCAGGAACTACAGCATTTAGTTAATACTGAAAATGAGCACCAATTCATTTGAAAAAGTGGCTTCAAATGGGCACCTCAGCCTGCAGTGCTTTTTGAATTACAATTCACTATGCCATTCTTTTTATTTAAAGAACAACAACTTAAAGACTTAATGTTCATTTGCACAACCTAGAATTTGTCCCAGAAAAGATGGTGAATGCTAAGAGTAAAACTGCTTAAGATCACTTATGATCTAGATCTGCAAATGAGGGACTGTACTTCCTGCAACTTTCTTGCAGCTTTTATTCATTAAAATCTAATCAAGACCACATAAAAGGAGAGAAGCAGTAAGATACTGAATCAAATAAAACAGTTATTTTACTGCTGAAGAGTAGAAGGCTTTTTCCAAATATCTCAGTGCAAATGGAGAAAAGAAACAACACTATGCAGACTCCAAAACCAGCACTGAAAAGAAAAATTCAGTGAAAGGAAAGCTTTCACTGCATGGAAACACATTAAAATTATATCATCAACAATTAAACTTACAAACATTTGTGGCTTAATTAATTCCTAGTTTGAAGTACCTGCTGATTTAAGGAGACAAACCATTACCTTATTTTTCACTACATAAAAAGAAGCAGGTATTCCCATTATACACAAACTTTCAATAATTTCACAATTTGTACTTACATTTGTGATAAATTTCCCAAATTAGAACTTAAAAAGTCAATGAAAGGCAGTAAAAATACAGGAAAAAGAGAACCACTAAGAAAATTACCCTAACTCTGACGCTGCAATTGACATTTTGTCTACATGAACCATAAAAAAAAAATCTTCCTCTGAAAAAGAGCCGCAAACTATACCAGCAATTCAAGACCTGGGTAGATTGATTCAGACTCATTAAAACAGACATTTCTTAATTGGTAATTCTGAGAAAAATTCCACTTCTATATTAAAATTGTTGTTTCATTTAATAAACTCCTTGAGAAACCCTTCCACTTGTTAGCTCACTATATCTGTAATTCAACAAAACTAATTTATTAGTCCTCTATTTCAGTAGAAAAGAGAAAATATGAAGACTTGTGTATTTTTGTTGTGCAATTAAAACATAATCTGCACAAATTTCCTGCACTTGTCACAGCACTTTGACATAAACTGATGGAAAGTCCTAAGATTTTTCCTTTATGCAGAAGCTTGTGGATACAATTCAATACTGACTGAATTATTATTACAGGGTTCAAACCCCAAAATTCCAGGTAAGAGAGATTTAAGGGATTTATATCACTTCATATTTTTCTGCTCCAGATCTATCAAGACAAAAGTTAAATCCACCCATATCTATACAAGTAACCCAAATGGCAATAACTTTTCACCATTTTTCTGTAAGTAAAAGTAGTAGCCCCGACTAGAATAATAAAAATTCTTATGCTTGTTTCCTACACTAGAATTTCCAAACATGTCCTTGAAAAATATTCCAGTTTTCCCCCTTAACTCCTCCATCACAGAAAAGTGTTCCTTCTCAGCCATATCCAGGATTAAGAGGTAGGAGCCTGCGAAAGCAGACTCTCCCCTTTCACTTTGTCTTTTAGAACACAAGTTAATTAATGCTCTATATACAGTCTTCAGATGTCCAACAGACACCAAGTTCTGAGTTTTTTATCTGAGAAACAACCCTGTAAGGACACAATCATTTGGCAAGCTGCTGACATGGACAAGTGATGCTGATCTGAAATCTCCACATTGATTTAAATTAATTTTACTCTGGAAGAATAATCAAACCGTCATCAGTGTCTAGTGCCACTGTGCCATCTACAGTGGCACAAGATACTTTGTTTAGGCAGCTGAGTCCTAAGTTGCACTAATGCTGGACACCCAAGTGCAGAAAAAGATGCAAAGGTCCATAAATATCTTCCAGTACCAACTTTAACAGGAAAAATGCAACATTTACTGATAGTCAGGGCCACACCCTAGGACGACAGACAAGTTGAGTCACAAATCTGGGTCCATGCTCCTGCTGCTCATGCTCTTTCCAATACTCTTGTCTTGTTATGCATTCTATATTACAGCAACAATGACACCATTACCCTCTCTCCAGCCTCCTCTGAACAAAGTATCTGCGGTTGCGGCTTTTTTTTCTCCAGATTTATCCTTTTGGAAGGAGCTTACCTTTTTACCTTATCTCATACATCTTCTCTAACTGTTGCTTGACCAGGTTCCCACACAGAACCTCTCTCTTCAGCTTCAAACTGTTTTCTAACTCCAGATACTAGAAGCTCTTGTATTTTTTCTGACATTGTTTGACACCATATAAAAAGTTGATTATAGGACCCAGTCTAGAAGATGAGAGCTTGTGACATCAGCCCCTACCAAGTTACATCCTGTTACCATTTCCTGCTACAATACATTATGTGAGAAAACTGGGTCAAACTTTGTAACAGCACAAGCATTCGCATTCGGAAGTGAAACATGGACAGTAGCAATGGATGCTTCTCTTGTGTTTATTACCTATAGTGCTAGGCCTTGAATGGTAAAGGTCTTCTCTGCAAGGTAGCGAAGTCACCTGCCTATCTGTTAAAGCAATCACCAGATTCTAATTTCTTCTAGCAGATTTTTGGGCTATGGATATACAATCATGCTACAGGATGCTTACTAGCTTGCAACAGCTTGAAGATAAAAAAACTTAGGGTTTGATATAATTCACACTGGCACCAGTATTTTTCTTTTGGTTAGATCTTAACACAGATAGTCAAATGATACAAAAATGCATACCAGTTTTGCTATAATCAATGTTCATCCCATAAATCTTTTTTTAGAATGCCTTTACTTATTAACTCTAAAAAATGATTATTTTGATAAAGAAAATCATGACTGTTCATATACTGAATTGTACACAAGTTGTAGCATAAAGAGGTATAACACAAGAGAAAACATATACAAGGCATGACATGAAATGGAAAGATGAACAGTACTAAATAGTGGGGAGATGAGTGCAAGATGAGACTTCTTGCAAAGTGAAATAGAACCAGTCAAAGACAATTTTTACACACACAGAAGAAGTGGGAGCATAATCTATTTTCTCAGTGCACTGAGAAAAGGAAGTGAAAACCAGGCACGTGTAAGGAGCTTCTGTTGTGAACAATGCACTAAGTGCCAAGTGTATATAGACAAAAGGCTATTTTCAAGTTCTTCATGTTAAAAAAAAAAAAAAAAAGCATCAACTATTCTTTGTAAAAACTACTCTTTTAACAAAAAACCATGTGGTTCTTTGGGGCCACAGTGTAATCAGAAGCTCCTCAAAACCAAACTGCCACTTATTCACTGGCAAATTCTGATAATCTCAGGGTATCACAGAGAAGATGCAGCTATTAAAGAGTATATTGAAAGTTGGTTCAATAACAATAGTAGCTTTACAAATAGCTGTAGGAGGCATTCAGCTATACCACCTCTCATTGAGTTACAAGCTCAAAGTCCTGACTGGTATCCTGTAACTTTCACCAGTACAGCTGACAACTGATACCAAAATGTACAAAATAAAAGTGATTTAACTACGTTCTAGCAACAGGTTTTAATGGTGAAGGAGGAGAAAAGAAAAGAAAACCAAAATGAGAACAAAACCAGTACAATTCTAACTATCAAAAATTATATTAATAATTCAACTTACTCTTTTACTGAGGCAGATAACTGGCCACATACTACAACCTAAAGTGCAGCAGCAGCAAAGGCATCCACATAGTAGCCATCGCACATTAACTGGAAGATTCTTCTTAAGACAACTGTTGACTCTGCTGATGCTGGCTTTGAATTCTTCAGGTGCAACCTACAAGGGAAATGAAAAAGAAGAAACAAACTAGTACTACAGTGCACTTTATTACTTTTACAGTACCGTATAATTGGAACACTTGTTTTTGTAATAAAATCTGAACTCCAATTCCAAACTTCTATTCAAAGATACTCACCTTTCCAGTTAAAGATGAAGGAAACTCTGCTTCAAATTTGTTGCTTAGTCCAAACCTGCAAAAACAAAATTTAGATTGCAGCAAAATTATAAATAGCCCCAATCCACACCACAAATTACAAGCACCTCATAATACTCTCAGGGTCTGTATCAGTAACAGCACTAACGACAGGAAAATTAAGAGAAATTCTTAAAATTATACTAACAAAAATATACCATTGTACACAGACTGAAAACCATCTTGCCCATAGTATCTTCTTACAGTTCTCTTGATACTATTGACACTTCCCCAAAGTCAGCAAAACCTATAAGCAATAGTGGAAGTGAGGTAAGTGAAGCACTTAAGGGAAAAGGGAAGCAGCTTAAGGCCACAGTTGGAACTACCTCTCTCCTGCACCAGTACAAATTATCTTGAAGAAAAGCTCATCCAGTGCTATATAAATGTTCTCAGCATAAAAATGCAATAAACACCAGCTTGATTTTCAGAGAAGAAATACATAATAAGTTTCAAAACACAAAATGCTATATAACAAAACATGGCTTAAAAATAAATAACTACAAATGTAAAGTTATGGAGCAGTTTGAAATGAGCTGGAGTTATTTTATCTCCTGGGTTTCTGATCTAAAGGTCAGAGGAGTGTCAGCTTATCCATTAAAAATGTTTTCTACCTTACAGTTGTTTGGTTGGGTTCACAAATAGACGAACCTCAAAGAAAATCTGAATATTTTCTGGCATCTGGGCTGGACAGTAACTTCAAGTAGAGACTATACAGACTACAAAATCATTAATGTGACTGGCTACTAATTTGGTACACAGCAGTCAGTGTAAAATTTAAGTTGTAATTTAAAAAATTCTGAATATAAACCAGAGCACTCTATCAGATACTACAAACAAAAATCAGAAACTAAACTGCTCAAGACTTGAAATATTAGCAGCAACACCTATCACACATTGCTGCATTGTGTGCAGAAAAGCTTACCTGAGCCTTGAGCACTGGCATAATTTGCTTTCACAATATTCTATCGAGGAGCTAGGTACTTCCCAGAGTTTTAGGGTTGTTCTTCTTTTCTCACTGAAATGAATGATCTGCATGCCAATGGAGAACTTTGTCCAAGTAACCAAATAGGCAGTTATGTGGTAAGCTACTGTAGAAACCTCATAAAACCCAGTGGACAAAAAGTGGCAGATTAGTTGCTTTGTAGATATATAAAAGGTGGTGAATTTTGGGATTCCTAAACTATACTTATGTGACACCCCACTAAAGTTTGACAGATACAGCTCACAGGACAGATTTTTTTTATCACCACTCATGATTCTCTTAAACATCACCTCAATGCAAGCATCAATTACCAGAAATCGCAATAAAATACTGGGCACCACCAAAGTGATTAACATCATTTTGACTCTCCATGAAACCTACATATTCAGTACTGGGTGCAGCTCTGGTATCCACATTTCATTAAGGATTTGGAGTTAGAAAAAGGCAGAGAGAAAGAAGGCTAGTGTAATAAAGGGAATAAAGAAGCTGCCTCAATAGACTAAGGCTGACATTAAGCTGGAAAAGAGAAGGCTGAGGGGGACATTGATTAAAGTGCAAAGTTTCAGGAAGGCAATGGGTAAGGGGAGTGTTCATCCACAAGTCCCACAACAGAGAGTGCTGATTGAAATTAGTCAGAAATTGGTTTAAAACAGTTAAAAGAATGTGCAGCTAAAAAGAAAGTTCTGGGTGTGTTTCCACGTGACATTACTGATGCAAACAGTGCCAAAAGATTTGAAGTAAGATTACACAAGTTCCCTGACAAACACACTAAAGCAAAGACAACGCTGAAGTATACATCACTCACATAGCTGCAGATGCCAGAGAGTACAAGAAGAGTGGACACCAGGAACAGCCAGACTTACATGCAATCCATATACTGCAATACCTGTTGCCAAAGTTTGCAGCAGCACACTGGGCTATGTAGTTTGAGGATGTAGGTGACTTTTTCATAGGGTCTTAAGGCAAAGTAAGCAGGTAATTTTCCTATAATTGATTACAGGCGGTAGAATCATACAAATATAAATTTGTATTGGAAGGAACCAAAAATCACCTAGTCTAATCTCCCTGTCACTAGATCAGGCTGCTCAAAGCTGCATCCAACCAACACTTCCAATGACCCAAATGTTCCATCAAACACTTCCAATGATGGTGCATCCACACGTTCTGTGGGCAACCTGTTCCAGTGTCTCATCACCTTCATCCTTATATCCAAACTAAATCTATGCTCTTTCTGTTTAAAATTATTCCCCACAGTTCTGTCACTATAGGCCCAGGCAACAATTCTTTCTCCACCTTTCTTATAAGCCTCCTTTGCATACTGAAAGGCTGCAGTAAGATCTCACAGGAGACCTTATTTACACAGAAGTTATCTGCCATATTTCAGTATTTCTAACTAGAATAGTAGCTCTGCAAGTCTGTAAGTCTCTCAAAACTGGTGAAATAACAAATGAGAATTGTTACACAGAAACACATATGGCAAGTTGACTACTCCAACATAGAACAAAGGAAACTTAACTTACTGGAAACATTGCTACCATTGAAAATCTTTCTGAATACTCCATGACAGGAGGACCAACCACCTTTTCTTCAAACTGCTGAGTGAAACTAAGAGCTGAGGCAAAAGTTATATAAATGTCAGAGTCATGCCCTATCAGTTAAGTGTCAAGCCCTACTTAAAATTGCCAGTAAGTTGAAGTGGAAACCAAAGGCTGAAAAAACCCTTGGATTCACATACCTTTTAGAAGCAGCCAAGCCTGGAGAATGACTCCAAGTTCAAGATACACAGGTGCCATCACAAGTCTCAAAAAACTAAAAGATAACACCACTTTACTATACAATTAGTTTATTAAATCACTATTTGTAAAGTATTCAAATGTTGACAGCTCCACCAAACACAAATATTCATAAAGTTCACAAAAGTCATGCCTGAGAAAAGCAACTCCCACTGGAAAAGCTCTACAGCTATCTGAAATTACAAACATTGAGGCAGAGTGAGGCACAGAAACTTCAAACCAATGCAGTTACACTTGGTTGAAGTTACAAGCAAAGAGACTGAGAGCCTGTACTCAAGACTTGTGGTAATATTTAATACATGGAAGGGTAGCAAAGCTGAAGCTAACTCAAACAGTTACCAGCATAATTTTAAGCTTGACACATCAGAGTCTTATCACCATATGCAAGTAGTAGAAAAGGGTGACTCCATACATTAAAAGCATACCATACATTGTAAGCAGTTATGTGATCTCAGAATTGTCACTCTTGACTGCAAGCTGAAATTTAGAAATTAAAAGTATTAGAAACTCCACAAAACACTCCTACACGTTCAATGTAAATACATAACTGCTCTGACCAAAAAAATAGCAAAAGTAAGCCTTAAAATAAAATATTGGAAATCAATGTTTTGGAGATGCATTTCCTCAGACAGCTGTCCTATTAGCTTTCTTTAGTACAATAGTGCATCTCCAGCGACAAGCACCCTTCTCTGCTTGCTCTATGCCTTTCCACTTTACATCATGTCTTCAACAGATCCATGCTCACCTCATGCATCAGTACTTTCTTTACCCTTCCTGGACCTGAACAAGCATTTCTGGAACCTGACTCCACTTCAAAGGTACAGATAAATTCCTGCCCTTGTGTACAGTGGAGAAAGAAATGGTGAGAGGTGGAAACTTTAAAGTTTAGAAGTTTACAGTATACGACACAGACAATTTGGAACCTTTTCCAGCATGCAGCTCAGATCACCCTAACAAAAAAAAATTGACACATGCTATCCTCTTCCTCTTTGTCCTCTCTTATGGGGACACTAAACGATTTTTTCACTGCCTTTACTCTTTAGGTCCACCCAACCCTTAACAAATACATATATATTTCACAAATCTTAACATGCTTCATGATTCTCACATAGTCCTGTTTTCACTCATATGTCCTTGATACAGACTCAGTTGAAAAATATATTAGCAGACTTCAGTTTAATAATAAAGAAACTTACTTGGATAAATACATCTTTTATAAGTTCTTTCCCCCCCCGCCACAAAAAGTTATCTTGCATTAAGATATAAGGTGCTGTAACAACAGCACAGAAAGGCATTCATCAGCACATCCCAATGACTTGCCATCATTCCAGCACTGCAAGAATAAATCCAGTATTACTAGTTAATACAGTCTGCTATATATATGCTACATGTCTCAACAGGTTGAGGAACAGAACAGGAACAGGAACAATCACTGGAAAACACTATCAGACACCTATGATAAATATTCTCTTCACAATGTCAAACACATCATGTACCTCCATTCCTACCATAATATAGATTTCAGAAACAAGTATGAGACACCTTGGACTTTCAGTTCAGTTGTAAGGATCTCTATTTTCTCAGTGCTTTCAAATTTTTTGCCATTATAAGAGAGAACCGAAATTTTCAGCAACCAGGTGATGTTACTCCTGTCTACCAAGCTATCAAAACCCTGTTGGTGTGAAAACAGTTTAACTAAGTTTAAGTATTTAAAAAACAATGTTAAAAAAAAATATTGGCATTGCCGGCCACCTGCTTTAAACAGTGAGTTTAAGGACAACACTTAGTGTTAACCAAAAGCTCCACATCCTTAAAAGGCAAAGACTTCATATGTTTTATTTGGATAATATTTAACTGCTTTCCTTTAACTGATTTTCATTACTCAGAAAAGACTTACTTCCATTCTCTATTGGATGAAATCAAGTAATGGTAAATGTCTCTCTGATGTTGATATGTAGTCATGGAACTGACATATTTCAAACTCAACAGTATGACTCCTATGTAAGATCAGAAAGGATATGACAACAGACTATGGAAAGAGAGCTTCTGTTTAAATACACACAGCAGTAGCAGTCAGCAACTCTTCAAACTGCAGAGCCAGGGACAGATCAACCCAGTATCTGCTTAACTGCTGATCATTTTTGTCAGACCTTCAAAACGCACACATGCTTTTATACTGGCAAGACTAATTCGTCATGTACACAAGACTAGACCTACTCCTTATATTCACCAAATGAATGTTCTAAAAGGGATCTAACTTTTAAAAATAAGCTTCTGGATCAATGACCGAAAAAGTTATAGACTGTAAAAAGGTAAAAGTGGCTGATGCTATGTAGTTTACTGTTAACACCTGGCACAGTAAAGAAAGTAGATGAAGATCAATTGCCTAATTTTGGAGGCACACATTGGTATTTCATTGCTCATTCAAAACCTAAAGAACAAGTACTTTAAGGAAGATCTTAAAGTAATAATGAGCTAGTAACTATTAATGAACAATTATCAAGTTAGCCATCCTTCAACCACAAGGCCCTTACTAGTCACAGCCAATGCTTCACAAGCTTCCCCAACATTCCACTAACGGGCCCTCATCTTGTCTTGCACAACTTACCTTCAAGTATTGGTGAAGAAACCAGTGTTTGCCTCTGTTTCAGTTATTTGTACTTTTCATTTGCTAATATGAAAACTATTTAATTGTGGTTTTGCTCTGTTTTTCAGAAACAGACTAGGCTACTGGCTTATTTTCAGTGAATCAATGGTACAGCTTCTGTTCACAATGAACAGTCATAAGCTGAACACACTGACTACATGCTTCTACTCTTTCACAGGGCCTCCTTGGCCTCCAGCCCCATCTACATCCTTCTAACTTTTCAAATCTCTCTCAGTCTACCCATAACTTCCTGTTTTTAACTAGACAGCTAACTGCACCTGCCCAGCTATTAGCATTTGTGTCAACCTAACAATAAAGCAACAATATACCCAAGTGCCAAAAAATCCTGTCAAGTCGGTATCAGAAAATCAGTAACAGTTTATGAGACTCAGGGAAGCAGACTACATTATCTTCAGCTTTTATGTCTGTACTACAAACCTAGTTCTGCTGAACAATGAATACAAAAGAAACCAAAAGTTTGTACTGCTGTGCTTTGTCTCCAGGTTTGTATTTCAGCTTCTGACACTATAAATTGTAACTGACAACTACTACTACACTTCAACAGAGTGAGCCTGACAGAACTGATGGAAGGAATGATACCCTCATCTCTTACATTATTGAGAAGTACTACATAAGCTCATGGTCACTTGCTGCTAGACTCAGATACCAAACACACACATAAAACAAAGTTTCTTTTATGTCAAACACAGTGAAACAATGCACACCAATTACAACATAATTTTACACGTAGCTATCTGACCAACCGATGCCTTTTCTTTGTTAAAGTCCTCAGAGGAATATCAGCAGCCACAAGTTAAATGAGAGTGGGTAACAGGCACATAAACAACCTTGTTCAATAGTCCAGCCGGTCATGTGCTGGCACATACCTGTTATACAGAGGAACACAGGCACCTTACTTCCTGACAGCTCATCATTTTGGACAAATACTTCACATTCCTCTGCCAGTCACAGCCCAAGCCAGTCTTGTTTCCTCAGCGCCTAGTTAGAGGTTTGCACTCGCCTGCGAGTTTCCAGGCGGCTCCCAGCTGCCCAGTGGGGCCGAGAAGAGCCTTTCGCAGCTTCACGGACGTAGGGGAAGGGCAGCAGCCCCGGTCCGGTGCTCCCCACGCCTATCCCCCGACCTGCCCCAAGTTGTACCCACGAGCTCGGCGCTCCCCGCCGCCCCCGTCCCGCGCCCGGGCCTCCTCCACCGCCCGCCCCGGCCGCGCAGGCCCCGGCGCGGCCCTTACACGGTGACATGGCCAGAGCCGCGCACCACCACCGGGTCGGGGGAGTACTTCAGGAGCTGCTCCTCCAGCGCCCGTTCCTCGTCCTCCTCTTCTTCGTAGATCTCATCGAAGTCCGCCATGGCCGGGCCGGGGCGTCCGATGAGCCAGAGGAGCCGGGGCGACGCGGCGGGAGCCGGCCAGGGAGACACACAGGAGGGGGCCGGCGGGTCGCCCCGGGGCCGGGCCGGGCCGGGCCCGCCGGGGGCGGGCTGGCGGCGGCCGGGGCGCGGCGAGTGTCGCTCCCGGAGGCACGGAACGACTGGAAGCGACCACCGCGGTCATCGGGTCCAACCCCCTGCTCGAGCACGGTCTTCCTAGAGCACAGGGCGTAGGATTGTGTCCAGGCAGTTCCTGAGTATCTCCGGTGATGGAGACTCCACAGCCTCTCTGGACAATCTGTTCTGGAGTGTGGTCACCTGCACAGTAAAGAAGTTCTTCCTCCTTCCACTCTGCGGTGGAACTTCCTGTGCATCAGTTTCTGGCCGTTGTCCCTTTTCCTATTGCTTGGCACCCCTGAGAAGAACTTGACTCCATCCCCTGACATCCTCCCTGCAGATTCTGATGGATTTGGATTAAGTCCCCTCTCAGACATCTCTTCTCAATGCTGAACAGGCCCAGCTCCCTCAGCCTTTCCTCACAAGAGAGATGCTCCAATCCCTTACTCATCTTTGCTGCCCTCCACTGGACCTGCTCCAGGAGCTCCGTGTCTCTCTTGCCCTGAGGAGCCCAGAGCTGGGCACAGCACTCCTGATGTGGCCTCACCAGGGCTGAGCAGAGGGGCAGGATCACCTCCCTCAACATGTCCTTCCCAATGCAGCCTTGTTTTTAACCCTTGTTTGGGCATCCATGAAGCCCACGGCTGAGGGCAGGGGGGTGGTGTGGGTGCTGTGTTTGGACATCTGCTGTGAGCTGAGGGGCTGCCCACTGGTCCCTCTGGCTTAGTGCGGGGAGATGTGGGGAAAGTGGCCCCTGGCCAAGGCTGACCTGCTCACGTGAAAGCTGAGACCAGGTGTCTGCCTGTCCTTTGGTGCTGTCAGCTGGGCATGAACAGATCCAGAGCAGCCCTGCTGGGAGGGACTTTGGGGTGTTGGTGGGTGAGAGGCTGGACATGACCCAGCCATGGGCACTCCTAGCCCAGAGAGCCAAATGTGTCCTGGGCTGCATCCAGAGCAGTGTGGACAGCAGGGGAGGGAGAGGATTCTGCCCTCTGCTCTGGTGAGACCTTGCCTGGAAGGAACACTGCATCCAACTCTGGGGTCCCCAACACAGGAAGGACAGAGACCTGCAGGAATGAGTCCAGAGAAGGGCCACCAACACCCCCAAGTCCCTCCCAGCAGTGCTGCTCTGGATCTGTTCATCCCCAGCCTGTGTTGGTAGGGTTGGTTGTCCCAACCCAGATGCAGTACCTTGAACTTGGTCTCGATAAACATCAGGAGATTCCCTTATGCCCACTTCTCATGCTTCTCCAGGTCCCTCTGGATGGAATCCCATCCTCCAGGTGTGTTGACCACACTTCTCAGCTTAGTGTCATCTGCAAATTTGCTGGAGGTGCATTATGTCTATGTCATTGATGAAGATATTAAACAGTGCTGGTCCCAGTATGGACCCCTGAGGGATATCTCTTAGCACTGATGTTCATCAGGAGCTGTTGACCTCCACCCTCTGGATGCAACCATTCAACTACTTTCTTATCCATCTCACAGCCTACGCCTTAAATTATCTCTCTCCAATTAAGAGAAAAGGATGTTGTGGGCTTTTACAGGCTTTACAGAAGTCCAGATAAATAACATCTGTAGCACGCCCCTTGTCCAGTTTCATGAGTGTGAAGGGAATTCTGCATTCCCCTTTACTTTCCTTGTACTTCATATATCTTTTTTACAATAGTCTCCTTTTCACATTATAATTTTTTCTTCTGAAACCTGCAGGGTTTTTTTTTTTTTTTTTCCTGGCTTGTTTCAGTATATCATAGAGTCATGGAATGGTTGAGTCAAAAGGGACCTTAAAGATCATCTTATTCTCCTGCCATGGGCAGGGAACTTCCACTAGACCAGATCACTCAAAGACCCATCCAAACTGCCCTTGAACACTTCCAAAGAGAGAGTATCCACAACTTCTCAGGGCAACACATTCTAGTGCTTCACCACCCTCACAGGAAAGAATTTCTTCCTAACATCTAATCTAAACCTATTGTATTTCAATTTAAGGCCATTTCCCCTTCTCCTGTCACTACAGGCCTCTATAAAAACTTCTTCTCCAGCCTTTTGTAGGCTCCCTTTAGGTACTGGAAGGCTGCTGTGAGGTCTCCCCAGAGCCTTCTCCAGGCTGAACAGCCCCAACTCTCCCACGCAACTTTCAACGGAGAGGTGCTCAATCCCTCCAGTCATCTTTGTGGCCCTCCCCTGGATTCATTATACTGATCAGTTTATTTTCTGAAAGACTACATTGCCTCTTACTCTCCATTACTCATAAAAATCCTCATGGTGTATTTCTCAGGTATTAGAGTGTATACAAAGATGTGATGATGCTTACTGCTCTGTGTAAAAGCAGGGCAGAAACTGTGTGGTTGTGAGAGAATCCATGACACTGGCTTTGCTGCAAAGGAGAAAGCAGCATTTTGTGCTGTCACACTAGAAAAGTGTGACAGTATTTCTATCATGAGCTTCTTGTAACAGGTTTCATTTCCTAAATAACAGAATTCTACAGAGTGGCAGAGAATTTCCCTGAGTAATAATGCACTTTCATGCTAGTGTACTTAACTCAGGGTGTTTTTACTTAGTTACTCTTCTTACATGTCTCACACAGAAATTGCATTTAGCAGGATTGATGGCTTATTAGTTCAATCTAACAGTCCTGAAACTGAATAAATGGATTAAATTTAATACTGGCAAAAGCAAAAGAAAACCCAATGGTTTCAGTGAAGCTATGCCTCCTTGTTCTACCTCACTCTGTAGATGAATTTGGTAACCAGTTTGTTTTCAGATACCTGTTTCACAGTAGCAGATGGATAATCAGCGTTAATGCTGTGCAGCACAGCAGCCCATACTGGAAGTCTTGGAAATGACAGTGAAGGAGTGGTCTTACCTACATCACACTTAAGCCCCTGGAGCGTTGCTGCAGGAACCAGCAAATGTTTGAGGTCCCAGATCCCTGTGCTGTGTGGCATGACAAGCTTGGTTAGCTCACTTGATGTCTTATCTTTGAGATAAGACAAAGAGAAAGAAAGTCCCAAGCCTCTCGATCTCAATTTAGGTATACATTACTTGCCTAACAAATGCCAGTTCCACAGTCTGCAGTTTCCAGGCGGTCAGTGTGTAGCAGGATTTAATAGATGAAGAGCTGTTGCAGGTATGATGTGGAAGTTCTAAGTTTCTAGGTTGAGGTGGCCGTGATGCTTCAGCATGTGTTCACAGCACCTGGTGTGCTCGAAGCCTTCAGCACTGGACTCAGCAGTACTGGACCGCTCTCAGAGGCTGCCAGGAGACTCCTCGTTTTGTGCAGCTTGTTCTACCACACGCACTGAAGAAGGAAGACCTCTCCTTTGTTTCAAGAAGTATCAGTGAGCTGTCACTTCTTCTCCACTGCTGATGTGTCCTTGCTATGTGCCAGCCCTGCCACTAGCCATGTACTTCCAAGTCCAAGCCTTTACATCACAGAGTTTGCTTGTGACTGTTTTGGTGTCTACTCTGACCCGGCATTGTGGGACTCCCACTTACAGTTCATTGTCCTTTCTTTGAGAACAGTGAGAGTCTCATACTGATTGCATTTTTAAGCAACTTAACTCTCATTATATCTAAATAAAGATGTTGGGCTTAGAGTCCAGACTGGGGAGCATTGTTCTGTTATTCCATATAGGAATGCCATCCCTCTCCGGTGAATTTCCTTACTGCATTAGGGGAGAACTGATACCATGTACAGATCTCTCTAACAGAGGTACTCACTGTCCTCAGAGTTGCTCTGTAAGAATTGCATACTGTAATCTAAAGGAGACTTTAAATAATTTCTTTTTATGCAACTCTCTATTCCAGTTCCCCATCCTTTGATTTCTGCTTTTTTTTCTTTTTCTTTTCTTTTTTTTTTTTACTTTCCTTTATTTTTTGTCCCTCTCCTTTTTTCTGTTTCTATCCCAGCTCCCCCTTTCTAATTCCTTCTTTCCCCTGCTTTCCTCTGGCATCTTTCAGTTGTTACTCACCTCATTCCTCCCGCAGTCTTTGTCTCGTTTCTCCCTGTCTTTTCCTTTGTTAATTAGTACATTGTTGGAACTTCTGAAGGAAATTGTTTCACGCAACAGGGCATCAAAGAACAAGCAGCAGGTGCAGGCCTAACCTTATTCTTTGAAGTCCTACCACTACTCAATAGCAAAGCAAAGCTGGCAGAAACAGCTTCTTTTCCTGATTAATTAAGAGAAGAGAGGTAGCCAGAAGGAAAACAAGAGTGGGTGGTGATAGCAAGGGAAGGGAGAAGCAGGGATGGTACAGAAGCCAGAGAAGAGAAGATGTAAATAATGTATACTGCACAGGGAGTTTAACAAAGCTACAGAAATATAGCAAACCTCCAAGAGCACTCACATCAGGCTGTGCTTTTCTTGATGACCTGGTCTGCTCTGAGACCTGGTCATCAGTCCCTTTCCTTGACACAGAGCCCCTCACCTCTGGGTTGGCTCCTCCGTCCTGCTGAAATGTCCCATTGCTCTTGACAAATCCGGATAAAGTGTATCTGATAATGTACGTGTTTCTGCTAATGGCAAAATCAAATAAAATTTTTTAAAAATTATATTTACAGTATTGCAGGAACATGGAAAGGCAAACAGGAACAGGAACATGTACATAGCTAAACCTCACACAACAGAACTTACTGTTAATCACGACATTGTATTTGTTTGTCTGACCAATTTCATTATGTCATTTCTTGCTGATTAACTGATTATTTTGCAAAATCCCTGTAAACCTCAAATAAACTAACCAAGATTTTCTGTGCAAAAATCAAAGGAAAGTCTTGGCACTAAACCATTATGGTAAGTCATATTTCTGTTTCTGACTTTATGATGCAGGATTGAGTGAGCTCTTAGAATAAAAATGTATGTTGAATAGCTCCAATCTGTGTGCTTTTTTATTAGTCTTTTTTTTGCCTTCTGTCAAGAAATTTATTTTATTTTCCTTTTGGCCCACCTTCCTATATTGCATGAGGTTAATGAGAGGATTTCAAAAGATACCTCTATATAGAATATAGTATTTCTGAAAGAGACTATATCATAAATAAAGTACAGAAAGCATAGATTGCATGTAAAGAGAAAAGCAGATGTTTCCTTTTCAAAATTCCCTTAACATATAACAAAATGAAGAATAGAGTCCTTGTAGTTTCAAGTCTGTTGAAACTGTGGATGGATGGAGTTGGATACTCCTGATCTTTCAAGGACCAAATGACTACACATTTCAGAAGGCAGAATCTCCAAATCCATAAAGAATTTGTGATATGCTTGACTTAAAGACCTACTTTTGTTTCACATAACCTACAGGCAGGACAAACTCCTGGCAGTTTTTAGGCATTATACAGGGTTTTGTTTTCTTCTTGGAGGACCCACTGACATGAAATGTACACGGCAATTTGTTTCTTCTCTTCCTATCAATATTAGAATCTAATACAATGTGCTGCTTGGCTTTTAGGTTGTTATTTTTTTTCCTGTAATCACCTCAATTAAACAGAAACACACAAAAATTTTTGTATTTGATTTAAGATTAATCTAGCATTGAAACTGATGGCATTTTATTTAGTGCTGGGAGACCAAAAGCATAAAGTCCACTAAAGCAAAATATAAACAAAATCATATAAACATGCAAATGGAACAGCAGCTTCTAGGTTTTAAAGACATTCTTAAAACAGCAGATGTACAATATCAATCCTTTCTTCAGAAGGTCACCTTTAAGAACAGTATCTGCTGGAAGTGCTGAAAACAAATATAAAGGAGTAATGCAGGCTGAGTCCTCGGCTGTATATATTAGAGATGCTGATACTGTAACTTGGGTAAAACTGTGGTCAACTTCTATTCGAAAAAAAATGAACCAAAATGGTCAATTACAAATGCAGGCCTCCTGTGATGAGTGAGCAATCATACCTCCCTGAATACCAGCACAGATTTTAAACTAATGTCTTTATTTTGTCTTGTTTCTTTGTTTTTTCCATTCTTTGATGCCTTCTTGTAGTTTATATTTATTCTGAGGACAGCTATTTTCCTCTTGGTAAATATGACTGAATGACTAAACTGTTTATTCACTGTCTTAAAGAAACAGTGGGTGACTACTTAACTACTGCAACTGAACTATAAATCTCAAAGTCACTGTAAAAATAAGTAGCTTTTATATGATGAAATTGTTAAAATAAGATCTACTAATCTGTATTAAGGTGAAATGCTTTCATGTAACATATTTTAGAGAATTAGACAATGTCCATTTCTGCTTGAGAATAGAAAGCACTAAAGTTTTTATCCTGCTTAAAGACAAATACCCTCTGCTATGCCACCCACATGTACCCAATCTGTTGGAAAACTGGAACTATGTAGTCCTTTAGGATTGAGAACATAATTCTTTGCCTGTCAGATTATTCTGATAAATTACATTATAATTACTTCCTCATTAGTTACTGTGACAAGTGTTGATCTAAAGAGAACAGGGAAGGATATCTTTCATTTAAAATTATCAAAACATGAACAATTGAGATTTCCTCTGAATACTTTCAAGTTCACTAATATTTGGGAATGCTAACATGTTCATTCCTTTTGCATGTAAGCAAAGAGAGATTTCTGGCACCAGTCTCTTTCAAATATGTCAATTTTTATTTCCTTTTGAATATCTTTAAAATAGCATCCTTTCTGCTTCCAAGAAGATATTTTTTTCTCTCTGATAGTATTGGGCATCATCCTTAAAAATGAAAAATAAATATTCTTATTATGAGTTGTTTAAAGTGTGAAAAATTAATGTATAATGGAATATATTACATTATTTCCTCAAGGAAGGTAGAGAACAAATAACAATTCCAAACTCTGTGGTAAAGCATGAGAGAGGGGAATAATCTGCACCCTCAAAGGAAATTTAGTTTCCTTTCAAAGCAAGAGAGACATTGGAAGAGAATATCCTTTAGTCAGGATCCTGTTCCTTTGAGTTCATTTTTGACTGCTAGCAGTCTCACCCTAAGCATCACCTGATGAGCTCAGTGAAAATCTGTGCTTTATCCCATCACTATGTGAGAGCTACAGTTTCTTGATGTGCATGTGAAGAAGCAGCAGAGGAAAAAGTTGCACATCTGATTCAAAGGCACTTGGTGATCACATTCACTGCAGCTCCTTTAAGACATTGGAGCAGAGTTTTGCTCCCCTCAAAGAGACTAGAGCATCAATTCCAGCCTGCAGCAGAGAAGTAAATCAGTGAAGTTTGGGTAACTGGTCTGTTTGTACACAATGACCAACTTGTATTGAAATGTCCTTGCAAGCAGGAGAATATCCTATGTAAGTTCTTACCCACAAAGGAATGGGAAAGCTGCATTAGGCTTCCTCTGCCCAATGAGTTATTAAAGTACAATCAGATTCAGCAGACTCTTTGCAATTCTTCAAGGTGCCTTATGAAGCACTGTAAAATACTGCAAGATGCTGAAAAATAGGAGATTTTGGGTCAAATCTCAGTTCTGCAGCTGTCTTGCTCTGACACCTTGGACAAATAAATTGTTTGATTATGTACACCTTTCCCACAATGGGTGAATTACTGGCAGGACTCTTTATTAATTGGGATGCTCCCAGGGATTTTTCCACTGGGTAATATCTTAACATACAAGTGTTGTTTCTATGTGTGCATCTAGGAAGTGTGATCATGGCTTTTATTTTTATTTCTTTGGTATCCTTGAAAGACCTTTTGTAGCTCTGGAGAATGAGCTGACCTCTTTTGTTCCCCTAGCCTGAAAAAGGTCATATTTTGTTTAACTAACCTTTGAAAACACCAGGCCAAATTCTACTCCCACCGCACCATTCAAAATAGCTGCAGAGTATTCTGTCTTACAGCTCTGAACTGAGAGTTATATTTTACCCAAAGCTCTCCATCTTCTGACTTGTAACTAGCCTGTCTTGGTACTTCTGATAGTGCAGACAGCCACACCTCTTATACACTGTAGTGTTACTTGTATTCTAGACACATACATGTTTTCATAGGAATATTCATTCCTTGGCTCAGCTGATGTGTAAAAGAGAGAGCACAGACTGCTAATGTGGATACAGTTGTGTCTGAAGTACTCATAAAATTCTGGACTCCTTTTTGGCTCATGTTTTTTCATCTGGTCGACGTATCATAGTAATTTTTTTGAACAATAAATTTGTAACTTATACCTTCATGGTTACATCTTCTACCAGCTTAGGTTCCAATACTTCTTCCTTCTCCAGAGGCTTCATACTGTTTTAGATTATTTGTTTGATTTTGGGGAGTTTCTTTCATTTTAATGTGGTGGGCTTTTTTTTTTTTTTCCTAACTTTATAAAATTATTTTCAAGACTTCTATCATTTTCTTTTGATTATATTTTGACATAGCCTCAATATTATAGCATATTAAATAAGCTTTGAACTAATATACTTAGACAAGATCATAAAATATTTTGTTTCCATGATTTTTCAAATAGAAAGCTTCAAATACAAGCTTGGACAAGGAATTCATGAGAAACAAGAAGAGGCAGACTATGCAAAACTTTTTTTTGTATTTTTTTAATAAAAACCTTCATTTTGGTTTCATTTGGATATGCTCATATTGTGTCCTTCTTCAACACATTACTTTCTTAATAGGAAAGCAGGAGTGGGGTACCTCTAGCCTTTATTTCACTCAGACTCTGCTTCCTGAAACTTTTGGGTTTGTTCCTGTATTTTAAATTGAGGATAAAAATACATGTAAAAAGATGAATGTGATAAGGGGCTGCTTCCAGCTACAGGTATTATATATTTGTTTTCACATAACAGCTGCTCAGGAAAAACTAAGACTATATTGTGAAAATGGAACAGAAGAAAGGAGAGGATTGGTTTTTTTCTTGTAGAGCTTTACAGATTGTATCAAAATCAGACCAAAGTTTTTCTGACATACAAAAAAGCCTGACCATTTTGGCACATATGGCTTTTATTACATGTCATAAGAACAAGTGTAAAAACAGGGAAAACCCAAAGAAAAGCAACAGTTCCTGTTGGAGCAGAGGCAGAGCACTAAACAGGCAATGAACAGGAATAGGGTATAGGGTAGAGGAGAGGAAGGGTGCAGCAGAGCACTACTTCCACACTTGCTCTGGGTACTCTGTGGACCTTAGTTTTTAGGAGTACAAATCCAGCATATTTTTTAGACAGCACATTTCTTGAAATAATGAACAATTAAAAATTAAGTCAGTACTGTTTCAAAATGGATATTAAGCAGAGTTTGTGTTTGTCTTCAGAAAAAATCCCGTAACATCAGGGACTGTTACATAACAGTTAGAAATGTGTCAAGTTTTCTCTTGAAATTACTTCTATTTCATATTCCCATTGGTAAATCCCCCGAGTTCCAGAACCTTATTTCTCTCATAGTTAGAAGGGGTGTTTTGCTTTTTTTTCCATGCTAAATTTCTACATGGCCAGAGTATATCCACCTGTTTTTATGATGATACTCTTCTTTATATGGAGTAGCTCTTCTCTCTTGTGGATATTTACCTCACTAGTATAAACAAAAATCATGTCTCCTCTCTCCGAGTCTTCTCATGGGGTTCCATGTTCCTCTGATACTATACTTCTAAAGCTCACTTGACTGGATGTGCTCTGATTTAGTTGTTTGTTTGTTTTTTTTCTGAGATTGACAAGGAAGTCAGTCTGCTATCACTGATGAGGTTTCTCCACACACAGTGTCATGGGCTTTGACCATCTACATGGGTTTCTCCGTGTATGGCTGACATGCTCCAGAGTCCACATGCACAGTATTTCTGTCTGCTTAGTGCAATGGCCTTGCCTGTTCTACTCTGTCGTACCTGTCACCTGACCACACCACAGTGATGCTTTGTAGACATGGATTAAGGTGTCTGAGTCATTAATGTCACATTCAGCCATGGAGCTCCTAGCTTGTTTGTCATTGTGCTTCTTCCAGCATGGCACTTCAGCCTCCACAGGTACTGACTTCACCTCTTTCCTATGAACAGTAAATCCTACTGGCTGTGGTAAGAAAACAAATTAAACAAAGTAATTCAACTGCTTCTGAGACTTATCCTTGAGGAACTCCATAACTGTATTCCTCTCTGCTTTCTGTATTTGGAGGAGTGGTATCATCTCTCCTCAGATAATTCTTTCGTCAGGCTACAGTTCTTGAACTATACCACATCCATATTTCATTACAGGAAAAATAAAGAAATTACAACCATTTTATTTGTTTAGGTTATGTGAATTAAACTCAAAATTTACACAGTTTTCTGACTGTGAAATAGTTAGCTCCTACAATATGATGATATGTTTGATGACCTCTTCATTTTTCTCTCAAGCAGCATTGAATGTCCATTCCTGTTAACCTGCCTTTTAAAAATGTGGTACTTCCTCAGGCAGAAAGTTCAAAAGATTGCTTCTTGGTCACTGTTAGGCAGAATGCTTCAACCTAACCATGACACCTAAGGACAAAAATTAATGAGGTCTGAATTTCAAGGAGAGAAATGGAGTGGGATGCTTAGTATTACACAGAATCTCATGTTCTTGGTTGGATTGGGGCTCGTATCACTACAAAGTATGACTCTTGTGTTGATTTGTGGTACATCACCGTAAACCAAAACAGATCATGATTGGTGTGTTCTAGAGTCCACAGCAGCATTTTGAATCCTTGTTCTGGCTCACATAACCTTGGGGTTTCATCTCCATCTCCCAACATAAAACTTCACTGAGGCTCCTGCAGGGGTTTAACTTTATCCCCTTTAAAGATACACCATCACAGCTTTCTCTCACACATATCATGTGTAACAGCTAGCAATTTTAGCTGTTAGAGCTGTAAACAACAGCCAGTAATGAAACCAGGGCCCAGACCCCCTGTAGTGTCTGGCCTGATGCTGCCCCATACCTGCAGAGTACTAGAAATATGGCAGACTCAGAGAAATATCAGACAAGACTGTGGATAACAATCTCACTGGGTGTTTTCTTATTCAGTCTCCTTCACATGATCTCTTATAGAAGAGTGCTCTGGTGAGGAGACACAGACAAAAGATTTTTGCTTGCAGACACTGAAGGGAACCCATCAAACTGCTAACACTCTTTTTAAGAAGGTTGAAGAGGGAGAGAATTAATGCCTACATCTGCATGTATACAAGCAGATCTGATTGACTTAGGAAGAACCTCACAAATTTCCCTCTCCAAATAAAATATATAAAATAATCAAGCCTTCTGGCTGTTCTTTACATGAAAGACAGTTGTCTCTGTAGGCCTGCAGGTGAAAGCAAAAGGCACTGAATTGGGTTGTGACAGTGAGAAAGCAGATGAAGGCTGCTGCTGGAGCTCTTTGGAAATACTCATTTGAACACAAGGGATCACAGTCACCCTGGAGAACTCATGTAGAAATTTGCTGCTAATCATATGAATGAGTAACTTTATGAACAGCACCAACAACGTGGAGTAGCATAATCTCTCCAAAGGCTGGAAGGGATTGAAAGATGTAGAAGGTTTCTTCCAGCTGGAGCTCTGTGTCCCGCCATCCGCCACCACCCGCACTCCACGAGGTGAGAGAGGGCACTGGAGCAAGAGGGGCTGGCAGTGCCGGGCAGGGCAGCCGGGGGCCTGTCCTTCCTGAGTGTAGGAGTGCCCCTTCATTCCCTCGGAAACGGTCCCTTTTCCTGCAGGGGGAAAGCGGTTGCCGTGCCAAGTTCTAGGTGGGGTAACTTATGACCGGGGATGGAGGCAAAGGAAATCTTTCACGGAAGGGAAGGGCACCGGGGCTCTGCATCTGCGGGAAAGGGGAGAAGCTGCCTTCCCTCTCGTCAGCCCGCGGTCAGCCCGCAAACCTCGGGTGAGCCCCCGGCGGCTGCCTGGCTGCGAGCCGGTCTGCGGAGAGAGGCTTCGCGCCCCGGCCCTCTGGGGCCGAGGAGGGAAAGGCAGATGCCCGAAGGTGGGCAGAGTTCGAGGAGTGGTGGGATCTCGGCCTCGACTCTGCCCTGTTCCCCCAGGCAGCGAGTGCAGGCGGCACTGAGCGCTCACATCCCCGGGGCACCGGCTTGGCCGCCTCCGGCTCCGGCCCCTACCCTTAATGAGATTCTTTGAAACCCAAAAAAGCGAGATTTAATGTTACATCCTTATCTTTGGAGGAGCGCGGTTTTCTTGCCGCGGCGACGTCACTTGTTAAACAATCCGCGGCTGAGCCCCTGAAAAGAGAGGCATTGCACCCTTCGTGCTGAATGCGCTTCTCAGTGCGCATAACGCCAAGGCCTTTTGATGTCTCACAATGCGTGTTACGCCCAAAGATTGTCTCTTTGGACAGATCTACAACGCTTGGCTTCATGTTTGGAAGTTAAATGGACAGCGAGGTTGTAGAAACTCCCACGCTTGAAGCTGGCGCAGACACTCGGTACTTTCGCCTGTTACTTTCCATGAGTGAAAGCGGCAGGGGTGGAGGGAAGGGGCTGCTGGTTTAATCCGTGCTCTGAGGCAAAGGGTGGGGGGGAAAAGCAATCCAGACTTTTCCTCTCTTTTCTTTTCTTTTCTTTTCTTTTCTTTTCTTTTCTTTTCTTTTCTTTTCTTCTCTTCAGTTTATTCTTTGGCAGCCTTAAAATAAGAGCTATGTGCAAAGCGTGCGCCCTGCCTAGGTAGCTTGTGTCTGGAAGTCGCTGGCAATGTTGCTGCTCCATGAAATCAAAATTTATGATTATTCAAATGTCGGGGACTGTGAAAAGAGAGGAAGAAAGAGAGAAAATTAATATTGCAGCTGTTCTTCTGATTAATGAGAGATAATTGCTCATGAAAAGTCACCCCTGTGGCATTTTGTTGTCTCCTGGATCTTTGTTCTTTTCCACTATTATTGAGGACTTTCTTGAAGACTAAGCGGTTCTTTTCAATTTTTGGTATTCAGAAAGTGTTGCTTGGTTACAGATAATGGAGAAATCTCGGGCTATATTGGGTAAGATGTGCCACAGACAGCAATATCACAATGCCACTTTCAGAAAAGGATGGATACAAGTTAACGATGCTCTTTCAATAAAACATTAATAGACTTGTTCACGCTTTTATAATGACCTCCTTAATGGGAGCTGGGGGCAAGTCCTGAAGATTGCGTTCACTTCAGAAAGGCCAGCGTCGGGATTGCCGATCACTTTGGAAACTAATAGGGAATCAATGTTAGAGTAGCGAATAAATGCGATTATAGCGCAGGAGCCCGCGGCTCCTCTCTTACCCACGCAAGAGTTTATTTTGAGCGGGACTTTCCCCTACGGGAACTGCCCCAGCCCGGGGCGCAGCCTGCCCAGCGCCACCGCATGTCACCCCGGTGTGGTGTTTGCGGCCACGGCTGCTCTGCAGGTGTTGTTTTGGGTTTGGGTGTTTATTTGGGGGTTTTTGGTTGGGTTTTTTCCTGGGTTTTTTTGTTTTGTTTTTCTGCTTGAAAAGTGTCCCCGGGCTGCGGCGCTTTCCGCTGAGGCAGCTCCTCCCGTGAACTCCGCGGAGATGCGCGCCTGAAAGCCAGCGCTTTCTCCGGGCGGGCATGGCTTTTTCTTCTGCCGGGAGCTGCCGGGTTGGGGGAGGGAAGGGAAAGAGTTGCTTTTGTCATTTAAGCCGTGAATCTCTTCTACATAAAGGTGTTAGAGACATCTGGAAGAAAAGAGGGACCAGCACCCAGTCCTGCGCTCGGCGGACCAGGGGAGCGGCTCTGATGTTCTTTTTGAACTGCTCCACTTTCAAAAGGGGGCAATTTCGTTACATTCTCATTTGTTACACTGTCTTGAACTAAAGGCAGACAAAGCTATACTCTGTCACCCCGAGCAGAATGAAGGGAATCAAAGGATTTTCCCTTAAAAGGACTAATTTTCTCCTTGAATTATGAAAGTAATGGCTAGGTAACAGCCTGTGCTCTGTACCCAACTGCTTAATACCTTCTAAATCCTTCCACGTGGCTCTCCCAGTCGTAGCAATTAGAGCTCATTATAGGCTCATAAGAGCTCTCATTTCGGGGATTACTTAATGGACAATGAAATTTTATCGGACAGAATTATTGAAAAATAAAATTGTAACGAGGCCGATGTGATGTGGGCGCACGCCTTGCATCATTCCGCCTGGTTTGGGATGTCTTTGCTTTCAAATGACTTCTTTTCTTGCTCTGGCTTTCAGGGGTGGGTTTTTCCTAGTGATTTCTCTCTCTCTCTCTCCCTCTCTCTTTTATCACTGCGTTTGGTTTATTATAACAATTACAAATTGCAATTTTGATCCGACTCTTTCTCTGTCTGCCTTCCCTTAAGACAGCCCCCTCCCCAGATCCACTCTATCACTGCAGACAGCTTTTTCCACAGAGGTTTGGGGCTGTGCTATTATATTTTCATTTTCCAGAATAGCCTTTCCTAAAGGAAAACAAAAAGAAAAAATATTAAAAATTAACATTAAATGCAGATATTAGTTCAAATCTTCTCCAGATATACTTTGCTTTAAACTCGAAGAGCCTAACCAAAAAATGCCATGCTTGTGCACGGCGCCCGTGACTAGAATCCCACCGGAGCTCAGGGGGTAGAGCCCCTCCCGGGGATCCCCGCGGCCGCGGACCCCAGGGCCTCGGCGGTGGCGGGGGCTGCAGGGCCTGGCGGCTGCGGGGCCTCGGCTGAGCCCTGGCCAGCACTTTGGGGAAAAGTAGGTGAGGTTGGAGCCGACCCGCCTAAACCCCGCGAGCCCCTAATTGTTGTCACAAGACGCGGGATTAGCGCATTGCTGGAATAGCTGTCTGTTTACACTCAGGAGCCCCCGCCGGCCGGTAAACACTTTCTAATTGAATTCTAATCACATTCAAATAGCCACATAACAGACCTCAGCTGCAATTCATAAAACTTTAATTGCTATCCATAAATCCTCAGATCACCGAGCGCGGAGTGTCCCTAAAAACGCTGTTGCATCGTGCCTGCCCGGGGAGGTGCGGGGGGAAAGGGGAGCAGGGCTAGGGGACAGCCGGCCCCTGAACAGGGGAGCCTGCACAGCAGCACTGCCCGCGGCGGGATGGAGATGGGGATGGGGATGGGGATGAGAATAAGGAAAAGGACGGGACAGCGCAGCCGGTCGAGACCGGGCCCCTCTCCTAGCAAGGCTTGAGTTGCACCGTCGAGGGGTTCCAGGGGCGAGGAAATTCCGGCTCCATCAGAAGGCGGTTTTATTTTGCTGGGTTTAACAGTGGGACACTGGGTTTGCGGGAGGGATGGTAGGATGTCCGCGGCCCGCCCTGGCGCATGATAACCGCTTCTGAACACGTTTCGGCTACTGCTGCACTCTCGAGTTTCTGTTCAGCCTCTGGTAATCAGGCGTAGTCTGTGTTTTCTGCTTTAGAGCACAATTGTCACTTCCCTTTCCCGTGTCAAGTGGGATGGGATCGGCAGTGTGTTTTAAATGCCGCTTCACATCTGCTAAACAAGAACGCGATAGTCCTTCTATTAACGATAAGTCTCTTCTTAAACTCCCATAAAACAGGTCATTGGAAAATCGCTTAATATGCTGCGAATACCTTGGCTTTGTAATGCACTCTGAAATGCTTCGGAGCCACCGACCGTATTTAGCTGTTTATCCAATTTTACTTTGAATGATTGCTTCAGCAAACTTGGTGGAGATCAAAGAATCCCTCCCTGACATGTTCGCTTTTCATTAGCGCTGCGCACTGCGGTCCTGGAGAGTCCGGGGAAGTTCGTTTGGAAGTTTTCCGTTTTGATACCGTTTGCCTGAGAAGTGTCCAGATATTTGAAGGCTTTGTCCGTTGCAGTAATTGCCAATTTGGCAAGACTCACTTGAGATGAAAAGGGCGAGGAGACAAAAAAAAGCCACCCAACCCACCCTACGTGCATATGTATGCACAGACACAAAAACGCCCTCCATCCCTAACCTTATATCCATGGCTCCATCTGTGTACCTGGCTCCTCTGATGCAGAAAGGGCCTCCTGAAGGAGTCCTGAGTGCATGGAGTGGGCCGGGCTGGGGAAAGGTGTTGGCAACAGGTCTCTGTGGGATCCACGACCCTTTGGATGTTCTTTTACTGGGGGTGAGGGGGGCGGAGTTGAACCGCTTGTTTCAGGGCATTACCTGCTCTCACCTCTCTTTCCCTCCCGGCGAGGGAACGGAGCGTTCTCCTCTGGGAAAACCCCCGAGCAGAAACTCCTTCCGATTAATTTTATCCCCAGCATCCCGGGTGTGTTGACAGAGGGACATGCCTGCCAGCGCGACGTGTGACGGGGCTGCGAAGCAGCCGCCCCCTCCCCGCTTTCTCTGCTCCTATAATTTATTTGAGGCGGAGGCAAAGGAGTGAAGTCATCGGGCAACGAGCAAGCACGCACACTTTGCCCCCCTCCCCTGCCCCGCTTTGGTCCCCCCCGGCAGCCTCTCCTGCCGGCCTGGGAAGCCGGGGAGATTTAGATCTGCGAGGCTTTCAGCCATCACGTGTTTAAATACTTGATATAAAACCCCGGCGCAGGGGATCCAGGCGGGGGGACTTTAAGACCGGCCCTCTCCAGGGACCCTTTTGTTCAGCTCTCAAACATAAGCACCTTCTCGACTCGCCAGGACTTCAGTGGCAACTTGGCCGAGCAGGAAAACACGACTTTGGGAGAGCCGCCCCCGGCCTCGCAGCCCTCCGCAATGTCACGCTCCTTCTATGTCGACTCCTTAATCATCAAAGACTCCTCGAGGCCGGCTCCGTCCCTTCCTGAGCATCATCACGGCCAGGACTTCTTCATTCCTCTCAGCATGCCTTCCCCCCTCGTCATGTCGGTGTCGGGCCCGGGCTGCCCGTCCCGAAAGAGCGGCGCCTTCTGCGTCTGCCCGCTCTGTGTCACCTCGCACCTGCACTCCTCCCGCGGCGGCGGCGCCGGCGGGGCCATCCCTCTGCTCAAGAGCCAGTTCCCCACGGCCGCGGGCGAGGCCCAGTGCTGCCCGCGGAGCAGCCACGCTCACCACCCGCCGCAGCACCCGCCGCCCGCCGCCGCGGTGCCCGCCGCCGCCGCCGCCCTGGGACACCCTGCGCATCACCCACCTGCCTGCGCCGCCACCACCTACAGCGTCAGCGACCCCCGGAGGTTTCACTGCCTCGGCATGGGTAGGAGCCCTGCGGCCGCCGGGGAAGGGGGGCAGCGGGAGAAGGGGTGTCGCCAAGGGAGAGAGGCTGTCCCGGGTCGGAAAGCTGCTGGGAATGTCTTTTCTCTGTCTGTCTGTCTCTCTCTAGCCTCCCTCCCCTCCTTTTCCCTGTCCCGCTGAAGTTCGCATTTCTCTCCCGTCCAGGAGGGTCCGAATCCAGTCAAATTCAAAATGGGAAACGGATGAGGACTGCCTTTACTAGCACCCAGCTCTTGGAGCTGGAGAGGGAATTCTCCTCCAACATGTACCTGTCCCGGCTGCGGAGGATCGAGATAGCCACGTACCTGAACCTGTCTGAGAAGCAAGTGAAAATCTGGTTCCAGAACAGGAGGGTGAAGCACAAGAAAGAAGGCAAAGGCACCCAGCGAAACTCGCACGGGGGCTGCAAGTGCAGCACCAGCCAGGGGCACTACCCCCGGTCCGAGGATGAAGAGTCTCTATCCCCCTCATCGGCTACCGAGGATAAAGAGATCTCTCCGTTATGAGATCCTCCTGCCTCCGGGTCCCTCCTGCTCCGCTCCTGCCGCCGGCTCCGAGCCCGGAGCGAGGTGGCGGCACGGCGACTCACCTGGCACCGCTCCCCACGGACGGCAGCCCGCTAACCTGCAGCGGGCTGGACCTCGCCGCCGCGGAGGTTTAATTGTCATCCACTCACAGTAATAGAAATAGAAGTATATCTATATATATTTTTTCCGAATGCGAACGTTTTAGTCGTGGGAGGTCAACCTAAACGTTACTTATGTAACCCCAGGAGAGGGCACCTGCTCTTTCTAAAATGTAATATTGGGCAAGGCTCGCATAGCCCAGGGTGTCTTCCTCTGTATCCCCACAGGCAATTTAAAGGAAAAAAAGAAAAGTATTTGAAACAGAAAAGAAAGACATAAAAAAAAAGGAAAAAAAAGAAACAAAAACCATACCTGAAAAGCAAATTAAAACCTGTAGAGAACCTACTGAATGGACTTCTTAACAAAAATAAGAAAAGACATAACGATCGCCCGTTTGGGTTTGGGACGGCTGTTTGTCTGTGAATAGTTTTATATAAAAATTATATTTATATTTATTTAAATAAATGAAATCAGACGAAAATTTAACTTTTTTTTTTTTTTACCCTCCCCCCCCGACTTCCCCTTCCTCTGAAGTGCCAGCCCAGTTGCAGCAGCGAAGGTGCACTGGCTGGGCAAGGTGCTTTCCTTTGCAGTCCTTGTCCTTCGTACGGTGAAAGAATCGCTGTATATGTGTCAGATCTGCGTAAAGAGTGAAAATAAAAGCCATCGGCTACTAACACGAACATGTTTTCTGTTCCCCTGTGACTCGGGACGGCTGGGGGGCGGAGAAGGGGGGCACTCCGCTCCGGCCGGAATGCAAATACAGCCCGTCCTCCGACTCCAGCAGCCCTGCGCTCCTTCCCAGCCCGAGCCAGGGCACGCCCTCCTGGTGACTGACAGCCTTCTCCCGTCTGCCGGCCCGAAGGCACCGCGCTGGGGACAAGCGGCTGCCGCCGGCCCAGCGCTGCCGATGGCGGGGCCGGAGCGCAGGGCTGCGCGCCGGGACCCCGCACACAGCCCCCGGCCCGCCGGCCTGCGAGCTCCGGCTCTTCCCTCGCCGCGGTGGCTGGCTGCGCACGTCGACCCTTCACCAGGCTGAAACTCCGCTTATTATTTTACTAGTCGATGTTAAGCAGAGATCAGGGATTTTTTGTTTTCCCCTCACAGCGTTAGCTTTTTTGGGTGTTGATTTCATTAGGCGCCTTGACCAGGCTTAGGGAAAAGATTTGAGGGCAAACCCATTAGGCTGAGACATGGTTGAAGTTCTCTGCAATCTGCGTCGGGCAGCGCTCAGCCACGGGTCCCATCTTGCCTCTGCCTTTGGCAGCTCATCCTCAGCTCCTTGCAGCAGAGTTACAGGTGGCTGGTGAGAGTGGGATGGACCTGGAGGTAGTCAGTCCCAATGAGCCCCTTTACAACATTTTTCCTAGTTCCTGCAGTACTGGCAGACAACAAGTCTATATAAAGCTAACAATATAAGCAAAGCAGGAGTGCCTGTTGCACATTATGTTATTTCTCTCACCTTTTCCTTGGATGGATTTTCCACTTTTGATTCCAACCTCCGAAATAGTCCTTACAGTTATCATGTTTTATCCCTAACTTCAGAGCTTCAGCTCAGAGGTGCATCTCAATTTGACTTGCCCTGGCTGCTGAAGAGAGAGGCAGCCCCAGCACAGTGACACTCGCACTGCCTGCCTGTCTTGGAGGAGAAGCCAGGTGCATGGGTGGGGCTGGGGTAGGATGGAGAGAGCCTGGTATGGGCACTGCCCCACAGCCTGGACCAACTTCAGGGCTTGGGGCAGAGTCAGCACACCCACATCTTACAGGAAGGGAAGGACAGGACTGACGTTTCTGGCCTGGACTTGGAAAACAAATACAAAATCACTGCTCCATACCACGACCATTTCACTGCCTGAGCTGACTACAGAGGCCAGCAGCCCTCATGCCAGCTGAGTGGCTGGGGATGTTGGTTTCCCCAGTGGCAGTCCTCTCACTTGCCAGGCTGGGGAAACCAAAGAGCCAAAGGCTTGAAGTCTTTGTGGCTCCTTGCCAGGGGGACTTCATGGAGGGTGTGGCTGAGGGGATTGTCCCCTCTTCCCTAAAACCTGCTGAGGTGGAATCTGTTGATTGCTTCAGTTCACCTGTGTCTAACTTGCTTCTATAATCACAGTGGGTCTTTTCCAGCCTTGAAGCTCTGGGAGGAGGTGTTAGTTCCACAGAAAGTACTGCCCACCCTCTCAGCAATGTCATCCCATACTGTAACAGGAGGGAGTCAACAGGCCTGCAGCAGCCTGGGAAAGCAAAACTTTGCTGAGTGAGAAAAATCATCACAGTCTCTGGAATCTAAGACTGCAAAACTCAAAAGATATTTTACAATTGCAAAGATACACTTGATAGAGTGTATATGTTCTCAGTGTAAATCTGTGGAAATATGCACCTCAGTGAATAAATTGGTATTTCCCTCCATTTCTAGATGATAAACAGTGAGATTTCTCTTCATTACAGTATTTAGCAATTTCTTTTAAAAAATAGGAAAATGAAGTTAGTTGATCTTGTGGTAATCAATGCTTGCATGTGTCTTTCAAGGGTTGGGGGGTAATTGTGACATATTATCACCATCACCATCACCACATACAAACTGTCATTTGGACAGTTGAGACAATATTTCATTTTATTTCAAAGTAAATGTTTCATGTAAAAAACATTGGAAAAGAGGAATGATGTAATGGTTTGCCCCGACACATCTCAGAAGGTGAATACAACCAGCTCAACCTGAACCTGGCAGTCCAAGTCAGTGTGACAGAAGCACCACTGGCAGTTGAATGTACTGTAATTTGCAGGAGATGTTTTGTAGGGTTTCCACATCCAGCATTCAACATTTTGAAATTTAGACAAATTTACATTAAAATGTGTTGGGTTTTTTCTTCTGCCCCCCCCCCCCCCCTTCTTCCTTCTATCCTTTTTTTTTCCCTCCCACAAAGTGTGAAGAACAATTTTTTTCCCCTCACTCATCCAGTGCCTAAGACAGGCAGTGTTCAGCTCCTGATGGAGCCACTCCTGGCATAATTTGGTGGCAGAGGAGTTGCCTGTGTCCCGGGTGGATTTCAGGTATGGAACAGCTCCTAATGACCCTCTGGATCAGCTAGCCCCCCCCAGCAAGGGGAAGGTTGCACAACTAAAGCATGAGTGTTAGCACAAGAGATGTGAATCATGTTTGTGTGACTGACCCTCCTACTGAACTTCTGTAACCTGTTGCATTAGCATCCCTCCAGAAAAGCTTTCCAATTGGGATATTTATTTACTAACAGTAATTCTACTTAACTCTTTTCAATTAAAAAAAAAAATCAGAAGTAGAAAACATCCATCTTGAGGAGTTTCTCTGACCTTGGCCTTCACGACTGAAGTCAGACTCACGGCACTAACTTCTCTGGTTGTGGATCCCCTGGCTTAATCTGCTCCCATGTCCTGATCAGATGGGTTAGCCCACAGGCAGCATTGGCCATGGGCTGCTGGAACTTTGCAGTGCCGAAGACACCATGCTCCCTCGGCTGCTCTTTCCAGCCCTGAAGTCCCCACAGGTGCTGCTGAAGCCTTTCCCTGCTGTCTGAGCTCTTGCCACAATGTCTAGGCTCAGCATCTCACACTTCTACCCCAGCCTTGGGGAAGTGGAGGCCCTTGGTCAGCTCCTTGCTTCCACATGTGGTGTAGCTGTGACACAGTGGCAGGTACACTCCAGAGATTCCCCGACTGAAGGGCTCAGTGTTCTGGCCGGTGCACATCCTCCCTGGGGAATATGGAGCAGGCTGGGCCTCATCAGTCAAGTCCCAAGCACTTACAGAGAGGAAGGCTCACAGTGCCGGGATCTAGGCAAGGGAACTGTGGTGAAACTCTCCTTCCTCAGTACCTCCGGTCGGAGCTGGGGCAGAGAGGGGACAGTCTATCTAATCCCGCTGCAATTCGCCTCTAATTTATCCTAATTTCCTACTCCTGCCCCTCCCTCTGAGCTAACCCCCATGGGACACGGCCTCGGGTGCGGCTCCCCAGTGCCTCCCTCGGGCTCCCTTGCGGGCAGGGGCAGCCGAATCGGCGGCAGGGCTGCTCAGCTGCTGCCCGGGGCTCTTCTTCCCACTCTTGCACGCTTCAGTCGACGGTACAGCCGCGGGACGAGGCCACGGCCAGAAAGGATCACACGGGAGTTTCTCTGGTGCCCACAGGGATAAGATGGCCAGGAAAGGGCGAGTCCTATTATCACCGCTCCGGGACCCCGGCGAGCGTCCCGACACCAGTTCGAGGGACGTGGGCAGGGCGGGGAGCACTCCCATTCTGGATCCGGAGCCTAAAGATGACCTCATGCAGTCCTTCGGGAAAGAAACCCGGCCAAAAAACATTTTTTTCCCTTTTTTGGTAAGTTTTCGCGGCTGCTAGAAAAGCCTGTTAACTACGATAGCGGGAAGCGCACCCCGCAGCCTCTGAGCACCTCCGTCGTCTGAACCGGGTCTCGGTAGCGGCGAGAAATCCCGGGCAAGGTTGGCAGCCCAGGGCCGGGGGTCCTGGGTGGGACCCCGGCCCCCCGGCCCTGGGAAGGCGCCCTCGCCCCGCCGGGCCCCCGCCGGTGGCGGAACGCCGTGCGCCGGGCAGCTGCCGGGGAGTCCCGCATGACAGCGGAATAACAAACAGCCCGAACCCACTGTGCCACTCGGAAAACCTCGAGGCGTGTGTCCGCGCTGCAGCGCGCTCAGCCTCGCCGTGAAAGGGCCGATTTCACGCAGGGGCTGCTCCGCGCCCCTCTCCGCCCCCCTGCGCGCTTCCCAGCCGGCCCCGCTCAAGGCGATGAACCGGCCTCGGCCCCTCCACGCCTCCCCCTGCCCCGACCCCAGCCGGCGTCTCCGGGGGGATTTAAGCTGTTGGAAGCGAACCCAAAGAGATCGGAAGCGTGTGCTGTGTGCTCTGGAAAAATAACTAGTTTCAGATTAATGAAGGAGTGACAATTTCAAGGCTAACGTTGGCACTGCCCAAGCCAGAGCGTGGGGAGCTCGCCAGGCTTTGCTTTATATTGTCTGCTTTTCTGAAGAGCAGACAAAGATGGATAGAGAGACATTGAAAAGCAGGAGGCGTATTTCAAACAGTTCAATAAAGAGGGTTGTCACTTAAAGACAAGAACCATAGTGCTTTGATGACTTTGTATTAGCCTTACCGTTTCAAATAAGTGACTCTACTCTCTTTGCGGAATTCACCGAGTTTTAGTAGATGACACTTCAGTGAAGCCGCTTTAGACAGAAATGAGAGCTCGTAACTGCGAGGCAAATCTTCTCTTCGGGAGTGTTTTACATAGAAAATTGCTGACCAGGGGCTTTTTTCTTCCTGTCCCCAAATTAAGGAACCTCAGTAAAACCGAGGTTTACAATTTACGTGGAACCGCTATATGGAATAGGGAAAAACGCTCCGCCTCCGTGTGAATCTAAAGAAAGCGAAAGGGAGACCTCGACACGACGGCGACAAACGCTGCCTCCCGGCAGAGCCCAGCAATACAGCGGCGGTCTTTCCAAACCAGTTTCTACAGCCTCGGAGAAAGCACCGACACAGAGTGTTGGAAATAAAGCTGTGCGGACTCCCCCAGGCAGCCCACCCGTGGTCCCACGCTGGCCGGGCACGGTCCCGCGTGTACGCGCAGTCTCTCCGTGGCCGCGTCCCCTCAGGTCCCCAGCCCTTCCCGCCGTGTCCCCTCAGGTCCCCAGCCCTTCCCGCCGTGTCCCCTCAGGTCCCCAGCCCTTCCCGCCGTGTCCCCTCAGGTCCCCGGCCCTTCCCGCCGTGTTCTGGTGGGGCGATGCCTTCCCTCTGCCCGGGGGCAGCCGGGGTGCCGCAGCCCCGGACTGTGCGCGGTGGGAAGGGAGAGACGTCGCAACCCTGCCGGGGGAGATTTTGCTGCCAAACTCGATAATTATTTTATATATATATCGATGTAAAATGTTTTTTAAGATGAGGACCCCCGACCGCTGCAGCCCCCCAGGCTTTGAAGGCACAGCAAAAGGGCTTCACTGTGGGTTTGAGAGAACCATTTAGTCACTGTTTCATTAGGCACTATTTGAACCTTGCAACATGTGGTAATTTCTGGGGCAAGCTGAAAAGGGGGGATTATGTAGGAGGGACACAAGGAAATTAGCGAACGGTTAATTTAACTCGTTTTCTGGTAGAATTTTCGATACATTCCTAATTGACTGAGGAGGCAGGTGAAGTCTTCAGTTCCAGGCAGACTCATTCACGGTGAGAATAAATGGCTCTTTTTCAACTCTCACTGCTCACAATATATCATCAGGGAAAAGACATGCAGTGAATATGTTGATTTAGGGTTTTTTATCATTATTATTAATGGAATTACACCCTGCTACGCAGGTGTGAGGGTAAAACCTATACTGCGATGAAATCAGATTAACAATGAAATGAGAATTTTATTAGCTTTCTATGTCATATAGACCTGGATTTAAACTGTCAAAACAAGAAACAAGAGGGGGGAAAGATAAGTCTGAAGAAAACAATGCCAATCAGTGGGCAGAAGTAGTAGCTTGGATTCCAAATGGCAGTTAGCTGTAATTCACGGTGAATATTGACACTCCGTACTCCACACCATTTATACCAAATAGAGAATATATGATTAGCCCATAATGGCAAATCTCTTTTGAGTATCGGCTTTGCCCATTAGTCCTCACCGCACAAATTTACTATGAAACCGGAACACTTGGTGTAAGGTCCGAGTTTTAATAAAATGTCGTGTCGGAAATAAACTCTGTCTGACATTCCTGCCGTGATCGCCAAGGAAAAGGGATCCGGCGGGATCGGAGTGTCCCGGGGGCGTTTGGGAGCAGCCAAGGGAGCAGCGGAAAAGCAGCTGCGATCCTGTACCGGGCAGCTTCGGACAGCGGTGGGATTGAGGTGGCCCTGTGCTGGGGGCGGTGGGATGGAGGTGACCCTGTGCTGGGAGCGCTGGGATTGAGGTGGCCCTGTGCTGGGGGCGGTGGGATGGAGGTGACCCTGTGCTGGGAGCGCTGGGATTGAGGTGGCCCTGTGCTGGGGGCGGTGGGATTGAGGTGGCCCTGGCCGGGGGTGGTGGCGGAGGCGCTACCTGCGCGGTGAGCGGAGGTGTTGGGCGCAGCCAGGCAGGACCCGCCGTCGCCAGAGGACCCCGCCACGTCTGCCAAGGGCCCCTTTGTAACCTGCTATAGAAAATGGAGGTATTCTGCATGACAAAGCCCAATTAAACTCGCTATTCAGGACTTCTGCAGCTGGTAGCCCATTGGGAGAGTGGGAGGAAACGCGAGTATATTCATTATGCGAAGGGGCGGTGAAAAGCACCAACAGCGGCGGGTCTGGGTTGGGTGTTGGGTATGTTTGTTTGGTGTTTTATGTGTCATTCCCGTTATCTATATATGTAATTTGGTGTCAGGGGTGGTAGGAGGAGGAGGGGTGGGCGCTGCCCGGGGCTCACAAGTCCCGGCGCACGGAGCCCCCAGCGGGCCGGCTCTCGCTCACAGAGGCAGGAGCATCCTCTTGCAAAGAGGAGCAAGGAAAGCTGCCTGCCAGGCTGCAGGACAGCGCTGTGAAACTGTCGATTAATGTACTAGCAAAGCTGTGGGTTTTCTGTTAAAATTCTCTCTCTCTTTCTTAATTGTCACTCAACGGGGGTCAGCTGTGAGCTGCCAAGGGGCTTTCACAAGCTGAGGGGCATGAAACCCCAGGGTAGACTGAAGGCCATCCAGACAAAATACTGGAGACCTAACGCTAAGATTGACCCAGACAATTCATTTATTCATTTGCTTTCCAGTTCTACCTTCCTGAGCCAACAGGCCATAATATATGCATAGCTGTAGTTGGTATGTAAAACACAATTTCCCAAAGTGTCTGGGAAATAGCTTACATGTTGTAGTCATCTTACCCTAAAAAATCTGACTCCTATAATAGCAGAGGAATTTTAACTCAGACCTATCTGCCTCTGCACACAGAACTTCAGAGTCTTCAGCCCTGACCACCAGTGCATACATGTGAGCACAGATCACTCCCTTTTCTTCTGTAGGAGTATAACATGACAGAGAAAATTCCATCTCTCCATGCTCCCAGTCTTCTCAAAATACCATGAAGCTTAAGCCAGAATGTGGTCAACCACACATGCAGAAGATGTAAATAGCATCAAGCTAAGCAGCATAAGACATGTAAAATGCATTTAAACAAAACTTGGTATTCCTTTTTTTTTCCAGTATGTTTAGATTTTAAGTAACCTACCACCCTTATTGTATTTTTCTAGAACAGTTTTCAGAGTAGTCATGGCTTCATAACCTCAGTGTTGCTACAGAAAAGCAAGCAGACATCTCCGGTTTAGATACTGTGGAGGAGAGAGACATTTCTTTTTTTTTGTTTCCATTCCCTTGAAAGACCAGTCCTGGCTTTTGATACATCTTCTGGAGTGGGTAGACAGGGATTCTGTGCTGACTTGGTTTGAACTAGTAATCATAAAGACACCACAAAGTGTCTTAGACATTTGTCACAATTAGACATGTGATTGCCTCCACCAAATACAGGAGAACAGTGTAGGTCAGTCAATCTTTCTTGTCTAAAATCCGCAATAACCCTGAGGGGAGCTAGAAGAGTAACAGAAAAAAATCACTACTTGATGCCATTAAGATCAGTTTTAATTTTGCTGTCATCATTTTTACCCACTTCAATAGTTTTGTTTTGAAATTACATTTTTTGACAGTCAAATGAAAAGCCATAAGGAGGGGTGGTTTTCTGTTTGTTTGTGTTGTTGTTTTTCAGCATGACCTGCTAATTTCATATTACCAGTTTAAAATCATTATTGAAATGCTGCTGCCATTAAGAAAAGGTCACAAGAGTTTTTGGGTGTTTTGGTATTGTCTATTTTCTCTTGCTAAAACATTTTTCAGGATCTGATTTGTCTTTTGTAACTAACGCAGGACAGACTGGGTTTAGGCAATGTAGAATTGAATAGATTGTGGCAGTTCAATGCACTGGATTTTTAGCAAAAGTTGTTGAATTGCAGTAGAGTTGTAAAATCTTTTCTCTTTTCCAATTGCTATTAATCATGAGTAAGAGATTGCATGCACAGAGAGTAGCTCACAAGCTTTTTTATTTTTTCTTTCTTACGCAAAGGTGAAATTTATTGAGTTCCAAATGCATATTACTTCACACCAGTCTGCCTTAGCAATGGATTGCTTCTTGAGACAGTCTCCCAGTTTGTGATAAAATGAGCAGATCTTTTTATCTTCAGAACTAATTACCAGAATGAGTTTAAGCTAGAAATTTGATTTAGGGATTTGATTTACTAATCAAATCAGACCTTGCAGGTGAGCTGCCATTATAGATGAGCTTGAGAGGAAAGAAACTCCCAGCTAAAGATCTTTTCCAAAACAGGCACCGAGTCCTTCAAACACCCTGATTTGTGGGAATATTCAGGAACAAGACTGAGATCATCACTTTCATACTTGGAGGGTTTCTTTATGGTCTGTACTATCAGCATAGATAATAGGGCCAGCAGTTATTGGAGGTGTCTCCATGGGGTGGGAGGACATGTGTCCCCTGCCACAGTGCTGACCTGAGCCACTTGATGCTGCTGAGATTGGAGCAGCAGTGCTGGAGCTCACCATCCTGAGGGTGCAGGCATTGTGCCCATCAGACAAGCAAAGGGGGTGATGTTACTTTTTGCATTGAGGGAAATCCTGTACAAGTAAATGAAAGTGAATCCTGAGAAGTGCGGGCTGCCAGAATGATGTGTGTCAGCCTTGTTTATGCTGGAATCTCATGACAGAGGTGTTGTTGTTGAAAAAAATGGCCTTTGCCTCTGGTCATTCACAATTCTCTGGACTGTCCCATGTTTTGCTCTTTTTTCTTTTCTATGGAAACTTCTGCCCTTGCCTTCATTCCATTTCTTGAGAAATATACAAAATCAGAGGACATGACCAGGTCATCCTGTTTACAGCCCTGCACCTACATGGGTGGAGAGAGCATCAGTATATCTGTATGACTTCTACACTTTTCTAATTGACATTGGCTAATAGGTCCCAAAATTACAGTGGGGCTGAGTGGGTGGGACAAGCTTGAGAGCCAGACAGATGAAGGGTCAGACAGATCACTGTCTGAAATAAATTTAGCCTCTTTAGAATATGAGATTTACAGTATTATCTGCTGCCAGAACCTGCACTCCCATAGCTGCTAGGTCAAAGTTGATATGGTTTAAATAAAACCTTTAGTGTAAATGCAGGCTTTGAAAGAGTTTTTTCCAGAGGAAGACCTCTGCTGTGTTTGAGATACAGGAATATCAGCAGGAACCATGGTCTGCCTGAAGCCATAAAGATGACATTGGTGGTCCTTTGCCGATAAGAACTACGGGGTTTTGACTTAAAAAGAAAAGGCTTGCATAAAATTACAGGAAGAGGAGAGAGTAAACATAGTGCATATTTAGAGCAAAGGACAGCACTGATCTGTTGTTGTTTTCATAACTATTTTTTTCTTATTTTAGTCTTGTGTTTAATTCTTCCCATACTCTAAAGAGAAATGGAAGAGATTCACTATTTTTTTCTTCATATTAGTGCTCTTTCTGATGCCTTTCCCACCAAGGCAAACTCCAGGGCATTTGAAAAATTTGACATTTGAAATTAATGACTATTATTTTGTGTAAAAGGTAAACAGGAGATAGAGATGTTTGAAAACTATTTCTGTCTTACTCTAATTTAGAAGGGCCAGCTTCAACTTCCCCAGCCTCTGCAGCAAGCTGCAGTCCTCAGCTGGCATGTCTCTGTGTATCTTCACTTTGGATTTCCCATTTGATCTTATTCAGGTTTCAACTTATCTTGAGGGAACTTATGAATCTTCTAGTTCACATTTTGCAGTAATAATTAAAAAAAATGTTCATAGAAAGCAGGGTGTATTATACCCCAGCCTATTATCTAATGCTGTCTTTCACAGAATTAACAACACAGAAACAAACGGTTTTGCTGGATTTGTTTTTATTCCCTTCTTCTTTTTTTGGAGGTTATTTAAGAATGAGATAAGGAAATGTTTCTCTTTCGCCTTTTAAGATCTTTACTCTTTGGAAACAAGGGCAACATCCAGGTCTGAAATAAGGAGTGAAAGAAGACATGGTCCAGCCAGCTCGGAGACGGACTTTAATGGGAAACTGTCATGGGACCAAATTTGCTCCAAGATAGAATTTGAACTAATGCCACCTAATGGAGAGTGGGATCACTGCGGCAGAAGAAAATATTGAAGTTTAGGGTCGGTTCAGGGGAGCTGGGTGGTTCCCCCCTGGGCTCTCTTTGAAAGGTATGGTGAAAGCAAAAGGTGAAAGTTGAAAAAAAAATTGGAGAACAAAAGTTTTCCCTAAGAAAAGGAGTATTTTGATTCACTGGTGATTTTACTGTTCAGGCTGCCAGACTGTATAAAAGAGGGAACAGGAATGACCATCAAATCAAAGAGGGGATGGGGATTTGAAAACTTCATTGTTATTGTAGCTAGAAGAGAAAATGGCACAACATGAATCCATTCTAGGGGCAATGGTTGTAAATGAGAAAGGGAATGGCACAAAGGTAACCCTTTCCAGTCCTAACAAGGTACACTTGTGTGGTCCTAGCACCCTTTGGCTCTCTATTTTGTGTAATTCGCTGGTTTCTTTGCTAGAAAGACTGCATGCTTGTAGCCCTGGAGCAGCGAATTAGCAAATAGATTTTCATCTTTGGAAAACAGAAGTTTCCATTGTAATTACATTAATGTTAATCAAGAAATATGTTTTAACTGTTCTACAGCATCATTAAAGTGATGTTAAAGTGACTAAAGCAATACTTTTGGTATCAGCCTACTCCATCCACTTAGAGCACTCTGAAAATGGGATGTTTTTGCTAAGATGAACTGTATTCTCAGCAAAAAAGGTCAAGGGACAAACATTTCAAACCCTGAGCCTGGCTCAGATATGTGCAAACTCAACAGGAGTTACAAACAAACCTTGAAGTGTCCACGCAAACATAAGTTTGCACAAGCAAATGAGATGTGCACGTAAATGGGAGTTTGCTCACATACACTAAAGAGCTGGAGCAGAAAGCAGCAGGAAAGTTTTGCTTTAATTATTTTAGAAAGTGAAGCAGGATGGTGATATTTGCCTGGGCCACTTGACGCTGTTGGCCATTTCCCACCCTCTTGGGAAAGTGCTGAGAAGGCTTTGCTGGTCCGTAGGCACAGCTTGGTGGGTTTGTACACAGCTAGAAGAAAAGTGGGGCAGGAATTCAGGAGCGAATTACAGCAAGGGTCAAACAGATCCTGTTGGAAAGCCTCCTGGGGGCTGTTAGAGAGCTGTTGACTGTCAGAGAGCTGCTAAATCTTAAAGCCAGGTTTGGAGTAGGGCTGCAGCAGGACTGAGAGTTAAGTGTGGGCCAAGGTGAAAACCAAGTCTCTCCAGTTAGGGGTTCTCTAACTCTCATGGTATATTTTCTGTAGACCATTTGAATTTGTTAACAGAATTTGTTAAAAACTGATTAAAAGATTATGTGACTACTAGAGACATTTCTGTTTCTCTCTCAGTATCTCTCTAGATATACTTGACATATTATCAGAACACTCAGAAATCCCAGCATTATGCATCTTTTAGTAAATAAATGACAATTTTAGGTCTACTTGTGGAGGAAATATACCTAGATTAAGTTTATAATGTAAATTATATTTTTTAAAGAAAGATACGTACTACAGATAAGGAGATGGGATGGGTGATGACTTCACTTTTAGGCCTCAGTTGGGTCTTCCATCTAACACAAAAAGTGTTTGTATACTTCTGTTTTAATTATCCATGCCAGAGGAATTAGCTATATTTCCTAATTTGTATTTTCCTATACTTTATGGTACTTAATAATCTAAAAATCCTCCTTTTTTAGGACCCTATTGCCCTTCTGCTTTTGTGGAATTTGGAAGTTTCCTACCATGTATGTATAGCCACTTCTCTCATGTTAAATTTATTATCAGTATTCTGAGTCAAAGGAATAGGTTTTGAAGCACAAGAGAAGACTGGAAGTGCTATGCACTAAAATAAGTGCAAGTGTTCATTTGAATGGATCACAAAGCATTTGTGCATCTCAGCAACACGAGGCCAAAATAATTTTCCAGATAAGCAGGTTATGAAATAGCAGGAGTGGCCGATGTGTTGTCTGAGTGAAATGTATTCTCTCTGAAGGTTTATATTCAAATGCAAACCTGAAGAGGCTGATGTTTGTATTGTAGGTATCCACAGGAAAGCAGCAATGGCCTTGTCAGCAATGCTGTGGGCCCCCCCAAAAAACCCAGAGAGCAGGATAATTTCCTTTCTTTTTCTCTTCTTCTAAGATTTCATGAGTTCAATATTAAGCCTCAAGGAACCAAACAACTTTGCTGCATTTGCTATGCAGAGCAAACTTCCCCTTGATTCAAAACAGATCTCTGCTAAAATTGTATGGAAATCTGTCACTGCTTTTACCCTGCTGTAGTTGATTGTATTTATTTATTTAAGTTTCTTGCAGAAAGTATTGTTTGTTGGAGCTTCCCCCACTCTGTGTCTTAGAGAGCACTTACTGACATTTCTTGTTCTTACGCTGAGTGAGGAGGATGAAAACAACGCATCACCAAGTACAGACAATGAGAGACAGGACCAGAGAACAAGCTTTGCAAATGCTGTTGTCTGTGTTGCTCACTGCTCCACATCAGCCCAGTGTGAAGGAGTGCTGGTGAATGCTGAAGCATTTGTTTATACCCTCGAGCCCCCTGCCCTTTTCCATCCAACAGATTGTCATTCCACTATTCTATGTCTTCCTACAGGTTACCTTAAAGTTTTGGAATAAGGAAGTGTTTCACTTCGAGGAATGCCTACTCTCATAGAGCATGTTCCTCTGAAATCAGTGACAAAGTATTCTTTGATTTCATTGACTGCAGGATCAGTTTCTAAGATAATACTGACTGTGTAAGAACTTTGAGCATACAAACCCCAGATTGTCATGTCACACAGGACAGCTATTCCTATGATATTCTTCAATGCACTGTCATACACCCCTCCTCCAACCCCTACATTTTCAAACAACAACAACAACAACAACAACAACAAAAGAATGTGCTTTACTAAATGCTCAGGGAGAGAATTTTTGCATTGAATCATTGTGCACACTAGATTTTACTACCATTTTATGGGCAACAGACTGTTGGCTTTAAGATCCAGGTATCCTACTAAGCTTTACTGCAAAATTTTGGGAGATATGTGTATTTCTGGCATTCAGTGTGAAAACTGGCAGCCTGTGCTCTGAAGATGGTGAGGCACTATAAAAAGTGCCCATTCATCAAAAAAAAACCCCAGAAAATACAAATACAAAAAAACTTTACATACAGTAAGACACCTTCAGTGGAAATGCATTTTTTTTCTGGTTTTTCTTTCAAGTGGAAATATGTACACAGGTTATTTTCTGTTAATACTGAATGGTAACAATTTAAGCACAAACCTGAAACCATTTTTTTTAAGCACAACAACCCAAGAAAAACTAAAATAACATGTAAAAAGCATAGGTTTGGCCCATTTCAGCATATTTATTTTCCATCATGGACTGTATTCCAGCCTGCTTGAATAAACTGTTAGACTGGATGCTTGAAGTGAGACAAAATGAACCCTCACTGGCAGGAAGAAAAAAACAAAATACAAGAATTGGAGATGCTATATATTTTACAGGGTGTCAGAGCTGCCTGTTATTCCACATTTCCCCAGACTGCAAAAATGTGAGAACTGTCAAAAACAAGACAACCACCCACCTTCTGCTCTAAGTAACGATTATAAAATGTTGTAAGTATGCCTCGGCATTTACACACATACTTCCGTTTTTTTTTTTTGTTGTTGTTGTTGTTGGTGAACTAGAGTATACAACATTGTCAAGGGGATATTTTTACTTTTAACATGCCTTAAATACTCAGCAGTGCATTCAAATTCTTTGGAATACAGTCATTATACTGCACAGAGGATTCCAGCTTGAAATACTGACAGAGCATCAGAGAGAGACATGCACACTTCACTGTAAGCAAACATTTCTGTCACTGTGAACACAAAACTGTCTTGTTTATAGTGTTTCAAGTGAACCATTTTAGAGGCACTGCAGTGGATTTACAAGATGAGCTGACAGTGCTATTGTTAATCCCACTCATCGGTGTAAGTGTACAGGGATTTCCCCTTGGGAACCAAGTCCAACAGGCCTTTGAATCAGAATATTTTCTTATTTGATGATTTCTTTACTGACCTGGTCCTGCTTCTACTTCTGCAGCAGGTCAGCTAAAGGCATGGGCTCTAAAGAGAAATTTTGAGAGCAGTTTCTAACTAGAGGGAGCAGGGGATTGATGCTCTTAGCATTTACCATCCATTGCATTTCTTATCACTATGGCCATACACTGGAAACGCTCCCTTTTAATTGGAGAATTCAATATTGTGTGAGCACACTTCAGAGGTTAAGTATGTGATTAAGTGCTTTCCTGAATCACTCTCTGGAGACACCTCTCTCTTTCCATGAATGCAGAGGCAACCAGCTCAACTTGGGTACCTGCATATAGAAGGCTAGAGCTCACTACTCTTAAGTTCCTTCTTGGTGGATATGACTGTAAAAGGAGGCTAGACAGTTTTTCATTTCCAGATCACATATATCGAGTTCCCTCAGGCAGTGTCTTCCTCTCCGGGTCTATCTGGTGTCATAATCACCTCATTCAAATTGGCTTTACCCTGCCTTGGGCAAATCCTGCTGCTCACCATGCTACAGCTCCAAAGGCTGCAGCAGTGGGTGACTTCTGCTCACAAGCTTGTCTGACCCATTACTACTAAATGTTAACATTTAATGTTTGGGAGCAAAGTAATTGTGGATGTATTCCCTGCCAGCTCAGAAATTACTATGAGATTTTCCTACATTTTTCCCATTTTTTTGGGCACAGGGTAGTGAGTAGAAAGAGCTGGGAGAATTTTTCAGGTGTGGGGTTTTTTTATGTGGGTGGGAGGTCCATTTTCCAGTCCTGCCCTGTCTGCATTCCATATATTCATCTTCACCTCTGTGTATTTTTTATGGATCTTCCTGGGGAAGGTTTAGAGTGATTAGCATCTCAAAGGGGTTTCGTTTTGGATCAAAAATTTTGGTTTTGTTTTGATCTAACAGATGAAATCTGGAATAATTTGATTTAGGAATAGCAGTTATGGGCAGACGCATAGTCAGTCTGGTGTAGTGATTACACATTAGTCATTTGGTAGGCAAGAAATTAAACCCACTGGCCAGAAAACATGGGATAAGTGAGGTCAAGACCCTCGCTCCTCCCAATTCCTCCATCCCCATCCAACCTGTACAATGACTGTCAGAGTGTGGGGTGTGCTTCAGAGAGCAGAGCAGTTCACATTGGTTGCTGTATGGCATGGATGTCAGAAAAAGACAGGGATTGGGATTTTCTGGTCTCACCACCATGAAGTCAAGAGCTGTTGAGCCAATGCTGCTCAGTCTTGGCAAAGAGGCAAAGATTGGGCAAAAACCTGAGAGGCCTGATTGGTATCTACTGTGCTGTTTTGACAACTTTATGAGATAAAAAAGAGAGGGTAGTACCATATTTATCCAATATCCAATATTTTAACTTCTGTGAAGTTTTAGTTAGAAGCATCTTTGCACATGATATAGATTAGTTACAGATGAAGAGAGCACATACAGGATAAAATATTGTATACTCTTTTATTAATGACATTGCTTCTTCATTTTGATATTGACCTCAGTTTCAGGTAATCTTCATAATTTTCTGTATTTGGCCCTAGATTTATGCTGCATGTATATTGTCCAAACTGGGAGGATTTCTTGGTATTCTCTGCCTCCTTTTCTTAAACACTGCTAATTCATGAAGCACTTCTGCAGTACCAGAAATATGGGAAATCCATGCTGTACACCTGTACACCAGTAATTGGATCTGGCATGTTGAAAGAAACTTTCTTGTGATGGGGAAGAAAGAATGACACCTTTTTAATGGAAAATAATCTATATTTTAAAATACAAACACATATGTATAAAGATTTCTTTTTCGACTACACATAATACAGATAAATAATAGCTTTAACAGGTGCTTAATTTGGGAAGTCTTTCAGGTGATTTGCTGGAGTAGTTAATATAAAATGGCAGGTAATGTACACCTGCTTTATTCTCTTACCTGATTCTCCTTTCACATATCAGGGGTGTAGCAGTGGTGTTATTTCAATAGGATTCCTCCTGATTTGGATCACGTAAGTAAGAGTGGGATCTTTTTATGCTGAGCTGATGAATATTTTGTTGAATTGCTCAGGAAAATATTTTGACTGATGAGAGAAAATCCCTGTAATACAGCACTCAATATGTTCAGTTGACGTTGCTGTCATTTAAAATAGTTGACTGAGCTTTGACAACACGAATGTTTGTTATTTTTTCCCAGGAAAGTAAAAATCTTTCTTCATTTCAGTGGTGCAAAAACTGGCCTACCAAGAATGTATTGTCATTTCCAGAAGACCATTTTCAGATTTAACTCCCTTACAGTTTGATTTAAAATATAATTATAATGAACTGTGTGAAGGTTTCAAATGATGCATTAGAGCAATATTGCTTTTTGCAGTAAAATGACCAACTGTTATTTCCATTCCTCTAGAGTTCATAAGAGTTATAGCCTCTTCCTGGAATTTGAAAAACAGTGCTGATTCACTCCACTTTAAAAGCAACTTTAAAGCATGGTGGGAAAATGTTGCGTACCACAAATCCTTTGAGCAAAATTGTCACTGCTGCCTTTTTAATATTTAGAAAGTGCAACACCAGTGAGAAACCTGCAATCATAGATTTTCTTGAAACATAATCAACAGTCTCAAGAATGAATCAGACTTGACAAAACCAAAGTTGGGGAAAATATTACCCTAACATATTGGTGTTGGTGTGTTTGGGATGGCAGGAATTTTTTCTGCTTAGAAACCCATAGCAGATGGAGCAATGCCATTTTCCTTTTACACTTGCCTGCTCTCCTGTAAGAACTGAAATGTGACAAAAGAAGTCAGTAAAGGACTTTTCCAGTTTTATTTTTAATTGCTCTGCTTGCATTTGATGCCTTTTTATCAATATGCAGTTGAATCCCAAATTCCTGACCGCAAGCTGAGCTACAGCTTTGCTTCAGAACAAAACAGCTATACCAGTGTAGAAGGCTGCAAGTATTGCCTGGGATAAGATGTGTAGGACTTGCTGCACTGTTTTTAAGGGAGAAAAAGACACAGACACTTTTAGATGACAGACCAAGGCAATATTTCTGGGGTAAACTCCTTGGTGGCAGCTGGGTGACATGTTCCGACACAGCCATTTTACACTCCAAGCAGCTCCACCCCACTTGCATCTGCCCATGGAGCACCTCCCATAAAGCCATTCCTTTTTTTCAGAGTCAACAGAGATGGATCAGGTAAACTTAATTGGCTTAATGAGGTGATTTTGGCTAACCTGAGCCATTTTAGGAGAAACCAATCAGGGAGCAATCCTCTGAGCAGCTGTGTGGACAGAAACTGGTGGAGTTTCCATGTGGGGATGGGTGCGAGGAGCTGGGGAGCTCAAGGGCCAAGCTGCTATGATGTTAACAAACCATGTCCCTCAGCAGGTTTTATTAGCCTGGGCATGGTGCCACACAGCAGAGGGGACAATGTGCAGCCAGCAGTGGCTCTGAGGTCTCTGTAGAATGCCCTGCTGTGTAGTGTAGACATCTACTTTGTGTTTTCTTCAGTCCATTCATGCTACAGCTGTTTCTAAGAGGCTAAAAATGCCTCAGACTTGACAAGATGCATGGAGTTGGAGCCCAAAATGAGATTATTAGTTTGTCTCATGTGTATCTCAGGTTATTAAATTTCACCTACTCCTTTTTTGGAGTCTGGAACTGATCCAAAGCCTACTGCAGCCTCTGGAATTACTCCAGAAAGTTCAATGGGTTGTGATTCAGGCTTTGAGTCAAGCCTCAACTTTATACATTTTTAATTATTGAAAGGACTCTAATCCCCTTCTGCCTCCATGTGTGCTGATACAGAGAACTCATTTTCCACTGGTTAATGCTGGAATTTGTCACTTTTTGTAGGAAACATGCAGCATTTTCATTCAATACAATCAAACAGTGTATTTTTCTAATAAATTTTGTGGGTATGTTGATGCAGTTGTGGCACATACTTAGGATGGGGCTGACACAAATTATTCCTAAAACTCATTGAGTTGTGAGCATGGAAACAGAAGTATTGTCCTTCAGCTTCAAATTACAGATCTCTGCTCCCTGAGCTGCAGGAGATGTCCCCAGAGATGAAGGGTGAGTCATACCCACAGAGGTGTATCAGCATCCCTGTTCAGCTGAGAATACCCAAAGCTTTGAAAAAATAAAAAAATCTGGCTGGTTGCTAGAGTAATGAAAAGCAGGTATTTGCCTCGCATCATTCACAAATAAAGCAAGTGGAATGCAGAAAATTTATTTCAAAACAAAATATTTTTGTTTCTGGAAGCAGAAGAGAAGAAAGGGAGATAGAGAAATGACAAGGAGACTCACAGAGCAAAGGTGGCATTTGCCATGTGAACCTGAGCAAGCAGAACAAAATATTTCCCTCCACCATGGGGAAATCTTAGTTTTCTGTCTGTCAGCAGCAAAGAGGCAACAAGTGTAAGCAAATGAGAAGAGGTTGGCACTGCACCAGCTCATATATAAAATTATTTGAAGAAACTTAGATGGTGAGTGCTGAAAAGGAGAGAAATCCTTGAGACCACACTGATAGCAGCTGTGTTCAGAGTTACTTAAGAAATACCCACAAACTTAATTCCCTTTATCATTTCAAAAAAAGGTGGAATTGAGTGTTGAAAGAAGAGTGCAAGGGCTAATTGTTTTACAGATAGAAATAACATGAGGTCCAGATCATTCTGCAAATACAGCTTCCAGTTTTGCCTGATTTAATAGCATTCCTTTACTCAAGGTGCTGTAACAAGATGATTCAGCACATGGCCGAGGTATTTAGTGAAATGCTGACCCCTCCACACCGCTTTTGAAGGGCTGTGTGCTGAGAGGGAGCCTTCACAAGCTGATGCACTAACAACGTGCTGAGCTGCTCTCAGAGGAGAGCACCAGCTATCAGTGAAGTTAGCAGGTTGCAGCTTTGGTTCCATTCCTGGTCTTTTTCTTGCTTGCTGTCCCAGCAGTTTAATTCAATACTGAGGACTAATCCTAGCTAGCAGCTAATTACTGCAAGCTTCAGAAAGGTGTAATCTGGCTGATGACCTGCCCAGTAATCTAGGAAATCATGAGCAAATACTGAACTTCCAACAAGCCAATCAATGAACCATCAGTGCAATTCATGATTTCCTTTTATTTAGGACTTTTAAAAATCCTGATAAAGAGATATGTACCTCTCTGCAGTGCAGGGGTTTGTGAAATATCATAATTCAGCACTAACTCTTAGCATGAGTAAATCTCTGCCTCTTCTTGAAGCTCTGGAAAATCAGACTGCAGTTACTGCAGCCACCAGCAAGGGATGAATTGGTGCATATCTAGCACAGGTTATTGGAGAGGGAGATGCCTCTTCCCCATAAGAGGAGCCATTGCTTCATAGCTTGATTCTCCAAGCTGGGAATGGGATACCAGAGTGTTGATGCCCACTTACCTTTGCTGTCCTTTCCTTCTGGCAAAACAGATGCTCTACAGGATTATATGGAGTCTGAGACTAGGGCCATGAGAGATCTTCCACCTCTCAGCACCTCTGCTGCAGTGCTCCTGGTGACCAGCCCACCATTTTAGAGGACAAAATGGAAGCAGTTTATTTATCATCCTAAACATGTGCATCATCAATATTTACTTCATTATGGATATTTTATTTATCAATACATTTAAGCACATTTCTCTTTTTTATTTATTTTTTTTTAAAGAATATTCTCCCTTCTGGTATTTACTCTGTTGATTTATACTTCTTCAGTTTTCAGTTTGACAGACTGAGGTAGCCAAGTTCACCCACTTTCAAGGTAGCTCTTCTGTACCTGGGATTTCTCTTTCATGGGTATTCTTGAATACAGCTGAACAAAGTCAACCCAGTGCCTTGTAGAATGGCATTTGTTCTTCCATCTCTCTGATGTTAATTTCTATCCTGATATATCCTGTTATCTGCTTGCATTTATTTATTTATTTATTTAGACCATTATGTCTGTAGGAGATCAAAATTATCCCATCAGTCTACAAGCCTTTCTTATATCCACAGCAAAAGCTGTTCATATCCCATTGGAAGATGATCTTGCACTTTCTTATACCAGATTTCCTCTTACTTCTCTCACTTCAATCCATAACTTCTTTTTTGCCCACTGTCCTTTTGCCTAGCAGTGATTCTTCCCAGCTGGATGCCAGTAGACTATATTGGCAGACTCTCCCTTGCTGTGCTGCTCTAGAAAGGCTTTGAAGAGCAGCAGTGGGCTTTGCAGTCCTTTGGCCTCCTGGAAGAGCCAGCATGGATACTGTATGTTGTTACTGGCTGCTCAGCAAATCCAGCCTTTACATATATACAACATCTGGAACTGGAAACTTACTGCACTGCAAATTCTATTTCTGACCTTTCCATCTACAAGATGGCCTAATGGTTCTTAAAGGAAGTGACCAACTTCAGTGCAAACACCTTTGTATATTTCTGATGATAAATATAAATGAAAGGAAATCACCTAGCTTCTTGGCAACTGAGTCTATTTTAAGTTTTGCTTTTTATCCTTAGTGACCCAGAAAACCCCATGTTCTTTCTTTAAGAACTTCCTTCCAATACAGGTAAAGTATAACTTACTGTCTGTTTTAAACGTTTTCATACTTCTCTTTATGAATTTTATGATGATTTATTAATTTTCCGCCTAATATTTGATGACCGCAATTTATGTTTTCTTTATTAGGATCTCAAAAATCTGATTTCACATTTTGACTTTGAGTCTTTCCAACCCTGCCAGTTTCTGTGTCGTTGCATGGTACTCATCTCTCCCGAGCCTCTAATGATGCTTCTTTCCAAGGAACACCTTGATGCTGGATGTGCAGGGGCTAAGACTCTGCTGGGATAAAATGTACGACGAGAAAAATTAATGGATATTGGGAAATATTAAACATAAAGTATTAAATGCCTCCTTCTGCATTTGCCTCTATTTCTGTGTTACTATTGACCATGGGCCTGTGGTCTGGCTCAGTACAGCTGTTCTTGTGGACAGTCTTGTCCACAAATCCTGGACTTTTCTGATTTCCTTTAAACTTTAACAATGTGAGAAGCTTTGTGTGTAACTGAAATGTCCCCCTGTGAACCCCAGCTGTGTGTCTGGAGGGTGCAGAGCCAGCATCACCCCTTGCACAGAGCCCTGATGCTCACAGCGCAGCAGCACTCACTGCTCCACAGCATCTCCCTCTCACCTGGAACCAGAACAGAGCAGCTTCAGTGCTGCAGACCTCAGCTCTGCAGGCTGCCACTGGGACCACTCTGACACAGGAGCTAAGGACTGTCACACTTAGCCGCTCAGCCATGTGACTGCAGACTCTGGGACAGGCTTATCTATATTTATATATGTCCATTTATAGACATTCATGCATATAAAAAGCATTTTTTATGGCAGTATTCTAATCTTGACTGATTAGATTCTGCAAAAAAACTCCCAAACAAGCCACTGCTGGAAACAAACCCAGGTGTGAAGGGAAAATATAGATAAATTAGGAAAGTTGATGGATAAAAGTATCCTTGCATATATAAGCACATGGAAGGCTGCAATAATAAATTGCTTCTGTATGTGGTGTATTCTTATGGTTCCCTATGTTTTATTTTTTCAGTTCTTCCCTCTAGACAGTATTGAAGCTGGTTTTGGAAGTTTCTGTATTAGTTAGAATATCAAATAAGATATTTTTTCTAATCTTTCTCTGGAAGAGGTGACTTGTGAAGTTATCTACATTGATCCAGAAATGGTGCAATATCCTTCTCTTCTGAAACTTACAGATCTGTGCTAAGAGATGAAAACACAGGAGAAGAATTGCACAACTTTGCTAGGTTATGGGAATATGTCAGGTCGTGTAAATAAAACAGCATTCTTGAAATCAGAATATAAGGTAACACTACCAGCTTGAAATTATGCCCATGTCTGCATATTAGGTAACTATCAAAGCAGCAAGTAATATACAACATTCTCAGCAAACCTGGCATATCCTTTTCTCTTATGAGGGAGCTATTCAATTTATTTTTTTTTTTTTTTTTTTTTTTTTTTTTTTTTTTTTTTTTTTTTTTTTTTTTTTTTTTTTTTTGGTAAAAGGTTCCTTGTGAAAATATAGAACTCAAAGACCAGGAAAACAAACTATTATGAACAAATAATGTGACAAAAATATTTCAAAGGAATTTCAAAAGAGATGCTTGAGATAGCATTTCAAAACTGTGCTGGTGGGACTTGATTTTTTCAAAGGGTTTCTCCAATAAGAATCATAACAACCCAATAGTGATCAAAGTTTGTAATGAAGCAAATTTAATACCACGATACAACTTTTTGATCTATGTCACCACACCCTTCAGAAAAAAAAAGTGACCTTTGCATCTCAAAATCCTTTTAATATAAGTATAGGAAATGAAAAATCTTTCTAGAATACTATTTTCTGTTCAAAGCAGTTGTGAAATAAAGTAAAAAGTAGCCTAAATGTTATATGCAGTCATAGTCTCCTAATTTTTTCTTGTATTAATATTATCTGCATTGCAGAAAGTGCTGCATATCTCATTTTCTGGAGGCAGCATACCAAACACTTATCAGTATTTTCATAAAACTATGTATTTTTTCAAAATTTCCCGTCTTTTTGTGTATCATAGGAACATTTGGGATTGCAATCACCCTGCCTGTTCAAGCCACAGCGAGCCACATCAACTTCAACCAGATGATACTGGAGGCAGAAGAGGCTGGAAAGGAACTGTGTGCATTTTTTTTTGGATCCTGTTCCTGGTTTTTGTCACTCTCTGTTCTTAAAATTGTTTAGAGAAGCCTTGCATCCTCAGGTTGACCAAATCCAGCAGAATCTCCTTCTGTCTCAGGTATCTGTCTGCTGGCTCAGTCCAGAACTGCAGCAGCGATCTCCTCTGCCTGTGCCACAGGCACAGCTCAAGCCTTGGCGCTGGCTTTGCCACAAAGGAGCAAGCACTGACCTGTCTGTTTCCTGACCCAGTTTTTCTCTGTCCCTGCTGCAATAAATGGGAATGTGCTACAGTCTGAAGACAGACAGAGGGAGGAAGAGTCTCAGGATGTGACTGTTGCAAGAGCTTGAAAGTGAGCCAGCAAAACTTCATCGTTGCACAAAGGAGTAAACAAGCTCAAGTGGAGTATGGAGTTGAGATAATCCCAATGTTCAGTGTCAGCTCTCAAGCTGGGGAGAGTCACCATGCCACAGGGATGTTTCCCCTTCTTGTCTCTCTTTCTCTCTTTTTTTTCCTATATTCTTCGAGTGAAAAAAAAAAGAAAAGGAAAAATTAAACTAAAAGAAATGTGGAAGATGGGAACCTGGTAGTGTTTTAAATAGTTTTTTGTTGTTGTTGTTGGTTTTTTTTTTTCCCCTAGACTATGATTTGGATCTTCTCAATTTTGTCTAAAATGAAGAGATTTCTCAGAGAAAAAGAAAAAACTTCTACAAAAGTCTATTAAAATTTTCCAGCAAAAAGCAGTGATCTGTTTTGGCTTATTGAAGCTTTTTAATTTATGTTAACGACTGCCAGAAGCCCATTGCAGCCATGATTTTGCGCAGTTTGCCAGAGAGGGATTTGGGATGGAAGATATCCTACGTGATGATAGAATATCTATCCTGTCCTGACAAGCTACATTCAATGTTCTGAGTTTCTTCCACAGTGATGCTGAAAAAGAACCCCTGACATAAGGAGATGTACATATTGGTACAGCTTGTTGAAGTTTTTTAAACACATTATAGTGAGTTTTAGGAGCCCTGATCTTAACTCAGGCTTCAGGTAGTATGGCCAAGCAGAAAGACTTTTTATGTACAAATATGCAGAGGTATGGGTTATGGAGTTCCTGATTAATTCTTATGCAGTTATTATAGCAATATTTTTTTATGTTAGGGAAAGAGAAATGCTTGCAAAAATATTCTGTTGTATCTAATAAATTACATTTCAAGATGAAATCTACTATACTATCTCTGAGTAATGTTTCTCACTACTTAAATCCCTCAGGAACTTCAGAAAGTATTTAGTAAAATATTTAGTATGCTGCAACACATTTTTAATATATTTTTTTAACTATCTTACACCAGAGTGGGCACCACTTGGTGAGCGGAGAGGGAAGCAGGAGGATGGTGGTCTACCAGTCTATAGCAGGCATAGGCATCCCAACAAATTTAAGGCTTTTATTGACTGTGTTGTCCTCAGGATCAGGACCTCTAAATTTTAATAGCTGTCTGGTGGCTACAGAAGCCTCTTTATCTGCATCCTTCCTCTACATGATAGCAGCAAATCCAGTGACTCCACCAGATGCAGTGCACAGCCTCTTTGAAGAGTGTCAGATGTCGCTAGCACAGCGCACTACAAACCCAGAGAGCACCAGCCCAGCTGATCTGCAGGGAGTGAAGGACTGGCTTGGTAATATCTGCCAGCTCAGAAGGCAGAGCCAGAGAATTTCTGCACATTTTGGGAGTATGTGTGCATAGCTAGTAGGATGCCTGCTGCCTGTGAACAAAAAGTAGAATAATGAAACACACTACGAAGAGGAAGGAAAGAAGCAAAATCTGAAAGCATCCCTTACAGAGCTATGGAATGATTTAAAAAAAAAAAAAAAAGCTCTGAATCTGCATCATCAAGTCTACTCCCCTGCAGGGTCGTGAGTGTCGTGTTAGTCTGGCTGCAGATGGGAAAGGATCTCCGGGCCCCATCACCCTGTGCACTGCCACCAAGGGGCCTTGGGGCCCTTCTGTCCCACCAGCTCTGCACACACTGGAATCCCGTTGTGTTTCTTCCAGAGGCGCCTCTAAATCTCCAGGGGCAGGAGTCAATTTTGGATGGCATGCAAGAGTGCTTGAAATGCCTGTGTAGAGCCTGCTCTCTGTTGTGAGAGGCTGAGGAATCTAAGTGAACGGTCAGCTTCTTGAGATTTAGGAAACAGTCTGGTATTTAGGCTAGAGTAAAAACAAATGTTGCCTGCAAGAGCAGATGAGGATGCTGTGTCTCACTTCCTGGAATTTAGGGCTGGCAAAAGCAAAATCCTTTTAATTCATATCATATCAAGGTCTTCTGCACATTCCTTCTGAATGGGAGATGCTGGAAGTGGAAAGTTGGCTCTGGTTTTTATTGTTTCCAAAACAAAGTCTTTTGGTGATATTCCTGACAGAAACACTAAAAACTTTTCTTAGAACCCCATCTCCACTATACTGATTTTTCTGAGAAACCTCTTACAGATCCCTGTAGGTACAGCCTGTTACATAAAATGTTGTCATTACAGATTGTCTGATTTACCATTTCAGTTTTCAAAAAGTGAAAAACATCACGGATGATCACTATGAGTTCAAAGAAAAAAGACATCCTCTTGGTCCGGTTCTTTTCTCACTGTAACTTTGTGGATTTCAACCATTATTACCTCTTTTACATTAGTGAAGTTACTGTAATCAGTGTGAAGTGATTGCTCTTTCCCCCTGTACAACCAGCACTAACATGAGCTGATAGATTTCATTCACTTGGTTGAGCTCAGTTTTTTGGACCATAACTCCAAAGGGTATTTCATGTGTTGGTATGCATGGGCCCAAAGTTTTCTAAACTAATATGAACAGAAATACTGGGTGGTCTGAACTTTCACCTTTGTAGCCTTGTAGCTGCTTTAGTGAATGCTAAGTGGGTAATTAACATAAATGCCACCATGAGGGCACAGGTCTCTGCCTATGCTTCCTCCACAGGCTTAGCTGCTCTGTCTACCCTGGATTTTCCCTGCTGGAGACATACTCATGCCACTAATGTGGACCATCACAGCAAAATTAATCATCTAATCATCAGCAAAACCACTCTCCATGCAAATGGAGGATTTGAGGACTGGCACCAAAGCATTTCAATATGCCTGGAGACACCACCTTAAAGACCAGGAGGTACCCTGCCTGTACCTTCTGCATGAGGCATTTCTTGCACTGTGGTCCTGTCCTGATTCCAGGTCTCAGCATAATCCCTGACCTCAGGAGACCACAGATTGCATCCAGATCTTTTCCAACAGAAAGCCTGTCCTCCAGTGTGTTACTCTCCTGTCCCTCTGGCCACATCTATGGGCTTAGATGTGGTGGGACTGATCCTTGGGCCTCCTCAGCAAACGGTAGAGGAGTCAACTCCACAGGAGTTAGTCCTTACGTTGCCATATCGATGAGACACATTCAAACTGACATCAGGATTACATCATATTTCTCAGCACTGACTCCTTACCAAAGCCACAGTGCTGCCATATTTTGGATTCATTACCTGCTCTCATAATGAAAGGATTATTTTTTTATCCGAACAGGTTAAAAACCATCACCCCTGGCACTTTTTAACCTCTGTAGAGATCTGAAAGGTTTTCTCCCTGAAAGGACACCTCACCACAGACTACTTTGGGTTTGACTTTTGTGGTGTCTCCTTTCTGTTGTGGTTTCTGGAGATGCTGCAGGAGTTGCAGAGCTGGCGAAGCCATGGAGCTGGGTGGAGGGAGCCCATGGTGCCTGTGCTTACAGACTATGCTAATTTTATTTTTGCTTCTGGGTGGGAAGCCAGCAGTTGGTTTCAATCCCAATTTGAATGTGTCTTTCTCAGAGTCTGGCTCTCTTCTTGTGTAACACTGTGACGCTGAGATATTCTGGGACACTTTTACTAACCATGGCAGAGATGCATTCCTGGAGGCTGGAGCGAGGGTGTTTTTCAGTGCAGGGCCACATGTTTGAGTGATTCCAGCTGGGAAACCCACTCTCTCTGGTGGTCTGATGGAGCTGAGGTTTACTGACCTTCACAAAACTGTGCCACCCACCGCAGTATGACCACCTCCCCCCTGTCACACACATTCCCCTGCACACTGCACGCTCCTGTGACCTGGGGCTTCACCCTTGCTTCTCCTGGGCTTGGGCAGGCAGAGCAGTTTAGAAACAATGATGGCAGAGAGAAGGAAGGAAACAAAGCTACCCAAGAATGACAGCAGGTTTTACTCAGGCTCCAGTGGATGCTTTGAGGGATCCAACATGGTTTTTTTGAAAGACGGTTTGCTACATCCTTAATTCCAAATAATCCTCACTGCTGAAATGGGAAGCAAACATCCTCCACTGTGATCCTGCTTCTCTCCTGCTCTTCAAAATAACTGAGGAGTGATACTTACACAAGGTGACTGCCTACCCTCACTCTTCTTGTCCCTTTGTATTCATTCAGATGCTAATGATGGTTTAAACCAATGTTTGTGATTCACAGGCCTAAAGCAAAGCTAGGCAGAAGGTCTGTAGACAGTAGGGGAGCCAGCTATTTTTAACTCTCCTCCTTCCCTAAGTCAATATTAGGATAAGCAGCAATGAAAAAGGCGAACACATGGAGAAAGAATTTGAAGCCAGGAGAGCTGCAGAAGCCCTCAGAACAAGCAGCCTCACAGGGCAAAGGGCAGCAGAGAGACACTGGCAGGTGCTAAGTGGGCTGGGGGACCATTTGTCTCCCACAAAAAAAAAAGCACTAGACTCCTCAGATATTTACAGTGGCTTCTGTCCACTCCAACTGTCTAACTACCTATAGATTTAACCTCCCCTAAACAGAGCTGCGTGCTTCCAGCACCCCTGTTAATGGCAAAGGCTATGGTTATACTTCTGAGCACTGTTTTAATCAGCCCCCAGCTGTACAGCTGCTAATGTTTCTGGAGTAAAGCTTTTCCTCGGCCCTTCATCTTGTCAAGTTGACTAAATCCTACAATGTTTTGGAAAAGGATAATCTGAACAGGCTTCCTAGATTCTTTCAGACTACCAGAGACTTCTTGAAACTTGCTTAGCAAGAGATTCCCAACCAAGTTTCATAGAGGTGTGGATTTCAATAATACCTTTTTCCTGCAGTAGTATATAATGCATTGGGAGAAAATTAACTAAGAAAAGAAAAATATAAGTTTAGTGATGGAAATGATGGAAAGGAATTGCAAGAGTTTATTTGGATTTATGTTGGCTTTACAAATGTTTTCTCCTATTGCAAAGAGAGGGAGAGAATATTCTGTACTCTCTTGACAACAAGACGTGCATGCTTGTATTTCCTTCGACTATGAAATAAAAAACAGAGATTAAGTGACCTGTGCCTGTTCCTTCTTCTCAGTGTCCATGGCTGATGGACAAAGAGAACTGTTCTGTACTGGGCATTTTTTGGTAACTTTACTGCTATTCCTTCAGCACTTCAGCACCTTCAGCACTTCAGCACCTTTGTCCCTGTTAACAAGGGACAAAGGAAGCAAAACCAGGGGCCAGGTTGGTGAGGTATTACCCCACAATTCCCTTTCTCTGAAAGAAATCTCAAATGTGTAAAATTAGAATGGGCTCCGTCTTCCTGGCTCTTCCAGTACACGTTCTTTCAAAGCTGCAGTCTGGGTTCTCCTCCCATGTTTGCTTCCTGCAACCTCCCAAGGCACTCACGCAGGGCAGAAAAAGGATGCTGGATAAGCTCATTGCTACAGGAGGTTGTGTGATGTGACATGTTAAGGGTGCTTCCTAATTCTACAAACCTGCTCAGCAGAGAGATTAAAAGATTGTTCTGTGAAAGAGTCAGCTTCACCATGGTGTCTTTGTTCAATGATTCAGCAAGGAGTCAAAAAAGAAGGCTGACAAGGCTTGACACTCATGTACTTTTGAAATAACAAAATAGATTTGACTCCTCCCACATGCCAATCCCACTTAAAAAGAGCAAAATACATTTTCCAAATACATATTCTTCATACCCCACAAGGAATCAAAGATAACTGACTCTTTCCCCTTCACCCCTTCTTTTCCTACACACCCTAAAGAAAGATCTGATTAACCCATGATGAAAATCTGGGACCAGTCAAGAGAATGACAAATGTCCTTGTGATTTCATTGGGGCTGAAAGCCAGACCTAACAAAAATTGATCAGCATCTTCTCACCAACTGCAATCAAATTATGGTGATCAAAGATATTTTCTACGATGGGCATGGGCCTAACATATACAGTGATAGTGGACACAGAAACTGTTAAATGTCATCTCATTTTCTTACAGAAAACTGTGTAGCAATTTTTAGTATTTCAGCATTCCTCTAGGAACTCCTTGCAGAGGTTGCTTTCCAGGGATACTAAGGAACTAGACAATTGCTCCTTCTCAATGTGTTGAGTTTAGCAGTCAGATAACAAGGTTTCATTAAGGTATAAATTCAGAATTATTTCAGTGCTTGTGTTGTGGCTAGAGCAGTGAAATTCATTACTTCAACAGCAAACAGAAGCTTGCAACTGCCACAGCAGCATTTGTATCCTTTTAATGGATTTTTTTTTTTTTTTGTTTGGACAATATCCTGCAAAATTAAAAGTTTCTGTACATAACATTTTAAGCACAGTTGCTTGTCAAGGGTTAACTTGGTCAGTAGAACCTAAGTGAAAGTTTTAAAATACTGCTGTCATAGAGAACAAATGCCTTCAAAGTGTCTATAGCATATGTTATTTAAAAGAGCACTGAAATGAAGTTCTGGTTTTAATTATTTTTCTTTGCAGAACTTCTCTAACTTTATTGCCAAAGAAAAGACTTCCAGAGCCAATTTTTAATCTTAATTATACCAGATTCAATCTGGAATATTTCCCTTGAAGTTAGAGTTACACCAGGTTTACACAAAGCAGAATCTGGCCCAGTTTCCACATTAGACTCTTTCTCAAAAGATAATTTAGATTAAAAAGCAAAATATCTGACTAAAAAAAAAAAAAAGACAGCAGTCTAAGTATCATAATATAACTAAACGCTGCTATATCCTCTGTTCTTGAGCCACATCAGAGCTTTCCTGTCAAAGCCTGAACTGTAGCTTCACATGCATGGCTACGGGAACCTTTACCTTCATTTTCCCCTCATCTCACTCTCTCATTTCTTTCTCCACAACCACCTTGCTCAAGAGAAGTGCATATAACTGAGTTCTCTGAAGGATTGTCAACAACAAACAGGCAAGTGATCATGTGAGTGAGGCAGAAAGCGTGCTTTGCAGAATTACATGAGGTACAGACTAAAACAAGGTGATCTTGGAGAAAAAGGTCAAATAGTCTTTTGGAGAAGTAACAAAAAAGAGAAGAACTGTTTCCCCTGACATTTCAGTTTCAGTCTCTCCTTTCTCTGAACTAAAGAAAGAAAAATGAGGACATGGGCATTGGCCACTTCTTGGACTGGCTTGAGGTGTGATTGGTGCCTGCTTGATTTCTTCCATCACTGATGAGGGCCATAGAACCTTGAGCACAGGAGACATGCAGTGTTAGAAGAATGAACATGTGATTTGTGCCTCCTGCTGACATACCTCCAGCATAATCTTGGTAAATATGAGTAAAATGACTGAACAAATTCAATGACTAAGAGCAATGGCTACATTCACTTCCAGGTCTGGAACTTTTTGCTGACTGTGACAACATGGATGCTGACTCTTGCAACTCCTAGCGGTGGCTCCACACAAACCTCAATTCTGCAAGCTCTTTGGAAGCATTAATGCCTTTCCATCTTAATCCTTGCGATGGGGCAGATCCATGTTCAGAAACATGCCAGATCCATGTTCAGAAACACTCCATGCCACAGAAATAGAGGGACAATGTTTTGTTTGCAGGGGTATTTTGGAGCATGAAAGATCGGGCGAGGAGAGGGATCCCTTTAGAAACCTAAGTACAATTAGTAAACCTTGGCTGTAGCTCCAGTATTTCCACAGCAAATCACCCCAAAGGTGTGTGTTAATCACTAAGCGTCAGAAGAAAACCTGTTGTGGGATGAAACCGACAAATGACATCCCTTGCCTGGAGCACGGGCAGTTCCAGGTACTCAGTAAACAGATACGTTTCTCTCCTGAGTCTGACACTTTATGATGCTCAGCCTGTCTTGGCTCTTCTGCGCCCATGGTAGGAATGTATGGTGGACACGGTCAGCCCAGGAGTATGTGGGGACCAACACTGACACAGATGTTGGCACATGCCCACCATCTCACAGTGACCACGACCGGGACATCCAGGGTGGCCTCCACACCATCCAGCTCCCCCGTGCAGAACTCAGGGCTGGGTTCCCAAGCACAGTAGCCCGAGGGGAGCAAAGCTGGTACTAATAGTAAATAGCTGCAGAACGAAAGCAGCTTGGTCTGGCTGTGGTTTTGTCCTGCTGTAATCCATTAATTGCTGCAGCTCGAAAGAACAAAGGCAGAGATAATGGTCTCGGGAGTTATGAACCGAAGTCAAACCTGGGCTGAATCAGCAGACGATCCTTTGATTTCAGAGGGAAACTTATCATTTGTGGCACGGGAGGAATTTATCCCTCTGCTTTACTCGCAACACGCCACATCCCCCGAGCTGCTGAGCCGGGTTCGGGCTGGACCGACGGGGCTGGACCAACAGCGCTGGAGCCATTAGGTTCCCGGGACGGCCCCTCTTCGCCATATTCTCCAGGGCCGCTCGGTCCCGGATGCAGCCCGGAGGCGGCAGCGGCTGGCGGGGCGCGGTGCCCCTGCCGGGCTCGGCCGCTGCTCCGCGGGCTCCGGTGCCCTCTAGTGTCGCGGGCGGCGGTGGCACTGCCCGGGCGCCCTCGGCCGGCGGTGAAGGCACCCCGGAGGTGCCCGCGCTGCCTCCCCGCCCGTCGGTGCGGCGGCGGAGCCGGGGCTCCCCGCCCGGGGCCGGAGCGGAGCGCGGACCCAGGCGGCGGCGAAGGGCCCGGCGGGGAACAGCCCCTTCTCCCCTTGCTTTGCCTCGCCCCCAAAGCGCGTTCAGCCTTCTTCTGGACCGGAGCGGGCTGTTTATTCTGTCGCAGTCAAAAAAGTCAGGGCGGGAGCAAAAGGAAAAACAAAGTCTGTTTTTCAAAGAATAAGGCTTCTACGGCTGTTTTGGCATCTTTTAACGTCGAGAGCCAAACGCAACAATGAAAGCAAAACAGCTCGACGTCGTGGCAGCAGCAGCAGCAGCGTCGGTGGGAAAACGACAGGCATGGGGAAGGAAAACGACGGGTGCGGGGAGCTACCTCAAACAGCCATGTGGCGAATAAAAATAAAGGCTAGGGAGGGCAGGCTGGGCAAAGTTAATTTCTTTTGTCTGGCTGCCTGTCCTCCCAGTGACACGGGATCCCTGCTATTCAGAGCCAAATTCTGTTGAACAAACAAAATGAGGGAATCTGTACTCGTGGAAAGATGGAAAGAAATAAAAATGTAAAAATCTGGTCGGACTGTAAATGTACACAAGACCCTCCAACCGCCAGAACACATTTCCCGGAGGGGCTCGGGCCCTTGGCATTCCCGTGCTTAGCTCTCCTTTCCAGGTGAGGCAGCCCTCACCGCTGTATTCTCCTCCCTAGGCGATAGATGTGAACACAGATGTGAGGCCGCTCTGCTTTCTCCCTCTCTCAGAGGTTTGAGGAGGTCTCTGCTCCAGGCTGTAGCTGCTCTTCAGGCAGGAGCTCCTACTCTAAAAGGTAAAAAGGGTGACTACTGCTCCGTGCATGGCGGAATCACGGGAAACGACAATTAAACCCAGACAAGCCTTCCCATGCAGTCAAAAGGCCGGGGCCACTCAGCGGAGCCCGGCCCGGGGCACCCCTTCTCGCCTGCCCAGTCCCGCCGGTGCCACACAAGCCACCTTAGGTTGTTCAATAGGCTGATCCAGTTAACCGCTCCCCCGGCTCACCCTTGGGAGAGAGCCGCAGGAAAGGATTTATTGCTAGAAACAAATTGTGATTTCCCCAGGGAGGGGAATGCTGAGCGGGAGAGGGTGGGGGAAAGGGGCCTCGAAGGCTCCCAGCCCCCCTGGAAGCGTCTGAGAGTGGAGAGAACCGCCCCGCAATAACCCGGGCCGTCGGTGCTCCCTCTGAATTCTGAATTCGGCCCGAATTCTGACGGCGCCGCGGGGCCGGGGAGGGGGACACACACCCCCGCCCACCCCGGGGGGCAGGTTGGGAGCATCAACAGGCGAGAGCGGCTCTAGTCCGGGCGCCGCACTTTGTTTGAGACGTGCAGCTTCCATCTGTTACCACGTAAACACAGGCGAACTGGATGCTTTACGCTCCAGCCCTTCAGGGGAGGGGAAGGCGGGAAGACAGGGGAGAGGTAAAAAATCCCCCCACCCCCAGCCTGTCCTCTCGCTAACCCCACGTCCCCCTCGCCTCCCTGGACGGGACCCCCCTGCACCGCACGGGGCGGGAGGCAGAGCTCAGCAGCCGTCCTGGAGGGTTTATTTTAACTACCACCTCCTCTGAGCGGGAGCGATCCATAGGCACCGCCGGCCGAGCGGAGAGGGATCGGCCCAAGAGCAGAGGGGCAGAGCCCAGCTCCCGCCGGCTCGCTGCTCCTCGGGTGGCCCTTAGTGTGGGGAAGGGAAAGCTACGTCGGGGAAAGCGTCACCGTTCCCCAGAAGGGTCCCTGAGCGAAGGGGCACCTCCGTCCCTGTCTCCACAGAGCCGTCGGGCCCCCGCCCGAAGGGCAGACTGGCCTAGCAGGCAGCCTTGCCAGTCGCCCAGTTTACAATTTTTATTTTTGACTGTGTCTTGTGAGATCCCACGTGGAAGCCGTTAACGACCTCTCGATAATGATCACGACAAAGGCATTATTCAAATGAGACAGGTAATTGCAACCAGAAGGCGCCTCCTCCCCTTTCCTTTTGCTCCTTTCTTTTCGAAAGAGTAACTCTCGCATTACATCCCATCCTGATGGTATTTCGCCAGGATGGTATTTCAGCCCGCTCGTTGAACCAGACACGCTCACGCCGGTACATCGCGGCCCGAGCCCTGCAGGATCGCCCCGGCACATAGGCAGTTCATGCTCATCTTCGAGGGGCTCAAATTTACGAGCCTCTAGCTCTGTTCCAAGTAATGATAAAGCATTTTCTCCACAAATTAAGGGGTTCAGGATGCTGGGTGCGCTCGCCCTCTCAGATGGAGAGTTCCAGGGTGCGATGTGGGGTTTTGTCCTCCTGTGTTGTTTGTTTGTTTGGTTTGGATTTTTTTTTTCCTCCATGCTTTTTTGACTCACTGGGAGCCTGTTGTTTATTCACAAGCATTACGGTATCCTGTTAGCATTCCGACCAGGGGCTGCTCATAGATCTGACTCCGATGATTTCCTGGAGGAACATGTGGAAGCAATAGCGGGGTTGTGCACTCACCCGAGCTGGGGATGCACTAGTGGAGGGCGTGCAAAGGGCCGGGAGCGCCGCCGGGAACCTTGAGAGCCCAGACAGGGGTACCTCAGCCCTGAGCGCGCATCCTTGGGAGTTGGCTCTCGTTTCTGCCTCTGTTTTCTTCGGGGCATCTTCGTCTCAGAGGCTGAACTCTCCCTCGCTTAGGAAATCAAAAAAAACCCACTGGGTCCTGGCTCTTGACTTCGAGAACAAACTTCTGTTTAATACTAAATGGGAGAAAGAGGTGCGGGTGGTGGTGGTGGTGCTGGACTGGGGAAGGAAGGAAGCGGGAGAAGCCCCGGCACACAGCGGTGGGGCCGGTGCCCTCCCCAGAAGGCAGGCGGCGGGCAGGGACCCGCTCCGCTCCGCTCCGTTCCGTTCCTGGGGCTGCACTGCCTCTTCTCCCGCGGCCGCCGCATCGCCGCGCCCGCCGGCCCCGCTCGCCGCGCTCCGCACGAAGCCTGCAGCAAAAGGGCGGCGAGGGCAGCTCCCCGGCAGCTCCCTCGGTCGCCCCTTATCGCCAGCGATAGCGACGGCCAACAAAGCAGAGATACCCAGTGCTGGTTGCCCGGCGGGGATCAAAGCTCCGTCGGGAGCGTGTTCAAACAGGACGGGCTCGGACGTGCGCTGCCCGCGCCTCCGCCGGCACCTCCGGCCCTTGTCGTGCCCTGCTTTGGGTATTACTGGGGTCTGTTTGAGCAGGGCAAAGCGAAGGCAGAGACGAAGAGAAGAGTGTTCTCGGTCCCGTCGGAGCTGCGGGCTTTGGGGAGGCTGACTCCTGGCGAAGGTTACCTTTCGTTGTGTCTTTCATTCATAAATGTTAGTGATTCGTCTCTCCCCCTGTCTCTCTGTGCCTCCCGGTCCTGGCTGGCTCACGGCCGTCCGTCCAGCTTTCTAGCCCAAACCCGAGCGCAGCGGTGTACAAAGGACACGAAGAAGCCGCGAATTCGTTTCCAAATCAAACTCCCCATCCACAAACTCACACTGTAAGCGTGGACATCGAGCCCGGAGCCCGAGCCACCGTCCTGGAGGGTCTGAGGAGCGAAGACTCATTCATGAAATTTGGGAGCACTCTGAGTTTTCATGAAAGTTTTTTGGGTCTTTTTCTTTCATGAAAGTTTTTTTTTCTCTTCTTCTTGTTTTTTTTTTTTTTTTCTTTTTTTTTATTTTCTCCCCCTGCAGTGCAAAACTCCCCGCTTCCCCCTTTCCTCCCCCTCGCCCCTGCCATATGGCCAACCTCCCCCTCCCCTGCGAGGCTGCCGAAATCTGGAGGCAGAGACTGGCCCCCCTGCCTGCGTAAGAGCCTCCCGCCGGCGCGCCCGCCTCCGGCCGCGGGGCTGGGGGCGCCGGGCGAGCCAGCAGCTCTTATTCTGAAGGGGTCTGAGGGGGGCTTCATTTCCTGACAGCTATTTACTTAAAGCAAATGATTAGTTTTGGAAGGATGGTCTATAACATTGAATCAATTACGGGACGCGGTTTGTGAGACCATTACAGTCGGATCGGGAGGGAGGGCGAGCGAGAGGGAAAGAGCGCGGCTAAGCAGGGAAAGTCACAAAAGACGTGGACATATTTTGGATGTTTTACAATCTGCAGGATTGGGGCTGCGGATTGTAAAGGAGAAGGTAAGAGGTGCGGGGCATTTTCCCCACCTTTTTCTTTTTTTTTTTACACCTTTTCTCCCGCGGTTTTTTCTTCGTTTATTTTATCAGTTTTCTTTATTTATCTGTTGAGGGGTTTCTTCTGGCTTTTTTCTTTTTTCTTCTTGTATTTTTTTTTTCTTTCCCCCGATGCTCTGAGCCGAGCGGAGGGCTTCTTCCCGCGGGGCGCAGGCGGCGGGCGCTGGTGACCCCGCGGCGGGGAGTGGGGGTGCAGCGCTGCGCTGCGCCGGCCGTCGGGGTGCGGCGGCGAGCAGCGCGGGCAGCGCTAATGACAAACACATTGGGACGGCGGCGGCCACCGCGCCGCATTCCTGCCGCGGGGGCGGGAGCGACCCGCCGGGGCTCCGCGGGCAGCGGCCGTGCCCGCCCCAGGGGGGAAAGCGGGGACGCGCACCGATCAAGTAAGCGGCTCTCTCTCTTCTCGCATCCCTCGCTTCCTTCACCGCGCTGCTCCCCCGGTCCCTTCCCCCACCCTTTGTTTTTCACCACCTTCCCTCCTTTAGATCCCCTTTCTCACCTCGCTCCCCCTGACCCGGTAGCCTAAAATGCCCCGGGATCCCGAGCGGAGGCACGCACACAAGCCCCGAAAGGCGACCATCCCTGCGCGCCCCGTCTTTTTTTTTTTTTTTTTTTTTTTTTTTTTTAAAGTGTCTTGGTGAAAGGGAAGATGCTGAATTTAGACAGGGCTGGTACCTGGAGCTTTTCCAGCCTGCAGCCCCTCTCTCAACGGGAATGCCAGCCCTGCCGTATGCCCTGCCGGACTGCTGGACCCCACTGCTTCCTACCCCGGGAAGGGAAAAATCTTCGCGGCCAACTTTTGGATTTTGTCAAGCGCAGAGTTGCAAACTTGCCAGCCTCTGCCAGGCTGGAGTCCCCTGGAAAAGTCCTAGGAGCAAGTAGGAAATGGCTTTTTGGCTGTCCGCGGCATTGCTCAACATTTTTGGACGCGGATCCCATAGCTCAGGAACCGTTCCAGAGAACAGGACTTGGACAGCTTTTTCTGGAGCCAGCAGCGACAGATCTAGCAAGGCAGCAGCAGCAGTCCCAGGGGGCAGCCGGCAGCCCCCGGGGCTCGTCCGCACCCTGTCGGGGGGGCGGCTGCGGACCAGAGGCGGGAGCGATGCCCTGGCCCCCACCAGCGCCGGGGGCACGTTCCCAGCGCCCCTCGACGGTATTTTCGGCGCGTCTCTTGCCAATGTTCGAGCTCCCTAGCGCTCCTGCGGGGCCTAAGTCTGCACGCCCGGAGAAGGCAGCGCATCGCCTCGGCCCCTTCCCCGATGGGAACCTGCGAACCCGGTCCCGGGGCTGCGGGCGCATCGCTCCCTCTTGGTCCCACAGTTCCCAGGGGGACACAGCCTGTGTCCCGCGCCGGGACCCCCGCCCCTCTACAGACCCCGCGACCCGGGGCTTCGTGCTTCGCCTGATGAAGAGGGCTGGAGAAGAGGCGTCGGGTCGTAGCACCGGTTCCGTAGGGAAACACGCCTGTGCTCGGCACCTTTCTGTCTCCCTTATCCCGCTTTTTCTTTTCCCCGGCTACCCCGCATTAAAAAAAAAACCAAAGAAAAGAAAAAAAAAAAAAAGTCGTCTCTCCAGCTTGGCAAAGGCTTTCCTATTGTTTCCCAGACAAACAGTGAAGTGGCTGGGAGCTGCCATCTCTGCTAGGTTTGCTCGGTGTCCCGGGCAGCCTTTGATCTGCAGCGGCTCCAGCCGTCGGGCTGCGCCGAGGGTGGGCGGACCGAGGGGAGCCGCGACAGCGCCGCTGTCCCGCTCCCCGGGGGCTGCCGCGGGCTCCCCACGGCCCGGCAGGGTCTGTCGAGCGCCTGATGGGGGCTGGAGGGTGTGAACGGAACTTCACCACCATCCACACCCCAGTCCCGAGTGGCTGCAGGCGGCAGCTGCCTCCCCGACGGGACGCACCGGGGGAAGCGGGATGGCTTGTTGCGCTCTCGGCATCTCCCAGGGCCGATGTAGAGCCCAGCTGGAGTCCCAGCTCGGCTGACTAAGCTCTGTGTCCTCAGATGGGACAAGACACAGGATCAAAGCAAAGAGACAGGAATCAAAGATTTCTCTGTCATCGTCTCATCAAAATCTGAGCTGTGGAGATCCGACTTTTAACTCTGTGTGTAGAAACGCTAGGGAAGGATCTCCCAGCAAGGGTCTTCGGGTTTAGCTTCCAGTTAACAATGAGTGTTTGAGAACGGCCCTCAGCTAAACAGCGGTTTAGCCAGCCTCAAAGCTTGGGGAAAAAAAGTTTGCAGAAAAATGAGACCTCACAAAACCCTGGGATTTGGGAGTCCACAAGCAAACCAGCTCTCTCAGCCTGCAGGCACTCTCCTGCTGCTTTTAAAGGAGATCCCTTGTTCTGGTACTCCTCTTCAGGCACCGAGCGGCAGGAGCTGTGCCAGTCCAGCTGCCGTCGAGTACTAGGACCATCTTTGCTGTTACTAGTTTGTTGATGTATGGGGAATCTTCATGTGGCTCTGAGGGTAATACATAGGTATTAGGTTTCAAGAAAGCAGGAAGTAATAAATATTTTAATAAAATACCTCTCTACTGCAGCATTGGGCTAGGATTGAAGTAAAGCATATATATAAACTGAAAGTCTTGCATAGCACAGACCTCACAGATTATTTCCAGCTATACCAGTTGTCTAAAAAGGAGGCTGAAATGTATAACTTTATATAATCCTTGCCTTGCTTGCTTCTTTATTTCATCATGACTACAATTGTATCCGCTTTTGTAAGTGAGCTCTAAAATTTTTAGTAGAAGATGTTTCTTTTTTTGCCTTTGAAGACTTAAAGACAAGGGAATTACTTCTGAGAGGTGATTTTTCCTGGTGGTGGTGAGAATTGCTGATAATTAAAAAAAAAACCAAAAAAAAACAAGAAAGCAAACAATCCTTTCTCTCCCTTATGCCTTGCTCTCCTGATTGACTCATCTCTTTCGAGCCTATGAAGCTTTGTGTGGGTACCCAAGGGAAAAGTTTGCAATAGCTAGGCTTCCTAGTTCTTGTGGTCAACAGAGATGGATATTTTTTTCCACACAATGCTTCTCAGCACTTGAGTTGGGATCTGAGCTGTTCTCTGATTTGATTCTGAGAACCTAAGGAAGATGTATTACTTGGAAGTGCTAGCTGGGTTTTTTTTTTTTTTTTTTTTTTTTTTTTTTTTTTTTTTTTTTTTTTTTTTTGTTTTTGTTTTTGTTTTTGTTTTTGTTTTTTCTTTCCCCCCCTGTTTTCTGGGACAGTCTGGAAAACCCTCCTTGCATCAACTGAGAAAATCTAGGCTTTCCAATTCCCCCACCACCTTTAGCTCCTAGACTGAGGGACTCTGTCCTGCAGGGTTAGGCTGAAGAATTGGGACTGACTAGAAGGCTCCTTGGCAGCCTGTGTCCTGCAGAGCACAAAGTACTCAGCAGGAGACCAGCACTGGGCTACCCTTGATGCATGGCTATTCCTTGGGTTTTTCTTGATGCATAGCTTTTCTAAGTATAGATTCAAATATTTGTAAAGGGCCATGGAACAAGCCTCATTTTGGGAGAATATTTATGGCAGTCTTTTTCATTGAAGAGCTTTGAGCCTTTCCCCAGTAAAACCATCAGACCCACATGTTAGTGCTGCAGGGCAGCGCTGCTCTTGTGGAGAGTTGAGTTTGCAGTTTGGGAACTGAGGACCGAGAAATGTTTCAGAAGGTCCTGTCTGAACATTTACATTCAGCTGGTGACATATACCACAAGAAAGAAATGTCTTTCCTTGGGCTGGCCTTAGCTCTTCCTGGAAAAGATCAGCTTTCCCAGAAGGACAGACTGCCACTCTGACAAAATCACGACTGAAATTACCCAGCCCTCTCATAACAACGATAATCATATCATTACATGCCAAGATTTACAATCCAAATACTCTCCTATCACTTATGTAAATACAGAGAAAATGGGACCAGGGTTGGTGTGTTGTTGGGGTTTGTTTTTTTTTGTTTTTTGGTTGCTTTTTTGTTTGTTTGTTTGGGGGTTTGGTTGGGTTTTTGTTTGTTGTTGGTTTTGGTTTTTGTTTTGTTGTTTTTGTTGTTGTTTTTGTTTTTGGGGTTTTTTTTTTTTTGTTTGTTTATTTTTTTTAAATCACACGAAATTAAAAATGTAGGAATTTCGAATTTTAAGTTGATCCGGAGACTAGGTTGCTGGGTTGGAGACTAGCGCTGCCTTTTGCAGGACAAGAAATGTGGCTGGTTAGTGTGGATCAACATTGCCATCCTGTGGCTGCGAGTGCGAACTCCAGTGACTGGGCGGCTGTCAGGAAATCAGCCCGGCAGCCTCCGGGGTTCGGGAGATGGGCTGGTTTTCTGTCTTGAGAGAGGTCTTCGGTTGATTCACAGCAGTATGAAAACAACATATACCCTTGGCTCTTCTCGGTCCCCAGCCGCTCTTTAGGTTACACAAAGTACTCACCTAGGAATATCGTAATTTTCTAAGCATGTATTTCCGTTGAGTTTCTGGACATTGATTTTACCTTGTCTTTTGTGGCACAGTCAATGAAACCTTTTTTTATAGGAAGGCAGTGCTTGGCAGTTAGTGTTTGGAAAATTGACTGACTGACAACAGATCTTCAAAATTAGTTTTCTGATTTTTTTTTTTTTTTTTTTTGGTAACAATGAAAGTGCACCACATGAGAAATATCAGAATTTCAGTCAGAACCTTTCAAAATCTATGTAAATTCAATGACTGTGCAACCTGGGGCAAGTCCCTGCAAAGAGTTTGGCAAATCTGCCAGTGCATTACCTTGCTTTTACTATACACACCCATGCTTCTGTTTTAGCTAGCAATGTCCTATGTATGCAAGAACGCAAGGTTTGCTCAAACTCACATCCTATATGTCATGCTGATACTGGGTTTCAGCTTGCATAAACCTACTGGCTTCAGCAAGGCTATGCCAAGTTACGGATTGATAGACCAGTGTTAGGAGCTGAACCTGATGTGTTTATCCAGGGCTGAGATTTGAATAGCTGGGGACAAAGACAGCTGTCTGCCATAAGGAAGGTAAAGCAGCTAAAAAGGTGTATGTGATTGTAAATATAGAAAAACCAGGGTAGGTGTACCTGCTTGGTGTTGTGGGAATGAGTAAACTCTCTTGCCCATAAGTGCGAAATGGTGCCTGCGTTGAACCTTCAGTTGGGCATGGATGTGTGAGGGTATGCTGGTGATGGAACCAGCATTCTTAAGTCAGATGTGTGATGTAACTGAATTCAAATAGGTTTTGAGTAGGAGGGATGGTGAATCCTTAGTACATTATTCTGTCTTTCGCGGTGAAGAAGTGTTGCTCTGGGTCTTGATGAGATTAAGGGGTCATTGAGGAAAGATCAAAGCTCTGGGTTGCGAAAGAAGAGCCAGATGGAGAAAGCAAATTTAGTTAAGTCCTTGTGTTTTTAAACTGCAATGCTACATTGAGACACTCATTGATTTCAGTGTCAGCCCAACCAAGACAGCAAGTTCAAAGGAGCACTTTGGAAATGCCATCACCTGTATTTACATCATTGGGCTGCAGTCTTCACACACACAGCTCTGCAACAAGTCCACTTCAGCAGAGCTTCTGGTATGCAAGAGATGAAATAGCTTTGTTTTTTCCTCTCCTTTGCTGCATCACTTGCACTGAATAGTCTGGCAAAACAACACAGGACGGGGAGAGAGTTGCCTTTTCAGTCAGAAAAGGGAGGGAACTTGGCAGAAGTGGGGTAACATTGTCTTGTGGATCTTGGGAGACTGGGAGTCAGATCAATAAAGCAGACCATGGTAGGTCTTTAAAGAGTTACAGAGGGTTACTTTATCAGAAAAAAATGCAGGGTATAAATGTGATAAAAATAAATAAAGAGGTTGAAAGTGAGGGAACTATTTTATATCCAAGGGTCTGTTATTGATGGGAGACAGATGCATAAATACATGGCAATTAGCATTATTGCTAATTGAAGAAGCAGGCAAGATGCTTTGTCTCTGCTGGAGCATTGTTAGCTGGATTTCTGAAGGTGTTTGTACATGTTTTTGAGGCAGGTAGTCTTCTAATCCTTCTTCTGAGACCTTTATGTTTGAATATAAAGTTCTTTTGCTCTGCTCCACCCATTGCAGGAGAAAAGCAGGACTAGATCAGAAACACTCCTTGGCATGTTGTAAGCATTTAGCTCCCATATGGCACTGCCACAGCTGGAATAACTAGATGCACCTACGTGCTTTCATATCTCAGCATCAGAAGCTGAATACCAGAGGATGAGTAGAAACTCTCCAGAACCTTTGAAAAATAGTTCCTGTCTTGGCACATCATCCTTTATTTCACTCCTTGGTCTGTGTTTCAAATTAGGGGCTCCTCTGTGCAGTGTTTTTTTAATCTGTATTGGATTTGGGCCAAATCCAGTTGCTGTTAGAAGTCACCAACAAAGCATCTGTTGGTTTCAGTGGGAGCAGGGATTGCAGGATCTTCTCCTTTAGAAATTACCTAGCATGCTGCTTGAGGGTTTTATGTAAAAATGTCATTACATGGCACAAAAATTACATAGATGCTTACTGCTATTGTTGCCTCCATAAGACAGATGCTTTAGGATTATATGTTTGAAAGCTGAAATAATTGCATGTGATCTATGACTCTCTGCACTGTTGGGGAGATTAGATGCTCTATGAATGGCACTGCTGGCCTACAGTCTGTAATGGATTTATTTCATTAGAAAATTTCAGCATGTGTTTTAAATAGCATGTCTCTCGATCAAGGGAATTCTTGCTAAATAAGCAATAAGCACTATTGTATTACATTGTATTCTGTAAGCTATATATACACATATGCACAATGGCAAAACAAAAATATCGCTCAGGGTTGTACTGTTTGTAATGAGTGGCTTTAAAATGTACTTTTTCTCCAATAAAAGCTGCTTGCAGCTGCAAGGTCAGAACTTACTGCATGAAGATGTTCCATCTTCATTGATCCTTGTGAGGGTGCTGCCTCTGCGCAGGGGCACAGTTTCTGTGGGCTCGGTCCCAAAGGCTGCAGTGGGAGCAGAGCTGCCTGCAGGCTGTTGGAGAGGGGATGCACCAGGACTTGGTTCCTTATGCCAGGACTTGGCTCCTTACACTGCCAGTGGAGAGAAGGGGTCGTGGTGTCTCCTCTGCCTGTGATCGCTCTGTGGCCACACACACCTTGTGGCAGTAGGTGGCATGAGTCTCACCGGGCTGGGGCTGTGAATTGGGGTCCCTGGGCCACTCCTCTTGGTGGCTCTGTGTGGAGTGATGGGAAGCTGCACTTGGGTGCTGCAGAAGAGGAGTCCTTCTAAGTCTTATACAGTTGTCAGTCCATTAACTCTCTGTCTTGCCTTCTCCTTTGTGTTTCAGTTGTTGGCAGCTATGGGTACTTACCCACAGACGTTCCTGATCCTAGGATGTTTTCTCACAGGTAATGTTCATCAATCCTCTAAGCTTCCCCATCTCTAATTCTTCATAAATCTGTGTTTAAACTCGCTTTCATTCTGCCCACAATAACAAATGCCACATGGCTGCCAGCTGGTCACAGACCTTGTTTTTCTGCTTCCACCCCAGCCCCGGTAGGCTGTGACAAGACCTGCTGAGCAGGCAGTACTTTCACTGGCCCATATTGGCCACTTTGTGTCTCCTGTGCTGCTGTAGCCTCGCACCCGAGTGGTGTGAGTGTGCAGGACAGTGAGCTGCCCACCTGCAGCTGGGGACGCTCCGGCAGAGCGGGCCGGGCTGCCTGTGTGGGCTCCCTGCAGCTCCAGGCCGCGCCGCCGGGCTGCCGGCCCAGCCGCTGCTGGAATGGTGCTGACGGGAGGGCAGGGCTGCCTGTGCCACAGGGTGACAAATATAGAAAGGGCTTCTGCAGCAAGGTAACTCGGGGCAGGAGTGCAAAATGATTTCAAAGACAGTCTGGATTCCTGGTGCTGGTTTATTGCAGAGTCCCAACTTCACTCAGTGGGCCTAGGTGCTTTGTCATTCGGTAGACTGAAACCACAAACATATTTCCTTGGTGAGTTCCTCGTTTTGTAGGGTTTGAATCCTCTAATTTTCCTTCTGAGTGTTGGACCTGCACCAACCCACCTGCAAATTACCTAGACTTGCAAATCTGAGCCTGTAACTGGAGATTGCATCTGGAAACCGGTTCCATCTACAACATCTAGTTCAGTGAATTGCAGTTTTATTTGGCTACAAGCCTTCTGTACATTTTGGCTAGAGGTAGACCTGATGTACAAGCTCTTGCTCTGGCCCTTTGCAGAAACCGGAGTCAGATGTAAAATGCAGGTTTTAGTCTTGGGAAGTGGTTTCCAAATTTCAACTATGAGCTTGCTTGAAAGTCGACAGGACTGCTGGTTTCATGGCCAGGGCTGTAAGAAGGTGTGAAATGCCTGTGAGCCAGCAGCCAGGGTGTGCAATTCACTGGTCTGCAGTAGAGCTGTGTACAGCTTTGGGGCTGGAAAGCTGTGGTGTGGAGTGGGAGCTATCTCTAACTTCACCTCTGACTGTCTTTCACCTCTTGATTTGACAAACAGAAGTCGGCAAGCAAACACTTAACATTTCAAAGGAAAGCCATTTGCTATTCCTCAGGCAAAGCTTTGGCTTTTAACAAGGGCAAATTTCCTGGGACATCAGCAGGTCTGAAACAGTCAGAAAAGAAAGCTGCTCTGGACCCTCTCTGCTTCCTTTCACGTCCCTCTGCTGAAGCTGTTTTGTGTATTGACGTGCTATTTATTTGTGTCTTTTTGCAGGACCATTCCTAACATTTTGCCAGCTTCCTCTGCCAACTATTGTTCCCAATAGGAACGAAATGGTGGTACAGCTGTATTCCAATTTCACACTCAAATGCTCTGGAGACAGTGAAGTGAGCTGGCAGTACCCAGTGACCGAGGGAAACCACAGGACAGACATTAGACACGAAGAGAACAACAGTGGCCTCTTCGTGACAGTGCTGGAAGTGGTAAATGCCTCGGCCGCCCATACGGGCCTGTATGTCTGCTATTATAACCACACACAAGTGGAGGATGGGGAGGTGGAAGGCAAGGACATCTACATCTATGTGCCTGGTAAGTGGGGGTGCCACAGCTGTACCTGGAGCTTTGGGTGGGAGAGGTGAACCATGGATGTTCAGAAGAGGTGTATTGCTTCTGGCAATTTACTGTCTGAGGAAGAGAAATAACCCCAGGGTTAAATAGTATGAATCAAGACCAGCCCCTGTAAATCTATGGATATGTTCTTCTTTCTTTCTACTGGTTTTCACTTTTTGATAAGAATTTGAGTTCTCAAGAAGAGTGATGAACCCCAACTTTAGAGCTGAGGTCTTCTGACCACCAAGGGGCTGGAAAGCAGACCTTGGTGGCCAGGTCAGCTCATCTGTGGGAGTATGTCCAGCCTTCAGGTTTGCCTGGCTCCCAGGTGGGGATTAACAGAAATTCCAGGCTTTTCAGGGGGCACTTGGGTGGATACCTTGGGATGTGTACTGACCAAATCAATGCAGTGTATGATACTAAAACTGCTGCCAGATGAGAAAGGCCGAATCTTGTTCTTAATCTAAATTAGACTTTAACTGAGAACTGGAAAAAGCTCATGTGTGGACAGGTCCAGGGAAGTGTAAAGCAATGGAGATGTCCTAGAGGTGACTGCCAGAGGGAGGGGAAAGAAGTGTTCTTGCTGGCCAGTCTGACACAAGATTAAACACATGGTGCTACTGTGCAGTGCCCTGTAATTTTCAAGGCAAACACAGCCTTCCCAGGCCCTGTGTTGCATTTCTCTTTAGTGGTGGAAAACTGTTGGACCCAGAAGAAATGGCATCCCTTCTTTTTGGAAGTGCCTATTTTCAGCTTTGCCCTCCCACCCCCTTCTTCTGACTGGAAATCTGCTTAAAGGCTTTCCACAATCTCTATGGGATGAGAATCTTTATTGCCATAGCTGAGATAGGCACCAAAGGCTGAGCCACGACTGACTGCTTCTGTAAAGCCCTGTCTGGATGTTTCCTCAGCATTGGCTGGGCTTCAGGGGGTGAGGGTCACAACTGCAGGGCCAGAAGAGATCAAGCCACTGGATTTGCAGTAAACATATTGAACAGGGAACAAAAGAGAGGAGAAGAGATTGCAAATCATCCTGCAAAACTGCAGCATGTTCTGAAGGAGTGATGTCTGCAATGGCAAGGAAGATTCTGGAAGGGCAAAAAGCCAGGAGGCAATAGCAGGACTTGTTTTAAAGGCTATTTTGCAGTGGCATTAATTTTTGCTGTTGACAGTGTGTGATTCAAGGACAGTGATTCTTCCAAGACTCTCTCCCCATTTGCCACAACAAATGTAAAGTGTTTGCATTTGTTCTTGAAGCAAGATGTTTCAGAAGAGCTGGATACTGCCAGCTTTGGCACATATATCTCAATATCCAAGCAGCTCTAACCAAATTACCAGAAGATGTTGTTTATGTTAAGCAGTCTTGCAGCTCACCAGTGGAGGATTATAAAGGCAAGAGCTGGAAGATTTCTTCAAGACGACTTTTTCGTTTGGTTTTTGAAAGCCTCTAGACATCAGCCTACCAGATTTGCAGGGCAGAGACACCATGTAATTTTTTCCACTTGCTAACCATCAAGATGTTATAAATGCAGAAACATATCCTTTTCTCCAAATTAAAGAGAACGTCTCCGTTTCCACTATAAACTTTGTCTTTACAATTGTTTTTCCTGCAATGAATTAGGAGGGCAATGGGTGGCAGCAACCCACTTTAACCAGGGAGGATTACGTTGGGACTTCACACAATATCCTATTTTCACTAACAGCACATAGAAAACCAAACTAGGTGAATCTTGTTTCTGTTTTAAATTACAGTGGGAAAATGAATACATGGAGTTGGCAGCATTTTTGGGATGGAGCGCTGTGTTTGGAATATTGCTACAAAGAGCCTGCCAGTGCAGCAGAAAGTCTATTGTTGGAGGGATTTGGATTGCTATTTATTAAATTTTATTATAAAGCTTTGCACAGAAGCTTCAGGCTAGTAGGGATTATTTGTTTATTCTGAATGGCGAAATGGAGATGATTTGAGTGTTGTGCTTTTTATGCATAATGTTATGCAATTATGTTTTAAACTCAGACTTTGGATTGGCTGGATAGGAAAGTTGGCATATATTTTGTTGACTTTAAAAGAAATAAAACTACCAGGTCCTTGTTTGCTTTTTTTCCTAGTTGAATACTGTATTTTGAAAACCACATGCTGTGACCATAATTAACTATGTCTCATAACTGTAATGTTGGACATGTTAGAAATACATGGAGATAAGTACCTTGAACTATTTTTGATGAAATGTGGCTTTAGTGGTGTTCAACACAAACAACATGAGACTGGCTTCTACAGGTTTTTTTTTTTTTGGTTTTTTTTTTTTTTTTTTTTTTTTTTGTTTTTTTTTTTTTTTTGTTTTTTGGTTTTTGGTTTTTTTTTTTTTCTTGGAAAGTGTTTGGATTTTTTATTTTATTTTTATTTTTATTCTACCCCCCTGCTTATATATTGGTTAGGAGACAGATACTAATAAAAAAGGGGAAAAACATCTAACTTAAAGTCATGTGCGTTGTGAATAATAACACAACATTTTGGGAGGAGGATCTTTTGTTTTTTTCGTTTTGTATCGTGAATTGTCACAAAGGAACCTAAGCCCTTTCCTGTTTTTTCCTTAGGAGAAATGTTTCACTACATGTCACATCAAGTAGCTAAAATGAGATACCACATGAAATTAGCAAACCTTACCTGCAATATCTGAAACACTGGGAGAATGAACCGTGCAAGTTTCACTTATGACCCATAAGTGGTCATTGATATGCAATTCTTGTACGTGGACTTGCTGCAAACAAGACAGTGTAAGATTCCCTCTTGTTTTTTACAGACCCAGACATGCCTTTTGTTCCTTCTATACCAGAAGACCAGTTCATCCTGGTAGAAGAAGGTGATCCTGCAGTTATCCCTTGTCGGACAAGTGACCCAGATGCTCAAGTGACTTTAGTTAACAGTTTAGACAAGTCTGTGCATGCTTTGTATGACACCAAACAAGGCTTCATAGGGAATTTTCCTGCGGGCTCATACGCGTGCAAAACAATGGTTAAAGGCGTGGAGTTCAAGTCTGATGAGTTCCTCATCTATATTATAAGAGGTATTTATTTCTATTCATTTAAAAAAAACTGAAAAGTGCTTGTGTTCCTTCTTCACACTGTAATAGCACCAGCATCACTGGCTTATATCAGATATTTCTCCAACGATGAGCTCCTTGCTCCTCTGGCAGTACTGCCAGTTATTTAGTTGCAAGTTTACTTACAATTTTGATGAGAAAAAGGTGTCCCTAACTTTATCTTCTCTCCAAAATTATTGCAAGAAAAATGTTTTGTAGTCCATATATTTTCAATCTATTTGTTGAAACACAAGAGGCTGGTGTTTCCCAGTGGCTTTGAACTGTAGAACTCTGGGTAGCCTGAAAAACATATTGATTTAATTAGTTTGAAAACATTTTTCCTGGCCATCAAGGAATTCTCAAAGACAGTCACTGATTAGCAAAATGGGAAATTGCTTTTATGCCTAATGCCTTTTTACAGGGGGATTTGAGATAGGAACTTCTAATTGAAATTTTATTTGTGGATAATTTTTTTGTGGGATTGAACTGCCTGTGCAGTTCATGCTTTAAATACAAATTGTTTATATTAGTATGTATCAGCAGTACTTTTAATGAATTTTCAAGGTGGTTCCTCAGTAGAGGAATTGAAATGAAACTCTTCCTCTGAAACTGCACCATGTGAAAATTGTAATCTTTCAAAAATTAAATGAGATCTCTCTCTCTTTTCTCTTAGCTACTTCACAGCTGCCTGTTGAAATTGAAGCTCCCAAAACTGTCTACAAAACAGGCGAGACCATCATAGTAACTTGTGTGGTCTTTGACAATGAGGTGGTTAATTTACAGTGGAATTATCCTGGGAAAGTGGTAAATATATCGCTTTCTTTTTTTTTTTTTTTTTTTTTTACACCATGTTTGTAGTTACTTATTAGGCAAGTGAGTGAGGTTGTAAAATATTCTTCTCTTATCTGAATGAGGACTGCTGAGGAGAGAAAACCAAGTAAGTTCTTTTAATTTTAGGTTACCATATAAGAAAGTCAGTCCCAAAAGGTAAATTTGCTGTTAGCAAACTAACAGCAAAGCATGAGAAGAAGGTGTGGTATGGCTGAGGCAGTAATGCTGTCTCTCAGGTCTTGTGCTGCTGCAAAACGAGAAATATTTTGAAAATTGAAAGATCTAGTATGTTTGGCGTCTGAGTAGAGCTCTGCTGCTGAAGGTCTGAACCTCTAAAACAGCTCTCTTAAATCCTGGTTCTTGGGGGTAATAAAGGACAATGAAGAATCAAATCTATAATCTTAAGTGTTCTTCATTATGCAGATGTAAACTGAAATTATTCTTACAGTCACTGAATTTACTATTGAGAAACATCTAGTAAGAAAATCTTGTAGAACCCTGAACTTTTTAAACTGGTTTAATATCCTTGTAGAAGCCTGAAATTTTTTAAACTTGTTTAACATCCTTTTGCACTGAAAACTTTCATTCACTGAAACTTGGCTAGAGCCAGTCCTGGGCAATTTCAGAGTATCCCATGTAAAAAGTCTGGTTACTGAAGGAATGATGTAATTGAAGTGCACCTAGCTGTTGCTCCAAATCTCACCTTTTCTTTAAGTAAGTTAAGAACCCAAGAGGAAAAATTATTTGAGCAAGTTTTGTCTCGTTTTCCATCTTACACATCAATATAGTTTTTGCTATATGGAACTTTTCAAAACTAGCCCCAGCATACTTTTGTACCAGTCTCTCATGATAACATGGTGTGTCATTTTCACCATCCCTTTACTCTCAGGAGTTTTCTCCTTGTCAATAAATTATTCTTGTTTTGAGAGTAGGCAGAACATATCTATTAACTGGTTACTTTTTGCCTGGTGAAGGGGATAAAAATTCATCTTACTTCATGGACATTGAACAAAGGGGACTCAAGTGGCTTTTACATCTGACAAAAAGGTAGTGCATAAAGAGTAAATTTCTCTGTCAAGATGCTTACCCAAATTTTCAAAGGTATTTTGTTTTTTGTGAACAAAACATGAGCTCCCAACCTCCTGTGCCTACCCCCAAAAGGGTGTATTTTTATAGGCACAGCTTTTCTGTTGTGGCTGAAAAAGGCATCCTTATCTGAGTAAACAAGTCTTCTGCCATACAGAATTTAAATGTTTGCTCTCACTTCAGGAGTATCAAAGATCCTCGGTGATGTGCTTTCAACTCAGTTACTTAAGCAAGGCTTTTTTTCCTTCTCCAAACTACAGAAAGAAAAAGGTCTGATAAAACTTGATGATATCAAGGTGCCATCACAGAAGCTGGTTTACACCTTGACCATTCCTGAGGCATCAGTGAAAGACACAGGGGATTATGAATGTACTGCTCGGCATGCAACCAAGGAGGTTAAGGAAAATAAGAAAGTAGCCATTACAGTTCATGGTATGGTCTGATTTTAGTGTCTAAAATTATTAACACATTGGAAAATACCATTCTTGAAAAGTGTTGCATAGTGTTGTTTACACAAGGCTTTTTCATTCACAGACAAAGGCTTTGTTCACCTGGAGCCTCAGTTCAGCCCTCTGGAAGCTGTCAACCTGCATGAAGTAAAAAACTTTGTTGTTGATGTGCAGGCTTACCCAGCACCAAAAATGTATTGGTTGAAGGATAATGTGACTCTGATTGAAAATCTTACAGAGATTGTTACTACTTCAGGAAGAGTCCAGGAAACGAGGTAAAAAACCTTCTGATCCTTACATTGCCATGCTGACTTGAGTTCCTCCTCCAGGAAACTGGGCACTATTCCTGCTCAGTTTTTACACCTCAGTTTGTTGCTTCTTTCTCAGTGGCATTTAAAAATAGTTTGTTTTCTTTTCTAAAGGGCAATGCCTAATTTACTTCTTCTCACCACCTTCATAACATCAACCTCTTCAAGGTTCCTGAGCAAGAAACCCCTTCGCTCCCTTTAACATGCCCCACACCAATAATTTCTGGCTATTTCCAGTAAAATCAGGGCTTTGTCAGGCCCCTGCAGAAAGTAACTAAGGTCACTTCTTTTTCAGTTGTATGTTGACAATTATTTACCACTTGAGTAATGAGTTAAAGGCATGCTAGAAATTATAAATGTCACTATATTATGATCACAACATACCCAGATGATGTGTTGCCCCAAAATTATTTTTTTTATGCCTGCTTTAAAAATACAAACTTGCATTTCTGCAGGTTTCAGAGCATTTTAAAATTGATACGGGCCAAGGAGGAAGACAGTGGATACTATACTTTGGTTGCTGAAAATGAGGATGAGATTAAAAGATACACTTTCTCATTGCTAATACAAGGTAAGCAGCCCCAAAGCCTTGCCCACCAGAACTCATGGCACACAGCAAAGACTTGCTCCACTTACACTCTGCAGTGCCTGGAGTATGGACACATGAAAGGCACAAACCAGGCTGAGCAGAGGAGTGCTTGCTAGTCTCTGGAGCTTTTCTAGCCTGATCCTGGCTTTCACTTCTGCACTGGCCTTGAGCCAGAAAGAAACTTTATCCACCCAGCTAAGTTATTCCAGCTGACAGGAGGATGATAGCTCATTTAACATGACATGAAGACGTGGCACAACTGCAGCACTTCCTTCTCATTGCTCTAGCCTAGAATTCACTCTGTGCTACAGGAGACCCCTCCTGGTTGAGTCTGTGTCTGTAGCTCTTGCTAAGGTGTTGGCCAAACAACACCCGTCCTGCTTTGAAATTTGAAGCTGTTTTTTTTTTTTGTAAACACTGAAAAATATTTTAACAAACTCCTGACTCCTTTCCAGTTCCAGCTCTGATCTCAGCCCTTGTGGATGATCACCATGGCTCTGCAGGTGGGCAGACAGTGAGATGCTTGGCAGAGGGGACCCCACTTCCTGATGTGGAATGGCTGGTTTGCAAGGACATTAAAAAGTAAGAGGAGTGGGTGTTTTCTTACCTGAAATATGGCCTGTATCTCTGTTATCTTAACATAATTAATTACTGTACCATGTTTGCCTCATCAAGAGCCAGGAAGTTTCAGATAATTCTTACTTCTTTTTAGAGGCATGTTGTTTATATTTCAAGAGAGGTTGTCAGTGCCCTTCTTTTTACATCCTATAGGACACAAAACAGTGCATCAATTCAGCTTTCTCTCATAAAAGCTTTCTGTTCAGTAAGCCAACTCCAAGGGTTTCACAGTCCAGGTTTGAGTAAGGATTTTGAGAAGCAGCTGTCTCTCCATTCAGGGAGTATTTTTATTTTGAAGGAAGAAAGGTGCAGATTTTTCAGAGATGCAATCTAAAGACCCTTCTGGTCCTTAACTGTGTTGTTGTCAGAAGAAATTTGCAGGGAAAGGTAATTCTTGTTCTGTTCACTCTTATTTATCCATACGTACACCCAACACCCATTTCCCCCATTATTCTTCTCTGCAGGTGCAACAATGACACCTCATGGACACTTTTGACTAACAACATCTCTGATATACATATGGAAGCCCACCTGGATCAGAAAAATATGGTGGAAAGCCAGGTGACCTTCCAGAAGGTAGAGGAAACCCTGGCTGTGCGATGTGTGGCAAGGAATGACCTCGGTGCTGTTACTCGAGAGCTGAAGCTTGTGGCTCCCAGTGAGTTTGCTTTGTCCTGTGCAGTCACAACAGCCAGTTTGACCCTGCTCTAACTCACCCCAGTTCAGTCCTAATGGATAAAAATATGAATTGTTGTAGATAATAAATTAGGGTGGATTTTTTTTTTCACCCCAGTATTTCTGAGGAGGAGGCCTTTTGCAGGTCTTTATGGTGCATCTGTTTTTTCTTATTATGTGGTTCCATAATTAATTTTATAATTTTATTAGTACTGGCTATGGGACATTCTTCTAGTCAATCTGCATTTGGTTTTGAAATACGATGACAGAGCAGCCCTGGACTTGGAAAGGCTTTATAGTCACCAGTCTCAGGAACTGCTCCTGCCACTTCTGCAGGATATGGGAACTGCAATGACAGGGGAGGTGGGTGCCTTATGTGTGTGATGTTCCTCATGGCTCATGAAGAAAATATGGTCTATCTTTTTACTCTACAGCCTTGAGATCAGAGCTAACTGTGGCTGCTGCTGTCTTAGTGCTGTTAGTGATTGTGATAATTTCACTGATTGTCCTGGTCATCATATGGAAACAGGTATGTAGAAAAGTATTTTGGTTTGGGTGCTGAGCCCTGCTGGATTTTGATCTGCTCTAAAGTCTGGTCCAGGACTAATGCTTGGTTTTGCATTCAATGTGCTCTGCAGAAGCCCAGGTATGAGATTAGATGGAGAGTCATTGAGTCTATCAGCCCTGATGGCCACGAGTACATTTATGTGGACCCAATGCAGCTGCCTTATGACTCCAGATGGGAGTTTCCTCGAGATGGGTTAGTGCTTGGTAAGTTTTCTGTAAGGGACTAGCCCCACCCTTCTTTGGGGAGAAAGACATTCAGTGACCATTCGGAGGTTTCTGCAGGATTTGCAGTGGAAGTTATGGCCACAAAGTCCAGAGTCTCTGTCTGTTTGTTCTCATCAGTTCTCCTTCCTGTTCCTCTTCTACAATGGCATCAGCCCTGAGGTCCTGGTGTTAGTGTCTCCTGTGCATGCGTTCCTGTTCTCCTCCTGTCTGCAGTGTCCCTACGTGGCTTAGGAGAGTCTCTCAGTGTTGAACACCCTTTTCAACCCGTATTTCTGCTAAGGCATCCACAAGAAGAACATAATTACTTTTTGTTTGCAAGACATTTATATACTTATGTGCAGAGACCAAGAAAATCTGCAACTAGTTATCAGTTTTATTAAAAATATTTTTTAAATTATTAATCCATGCCATGCACATATCCGTGCTGAGTAACAGCATATTTTTGTGGCTACTGTCCTTCTTTCTTCTTCCTTCCCCTTCTGCTTTCTTGCCTTGCTGTTCCTCATTGGAATTCATACAGAATTCAGTCATAATTATTTCCTCAAGGCTGGCCCAACCTCTCATTTATATCAATTGAAAGTGTAATGACTACAGAAAATTCTAATGCTCTATCAAGATAGTGTTTTAAACATACAAGGCTTCTATCTCATGGAGATATCTGTGAACGAAATTGTATTGCAAAACACAGGAGAAGAAGATGAAATGTGTCTTTTGTTTGATGTATTTCAAGGAACATACTCCCCTGGTGTAGTTCTTCACTAGCACAGAGAAAGAGTTAATTCTTGAGAGAAGCAAGAGAAAAATTTCCAGTTCAGGAACAATATCCTTTAATTAAATTCATGTTGCTAATTGAAGACTAGAGGAGGGTGAATGTTTTATGGAATTATTTTATTACAACCCAGACTTTAATTATATGCCTAAATAGGATTTGTCAGATCTGAGTTGTTAAAGACCACCACTGTGACTTTGTCTCCCTCTGACTCATGAGCACCAGCCTGCTTCAATGCCTTCTTGTTTACAAGTGTATTCAGAATAGTCAGTAACTTTAAATCCCAGTGCTCCATATCCTTCTGTCAATCTGGGTTGCACAGCTGCTCTTCTTGACGCACTCACCTGCCAGCACTTTTGCCGTATTAAATGCTTGCTGGTGAGGGGGGACCCTCTTTTTTTTTTCTGGGGCTGACAATTCTGTTTTGTGTGGATTTTCTCTTATCTAAGTGGGAGATGACAGCAAAGCAATTACACCTTTAGTTCAGGGAGGCTCCAAAGCAGGTTACAAACCCATTTTGGCTCTGCCAGATGAGTATTTCCCATGCTGTGTAAGCCAGCTGGCATTTATTTGTTTCTTCTAGCCAGTAGTGCCTGGAGTGCAGTGCTGTGTTAAATGCCAACTCTGAACATTGGCTGGATGGAGCTTCAATTGATAAATTTGGGTTACACTGCAAATTTCCCTTTGCAGTCACTGATCCACAGTATATGCAGTGCACTGCTCTTTAAAGGGCTCCTGAACCAGAGCAAGTCCAGGTGATGCGTATCAGAAGGAACAATGCAGTAATGCCATGAGCTGTTTGAACACCACTCCTGGCTCTGCTGAGAATTAACGAGGTCCCAGCAGGACCTGGACCTCCTCATCTGGCTGACAGAGCTGAGAGCAGCGACTTTTGAGGCATGGGGTCCGAGTGTTGCTGCTCAGGATACCAGGGTGGCTGTACAGGGACAGCAGAATTGCTCTCATCACTTCCCAGCAAGCCACTTGCTAGTCCTGGTGACCTTAATAAAATGAAATGCTGATCTGAGACAGAATCTGACCCGTGCCTATTTGAAAAAGACTAGTTAAGATTCAGGTCACACAACAGTCAGAGATGTGGTATCTAATTTCGTGAGTCTAGAAATTGGGTGTAGATTATAAAGCTTGACACTTGTTTGGCTTTTAATATAGTCCAAGAGACTTATGGTTTCATTTGGGGTGGGTTGATTATCCCAGACCAATTTTAGAAAAAGAAACATCCAGCTGAGATGGTGGCATCTGGAACAAATTCACACACCCTACCCTTGTATCCTCTGAGCAGAAAAGCAGCACCTCTCTGGCAGGCACAGCAGATAAGCTCTGTGGATGGGTACAGAGGCTGAATTAGCTGCTGTTCCTCCTCTAGTTTGAGGAATCTTGAGCTGCTGCTTTGTCTGCACAGTCCCTCTGTGGTAGTGAAGCAGCACTGCTCCTTCAGTGAGCAGATCACAGCAGTGCCTTTTTACTCAAAAGTAAACTCGCACTGTAATTTTGAGCTTCAGTGAAGCACTCATCAAGAATATGATGGCATTACAGATGCTTCCAGTTCTTGTGCAGCTAGCTCTCACCTGGCTCCAAATTTCAAATGCAAAAGACATGGAGCTTGGGCTACATCTGCAGAGAGAGTTGAAAAGGGGAAATAGCAGTGGTGGCTCCCTGCCATTCCGGAAGCGCTCTCACTGTCTCCACATGCACCCCAGCCCAGCAGAGGTGATGGAGAGGGAGATGTGTGCCTCGTGCTCAGCTGACAATATGGTTTTGGGGAGGAATTGGCTTGTGAAGACAAGAAGATCAAGGAGCATCAGCAAATGCCATCACATTCTGAAGGGCTGCATCCTGCCATATGGCTCCCAGACCTTCAGCCTGAAAAGTTTCAGGGGCCAAATTTCAAACTCAGGTTGTTTGAATTAGTCTAAAATTTAGTGTGAAGCTTTCTCACATCCTGATTGGGAAGGATAACCTTTGGAGCACGGGAATCTTGAAAAGAAATCACATGGCTTCTGTGTGCATGACAAACTATGCTGTCATAATCTTGGAGAGGTTCGCCAATGTTAACTCAGCTAAGCATTCTTTAACCATTTCTTGTGCTTGTTAATGATGTAGACATTGTATGGTTGGAAATTTTCTTTCAAAAGCATGTGTACAATAAAAGTGGGGGCAGTAGCTAGAGGATAACAGAAACATATGGCATTGCATGCCAGATAACACCTTCAGAGGTGTAAAAGGTGACAAGTTCAAACTACAAACGAACGTCAAAGACAAAATGCTGTGTATCTCCATAGTAAAAGTTACTACTTATTCTTTCTGTGTTTCAAGTTAAAAAGTAAAATAAAACCAAAGCGACAGCTTGTCAGGCATGTGATTATATTTGGGCATCTGGACCTCATATACAGGTTCATTCACTAAGTATTCTCTTGATGAACTTGGTTTTCAATGCAGAAGCTATGAAATACAGCATTTTGGAGTATGTTTGTGCAGTTCATATTTCTCTAAAATCTCAATCTGTACAAAATTCTTCTGGAGACTGTATCCATATTAGAAGACAGGATATATTAATCCCAAATTTTTGTCAAAACTGATTTGTGGGAAGAGTAAAGGGTCTATAAACATCAGCTGTTTCATTACAGCACTTGGAAATTTGCAATGCAATTTATTCCAGCAGATGAAACACACTTGTACATTAGACTTCAGAGAAATTTCCCCTCATATGTGATCAAGATGTATCTCAGCTTCTTGCAGATCTGAAATGGTGCTGCCTGTCTGTTTCTGAATGTGCTGTTGATGTGCTTTAGTCCATTTTACTGCTGGATGTATCCAGCATTATATAAAAGACCAAAACTACAGTTGAGGGACCCAATTAAGATTTGTAAGTCAGGGATATGCCTGTATTTTAGTCAGGTGTTGACTGAGGCAAAGAGGTCAGCTTAAGCCTAGGACAATCCATGATGTGAGAAGATAAAGTGAGGATGGTAGAGCACAGGAAGGGATGAATTTGAGCTGAGCTTCCAGGTGCAGGTGTGCTCTTGATGTTTACTTGCACCTTTTTAAGAATTGTACTTAATGATAGCACTTCATATCTGCTTTTTCTGCCTAAAAACAACAACAATAACAATAATACTGGTGGCCTGGCTAAGGGAATGTGCCCTTTCCACACAAGAGTCAACTTGTAGAGGAATGGAGATAGGAAAGAAGCTGAATTGCTCTTAACTTTCTGAAATAAACAATGCTCTCCCTTGTGTTCAGGTCGGATCCTTGGTTCGGGTGCATTTGGAAAAGTAGTTGAAGGGACTGCGTATGGATTGAGTCGCTCTCAACCCGTGATGAAAGTAGCTGTGAAAATGCTGAAACGTAAGTTGTCATGGTTCCACTTCCCAAGCCAGGTAGGGCAGGTTCCCACAGGGTTATTCAAACGTTGCTTGTTATAAATTAATTATTCCTATCTAAAATTGAAAATGAATGGTGAAATGACTGGATTTTAAAATTATATGTTAGATTGCTTGATGGCATTTCAAGCCTGAAGGTACCCAGGTTTTTGAAAGCATCTATAGTTTAGGTTTAGCTGAACAGCTACAATAACTCAACAAATACTGAGAAAGATAAAGTAACCATGAATGCCTGTGAACAAATGAGGGCTATACAACAAGGGGAAATAGGCAGGTCTTGTATAAACTCGCTGAAGATTTCCTGCTTCATGAGAACTGAGAATCTGATGCAGTGATTCTGTAGGAACCATGGGGAGCTTGCTTGTGTTGAATGAGCAGCTTGTAGAGTGCTTCTGTGCCATGTGGCAATCCACTACACCTCTGGAGAGGGACAAACAGGCTCAGTCAGCTACAGAGCTGCATCAAGTGAGTTCCTTATTAATCATTTGTGGCTCCTCTCCGAGTCTTAAGAAAGACATGTGTCAAGTAAGGGACATGGTGGAAGCAATGCTCCAATGAGGCAAGCAAGGAGAAATTTTTTGTTAATATGAAAAAGGTGACTGCTCCCACCAGGTGGCTAATGTGTTTTTTTCTACAGCTACAGCTAGATCTAGTGAAAAACAGGCACTCATGTCTGAACTGAAGATAATGACACATCTTGGCCCCCACCTGAATATTGTGAATCTGCTTGGAGCTTGTACAAAATCAGGTGAGTTTGGCTGAGAAAACAAAGGTTTGCTATGGGATCATCATTCAGTATTTAACAAGCACATTGGTGCCTAAAGATTTTTAGCTGTTTATGTAATCTTCATGTATTTGTAGCTTTGTAGACTGTTAAATGCCTAGGTGTAACTTCTAGTACTTTTCCAGCTTTCTTTCCCACAATGAACAAATATTTATTGATGCATTCCTTAAATTTTATCTAGTCTTGCCTGTTAGTTTACTGAAGACCTTTTCTTTTGCACCAAGTAATCATAGACACAATAAAGATAGGGTAGGAGATTAGGGGGAGAGCTCCAATGGGGTAGAACCCAGGGTGGAGGTTGCCTAACCAACTGCTCCTCAAATTGGGCAATATTGGCTAGTTATTCTGATTGCCCTATTTTATAAAATTGTATAAATTTAATTTGGAGCACTTTTTTTTTTTTTTTTTTTTTTTTTTGCCATACAGTGTATCTGAAGGCTTTTATATTATCATTCTAATGTTGTTTGGAAAAGTTTGTGTTCTATTTCCAGGCATTGACACAGGTTTCAAGTAGGCTACTTACCAATAAATATAAGCAAATATAGGTTTTCAGAAAACTTCTTGATATTTGGTAATAATTGCAGACATAACTTAGTAGATAGAAATGCATTAACTCAGAACTGTTTTCTACTACTTTTGGAGTCTTTTTGTATTTGTTTCTATCTTTCAAAAAACCCACTCACCAATGCATATTTTTGCCCTATTTTAACAGGTCCTATTTACATCATTACTGAATACTGTTTTTATGGTGATTTGGTGAACTACCTGCATAAGAATAGGGACAATTTCCTGAACCGACACCCTGAAAAGCCTAAAAAGGATTTGGATATCTTTGGGATGAACCCCGCTGATGAAAGCACAAGAAGGTGGGAAAAAAATGAATTAAAGAAATCCGTGACCTGCGACTTAGGGACTTAAGCCATTATAAACCCTTTTTGCATTACTCTCATTCATTGATTTAAACTCTTCCCTCATTTTTCTTGTTAGACTTTTATTTGTCACGTTTCATAGGCTTGGGAAGGTTTCAGCAGTTTTTTTTACTCAATCTCCCTGACATGTGTCCTAGATTTGTGTTTCCTGCATGTAGACATGCCTGCAGTCTGAGGACCCCTGTGGTTTCTCCATAGATACCCAAGTGCATCTGCCTGTCTTTGTGTTTCCATGCTTGGGGAATTTCCAGTGTCTAAAACTCCTTCCCTTCAAACAACCTGGCAGAGCTTGTTCTCCAAGCTCAAGTTCTCTCCTTTATCTACCAATGGCTTAGCCAGTCTCAATAGTGTCCTAATTGTTAATGTTCATCCCAGAACTTTTTCCAGATGATGGTTGAGGAAGGTTGTCATCATATATTCAGCAATAATATAATGCCATAAAATGAGCCAGGATTTAAAAGGTGAACAGAGATTCATTCAAAAAATCACTCAGAGAAATAGATCAACTACCTTGGTAGCTGAATAAAGCCAGTACTATTCATCTGGGCATAGACTGGATTCAGCAAGACTGGGTTTGATGCAAACTGTCTGGGTGAATAAATTACACCTATTATTTGGAATACCTTGAGCTAAAAGCCCTAGGTAGTGTTATTTGAGTTCAGTGGGATTTTGGGAAATAAGGCATGGTTACATACCTGACTGTTGGCAAAAGCCTAAGTTTGAAGCACTTGAGTACAGTAATACACAATAACATGTATTAATAAGTGATGGTTATGTTATACATTTGATATATGGTAATGATCTTTATATATATATATTTCTAACGAGAAGCCAGCTGTTGAATTTCACCTCAATACAATGGTACACCTTAAGTGAACAGTTAGATTTGCACATGCTCTGACAGGGAGGTCACTGCCTGATACACTTATATTTTTTTGCAATTCCAGTTATGTGATACTGTCGTTTGAAAACACTGGAGAATACATGGACATGAAACAAGCTGATACCACTCAGTATGTGCCAATGCTGGAAAGGAAGGAGGGCTCTAAATACTCTGATATTCAGAGATCTGTGTATGATCGGCCTGCTTCATACAAGAAGAAATCCATGTCAGGTAATGTAGAACTGGCCCTTCTGCATATATCATTAATACAAATGACTCTTGTGTAAACACGTATCTGGTTTTTGTCCTCTAAATGCACACAAACTGTTTAGCTCTGTTCAGCAAGAGTGTGAGCATAAGCTGTAAGATAAAAGCTTGTGCTTGTGTTCTTCCATTCTGCTCTGGGGGTAGGAGAGCATGTTGCTGGAGCAGAAGGGGTCCCGTTGTGTATTTGTTTCTGTGCTGAAGCACTGAGTAGTTGTGCTCTGCAGTGGGCTGTAGGCACTCTTTAGAGGCAGTGATTTTATCAGTCTTGTAGTTTGAAGGATTTTGAGCAATAGCAATGACCAAAAATAATAGTAGTTTATATTGTACTGTTTCCACTTACATTTCACATTAACTGACACTTACCAAATGCAGAACACTCCCAAATACTTTCCTGGATTATGTAATGAAGATAATAAATGCATCCTATGCCCTGTCCCTGTTCTCAGAAACCAAATATGCTTTTGTTTAAAAACAGACACTGCCACTTCTGCCTCCAGGCCTCAGAAATGGAACCATATCCAGTCCCAGATGTACATGGCAGACTTATGTACTCATGCTCTAGGACAGTCAAGGAAAATGAATCACTGACTGTTTTTTTTCCGGCATTTTTCACAAAATAAATAAGAACTGTTGCCATGAATTCCTGACCCTTTTTGCTGGTATTGGATTAGTCCCAGTGAATACTTCCTGGGAAACAACAGTGTTCAGCAAAAGTAAACAGATAAGAATGCACATGCATGCACAAAACCCTAATGAAGGCATCACCTCTAAATAAATACTTTTGTACCACACAATGAGTAAACAACCTGTGTGACAGTCCAGTAATGTCCAGTAACGCTTCTTTCTCACTTTACTTTTTCCTACTCTTCCTAGGGGAAAAAATTACAGACAGGAGAAAACCCTAACCTACTATTTAATACTGGCTGCTTTTAAAAATGCAGTATGTGTCAGTGACTGATGCAGACTTTAAAAGTGGTAATAGTTACTATGAAAAGACTGTTTTGGTCATGGTACTCTGCTAAAATTATCTGCTCGGAATCATGATAGATAGGGGAAGATGGGTGCTACTTTCACACTCCACAGCAAAACCATATTTTTCTTCTTTTTTCAATAGAATCTGAAGTCAAAAACCTTCTTTCAGATGACAGTTCAGAGGGCCTCAGCCTGCTGGATTTGCTGAGCTTCACCTACCAGGTTGCACGGGGAATGGAATTCTTGGCTTCTAAAAATGTAAGTAAATAAAAAGTAAGCAAAATGGAATAAGGTGTAAAAATGCCTTCTGCAGCTATGGTTTTAAATTTAGATTTTGAGCATATGACACAATATAGTATTACTTTTGTAGATATAGACAGCTTTCTCACTTACCTGGGAATAGAGATCACCATGATGGGAAAAAATCAAAGCAGCAGTCACTTGTCTTCCCATGCTTCATCCTGTGATATTGCTGGAGTCAGGGTGCTGGAGATGGTGGAGGATCAAAGCAAGGTCTGGGTGAAGAGTCCATGCAGTCACAAACCAGCATGATCAGAAGCACAGGCATATCATTAGTACATAAGGGGTAGAATGGGAAAGGGTGACCTGACTTTTCCCTCCTCCCCCCTAAATGCATCCATATGAGATCCTTGCTGGTCCGGAGACCTGGTGCCTCCCTGCCCCTGCTAGCAGGTGCTTGTTCAGTAAAAGGTCTTGTTAGGACTGCACTTAGAAAGCCAACCCTTTTGTAAGGGCAGTGGCTCTCATGGAAAAAGCATGTCCTTGAACAACTTCATTTTTTTCCATACAGTGTGTGCACCGTGACTTGGCCGCTCGTAATGTCCTCCTGGCTCAAGGAAAAATTGTGAAGATCTGTGACTTTGGGCTGGCTAGAGACATCATGCATGATTCCAACTATGTCTCCAAGGGCAGTGTATGTACTTAATCTCTGTAGCTCTGCTTTAACTGAAATGAAAATTATCAGTTTTAAATGTTGTTTCATGTTCTTGCCATTCAGTGTTGGTTACAGTAATTGACCGTTGGGATGAATGCGCCTCAGAACAATTTATCTTCAGATCATTAATTCCTGTAACTTTTCTAACTGTTTTAAAGTGAAAAAAGTACACATTCAGTACTTCACAGTCTGACATTTTTAACTGGCAGGTTTTGTGACTGGAGAAATTATTAAGGAACTGTCAAACAATGACATATCAGACCTAGTTCAGCAGTGCCAGATTTTGCATCATACCTTCAATCATTTACTACCTGGACATTTGCCAGTAATGAAATGAATATAGCTATGGTTTAACTAGTTTTTGTGGGGAGCAGCAAGTAGCATTGCTTATAATCCTGGTACCTCTGTATTAAATTGAATTAAAAATAAGCACTAGCAAGGTTAACATAACTTTTCTTACAGAGAGATGTTATTCCTGGCTATCAAACAACAATTGCAATAGTAATAATTTATTTAATGACTAATCTGTGTGTTTGGGCTTTCTTTCTTTTTATTACAGACTTTCCTCCCAGTAAAATGGATGGCACCTGAAAGTATTTTTGACAACCTGTACACAACATTAAGTGATGTCTGGTCTTATGGCATTCTGCTGTGGGAAATATTTTCTCTTGGTATGTACTGTGAATATTTTCCTATGTGTAGTGATTAAGTTTTTTCAATTCAAACTGTTCTACATGAAGTATTTCAAATTCTGCATATAAAAATATATGCACAAAATCCACTGTTAGTTGTTCTTCTGTATGTGATTTAAGATTCTAGTGTTAGGTGTGAAGTGAAATGTCCATACTCTCCCAAAGTCCTCTTTAGTTTTGGTACAGATTTTTTTGTTCCTTTGTTTAGGGGTTTTGACTTTTGGGGTTTTTTTGTTTGTTTTTGCAATATACCTTTTTTCCCTGTAAAACGAAAAGAACCATGTGAAAATCTTTTGTAGAAAAGTATTGGTGTGCCACAACAGGATTGATTTTCTGTCTAATATGAGAAGGAACATGTTTCTCCCTTGCAATGGGGTGCCTGGGGCTGCAGCCCAGCTCAGCAGCTGCTTTGGAACAGTCTCTTCATACACGTTTCCAAAGAGCCTGTCTTAGTCCCATTACAGAATGAAAACAAATGTCAGTCTTCTGGGACACTGATTTCTCATTTCCAGGTCAACACTGCTGCCACAGTTGGTTTATGGCAGCGTAAAGCGGTTATGACAATATGTAGCAGTTACAGACAATGTACAGCTCCCAGCTGGGAGCAGCCTGGCTCTCTCCTCAGCCTCATTAATTAGCCTCCTGGACGGGTGGATGGCCCGCTTCAGCGAGCCTGCATTGCCCACTTTTACTGCCAGCAGAATTACTCATGCCTGTGTGGTATCTACTGCTGCCCCACAGCTTGGCAGCCCCAGGCCTAATGGTATTTGCTAGAATAAGTTGTCACATAACTGCTTCTCAGAAAACAACAGTTGCACCACTATTTATGGTATTGATTCCTGTAATCTCTGGGCATCATAGGCTCCTGTAAATAGCCATTCCCTGATATCCCTGGGAGGCATTGGACAGCTCAGGAACTGAAGCACTACACTTCACTGCTCTACCTGTATAGAACGTTCTGAAGCTCAATTTTAGGTGAAAATCCTACTTTTGAGAGGGCAGAGGTTTCTGAAGTAATATTATAGTATGTCTCCTCCATCTGAGAAAATTGTTCCTTTTTGGAAAGCAAAACATCCTCAGCAGTGTTTGTTCAGAAGGTCAATTATAACATCTTGCTACCATGTCGACTTCAGCTTGAATTACTCTTTTACACATCAGCAATAACTGAGCATGAGTGCAATGATGTCTCTGTGCTGCAGCCCCAAATATCAGTTAACTGTGTTAGCTTGGGCCAAGTCCAAACTTTTTGATAACCCATGCCAAATGCAGGCTGATGACCTGATCCAGGTATCATCCAATCTCTGTCCCCAGTACATTCTATAAACACTGCAAAGGTATTTTTTTCTAACTAGTACCTACTTCAAACTTCCCTAGCCATCGTTTCACATTAGGGCTTAATGTCATCAAGACAATAGCTCTGATGTGAAACACTGGCTAGGAAAGAACCATTCTGATGTCATGTTAAATTATAGTGTTAACACTTCATGACATCAACAAGAAGACAGTATTTGGGAACTCTGCATGGATAGTTAAGTACAGAGTAGTACTTTTGCTTCTCTTTTATCTGCAGGTGGCACACCATATCCTGGCATGATGGTCGATTCTACTTTCTACAATAAGATCAAGAGTGGATACCGAATGGCCAAGCCCGATCATGCCACCAATGAAGTGTATGTGTGCATTTGGCTTCTCCACACCTGCCCAGTCTCCAGAGAATTTTGGCTTTAGTTTCTGTTTGATCAGTTATGTTCCTCTACCAGCAGGTTAAACTGATTTCCTTCTTATTTGCAGGTATGAGATTATGGTGAAGTGCTGGAACAGTGAACCAGAGAAAAGACCTTCTTTCTACCATTTGAGTGAAATTGTGGAGAGCTTGTTGCCTGGGGAGTACAAAAAGGTTTGCTCTTTGTAATTTTCTCTGTGTTTTCTGTGTACTGCTTCAGAGGGAATTATAAGCATTGTTCCAGCCATGAGAGCCATGAGCACTGAACTGGCACATTCTAAGCTATGTGAATTATGTGATTAGCACGGGGACATTGCATGTTTGGTTTCTTCAGTCAAACTTGCTGAGAGAAGCAGTTCTGCAGTATTAACTGGGAAGCAGAACCCTTTATGTCTAATTAAATCCTAACAGTTCAATTTTTCTACTGGAGAACTAATTCTATATATTTTCATGGGATTTTGTAGGCTGTGAAATAATTATATAAAAGGGACTTCTTGGCCCATGTGTATAATCTCCCTGTCTCCTTCTTTGGATCCTGACACCAGCAAGTTTTCCCCTCACACTTCTGATAGCTCTTGACTATTTGTGCCTTCCCCATCATTCAGTGTTTCATTTTTCCCACCTACCTTAACTCCCTTTTCCCTACCCTTCTTTCACATCTACTTGTCTGCTTTGTGCTGCCACAGAGCTTGGCTCCTGCATCATCTAAAACTTCCATGTCACTTCTCCCTTCAAAGAAATTGAAGATTCTGGACTTCTCTATCCAGTATTGCTGGCTCATAGGGCAGAATATTTGCTAGGCTAATGAATCACAGCTGCCCATCTGAAGAAAGGCAGCCTTAGTGAGCAGCATCTAATGAGGGGGTTAAAATGAATTTTTTCAGAGCTATGAGAAGATTCATCTGGACTTCCTGAAAAGTGATCACCCAGCTGTCACACGCATGAGAGGGGACTGTGACAATGCTTACATTGGTGTAACTTACAAGAATGAAGACAAGCTAAAGGACAGGGAGAGTGGATTTGATGAGCAGAGGCTGAGTGCTGACAGTGGATACATCATTCCCCTGCCTGACATTGACCCTGTTTCTGAAGACGAGCTTGGCAAAAGAAACAGACACAGGTAGGTACAGTTTACAGGTCCCTTAGCCCGTGGTCACCATTTGGGGTCATGTTTGGCAATGTCCATTTACACTTTCCAGGATCATACTCTGCAAATGGTTTCCTTAGCTATGTTGAAACTACTTATTGCAGGAGTCACATATAAATATGGTAGTATAACAGTCCACAGTGTTTTCAATGGGAAAAAGTTAATTTTGCCTGTTTTGTGGTTGCCAGGGTAAGGCAACTGCTGCTAGGGTGCTTCCGTGTGTTTTTGGGACTCCTTTAATAGCTTGGTCAAGTCACAGTGGTTGTCTTGTGGATCTGTGGGCACATTTTGCAACATATCTTGCCTCCTTGGAGCTTTATATGAGATCTCAAAGGATTGATTTGTTTGTATGAGACAAATTCTAAAATCTGAGAGAAGTTGTTGATAATATTTTCTGTGTTCTATATCTATATATCTTCTAGTTTTCTATGAAAGCAGGGTGTCCAGAACTTTTTACTTCTTTCTTGTCAATTTGCATGACCAATGCCACTACAACACAGCACTGCCTGACCCTAGTTGTGAATGGTGCAGGTTTAATTCAGCCCTTACTTCACAGTGTATAGATTCAGCAACTAGAAATGCTTTTTTTTTTTTTTTTGGGTATATTTTTGTGCTTTATTCAAGTGAGGGAAGAAAGAAGTCCCTAAAAGAACTATCAAAATTAAGACATATTATCTCTCTCTGTTATCTTACTGTCTGTTATTGCTATCTTATTTTCACCTGACCTCCCTAGATTTACCTAAGTGACCTGTTGTCACAATAGTGTCATAAAACTATTTCTCCAACAAGTATTTGGCTGAGAGTGCTTGGAGGAACATAAGAAGAGGGTGCTCCTTTGAATTCCAGGGTGGATTGCTACTTTTGATATACAAGATATGTCATGTCCTAAGAAACTGGTGGTCATAGTCACCTAAGATTGCATGGTGGGTCAGAAAGCATCTGGGGAGGTAGCGTTCAGTTCTGCCAGAGGCTGGAGTATTTACCCAGCCACAGTCACCACGTACCTTATCTCTGAGACATCTGTCTCTTCCAGTTCACAGACTTCTGAAGAAAGTGCCATTGAAACTGGTTCCAGTAGCTCTACCTTCATCAAGAGAGAGGACGAGACCATTGAGGACATTGACATGATGGACGACATTGGGATTGACTCCTCAGACCTGGTGGAGGACAGCTTCCTGTAACCCCCGGGACACCTGCCAGCTCCGCACACAGGGAGGCTTCCCGAGCTGTCTACAGACTTCTGCTCCACAGAGAAAACCACTTTATTGCAACGTCAAGGATGTGAAGAGGAGGTGGATTTGTAGAAAGGAACTTCCAGAAATGGGCAGAGGACTCAGCCCGAGTATAAATGAAAGAGACATGTTGAAGATGGATTTTTTTAGTGTTGCTTCCTGCAGTACTTCAGTAGCATCTCAGTGTTGTTTGCCATTCCAGCTGGTAGGAGGATGAAGGGAAAGGCCACAAACAGACCAGTTTTGTGTTTCAAGGGCATTCATGTGACTTTGATGGATCAGTTTTCCACTGCAGCAATACTTCACCATTGTAATTATGTAAATAACTGTCTACTCAAGGATCTTTTGAGGTGCACATTGAACACATGCCATGGATTTTAGAAGAGGTCATTCATGAGTTCTGTGTACTTCCTCCCTCAATCTCAATGTCAGCTGCTGTTGAACTATCATGTGAATTGAAGAACATGCAAAAACCACTTTGGGACCAAAAAGGTCTAAAACCACAAGGGACTGACCGGTACTATAAAACATGTTACTTTCTACCATTAATGCAAGTAAAGGGGAATAATAATGATAATAATAATAATGATAATTAAAATTCAGTCTATAATAGGTGTTAGAAACCTAGTAAGTCTTTATTAACTATAGAAGGTAGCTGTTTTCAAGATAATACTACTACTGTTTTCAGTAACACTAAATGTATATTTTACAATCCATTGTCCTTCAGTAAAAGCACAGTATCAAAACACTTTTTTAAGTGCAGGGGAGAAATTTCCAGCCCAAAAATTTTTATGAACATTTTTTTTCTTTTTGTTTTGATCTACACGGAATGGTAATTGTTCTGGTTAGCTAAAACTACTTTAACATGGAGAAAAAATTTAAGATTTTTTTCTTTCATGAGCTGAGTAGCTTTTTAAATCAGATATCTAGAAGCAATTAGTTTTCCTCTGATTAAGTGAGGTCCTAAAAATTTCAATTAAAAAAAATTATACCAGATTTCCAAGATGCTGGAGAATGGAAGATTATGATAAACCACCAGCAATACCCCATTATTAGTGCTTCATGGGTACTCAAAAGAAATCTTATCCTGAGGTTAGCTGCAAAGAATTGATTTGATATTTAAACTGTTCAAGAAACAAAGACATTTCTCCTAGCCTGAAATGCGAGTTCAAATAAGCAGAAATAAATATGCAGAAAATATTCCTGTCTTAGTTTTCAAGTTTAAACAGGAGCAGAAATCTCTACTGTCTTTGCAGACTGTAACTACAAAAGGTAAATGCTTCTAGGAGTGTTTTTTGGAAGAAGGTGCATGAAAATGAATCTGCTCTCAGCCTGCAATTGTTGATTTTTGACATCACTTATATGAACAAAGTATTTTGATTACTGCTATCACTGTACAATATGTAATTGAGATACAATGCTTTGGAAGACTTACATGTGAAAAAAATTACATCACCGCCAAGGGCTCCATCCTTTTTGGTACTCAGCTTTCAAACTTCGCCTTAATTCAGTGCAATGAGCACCTCATAGGATATGCCCAGCCTCTGTTACGATACAACCAATGCAAATGCTGTGCAAACTCATTCCTGTGTTGCAGTATTTTCCTAGGAAGTGTGAAAGAGTGACTGACAGAACATGCTGCCATGATAAACTACAGTTTACCTTCAAAAGACCCTACAAAAAGCTTCCTAAGTCCCCTTGACTTCACTTGTGGACAGATACAGATCAAATAAAAGCAAATGCAATATTGGCAGTGTTACAGTGTGGGATGTGGCACAGGCAAATAATTCTGGGTCTGGGTTTCAAGCTGTCACCTGGCTGAGGCCACACACAAGATCACAGCAAATGTGAAAACAGGACCTTAAGTGAGCCCCCACATTTTCAACCCCAATGGAAGCTGACAATCAGAAGGAACGGTGAATGATGGTGCATTCTCTACTTCTCTACTTCTTGCATTCGACAGATCAAGAACGAGTGTCTTCCTGGGACCATGCTTTTGTCAAACACGTCACTGAGCTCTGTACAGGACAGCTGTGAAACACAGACTCTTGATGTAGCCAGGACAGATGAGATGGTGTGAAATCTCCCTCCAGTTATGAACTATGAATTGAGGAAATGCAAATTGTCTATGGATATCCCAGATATCCGAATGGCCACTTGAGATGACACGTGCCTTAATTTGCATGTGTAGTCTTTACAACTACACGTTCAAATTAGGCAAGCAATTTCACCTGCATTTTTGCACATGGCCTAGTGTTCTTCAGGGTTTGAAAATCAGCCCCAGCGTGTTTTATTATATCAATTACTGGAATCTAAGGACATTTTCATGCAGCTTTGCCTTCCCCTCACCAGCCTCATTCTGTATCTCACAGTGCATCTCAGGCTAGACTCAACCGGTGAACCAGAGCTCGCTCACTTTCTGGTACATGGTAATGTTAATTCTCCATCTTGTCATCACTATTGTACAGATCAACTGCGTCCATGGCAAGGGTCTAGCCAAACCCAGCTCACTGCAGGCTTGGAATCAGACAAGCTGACCTGGAAACTGGAATGAGAAGGAGAGGAAGAGAGAGGATTTATTAGAGAGGGAGAAGTGTGAAAGGATGAATTGTTTAGTTTCACAATATTATCAGTATTACAGACTTTTTTTTTTTTTATGGCTTACTTTTTGAGAAGCCACTGGAAGAGATATTCCCAAATCTTTTTCTACAGTATTTGTATAACGACAATCAGTGTTATCCTACGAAATGCAGCTTTTGATTTGGAATGGCCAACCAATTCCTTACAGCGTGGTCTGCAACTTGTACAAAATGGTCCTATTATATGATGAAGGACGTGAGATATGATGATGTTATACATCAATATGTATATAAGTATTTTTATATAGACTTCTAGAATACTGCAAAAACATTTATGACAGCTATATCACTGCCTTTGTTTATATTTTTTTTTACTGTGATATATTCCACAGGCACGTTAACTGTTGCACTTTGAATGTCCAAAAGTTATATTTTAGAATAATAAAAAAGGAAGTGTTTCCAAAATGATGGCTGTTGTGAAATGTTTGAAGAAGGGCAAACTGGCCTGAGTGATGGTAGGCACAAAATGTATTTCAAAAATGCCCCTGTTGATATTTTGTCTTTGAAAAAAATCTTGTAAATTAAGATCTCTATATTTCAATAAATGATATATAATTTAAGGATATGTGAGGGGTCTATACTCACTTATTGAAAGATGGTTATAAAGAATCAGTCTTGCTCAGGGATTTTTTCCCTCAAGAGGTTTTTGAGCTCTCTGCGAAGCCATCAATCAGTAATGACAACCATGTCTCTGAGCCCTTCCACTGGCATAGCGAGGGAGTGCTGGCAGCAAATGACCAGATATCCAGTGACATCTGTGGGGAGTCATATTATCTCCCAAAACACAGCAGGTGTGGTGCTCCAGCACTGGGTGGGTGGGCACTGGGCTCCCTGCATGAGATGAAACCCTTGGCCTTGGCACCATGTGTGCTGGGGGGTTGATGCCTGCTGCTCTGCACACACTCAGGAGAGGCCCCTGGCTACAGGGTTTTTTGAACTTGTGCTGAACTTGCCACCACTGTGAATCACACCAAATTTTTGGTATGGTTCTGTGCTCCCACAGTAATCAATTTTACACAGCATGTGTTACTGAATATGATTTGAGAAGATTTGCAAGATTTCAACCTGAAATCAGAGTTAAACTTGGCAGCTGCACTTCCTGCACAGAAGCCTGTCTTGGTTTTCCAGTGGGAGCCAGGCAAGGCTGGCTGTGGGAATGCCCTGTGAATGCGTAGGTTAGCAACCTTCTGTCCTTGGGCTGGTCACTGTTCTTGCTGGGAACTTGCTGGGAGATGAACTCTCCATCTAACATCTCCCCCTCCTCATTCCAATGGGGTGCAGCATCCTGGGCCCTCGCCTAAGCTAAGAGTTACAGTAGGTTGTCTCTCCTTTGTGTGTCCTTGCTGAAAGGAGTCTTTATCCTGTAACCCTGCACAGACACACACCACTTCCTGTCACCACAGGGGGACAGGAAGGAGCCCTGGAAGTGCTCGTGCCCTTGCATCCTGCTGGGCTGTGCACCTGCTCCTCTGGCAGCTCAGCAGCTGTGTGAGACATAAGGACCAATGGATTCGTCATTTCTGCTGGGGGGGTAAAGGGTGGGGGCACCAAAATCTCTCTCTATGCAAGAGCCTGGCTACAGAGCATCCTCCCAAGCACAGGGCATGGCTGTGTGTGCCTGTGAGCATATCTGTCCGTGCTGGGGGGCATGGATAGTGAGTTTCTCACCTTGCTGAAGTAGACCCATTTTGGGCAAAATTCTAGCTCCTTGCTCCACCATACTGGGGGTCTGACATGAGTTCCATACATCATCTTGCTCCATGTCTCAAGGCCTCAGCAAGTATTTGGCTGGAAATGTGCTGAGGGCATGCAATGGCACAAGGCAGAGGCAGTCTGCCCAGGAAACAGGAGCTGTGAGAGAGCAGCACCATGCCAGGAGCCAAGAAGGGCAGGCTTCTGGCCAGGAGGATAGGAAGAAAATTACTTTAGGTTATGCAGGTTAAAAAAAAATTGGCTATGCTGTGTTGCTAGGAGTGGAAAAAGTATCAGGTTCATGAGCCAGGAAGAAGTTACCCAGCCCCCTTGAGATGCCCTCCATGGCTCTGGAAACCTGAGGCATGATGCCTTTGCAACTGTCTCAGCAAGATTGCTGTGTCCCATCAGCTTATCCCCATTGTTAGAGGCTGTGTGGTATGGGAGCTGTGTGCTGGCATAATCCCCAGGAAAAATGAAAGGGAAACAAAGAAAAGACTTTGTAGGCTCAAAAACAAAGAGACAAAGTCACCTCATGGATCTGGGCTAGCTCATGAAGCCAGCAGCTGAAGCAGAGTCCATACTCTGCTGGAGTCCCAGCACTGCTGCCTACAGCCACGTGAGGGTGGGGCTCAGCACTCATGGGCTTCCTCCTGACTTCTGTCCTGCGCCCCTTGGCACAGTAGCTCACATGAGACCAAAACAGAGTGTGTGGCAGAGGAGGCACCAGCCCCTTCCTCTGATGGCATTGGTGTTCAATGCTTTTCAAAGAGAAAACCTAGCTTCCAACCCCAATTCATTCTCATCCAAACAACTGGAGGTAAGGATTAGAACCACCTCTAAAAATTCCAGTGTTTCCTTTAATTTGTTAATAATAACTTTACTGAAATAAAACCTCAATTTTTTCTTTTCCAAGTTGGCCACAAGATGGAAGCAACAGACAAAAATATGTGAAATTGTTCTTTTCCTCATCCTTTCTCTGTTTTTGCTTGCACAGCAGCACAGATGTACTGCCACTGCAGAGGGAGAGCAGCTGGAGCTCTTAAAGCAATAGGAGGAACACACAGTGTCCATAAGTTCCAGTTGTTTTGTTTGGAAGAACTTTGAACCTGTTGTGATTGATAACTGTAGTTCTTTAAAGGATGAGACTGTCAACTGCCTTGCTATCCCTGATAATGCTGAAGGGCACTCTGCCTTTTGCCTCAAAACACTTACCTCTTGTGGAGAGAGAGGGAGGGATTTAAAATAAAATATGATCTAAAATGAGGCAAGAAGTAATACCTTAGATATCCTAATATGACCTGAGATGATGTCTTTTTCTCTGCATTCATTTTTGGTTGCTTTATTGCTGTGCTGGTGCTAGATGGGGAGCTAAGAGCACTGCTGAGCTGAAGCCCAGGCTCATGTGCCTTCATGAGACTCAAAAAAATAGTTGGGACCAGCCTAATGTATGTACAAGGACCCCCAAAATGTAAGCCCCAGAAAGCATGGGGGTTGGAGGTTAGCTCGAGTTTGCAAGCTATTCCCTGCAGCAATCTGATGTATCTGACCTTGCTGTATCCACCCTGCCATTAGCTCTGCTGGCCTCTGCCAGCAGGAGCATTGCCTGCTTCAGCATTTCCCCATAGCAGTGATGCAAGCTTTGTGAGAAGGAGGATGTAATTTATTAGACCACCTGATAAATCCGAAAAAAGTGAGAGGAAACTCACATCAGGTACTCGAGCACTTGGGGTAGGGCTTGGGTAGCTAAACCTGGGTTGTGTTTTCCAGCTCTACTAATTGGCCTCATAAAAGCTGTCTGTTGCATATTTCCTCTGGGTGGCTGAGACAACAGCCCTTGTGTTGCCAGCAGAAGCATGTGCCAGCTGATTCCCAAGTCTAAGAAAAGCCATTTAAAGGCAGCTCTAAGCTTTGAAATTGCATCCACCTTGTCTAAGGTAAACCAAGCATGTGTGGGCTCCCAGAGACAGCTCTGCAAAAAAGCATATATAGGTGTAATTGTATTTATACCCAGTGCATTTGTGATCTTGTTGATTGAGTGCTTTTAAAGGTAGAGTTCTACTTTTTTTCACAATCAATTTGACATGCAAAATGATGGGTGCTTTGGTAGGCAAAAATGCTACTATATTGATGTGGGAATGATGTCAATGCTCGAAAGCTAATCTTCAATTTTACAAAAAATAGAGTCTGCTCCAGTCATTTAACCTGGCATGATGTATGATACAAACCAGAGGGTTTTCCCAAATTAATTCCCATTTGAATCAGAGCCTGCCATCTAGAAAAAAAATACACAGGCTTTTCTCATCTCTGTGAATCCTTGTGTAAATATCAGGTTTTGCAGCTGCTTACATATGAGACAAGTGTTCTTAGTTCAACACTCTGGGCATGCACCAAACCAAGACTTATATTTTCACACTGTTTGCTCAGAGGAGCTCAGAAACCCTATCATTTCTAGTCTGATGGGCTGGATGAGCGGGGAAGTGGGATTTCATCAGCATATTTTAGTTGTTTTTAGTGTAATTCCTGGTGTCTACCTGCACCAGTCCTGGTTACATGTGTGCAACACTGATGCTCTGTGTATGAAGCAGGAACTCCTTTGGCTGCAAGTTAGTGGAGGTGGGCTGGCTTGAAGGAGAAAAGATGCCTGTAGGAAAAAAAAGTAGCATTACACTTCTATTCAGTAAAAACATGCAGGTGAATTTAATTAAATGTGTTTTCCCACTCTCTTACAAGATCTTCCCATGTTTCTTTGAGCTGTGTCTCCCTGTTGGTTGGCTCAGAGAGATTGCTCTGTGAAGAGCAGGAGGGGAGCCACTGCCAGCCCCTCCTGGGCTGGGTCAGAGCTGCTTGCACTTGGTTTTTACGAATGCAAAAGCAGGAATGTACAGAGGATCCTCCACAGCATTTCCAACTACAGTGCAATGTGGGAACACGGAGGCTTTGACAGTGCCTTTGTTGCAAGTACAGGGGACAGCTGTGGGCTGGTCAGGAGATGCTCTCTCTTGACTGCAAGGCTTGGCACAAGTAGTGAGACAATTCTGGGCCATGACATAGTCTGTTTTTTCTGCTGTCTTGCAAAGACTGCACCATTTGATCAAAGATGCATTTGACTTGGCCCTTTTCTCCTGTGCCTACCTTTTTCAGCTTCCCCCTAGAGAAGGGCTGGGAGCTCTGTTGCATCTCTGCCCCACTTCAATCTTGGACAATACCAGCTGCTGCCAAGTGCCAGAACTGAAGGGGTCCAGTGCCACTTCAAGCTGCTCTTGAGCGCTGGCATTGCTAATGCATTTCCACGGCTCCTCCCTGGATCCTCGGCTGTTCTCCTGGCAGTGAGAAATCCTGAGAATTAAATACCGTGAAAAAGCGTTGTTGAAAATGTTCAGGAGAAACTGCATTTCAAGGGAAAATGCATTTGAAAATGTCAGCATACTGTAAAAGAAGATAAAAAAAATGGTGCGAATATATGTTGCTTTACTGTCAAAAACTGAGCAGCCCAAACCTGTCCTGAGCTGCCAAAAATTAAAAACTTTATTTTTTGGCTTGAATGTTTTGGTATTCAGATTTTTTTCCTGAAAATTCCATTTAGGCTGTGGACTAAAATGCAAGCTATTGGATTTTTTTGACCCGGTTGAAATGCACTTTTACCTCCTCTCTCCTGAGATTCCAAATAAATGCTGGGAGAGGATAGGGCCACGAGAGCTGTTTCTGCTGGATTGCTTCTCAGAGTGTGGATAAGGAATACCCAGGCATGAAAGATGCATTTTGTTCCCCTGCTCTGCCCTGTGGCAGTTGGCTCTGGGAGCCAGTGGGAGCCTCCTTTTCCAAGAGGGTCCCCGACACAAGGGCTCGAAGGTGCGAGCAGAAAGCAGTGGCGCTGGTACGTGCGCACATGTCTGCCTGCTGGCTGCTCCCTGCCCAGGGCACCTCACCTTTATGGCTCAGGAGTAATGGGAAAGACAGCTCTGAGCCCCACCACAGCCTTACAACTTCACACCAGTCAGAGATGCCGCCGGTGCTGCCTGGGTTTTTACGGAGCTCATAAAAGATGTTGCCAACCTGCCAACATATTTATCCTGAGACCATCTCAGCCAGGGAGCTCTGCTGTGCTAGCACTGAATTTTGTCACAATACTTCTCAGGTTATCTTTCCCCTCAGCAGGGAGAGAGCAGGAGGCTCATGAGAGTTCTGAGTCAGTAGAAAAAAAGAATTTTCTTACACGTCTACTGAGCAGTGGCGATGGAGCTCATGGCAAACCTGCCTCCCTGTCTTCTCCTCTCTCCAATACTATATATCTGATTCCAGCAGCCTTCTATCATGCGGTCCCCAGGCTCCTGATGAGGTCCCTCAGCCACACACATACTGCTGTCCCTACTGCTGAGACCTGTCTGACTCATGGTGTGGGAGGAACAGTAGCTCTGCTCCCGGAGACCTCTTCAATAACAGGATCTGCTGCTGGTGAGGGAGGTAGAAGGACTCCTGTGCAGTTGTAGATGGTAGGAGAGGGAGCCATACCATGTAAGCACTAGACAGGATAAACACCATATTATGGTACATCCTAGAGTGCTAGCAGGGATTAAACCCTGTCCTGTCACCTTGCCCAGGACAAAGCACCTCTGTTCTCACTCCTGCAGGAGCATTGGGCAAGACTCTGGTCAAGACCAGTAAATCAAAAGTGTGACACTCCTGGATCACCAAGAGGGACAATTAAGGATTTAGCCTAGAGGTTATTGCCAGGATGCCTTCACAAAACCTTTAAAAAAGCTACTGCATTGAAGGAGGCTCCTTTAGGTCTCAGAGAATGTTGTGATTCTGGCTTGAAGTTTCTTACTTCTAGATGTGTTCACCATCACTCGAGACATCCTTGTTGAGTTTTGTGCATTGACACCTCTCTTCTAGGGAGTAGTCTGGGAGCTTTTTTGGCACTGTCTAGAGAACAGAGGCATGGGTAACCTAAAACAGAGGGAGTAGTCCACTGTCTCACCTTACTCCAGCCAAACAGCTGCCAGAAGGCAAGGGCAGTGATAGTTCCATTACTCCCCTACTGCTGTCGGCAGCCTGGGCTGGATTTGAACAGCTGACAACTGATCCTCCTGTCAACTCCCCAAACCACCCATTCTTCATTTTACCTAGAGTTTTACATCCAGTAGCCATGCAGCAGCTAAAATACTGTCCGATTATTATTTTTATGTAATTATATTGTTGAACCTGACACCATGTCATGAGATTGGATTGTTTATATTTCTATATACTTAACTGTTCCTTTTCGCTCTTTGAATAGACAAACATTGGGAATGTTTGCAAGTTCCTAATTTTTTAATGAATCTGGAAAAAAAAAGATAGTAAAAAATAGTTAAAAAATAGAAACAATTCAAAAAATAGCAATAAATAAAATAAATAAAAAATCAATTATTATCTGTCTCACATGACCCACAGCCAAGGCTGAGACAAAATCTTTTTAGTACAGCAGGCACATCTCAAAGACATACCATTTTTGCTAACCATCTCAATTCTTCTGGCTTTAGTAGCTCTGTGATTAGAAACACTCAAAGTCTAGACAAAGTACTAATACTTCAGAACAAAAGTGAATATTCATTTATTACAGAAACTGTACATCTTTCAAACTTTTCATTACATTGTCATGACAACATCAAAAACGGCTTGTTGAAATGCAGTTTTAGCTTATCAACCTTTGCATGTGATCTTACTTGTCAGTAATTCTGTATAATAAATTCCGCTAATTGTGTGAATGTACAGCTATATATCTGCACAAAAGGGCCACCGTTTCTCAGCAGAGAACATTTTGCATGAAAATGCAGTTATTGTTTTGGATGGAGTAATGAAAGCAAAGGATGTTAGGTAATGAACAGGTTCTGTCAGAGCTGGAGGAGCTGCCTGGGCAGTGGATGTGCTTGCTTATGTCCTATCCCAATATAATTCCCCCACTTTAGGTTTCAGCAAGCTCGGCTCTTTTAGCAAAGAAATTGGCAGAAATATTCCTTTGCATGCAACAAGCAGAAAGTGGCAACTGATAAATACTTGTGTTTCCTGTTTCCCTCCCTCCCTTCTAATTCTGCAAACATACCATTATGGAAGTCACAAACTAACAACGCTGTTGTCCTTTCCTGTCTTTCCTCTCCCTTAAGGCCACATCACCCCCATGATATGTCTGTGGTCAGTACTTTGGAAAATCAGTTTGACTCCTTCTTCCCTCCCTGCAGGTGCTGTGAGTCATTTGCCTGAGCCTTGCTCTGGAGGACACAAATACTTTGCTCAGTGCTCACTGAGGTACTTTGCTCCACGCTCACTGCAATACTTTGAGTCACAAATTGGCCTTGGGTTTAAAACCTACAGGTCTTGAAGGGCCATACATGTGAGTAACTGTGCAGGAACTCAGTGGGATTGTATCTTAAAAAATACGTATTTCGTTGCAAGATGTGCCAAATGGAGAAGCAGAGAAAAGCAGAGAGACTGTATTATCAAAATGATAAATGGACAATATGCACCAGTGTCCCAATATCCTCTCCAGTTCCTCAATCCATGACTCTTCAATCCTTTGTAAATTGAGGCACATTTTCATCTCTGCTTCCAAAATATTATCAAAGGGTTATTAAAAAGTCCTCATATGCTCTTTTATCCCTATTGATCTTCTAGTACAAGTCTGGAAATATTCCTACTGGCATAGAAAGATTCTGACTCAAAGTCTGTCTTGATTACGTAGTGGGCAATCTGCTCTTTTCTGGCTGACCTTATTAACCCTGATTGATGCCTAGGAGACAAAATGATTATGGTGCTCAAGAAAAAACCTGAAGCACTGCTGTACCAAATAACAGGAGTCATAAGCTGATCCTCCAAGGCAGGTTTTAAAATCAAGACAAAACATGCTGGGTTCTTTCAGTTGCACTTGATGGACTTTCAGCTTTGTGCTTGTTTCACATGATGTTGCTTAACTTCAACGATGAGAGTTAGCAATGCACAAATGAAAGTGAAAAATCTGTGATTCCAGTAGGTGGGACCTCACCATCCATCACAAAGACATGGCAAAGGAATCTGGTACAGCCCATCACCAGTCCCACTCTCCTGCCAGAAGTCCACAGGAGCTCACAGATTACGGGGTTTCTCCAGAAATTCTCTCTGTGGGAAAACCACCAGCATTCAGCTGATTAAGTGGAGTTGTATACTCAGTTAAATGGTTTGTCAGGGAAAAAAATCCTTTCTCTTGTCTTTTTAAATTTGCAAGTGACTTTTAAAAAATGAGAATTCCAGAATCTGTTGCTCAATAGTTCTAGAATTTGCCTGTTGAGCTTTAATAACTAGCAGCAGTCTGAATAAAACTGAAAGAAAGTTCAGGAGCTATACTGAACGGGATATTCAGGCGCTGCCTTCAATCTCAGATATTCACACCCATGAAGCAGAACTGTAAGAAAGCCATGATTAATTTCTATTTATCTCTCCCATTTCCAAAAAGTCAGGTTTATACTCTGTCCTGTGTGCAGTCATTAGCATGTAATAACATAGCTAGCTATATTCCCTTATCAAACAGAGTTGTTAGTCTGCTTTTCATCTCCTGCAGGTTGAGATGGCTGTGTGTACACAGTCACAGGTGTACGTGCACACTCTGCTTTGGATCTGACACTTCCTCTTTCATCCCAAGCGAGGCAGTGATGAGTGTTTTGTATCTCTGAAGTCCATTTCCCTTAGCTGCTCCTTGTCATTTCCTAGCAGGATTTGTCTGTGTATGTGAAGGCACAGCTGGAGAGGGGTGATGTTTGTCCTTTTTTTTCCTCCAGCTGCTCTATGTGTGTTGAAGCTGTCAACGAGGCTTCTTGGTCACAATGAGGAACAGTAGAGGACTGTGACCTTGGAGTCTTCTGAGGACACAAATCAGCTCCCTGGTTTTAATTTGGTACTTCCTGGGGTTTTCGATGTATAATTATTTTCACTTTTTGCTTCTTGGAAATAAATTAATGAGAAATGGGGAACTGAAAACAAAAGCTGAGTGTCTTGGGTTAATGAGAAGAGGCAGGAAAAGAGCACAGACAAGTCCACAGCTAGGGAAGGTGCTAGAGATTAAATGAACCAAAGTTAAACCTGGCTCAAAGTTTGCAGCAAATGATGAGGAAAGGCCAGTATCAGAGGCAAAGGTGGTGTTTATACAGAGGCTGTGAAATCAAGGGCAGGTACTCACAGACTTCCTTCAATCTATATTACACCATAGCTGTCATTCAACAACATCATTAAAAAGCACTGAAAGCTGAATTTAAAATGTCCTTTTCTAGACTGATTTCACAAAAACTCACATTCCAGCTATGACTGGCAGTCAATTTACCAACAGAATGAGGGTTAGGTCCTCTAAGAAGAGCACATCTTACCATGTAAATCTCTACCTTTTTTTGTTAAAAGTGTGCTGTCAAAATGATACCTGCGTATTTCCTAAAATGAGCTAAATGTAGCTTGAGGATTACACCTGTCTTTGCCAATTTCTATCATTAAACAATTTCCTGTCTCCAGTTTTGTGCTTTATTTCCTGCTGATGTCTAAAGGATGCACACTGACAGCTGAAGAAAGTGACTGTTGTGAAACACTGGCACTGCCTGTGGGGCCGTGATCAGCAGCAAGACTGACTGGTGAGCCTGGGTGAGATGTTTTCTTTTGTTTTGATCAATCGTTTAGCGTGAGAAAAATGTGGCTTTGGCAGATCTGGCACTATTCACTAATTGGGCTGAATGTACAGATTGACTAAAGCACATGCTTATGGTTTGGGTGATCCAAGTTCAACTCTGCCATCTGCTTCCAGCCTCGTCTTCCTGCAGCCCTTGCTGAGAGGCTCTGGGCTGAGCAGAGCTGGCAGGTGCAGCGTCTCTCTCAATGAAGCTGTTACACTTTGCATACAAAGATTAAATATTTATTAGTGCTGATGGTCCTCTGTGTCCCAGCTCCCACCTGGGTGCCCCAATCACTGCACTGGAATGCTCCCTCTGGAGCAATTAGTGTTCAATGTAAGGTGCAAAAGGAGGCCACAGCAAGGGGAGAGGTGGCTAAAGCCTTTCAGTGCTGTGTAACAGTTAGCAAGGATAAGACAGTCTCCTGGGAAAGGGATGCAGTTATGAATCTCCTTGTACACAGGAAAGCAGGGCAGAACTGGGTTTTCCTTCACCCTGAATATGTGCCAAGCTTGAGGCTTGGTGGAGTTCCCCTGTGGGTGTGAAACTTCTCCAGTCTCTGAGCTGTGCAAAGGCCCATGAAAAGTGCTCAAGAAGCCTGAGCCTGCAGGCAACATTTTAAATCCTTTGTACTAGCATCCTCACCTGGCAACTTTGGGGAAATTCAGCTAATCAGAAGAGCTGGAAACAAGTGGAGAAATGCTGGGGTAAAGGGCTGCAACACTCTGTAGAAGAATTAAAACTACACTGTTTAAAACTAACTAAGACTAGCTGCATTCTCTTTTGGCTTTTATTGGTTCAGGTGAGATGCATTCAAGTACTGCTGAGGTCTAAAAATTGCCCCAGTCAACAACACAACTGCAGAACTGATTCTTTCCTTCAAAATTTCACACGCCATTGTAGGTAAATATAGTTCAGACACAAATACGTTTTTAGATGAAGAGTGTTCTTTCAAATCATTTTTTCTCTCTTCTGAGAGCGCCAAGTAGCACCAGTTTGGAAGTAATTTCTGAAATGTGGACATCTGTCTTCTAGGATCTGTACTGAAAACACCATCCTTTTCATATGGCTTACCAAACAAGTCATTCATTAGTAACTAGTTTCAATTTTAATGACTTTGGGTCTGATTACTGGTTGCAACTCCTGAACTTTGTGCCACTGTCAGTGGGGTTTGCATGAGCATACATCTGGGCATAGAATTTAATCTGTCCCTCTTTCTGGTCAGACTAATTGTTTTCATGTGATGTTTCACAGGTCTTCATTGATCACCAGAGCACTTCTAATGTCTGAGAAAGAAAAAGTTGCAGAAGAACAAATATGCCATAAAATGACTCTAAAATTAACAGTTAATCTCCTGTTTGAGATGTTAATTTATAGAAGGAAATATTTTGGAATATACCCTGAATCTTGTAATTAAGTGACTTGCTGTTTTCTTGAAGTGCTTAAGAAATCTTCCTAGCTGAGAAAGCATGTGTTCTACACCCAGGTCTTTTAGCAGTAGTTGAAAGGTATTTCACATCAGTCCGCACGTAAGAAAAAGTATTTCATCAGTCTGAAGTAAGGTATAAACAATCTCAGGAAGTTTGGAATATGTTATTAAAACTGTTCTCTAGTATCCTTCTTACAGGGTGTTTTGGCATCTCATCCTTTAATGTAAACTTATTATGTAAGTCACTTGTTGGCTCACCTCTGGTCCATCCCATGATCTCTCATTAGAAAATCACATTGTTTGTAAGTGGGGTATGGGAAGAGGGACTGCTGTGCGCTGCAATTAATTTAATGATGCATCTGACTTGCTTTCCTCCTCTTCTAGACCCCCTCTGTATCTGAATTTCAATCTACCTGTGCCTCAGGCATTTCTTCTGACTTTCTCTTTCCCATGTTTTGGGCACATCTGCACTCAAAGACGTCCAGCTTGTCTCTGGTCTCTGCCCTGAGCACGGTGTCAGGGATGCGCTGGCCCTCAGGCCCTGCTGCAGCTGGGGAGAGGCCACGGCACCCAGTGCACACAAAAGCCAGCATTAGAATGTAAAATACACTGAAGAGGAGCCCCTTTGCCCCCCTGTTGTAGGGCTTGAGCTGAGCCTCCCCAGAAGATGGCTGTCCCTAGGGCCTGTACACCATCCCAGAGCAGGCACGCTGCCACATTCAGGCTTTGCAAAGAGCCTGCAAAGAGATTTGCAAAGGTGATGTGGTCCCTGAACCTCTGCAGAAACCAAGAGGTGTTTAAACATCTTTGAAAAGGGATATGGGGCACCCAGATATTTGTGTTTCCAGCTTCCAGTCAGTGCCTTTACCTCACATTTGATGTACTAAATTAAGGATGCCACAGACAGATCCTGTATCTAGAGGATTTTGAAGATCAACCAAAATATCACTCTGAAAAAATTTTGAGGCCCTGTAGCTGTGGATGCAACAAGAGTGGTTCATTAGTGGTAAGGAGGTATAACTATATGTGGTCACAGGAAAATATGAAACATGAATATGAAATATTTACAGCACTGAACAAGGAAAAGCATCAGGTAGTTAATTTTCTTTGACAGCATCTCTTGAAATGAGTAGGTCAATGTGTTCTTAGGATGACATTTGATACCTCAGAGTCTTCAAAAGTCTTCAGGGCTGTAATCAGCTGTCTCTTTAAAAGACCCTTGACCCCATCCTTTTATTGGTCATGCTTGTCATGCTGAATAAAGTTCATAATTCACCCTGCAAATCAAGTAACAGACCTGAAAACAGCTGAGCAATGGGGACTGCTGAGCACCACCACCACCACCACCAAAGAAAAGTCAGTTCAAGCTAGTGGTGAGGTTATCTGACCTGCCCAGAAGCCCCAGAATCAGTATGAACTCAGCCCCCTCAGGGCTTCCTGCTCTGCTCGTCGGACCATCGGGAACCGCTGGCACCGGGGCCGAAGGTGCCACAGGGCACCAGGGGTGGCTGCACGAGGAAGAGCATGAAGGCAGGGGTGAAGTGAACCTTCAGAAATACTCCTGCAGTCTCTAAGGCATTACCTAAATTTGATTCCATGCTCATGCAGGAGTAACTGGAAGAAATACTTTGGTGGCAACGAGTCCAAAAAGAAACCCATTAAGTGGACATTGCCAGGGTTTGCAGTTACTTTGTCCAAAATTGTTTGGGGGTGGAACCCTGAGTATTTCTTTGCTCTTCTTTATACTAAGGTATGTTTAAGACACCATTTTGAAAAGGTTATCAAGTGGCTGCAAGGTGATATTTGGGACTTTTTTAACAGAGCTGTGAGGTGAGGGGTGAGCAGCAGGATCAGAGAAACCCAAACCTTACGGTGGCAGGGTGGTGTGGCTGGGGAGGAGAGTGGGTGGCTGCAGTGGCAGGAGGGAGGGCAGCAGCCTTCCTGTGGGAAGTGGAGAAAACCTGGGAGAATGTGCTTGCAGAGGGAGAGAATACACAGCAGCTGGTTACCTAGTCTGTCCTCGTGGCAAGTTGAAGCCCATCAGTAGAAGGTGCTATGGTTGTTACACACTATAGTTATGATATATAACAGTAGTTGCACACTATTGTCCCTCAGGAATTAATAATGTGTTAATGATACCTTATCTATTAATAAGTACTATAATTTAGGTAACACAGAATTCTTCTGTTCTTTCTCTGTCTCTACGGTTCACTCCCTCTGAAAAAGGCAGGTCTATATCTACTTATTTGCTTATCTGAATTGCTTTTGCTGCTTTTGCTACCATTGCTATAAATTTCCTAGGAAACCACCCTGCAAAGCCACGGTAGGAATTCAAAATTTCTTCAAGGTCTCTCACATCAGAGGTTTTGTTCAAAGCTTTTAAAATAGCTAGCCTGGTGCTGAGTCAAACATATTTTTCTTGATTTGGTTTGTATTAAACTCCTGAGCTACAAACCTTACTCAGGAAAAACTTTATTTTCACCAGGGCTTTGGCTCCTGTTGTGTCCTGGCTTTGCTTGCTTTAGTAGAAATCAACTTGCATGATACCCTGACCTACACATACAGCTGGACACCAACCTTCTTTGACTAAGGCATCCTTGCTCATCCTGTGCAGGCAGATACGGTTATCACAACAGATACGGACGTAACAGTGAGGGAGGGTGTGGACAAACCACTTGGACACAGCCATGTCCTGAGCCTCAGGCACAGCTGGGTAAGGCCATCGTGGAGACCCGTCCATTCTTCTGGGACAGCAGTCAGATCTTTGCAAAGTATTCCCCCTCAATTCCAGCACCATTGTCCGGCTACCTTGTTTGATGCTAATAAATCTTCCAAGCCCCAGTTTTTCTCACTAAAGCAGAAGTAGACTTATTAGCTTGAAATGTTATTTCAGGGAGCAGGAGAGTGAGGTGAGGTGGTAGTAACTGAGTTTTCAGTAACTGAGCAGAAAACAAAGGTGGCCTGTTCATGAGGCACTGAGGTTCCCAGGAGGTCCACTAGCTCCTGGAACTGCTCTGGCTGTGGGGCTGGCTCTGCGACTGCACGGAAAGAGCAGAGTATCTGGCTTGACTCTCAGATTGGTGTTTACAAGGCAGGCAGAGGAAAAATGGATGTTTTACTTGAAATGTTATGGAAATCGTTCAGAAATAATGCCTGCAGAAGGCAGTTCTCAGAGTCTATTTCTGTTCATGAAAGGCGTGCACCAGAATCAGAAATTCTGCAAATCCATTTCCTTTTGTTTTATCACTGCTAAGTTCATGAACTAAAAGAGGAGTCTGAGCAATTTGACTCAGTTTCCAAGGGGAATTATTAGGTTTAACTTTAAAATATATATATATATATATACTCAAAACTATTGTTTTTTAAAGATAAGCTGGGATTTTTCCCTCCATACAACAATAGTTAAATCTGATACTCAGTTGCTTGACTAAGAGACCGATAGGATTAAAACCTAAAAATACAAAAGATAGAAACCAGATTGTGTTATCTAAAATATACATCCTCTCCTGTCGTGCTGGTAACTTAAGTTCACACAGTGTAAACAGAGAACTAACAAGCTCTGGTATTGTCATTTGGGATAGGGATTTTTTTTTTCTTTTTTTAACATAACATAAACTGGCTCCAAGCAGCTCACAGAGCTCTCTCGGAGAGCAGGTACATAGGTTTCAATGTGTCTTCAGTCCACAAATGTTTGATTGATATAGTACAGTACTCCTGTTCGTATAAATATTTGAAGTTTGAAAAACCTTCTGGTTTTAATTCTGTTAGAAAAACCGAAGAGTTTAAGCTAATTTCCCATGGCAGAATGGTACTTTCACACACACACACACACACACACACACATGCATGTGCAGCTCTGTTTTTTGTGTGTAGATCCCCAGCAAGAAAAATGGGTTTCATGTAACCGCTTGGTCCTCTTTGTTTCTTGCACACCAGGAGGAAGGTACCAGGGGCCTGATCCAAAGCCATCTGATTTTTCATATTCCTCATTGACTTTGGAGGACACTGGATTTAACAGAGTTGCAGTGCTACTTGCTGTCTGGGTTTCACATGTTTCTAGGGATTGCAGTGGTTCTCCTCACCCCTCATGCAAGCTGCAGTCCCAGCAGTTAGAGGTAACTGTCCTCACAATAAAAGGCTCGGAGACCTCACACAATCTACTAGTCTGGATGTTCAATTCATATGGAAGCCTTTCTGTTGGAGTCACAGCTTTCTGAAAACATAATGCTACATTTTTATCTTGCTGTTATGAGAAAAAAATGTTACTAACTAGATAGATCCCTCATAAATGAGTATCTGAGAAAGGGAAATGAGAACATTGCAGATTCTTGTCATCCTGGGGCATGGGCAAAGGCCATGAGTAAGGAAACCCGGAAGAGAATGGTCAACAAAGAAGAAATTGCAACTGACATTAAAAAAGATTTCTGAGATGTTTTGCTTGACAGGTTCAGAACTGGAAACCATGTGTAAGAAGCCTCAAACAAGGAAAATAATAACTAAATGTCAGAAAAATCAAGAGGCTGATTCCTTAATCAATGAAGGCAAAAGACACATGAAAGTCAAAGGTATGAGACAAAACCAGACTCCAGTGCTTTGGGATTTGCCTGTTCTCAAGTTGCTTTTTTTTCTTCTAGCTTCTCAGTTTCTCTACTAGGACTTCTCCTTGCCTACAATCTAACACTGAAATACCATTCTCCTGGTTACCAGCGTGGATCACGGCATTGACGAGCTCAGTTATCACAGATGGGGAGGAGACGTCTGACACACTCCAGTTCCAGCCTTGGAAGGACTTTCATTTGAACACTAATAAACCCAAGCAGAAGTCAGAAGCAATCTTTCAGCTGCTGCTCACGTGTAACTGGATGTCTGCAGCAGCTGGTGACGAGTGTGACTCACCGAGCACAGCGCTGCTCCTGGCACAGCCGGGAAGGCTCAGAGGTGCCTCCATCGCCTGATGCACATCCTCCAGATTCTGCCAAGTGTGTTGGGAGCCACAGTTTGGCTCCCAGTGACGAGGGAGCTTCAAGGCTTTGCCACTTCACTAGCCTAGTTCCTCCATGTGTTGGTGTGGCTTTGCCCATAATTTTTTTCAGGGAATTAGAGGTTGCATTGCAGTGACAGTATTTTTAATTTCAGGCAGATTTTCAGATTGTTAACATTTTTGCACTATCTACCCCACTGGGAAGTAGGAGCCTCCAAGCACAGCCAAAATATTGAGAGCCATCTGCACTGGTTTCATTGTCAGGGTGGCCTTTGTCCTTCATCCTACACAGAATCATGGAATAGTTTGGTTTGGAAGAGACCTTAAATCATCTAGTCCAACTCCCTGCTGTGGACAGGAACACTTTCGCAAGACCAGGTTGCTCAAAGCCCCATTCAGCCTGGCCTTGAACACTAACAGGGATAGGACATCCACAATTTCTCTGGGCAATTTACTCCAGTGTCTCACCACCCTCATTGTCAAATTTTGTTCCTTATATCCAATCAAAATTTACCCTCTTTTAGTTTAAAACTATTGTCCCTTGTCCTGTGACTGCAGACTCTGGCAAAATTTTTTCTCTGCCTTCTTATCTGCTTGTGCCCACACAAAGTCTGTGAAGCATGGAGGAGCTAACAAATGTGTGTCAGAAGGGAAAGAGGTAAAACCTTGTTGTGAAAACTGGGGTGAAGCAAGGTCACTTGTAGAGTTTACTCAAAGCTGCCCAGACCAGGTCAGTTCTATATCCCTGCAGGTTGCTTTCCTAGAGCAGCTGCCTGGTAACCTGCAATTAGCAGCTCCCCTCAGTCTTGCACCCTTGTGAGAGACACCACATTTCTGGGAGAAGTTATTTCAGAGTCAAGAAGCCTGTGGAGGGAATAAAAGGCTGCCTCTAGTAAGGTATGAGCTCAAAAGCGTATACAGAGTATTGCCCTGTGCTTCTCAATACTTGGAATTCAATACAATTGCAACATTTAAGAAGGTAGGCTGCCTGATTTAATTTCACCTTTGTAACTTTAAATTTGTTTGCTGTTTTTTTTTTTTTTCTGTGGAGTTTTTTTGTGGTTTTTTTTTTTTTTTTTTAATTCTAGCTTATACAGGTGGAGCCAATCTATGCATTAGCTTGTTCCTGTCTTCCTGTGGCTTAGCCATGTATTTTAAGACTGTTTTCCTTTACAGGAAATGGGAAGCTGTGGAATGCAAAGTATCATTTTAGTAAAAATAATACTGCCTAACAAACCCCAAATGATTTAGTGTATGCAAAAAAGCCAGATATACCAGAGAGACTCACTTGGAAAGTGTATTTGGTGTGTACCTTTTTTTTTTTTTCCACACTGCACTTTTTAAAGTTAGTTGGATACATCTAGAGAGCCTGACTTGAGTAGGTGGTTTGTTATTCAACACTTATTTTTCAGCTATTTCTCCAAGCATACACAAAATACAAACATATTTATTCTGCACCCGTGACCCCAGCAACACTTCTGCCTCTAACACAGTCAATCTGAAGCCATTATCCTATACAATACAGAATTATCACTGACAGCATGAAGTCCAAGGAAAGTGGGCAGCTAGTTAACCTTTGGGATGAGTTACTGCAAATATGAATGTATCAGAGATTCTTTATTCATTGATGAAAAATCTTCTTAAAATAATAGAATGCTACTACTTTTAGTGTTGTACTGAGGACTGAGAACTTAATCAAAAAGGTGATAGGGAGTGTTTCTAATTGTCTAAAAGACAGATGAGTGCTGGGGTGGCCAGTGGCCTGCAGTACATAGCTATGGTCTGAAGTGCAGAGCCTTGCAGGGACAAATTTGCTTTCAACAATTCCACCTGCTCAATGATCTGGCTGCTATTCCTTTCCTCCCTGTTTCCCCACGCATGCACATGTGGAGCAGATCAGCTAATCAAATAGAAGATGAGCCATTTTGTGAATATTTTCCATGGGCAGAGGGGAAAATTAGGACAGCCCCTTCATTTTGACCTTGGGTGTGGGGCACGGGTGTGGCCCCCGAGCCCTTTGCTCTTGCAGGTGCTGAGGGTTCATGGTTATGATTGCAGTTTGCCATTTGCAGCTTTCACACTCCAGGCACCAGGAGTTGAGCTGCTGGTAGCTTGGCAGGGTTGGTGGGTGTTGGAAGGGGCCTGTGGCTTAGCTGCCCACCAGCCAAGATGCTGTGCCTAGCAAATCCTTATGTGCCAGAATGTCTTCAAGAGTAGCAGGGAATCAGTTTGCAAGCTATTAATTTATTTAAGCTGGAATTTGTTGCACACACAAAGTTTATTTGCACAGTGTATGGTTAGTTTTTTTCGTGGATGGACTACAGGAATGAACACAGACATTTCAGCATCTGTAACTCAGTTTTGACCATGAAGAGTAATTAAAGAAAATATATTAAATAAAGTATGCTTTAGCTTGCATGTTGCAGAGGCTTCTCTTGGCAGCTCCAATTACTTTCAAATGCAGTGAGAGGGTGACATTGTTCTGGCAGAAACTCTCCACAGCAATGCTATCAGAACAACTTTCAGCCAGCACACGTGGACAGGAAGGTCAGCCCAGGTACCATGGAACTGGGACCATCCCTAAGAGCCCTAAGAGCTCTGTTTTGCTTGCCAGGGAAATGAGAGAGGATGTGCATGGTGCCACAGCAGAAAACAAGTTAAAAAGAAGCTGTGAATCCACTGACAAGCAAGGTAACCATACCAAGCATATCTCTGCCATGCAGCTGTGTCAATTTGGTTAAAATATTTACATTTTATACATGTCAAAAATACAAAGCATGCTACTGTGTCTTTCTTAGAAAAAAAATAGTATGTTTAATAGTGTAAGTAAGAGAGAGAAACCCTTATTTTATAAAAAAATTTTGCTACAGGTATTTTTCTTCTTTTATATGACTGCTTATAATAAAACATCAGTGGGAAAACATAGGCCATTGCTATGACAGGTCATCCTTCGTGCTGACCACAGCATCAGGCAAGTACAGCTCCCTGAGACACCATTTGGCATCATGATTTTGTTTCTCCTGGACATCATCCTTTTGTTTTGAAAGAGGGGAGAAGAAAACAACATTCACCTGCTGTTGTCTCATGGATGCCTCGTGCCTATTCATTTCATTTAGTGTTTTTCATATTCTCATATTCCAAAGTAAACACATTCTTCCTCACAGTGTTTGGTGTTTGCCATGTGCTGGAAAATAGATTACTGCTGTCTGGTACCTTCTCTTCTGTTGAAAGGAGTCCAAACCAGCAAGGTCTCCAACCTGTGAGGAATACTTACTCAAATAATGGGACACTGCACAGAAATTACTAACTTGAGCAAAGATTGAAAAGTCAGTTTTGCTGTTAAGAAAACACTATTGAACATGAACAGAAAAAGGCAGAATTACAAGCTGAGAGAAGGAAAAGAAACAACAACAACAAAAAGACAAAAACCTGAAAGCCAGACCTTCAAGTCCTAGCTTATACCTTCTGCACAGCATTTGCAGGTAAACAAGTTGCAGGCAAAAATGTTATGTCCACAATTAAGTGTTAAGGAGTTAATTCCCTTTAGGTCCTTCAGTTCTTGATATGTGGGTACCACCAGATGATTGATGGTTACTTATATCAATCACACCAGGTCATAAATACTGGCTGTGGAAATTCTATCTCAGTGCTTAAAACCCAAAAAGCAAATCAGATGCCAACACCAGGGCAGCGCAAACAGCATGCCTCATTTCTTTCAAAGAATTACAAGTGAGAAAAGCCCCATCAGTGCCAGTGTTTCTTGCTTGTAGTGGACTTGGGTCAAATCATCACCAAGAGGAGTAAACGCTGTAAATGGAAGGATCCAAATGTGAGCTGGATTTTTAAAGTGGTATCTACTGCAAAAAAAAAATCATATAAAGCTGGAAACTTCTCCTGTCATGTGGTAAAAACTAACGCTAAGTTCACTGAGGGAAGGATCAACTCAAAAAATGCAGCCACAGGTAGTGATGGCAATTTGAATGTTGTAAAGAGTGAGCTCTTGGCTCTAGGGATGCTCCCCAAATCCTCAGTGCCCCCTACTCCCAGCTGGGAGCAGTGCCCTTGTTCAGGAGGGCTGGCTCTGATTATCAGGGAAGCTTTTGCTCATCTGCTGGGCTAGCCCTCTTTTCATGAGACTGAAATGTGCAATACTAGTTTGAATAACTGGCCTTTTCATTTTACTCACAAACAAAATGAGGCTTTTTAAAAACCAGAACCACAGGAGTAGAGTACAGGCTCTCCAGTAGACTGTATTAGCATTACCAAATTATTCAGATTTGATTCTCATCACTTTGCAATGTCTTTCTAGTTATTAAATGCAAAATTTTTGTTTAAGGCAAAGTGAGAAAAACAAAAATTTGCTTTTGCCCTTTTGTTCCTCAGTTATTAGGCCATGGTGCCACTTCAGGGGTCTGGTGTGTTGGAAATAGGTGAATATAAATCATTTCCAGAGTAAATCTGGGTTCCTCACACACTGTTACCTAACTGTGATATTGCTAAAAGATTTTTTTACTAAGTTGCTGTAGGTCCAGCAGACGAAATGCTGCATTAAGATGCATTTCTGAGTTGTGCTGCTGGGCTCAGCTGTCTCCAGAACAGAGAACTGGGAATACTTCTTGTTAGGTAGAAAAGGCCTTTAATAGATATTTCATTCAGTACAGATCAGTCTAGCTTTGATATCCTAACTTTCAGTGTACTATTTTCATGACAAAATATATTTATTTTGTAATAATGTCACACTTGCAATGGGTGTTATTTATTCTTACTCTTGAAGGGACAAGTTTGCTGCCTTCTTTGAGCAGTTCAGTGTACCAATGCAATAATAAGATCATAGCACAAAGCTATAGAAATTTTCATTTTCTGTGTTCAGTTTCACTTCTTTAAGTCTCTATATCTAATATATGTACGTATACAAAAAGTGCTGCTATGGAAGATTCAATTTGTTGAGAAGCATAGCCATTGATTTGTGACTCTTTTCTTCTGCTGTAGTCTCATCTATTGCATTAATGCTAATCAAATAATTTTCTTTGTGAAACAATAGATTTTACACACGTGTGCAGCATTTTTATTACAGCTCCAGTATAGATTTACCTTGAAATATTCAACATCTAGGCGTCTTCAATTTGTTTTTGTTTTTAATTTAATTTTATTTTTAGTAATGAGTTTAGCCCCAAACAAGTATTTTTTCAGACCATTCTTGTTAGGCCTGGATAGTTTTTAAGTTGCTTAAGTGTTAACACTTCAGTTCATGAGAACCCTTTTACCAGTGCTGGTAGCTTTGGTCCAGGTCTCCAGTATTGCAGTGCTCTAAGGAAAGATGTCAGTATATGTGCTTGTGCATGTGCCAGGTGTTGCTCAATAGAGACTTGCTTCTCTATCTTCATGGAAGTCAAAAATTTTGAAGCCTTTGTTTTCAGAGAATATCCTGTGCACTATGTAATGATTGCCAGCCTCTGAATCGCTTTCCTTTTGGCTGACTCCAAAGTTTCCATGACACCGGATTAGGGAACCATAAGAAGCATGCCTTACAGATTCAGTTACAGCCTGAGAGAAGAAAGGTGAATAAGATGGAAACTTGCAGCCAGAGTGAAAAGCTTCTCTCTCTAAAGGGAATCCAGAATAATATACTTAGGAAAGGAGGGGGTTTACCTTAAATACTGTGAAAAAATGGAACAGCAGTTTCCTGAAAATAAAATGAGGCTGATGTGTATTCTCTTGTGTGTGTCACTCTTGTAAAGTGTATCTTTTTCACAAGCTGGTTGGAGTTGAGATGATAATTTGCATGTCAAGCAAACTGTCTTAATTTCCTTGTTCTTGCTTCCCTCCTAGGATGACACTGCCTGATATGTGTTCCAACAAACATGTTTGTCAATGAAGAAATCACAGCAAATGCACAAGTTAATGACAGTGTTAGCTGCTAGTTTGGCATCCCTCTCTGACTTCATTGTCAAATCTTCTGGTAAAGATAGCCAGCAACACACTCAGGTACACACAGCCCGGCTCAGGGAATATGTACAATACATTATAGAGTCCAATATTTCTCCTCACAGTCAAGTTAACTTAGAATTTAAAGTATTTTAGCGGTTTTGATGGGATTCTGTACCTGCATACACTTCTGGTCTGAAATGCATAAAAAGCTCAGTCATACAGCTCTAATTTAAATTAACTTTATCCTTTGTAGCATTAGCATTAATTTTGTGAAGCTAAATGCACTGTAATTACAATAAATCCATTGGGTTTTCTAGTCCATTAAAAACAAAAATGAGAAAAAAAAAAAAAAAGTTCTTTTTCCCCTCCCCAGAAAGCAGTGGTTTTGAACTGGGAGGCAAACAGACATTTCAGGAAGTCCAGGTGTTAATGTGAATGACTTTATCATTTCTGCTTCAAAGCATCCTATTGTGGCAAGTACAAAAATGTGAATGCAGACATTTAAAATCAATAATTCCACATCGATAAGGAAATATCTTTGTCAAGTACAGTGTTAATTACTGGGACAATGATATTACTAAAATGAGAAAAACCTTGGGGGGTAAAAAGAAAAAAGAAATTCAAAAGGAAAGGGAAAGTGTTATAAGGGAAAGCCATGCTACCATCTCAGAAAGAGATTGTAAACTACGTAATATCGTCTCATTTCAGGGTTCACTGGAGTTAATAATCTTGCATGTTCTGCTCATTCCTGAATCTTCATGGTCAAGTAGCAAATATCTAGCCAAGGCCCTTTGATGTGGAGCAATATTAAAATGCATTCTATGCACCAATAATAATAATAATGCCAGCTCTAACTTATGACCAGGAAGCCTTGGTCACGTTTTCACGCTGGACATTGCAATAAGAGACTTGGTACAAAGTGGCTGAGCTGCTGCACTCTTTCAGCACACAGCTTCTGGCTTGTCAGAAGATGATCTTTACAGATCAGCTTTCGTGTTAATTAAAACAAATGAAACATTTGTGAATTTTGAGTGCTTGTCCTGAGAGTCTTCTGATAATATACCTCATTGCTGACATTTGAAAAAGCAGCAAGGGTGAGTGGTGAGTGTACACGAGGCACTTTGTGTTCACTTCCACTCAGCCTAGAAATGTATTGCAGCAGGCTTATTTCTGACAAAGAGGTTCCAGGGCTGGGGAGGCTGCTTACCAGCAGCTGTGTATCCTCTCCTTTCTGAGCTACACCTCTTTGCAGGGTTACACCACAGGGCATGATCTACCATGAAATTGTGCACGGTAACAGCTCTGGTGGTTCATGCAGCATTCACCTCCTGGCAAGGCTTTCCCTTTGTGAGCAGAAGCCAAAGGATTTTAGATATTGTGTCATGTTGCACATGGCAAAACCACTCAATGTAAGCATTGAGGCTCCTGCTCAGGATCTTAGCCTCAACAGATATCCACTAGAATACACCACGTACAGCATGAATAGTCAGTGCCACTGAAAAGAGAGGTGTACCTTGAGTGGCTTTTGAGACAGAGCTTGAAAAGGCCAGACTTATACAGAAAAAAAGCAATGGCTGGCCTTCATGTATAGATGGCCTACACATGTACTTTCAAAACATTCCTGTACTGGTAAATCTAACTCCTGCTTCCAAGAGAACCACCCAGCTTAACTAAGCATCCTGGTCTACAGGCAACATTTCTCAAAAATGAAAGGCATTAAAGGAATTAATTAGAGATGAAAAGGATATGTATAATATTGCATGCTAAGCAAACCAGCTATATTTTTTATTTACTTAAAAAGGAAGATCTTATGTTCCTGAGAGTGATAATATTTTACCACACACACTTCAGGTAAAATTGAAATATTCTACTTGAAAGTCTCTGAGGACATTTTTATTGAAAATTCACCTTCCAAGAGAGTATCAGCGGCATTTCATGGTGTCAGAATGCAATTTTGTAATTTTATAATCCCACCAGTTACCTATTAACAAAAACCTGTCCTGCAGACAGTCACGACCAAAATATTAATATTCTATACATCTGTGTTGGGAAGTAGGTACCTTGGCAATTACAGTCACTTGCAGATGTGTGTTTTATAGTGTGTTGTAAAGATTTTTTTCCTGAACATCCTTTTGCTCTGCAGCATGTGTCAACTGAACTGAATGAATTTCTCAGCGTTTTACTGGGCTCAGCCATTGAGAGCAAAGGCTCTTCCTCTGTCTTCGCTGATGCTTGTGCATTGAGCATTGTTGCTGCATTTCTATGGTTCACAGATGGATTGCTAGGAAATGTGTGAAACTGCCTTGGGCACCAAGAAAGCAGGGGCATCAAGCCAGGATGTGAAAAGACTATTTCCAACAACTGCAGCTGCAGTGTGCCTTACTCCACACTGAGCTCCACTCTCCTACCCTGGCTGGTTGGCTTCCTCTTTATGTAAGAAAGAGGGCATGTTTCAAGTGCAAGCAAGTTGGGGAATTACAGTAAAAATGAAAAGATAATCTCCTTTAAAGCATGTGCAAATTCTTTCTCTGGTGCTCTAAATCTGCACATTCCCACATATGAAATGAGCTATGAAAGTGCTTAGACCTGAGCATCTTTCATCAGATCCCTCCCTGTTTGTGCAAAAGTGCAGAGAATGCAAAGAGCAGTACATAAGCACCAAAAATCAAACAGCGACGTGATTCAATTTTTTTATTTTAAGCCCTTTTTTTTCACTTTTTATTTCTCATCATTTGATGAGAGTGATGTCCCCCAGAACAACTTGAGAGGAGAAACTGGGAGCAGGAGGGAAGATGAGCAAGCTCAGCATCAAGCTGTATGGAAAAGATAGGAATTACCATGCCATCTCAGTGCCCAGCAGACCTCAGGCACATCACAAGCAGAAGAAAGCAGTTCCAATTTGGCTGTAAATTAGAAGTGTGGGAGGTTGCAAAATCAGCTAGTAACAGGCTCTAGGAGGTGTACCTGTCCCTGGAGAAAAAGAGAACTGAGGGTCAAAAGAAATCTTGCAAAATTTTGGCTAAGTGGCAAAATTGCAGACACTACTTGAGCTTTTAAGGAGTGTCTAAGAAAAAAAAAAACAAAAACACTGAGAAAAAAGGATATATTTGATATGAATAAAAAGGACATGAATATAACCTACATCAGTATAAATTACACTGTAGCAAGTCCAGGGCATCGTTTTTCTGTCTTACAATATCATCATAACTGTATTCTCTGCATATTGCAGTTCATTTCATCATTCTGCATCTGGAATGCAAAAAACCCAAGGATACCAAACTGGAAACAGATGACATTCCCTCCACCTAGATTAATATTTACATTTCTAGACACTTAATCTCAAAGAAACACCAGAAATGGTAGGGACATAGGGAAATGAAAAAAATTAGAGGAGTACAGGGAAAACTGCCCTGGTGAGAGAGCTGGATTGTAGAGGAAGGGGGGAAAAAAGGAAAATAAACTGGTAAATCCTGTTTCATATTACAAGGACAAGAGAGGGAGCCAATGGAACTGGAAATCAGTAATCAGAACACTAATTAAATCACCATGCTTTGTCTTTACACAATGCATAATTAATCTATGTCACAGATGTTCTAGAGTCAAGAGAGATTAGACGATTGTATACATAATATGAACATCTGCAGCCATGTGACATGTTGTACAGTATGACCCAGGTACTTACTGATGGAGTTTTGGATCAAACTTCCCTTACTAACAGGCTATTTTCTAGCTCCTCTGCACTGGGCTTGCATTATATTTAAAGAAACTGCCCAGAGAGCTGTAACACTGAGTTCCTGACCTGTTAAATTATTTGGCCTTTTCTGACCTGTATCATTTATTCCACACTGAATTAAAGACAAATATGTGTCCATATATCAACCTCACATAATAAAAATCTCTCCTGAAAGAAAAATAAATATGCCTTATTTCTTCATGTGGCTTAAAGCAAAGATTGCATCTTAGACACTTTGATTAAAAAAATATATATTAATCCTGCATATATTATACAGAATTAATCATATGGATGCAGATCTCTTCCATCAGAAGGCTGGCTGCCTTTAAGCAGCTTTTCCCTTTGAAAGCCCTGAACTCTGGATGTGACAAAATCATTAGTATTTTAAAAGAATTACAATGAATGCTAAAGAGAGACCCCCACTTCCCCCATACAAACTTTCTGGCAATAAAGAGCCTTTTCAGACTGTATAATCCTATTTACTGTTCTTAATTGGAGAACTGTGTTTGTCAAAAAGTACAGAAGTCTTCAGTTATTTGGAAGTGAGTCTGGCTCATCAGCTCCCAAGGGAAGAAAAGAACTATTTATTTTAACTGTCAAGCCTAAATGCAAACCGCACAATAAATTTGTCTATCCAAATACTGACCTATTTCATGTAGTGTCAGGATGAGGCTGGCCTTGCTCTATAAGGCTATTGTGGCACGTCAAAAAAATAAAAACCAAGCCCTATTACTGAGCCCTGGAACCAGCTTCTAGAAGGTGGCAGGGGGAACGACTGCCAACACCGCCGCCTCCCTCAGCTCCCCAGACACCTCTGCCTGCCGGGAGGCTGGAAATGAACCTCAATTACCCAGCTCCATCTAGTGTTTGGGAAACAGGCTGCTCCCCGAAACCCACCCTGCCCTGGCAGTGCCGCCGGGGCTCTCTTTCCTGGAGAAGGAAGCGTGCTGCAGAGCGGGCAGGAATGGCAGTGCTCTGATGGGTGTGGGTGCTCACACACCCATGAGTTTCTGTGCCCAGGAGCTTCTGCTATAGCCGTGGGTCTTACTTGGATCTATGAACTGCAGGATATTGGTAAATACTTCCAAGATGAGCACGTAAAGGAACAAGCTGTACTGGGTATGCTTGGCTTGTTAAGGGATCTGAATTTCCCCTTGAAGATTTAGCAGGATCAACAACAGAAACCCACTGATCCTCACCCAAAAGTGGTGGCCAGGAGGAGATGGTTTTGAAGCTCCTCAGGAATGCATCAAGGTGTGGCTTTCGCAATGAATATGCCTCTGGATTTCTAGACAGAAGAAAAGCATCTAAGCCAATCTTATCTCCCTTGAACTGCCCTAAAAAAGGCAAGCCTGTAGAAAGCGGAACCCAAAGAAATTGCAAGAGAAAAGATTGTCTCTGGGGCCTTCCAAAGACCTCCTTTCTGGAACTGCTGACAGTTGCCCTCTGCTCACTTTCTCTGGCTCACAGGTGACTTCTCTTTGGCAGCCAGTAACTGAGCTCCTAGAAAACGTGCAACAGCTCAGCTGCCAGTCACATTTCTCAAGTCTGACATGTTTCAACTATATTTCCTTAAGAAGGAAATAAATTTACAACTCTGGAAATAGGAAACCATGGCACTTTACTTCCAGTACTTCAGTCTAAGCATTTTGAATAGTGCTGAGATAGAGCACTTTAAATAAACAACATGACAGTATTTTCAAGAATGAACCCACTATAAGGACTTTCCAGGAAATATTTGTAAAATTTCATTAAAGATCTCCATTTAAAGCCAGCTGGTTTTCTTTCTGGTCAGCTCAGAATCAATGTTTCTTGCTTTTCTCTCTCCTTAATAATTTTATGTGATTTGATTGGCAATGCACTCCAGCCAAATTTCCTGGGTGATTCACAGTTTGGTCCAGCAGAATGGAGATTATTCCTGCTCAGGCTCTGTAGATCAAAAAGCTATCAAGCTGCTTCTCCTGAACAGGCTGAATTATAAACTTCAATCAAACCTTGCCCTCATACTGCAATGGGGTTACTCCACTGAATGTGGAGAAGGCTTTTTTCCTGAGCTGTAACAATAGTTGTAACTCCACAACAGCAGTGTACTCTTTTGCTTCAGGGTATCTGATTTGCATCATAACTAGAGAGATGGTTACTGTGGAAAAACATGGGCCATATGCAAATTCTTACACTGTGGGAGGATGGCAGCCTTGGGAATCAGTTACAGAGAAGCGATTTGAGTAACTCCTTCACATCTGTTTTTGTAGGGGTGTGTTGCCCATGAGTTATTTTAAGGTGGTGCAGCTACAGGCCACCAATTCTCCAGCCTTCTGCTGCCTTCACAGGCTGCCTTGCTGGCCCTACCCCCACACTGTTTAGGGAATACCAAGGAATATCAGCCTCAGCCCCAGGTTTCCACACAATATTGCAGGATTATCATGCACAAGCCTTTTGCCACAGCAACATGTTGCTCACCTCTCCTGCAGCATGACTGGATCTGCAGCACCTCCTCCTCTACCACATCCTAACTCCTGTTGCCTCCTTCTCTATAGTCTCCTTTAATCAGCCTGAAGCTAATCCCATCCATGCCTAAATAAATGAAAGGTAGTATAAGCTTCTTAGATTTACTTAATGGCCCATACCTCCTCCTCCCAGCTTCCTTCAAACTCCCTGAGCTAAATTATAATACTCTTCACGGTAATCCATAAAACAAAGTACATTTGTAGTTCTTTAGCAGTCCATTTTGCAGATTTCCAGAGTGAACACTTTTCCTCTGAAGAGTGACAATCAAAAAGGAACACACTTTAAAAACATAATTTTGCACTCGTTTTCTGCTTCTCTCTGGGACTAAAGTAGCAGACAATATTTGGTCTGATTAGAAAGTAGCATGGGACATTTTAGAGAGGACTTTTTGGGGGCACAGAACACAGAACAAATTGCAGATATTGGTAGCTGGACTTGGATTTAGCTTTACACTGACCTGCAATGAGATAAGCAATGCAGAGCTGAAGGTCAGTCAGCATTGCTAAGCCTTTCTACTATTATATCTTTCTGCAGACATTAGCATCTGTATTTTGGTTTATCTAGCGAGCTGCTGTAGGTATCATGAGACCTATTGACTCATGATTATTAGTAGTCATAAACCCACAGTTACATTTATCTACAGTAAAACATTTTGCCATCTATGCTATCAAAACAGAGCAGAAGTCAAAAGAAAATACATAAGTCTTTATCAGGACCTAAAATGTTTTGGAGTAATTACAGCTCAGTGAAATCCACACTGGAAAGCAGCTCACACATCCCTAGGTCATTGGGATTTTACTTGCTTACACAGTGCAACATTTTAACATGGCATCTGATAATTTTTGAGGCCAAGTTTTCTCGAGGACAAGTTTCTGCAAATTTGCAAATCACAGCAAAAAACTTAATGCAGGAATAAATCGGAACCTCTGATGAGAATGTACCTAGAAGAAGTTCACCTTTCACTGTCCCCACACTGCAATTTTCTAATTTCTACACTTCTTGGGAAGAGAAGTGGTTTTTTTGGTATTTTGCTCAGAACAGAGCAGGAAGTATCAGAATTCTAGATTAAAAAATAAGTCCGAATATGAGAGATTTCCAGACAGATTTGTCAAACTCAAAGTTTCAGATCTGTATGGCTAAACTTAAGATAAGTATTTCAGCTTGTCTTAAAAGTTCCCCACCTGTATCCTTTAAAATTTAATGAAGTGTTTTGGATTGGACTCTAGACTGGAGAATAATGAGCGGAAAAAATCTCTTTGTTGTATAAATAATCATGATGGGGACATTTCTTGATATTATACAAATATTTCCTAAGATCTCTGCTTTTGCATAGAAGAATGTTGAAATAATTCAATTAGTTTCAAATGAAATATTTAAACAGAACACGTTACTCTCCTGTTAATGAGAAAAGTAAGATCATGTTGTGGCTGCTCAGGTGTCAGCTGATCTGCTGGGGGGCTGCTGGCCCTCCCACCCAAGGCAGAGGCACAGCATCCCTGTCAAAGCAGGGGCAGCCTCCCCAACCCCAGACTACCCAACACCCCAAGCACAGATCTCAAAGTACAGCAGCTTTTGCAACATTCAAAAGAAAACTGAGGTGTTTCTAGACACCCTGAGGGGCTTAGTCACACTCCCAGAATCCTCCAGGGAAATCCTTCCAATTCTGGCATATGGCACCATTTCCCAGGATATTTCTTTAAGCAGAGAGGATGGGAGGGTTCTGTTCTTCTTTTCTCCTTGGCAGGATTGGTCATAGCTAGAGATGAGGAAAAACATCTCCAAACCATGGGAAATAGCATTGCAGTAACATCTGGGGAACTGGCCTATAAAAGAAAGAGCAATTGAAATCATGCAAGAAGTAGGGGCAACCACTGAATGACATTTCACTTCTGACACCTAAAAACTCTGGCTGCAAGTCTGATTACTGATATCCCCTGGATGGGTACTAGAAGCACCTGATGGGGCGAAGTTTTCTGCCATGTCACTGAGAAGGATCAGCAGCTGATGCCAAAAGGCAGAAACAGAGGTTATCGCATTCCCAGATGGCTCACCCCAGACCTTGTGGTGCCCTACCCTCCTTCTCCCAGCATGTTGTTCTCCTGGCTACTCCAGGAAATTATTGAAGCAGCATGTGGTGTGGAAGTCACCAATGAATGCTCTGCTGGCATCATGCAGTAATAAAAGCACTGCAGTTTTAGCTACTACCACTCCTAAGCTCTGTCAGAACAAAACCCTTCAGTAGAAATTGTGGGTGTCTCTGAGTTTTCCCACTGCCAGCAAGTCTAGGAGATACTTGGCAGACTTTCCAATGCAAGACTGATTTCCATTGGACTGGCTGAATTGCACTGGCCATGAGAGGATGTTTTTCTGTAAACAATAATTTCAACCTTTGCAGGGCTCCTGCAATTCCTCCTCTTATGCAGATGGCGCAGGGTCAAAATAAACCCCTGTGCGCTTGAGGATCAACAGAAGTTATCCATTGTATTGTACCATGTTCATTTTGTCCCGGTTCCTCATACCCACACTAAGATGCCAAATGAAATACTTGAGAACATTCAGAGCAGCAGCAGAATACGACTTTGAGAAGCCACAAGGAAATTGGAGGTGTCTGCTCCATGACTAATGTGCTGATTATAATATCTGCCTGCTGAATTTTGCATAGTACATGGGAGAGAGCTACAGAGAAGGAAGTCAGTAGCCTTGGATCACTTTGCATGCAAACATCTCGGCGATCTGCTGCTGCTGAACTCACACAGAATTGGTCAAGACGAGGGAGCTGTACTGCTAAGCTGGGCTGGTTCTCTGCATGTGTTTTCAAATCAGTGCTGGGGAACTGGAAATAGATGAGTGAAATTAAGGTTATATTTGGTTTAAACGTAATTATATGTTGCTGGCTTGATCTGTGCTTTACAAATGTGCGTTTATGAATTTTTTCTCATGATTAGCAATTTCTATTTGAAAGGGTGAGGAAGTGCTTGGAAGAGTGAATTACTGCTCACCGCTGCTGCCAAGTCTCATGTTTTAATTTCAAGTTTCATGATTTTTGATGCATTTCTTAAAACTTAACATTCTTGGAATAAAGATTCTATAACATTTCCAGCTTTTTTAAAATGTAAAACTTGAAGAGATTTTACCTAGGAGATTGGATCTAAAAGGCAAATAGAAAGAATCCAAAATGTGTTACTTTGAGCATGCTTTATGATGTTATGTTAATCTGGTGGGACCTGGGAGGCCTGATTCCTGAGGGTTTAAGGAAATTCTGTGCTTTACTTCTATGAAAAATAATATGTCAATGATGCAATTATATTTTTTCAAAATCAGTCGCAACAGCCAAATGAAGAGAAACATTTGCAATGACAAGTACAATGGAGATGTTGTTTGTTTCACATTTTCATACAGTCCATTTCAGTTAGCTCTCAATTTTCCTCCTCTTTGTATGGTAACCATCAGAAGAAAAGGACACGAGATTTTCAGAGAGCAGTACCTCACGTTCTGTACCTCTGCTCAGTTCTGTACTTGAGCAGATGATGTAAGACCTGTTGGGGAGAGAAGTTTTATTTTTCATTTAAAATACCTTTGGTATTCTGGAATTTTTAATTCTGGAAGCCTTTCTTAGCTGGTTGCTTCTATTCTGTCTCAAGCTCTGTGCACTTGCAAAAGTGGCTTATTCAGAGAAATACCTTTGATCTGAGCTCAGGTTCATCCTGTCAATGCATAGACAGAAATTAAGCTTTTATATTCCTGGGATTTGAGATTTCTATTCTCCTCCTGCCACAGATCCAATTTTCCTACTCCAACCACGTCTATTTGTCAGTGATTACTACAATGCATCAGCCGTTACCACGTAACTGAAGAAATTAATGCAGATTAAAGAGTACACTGCCATAGGAATATTCCATTCAGTCCTAGAAAGACTGAAAGAGTGTAATTGAAAGAGCATCTTCCAGCCAGCCCCAGTTTCTTGCAGCTTTCTTTCCCATTTCACTAAAGCTCAAAGCTTCTTTAGTGTGGAATATGCACGAGTGTTAGAGAGGTTTGCAAAAAACAAGATGAAAGGAATGAACTAAAAGGAAGAAACAAGATGGGGGAGACTGCTCTTATCTGGGCTGATTGTGTGAATGCAGCATGGTGTGTTATAAGAGTCAAATGACTGTAAGTGTTGCAAATTTCTGCATGGCATGTCAGATCGAGGTCAAATCCTCGCTTTCTAACAGACGGTTTACTCTTGATCAGCATTGATTCTTCATGCAAGCAAGCTCAGATTTTTTTTCTTATTCATAAAGGTCAAACATAGATTCTGTAAGCTTTGCTTCCCTTTGTCCTTAGTACAAAAAGAGGCTCTTCTGAACTTCTCCCCTGCCATATCTGTTTGAGTGATCTTTTCCTCTAACTTCACAACATTTTTTTCCATAGCAATACTGTGCTAGCCCTCAGCTGGATGCAGTACTAGCATATGATCTAACAGGATTCTTGTTCCCAAGAGCTTACAGTGTAGGTAAAGTGGAATTATGATACAAGAAATACACTCTGAGAGCAGTTATAAAAAAGCAAACTTCAAGTCCTCCTTCAGTGAGGCATGACTGAAGTAAAAAGAAGACTATATGGACAGATTTGGCCCCTGAAATACACCTTTTTTACTGTCTCCCTTCTCAGAAGAGAGGTCACACACTACTAAAATGTCTCTATTTTGTCATGTTGTTGGGCATGTTCTGGAGGCTTCAGGTTTAAAGCTTTTCTTATGAAACCCAACTCTGATCTTTGAAATTTAGGACCTGAAAGAAAGGAGATATGGGTGCAATGAGGAAATTCTGGTGAAATACTGTAAATGTTTGGATTAGGACACCTAAGGTTCAAGATCACACAAGAAGAAAGATGATTCCACCTGAACTTGGTGTAATGGTTTCTGCCCTGTTTACAGCGAGTCACCAAATCGTGGCTCTTATCTTGGAAAAAAATGTCCTCAATTCTACTCTTATTTAAAGATCTGTGTCATGAAAGCAGCAGGGAGATTAAAACAAACAGATTTTAAGCTTGTTAGCTTCTCACCTCCTTTTGAACCCCTCTGTTATGTTATGAGGCTCTGTATTTTCCATTCTTTAAAGTCTCTTTTCAGCTGCCTTTTCTGTTCTGTGAAAGACCCACGCCAGATAAGGGATATACAAATAACACTATCTGATGCACAGACATAAAAAAATTATCTTTTGTATCATTTCTCAGAATAACCTAAGCTTCATACAGCAGAATGAGGTTTCTTAGAGGTCCCAGGAGGTGCTTTGAAGGCAGCCAGAGGAGCAGAGCTACTTCTCCTCTTGTCCTCTTGCTTCAGAGTAGGAAAGAGGATGTTTGAGCTCCCAAGTCCTTCCCCTAATTTCTCAGCTCCAGGAGCAACAGTACAATAAGAGGCAAAGGCTGTAATGTGGTTTGATAGTCTTAACAGGCAGATTTTACAGCCAGTGCAAAAACATATCACAGAGCAAAGGAATAAAAAGAAATTAAAGCTTCACACCTGTCTCTTGGAACACTATATTCTGTGACCTTGGGCTGCTGCTTTTTCATTCCCAGCATAACTTTCCAGACTATAACTTACCCTGTTAAGTGTATAATTACTACAGCGACCACAAATAAAAGTTTTTGATGCATGTAATCTGGAACTGAGTGCCGTCTTCTTTTTGAGCCTTGGTGCCTGTGTGTGCTGGGGTATGCATTGAGCTTTTGAGACAGGGAAGGGGAGATCATAGCTCCTACGTGGTAGAATTCTCTGCCATGTTTACACTGATATTCTTGTCTGCAGTTTGCTTTACGCTGGGCTGCAATAGCAACACAGCAACAGTTAAACTGAAAGGTCACTCTGCACAAAAAAAAAAAAAAAAAAAAAAAAAGAAAAGAAAAGAAAATACAACAGAAAAATTTCTAACCTATAACATCAACCCTACCTGAGAATCCTGTGGTCTAAACGCACAAGACAAGTGGACTTGGGAGGGAGAAAGCATGCTTGTTTTTCATGGTATTTAGGAATATTTCTGAAGAATACATTTTAAATCAGGGAAATGTCAGAACATTTTCTTGTTCTAAGATAAACCTAACCCATATTTTGCAAAGTGGTTGAACATGTGGGGTATTTCTCCACTCAGTCTCTGTTGATCCTGTATCAATGGAGTGACACATTAAGTAAAACTGGTTTTCACAAGGCAGCAATGCTCAGAGTAGCTTAAATAAATCCCCAGGTGAGAATCTGAAATAGCTCAGCTTGTCCCACCACCGTTTTGATGTTTACCAGCTCTGAATGTATTTCTCCTATGCCTGTTGATACTTACAGTATTAATATTTTACTGGGCTGGGCAAAGGTCACCTTGTTTGGTCTAAACTGCACTTGCAAGCTGCTGTCAGTAATGTGAAAAAAATCCTGCCCTAACATAGGAATGGTGCTGAAAACTCTACAGTACATATAAGTCCACATCGAAACAGTTCTTTTGCTAGTGCAACTTATTTTAATTGGCACAATAGTATGACCTGGACTGATAGAAAGACTTTTTTTGGGAACAAGCTGACTTACAACAAGGAAGATGTACTGCTCTTACAAAACAAAATTAAATATTTTCTAACATAAACAGGGTTTGGAGGTCAAATGCATAAAGATGTCCAGGTACTCAACTCCACTGAAATTAGGCGGGGAAGTTGTTTAGCTGAGTTTCTATCTACAAAGAAGCTGAAGAAGGCATGCCAAAGGTTATTTCTCCAACCAGAAAATACTGGTAAAATAAAGATTGCAGCACACAATAGAAGTTTAAGGACATTCATTAGGAGACCTTAGATCTTCTAACAACATCTGTTTTTTGAACTTGCAATATCCTTGCAGGATCCATGTATGTTTCTTTGCACCCTATTAAAGCATAACAAACTGAATCTGCCTGATGGGAATAATACTGTGGGTATCTGTGTAACCTTACCACAGTCCTGTTGTTTCCTCTGCTTGTTCCTGCCCTAAGACTGCAGAAGCATTTACCCTTCCCTGTTACTGCAAGTCATGCTTCCTTCAGGGATGAATTTCAGGCAAAAACCCCACCCCCAAACCAGCATAAACCAGCAAACAGGGTAAGAAGAGGCAGTGCTTGTATGCTTGTAACTTTAAGTCCAGCTACGTGAGGATTAGTGGGCTGAGTGGAAATGCCACGTCTGCTGATTTCTGAATGCAGACAAGCATTTCCCCAGAATGGGCTCCTGCAGACACATCTGGTTTGTCAGCCATTTCACCAAAATTGCCTGCACACCTCGAGAGACAATAAACTCTAAACTAAGCAGGAAGGACTGAAGCCGAGAAATGAGAGCAATCACGCACCGTGGCTAGGAAATCCTGGCTGAAGTTAGATCTGAGTTTATCTGATGACTCTCTGTTTTCAGTGTTCAAATGTAATTTAAATGGGGAAATGCAGGTACCTAAACATAATGCTTTTGGAGATGGCGGCAGTTGCTGGAGTCATCTAAAGTGTTGGCAGCTTTGACACAGGATTTATGGCAGGATTTGTGCCCTGCTGGAGCAGCAGCTGCAAGCCAGACGGGCTTCTTGGAGCATCTAAAATGACATTAGACAGCTCTTCTTATATTTAGGCACCTGAATCTCTTTAAATGTTCCTTTCTTGGAAGTAAGTGTTTTAGCATCCATTCAATGCTACCTCTAAATTACAGGAATGGTACAGTTGTGTAATCAAATACAGAACAGAAAATTACTGAAAGAAGGGGCCTCAGGCAGTCTCAACATGTCTTCTTGCAAGTACGCATCTTGACACAGTCTGTAGGATATTGGATAATTTTTTCTGTAAAACCCACAATGCATTCAGTTTTGGAAGGTCGATACTTATGCAAAACTTTCCACCTTTTAATTACTGTGTACCTTTCAGGCTCTGAAGTGAATATGAAATTATTAATTTCCTCATGGCAAACTATTAATGAATACTAATGAATACAACTATACAGTGCCTTTCCCTGAAGAAAAAATTACCTCAGTTCCCAGTTTACTGTGGTAGATATGATGTCAAAGTCTTAAAGTGAGAAAGGGAACAGGCAGTGTGGGCAAAACGCCTTGATATTCCACGTGGGTTGCATCCACATGGGTCTTGCTCAGAATACTCCGGTGTTCATAGATTAATATAAGGCTTGTCCAGTTGATATGATTCACAGTTATATGCCACATGCTATTACAACTTAATGGTGGTTTCAAAAGGTGTTTTATGCCACATTATCCTAGGGAGGGTTTCTGGTGAAAGGGGATGATAAAGTCCAAGTCATTACATTTACACTTGCAGCGTAAGCAAATTAGGAGTGACAAGAAAAAATAGTGTGATATTAGAGTAAGGAGGGGGATAAATGATTCGGATGAGAGCAGGTAGGTAGGGAAAGGGGAGGACAGCAGATGAACTGCTGTGGAAATGCTTACTGCCCATCTCCACAGCCTGGACACACTGGAGGACTTTGTGGTGACACACACTGAAATGGTACAGAGAGAATGTTCTTAAGTGTAGAACAGTGCTCTGTTTTACCTCTGATTGGAATCTCTGTCTCCAATATTAAACTGATTAGTCCTAAAAGCCTAGCCTTAGGTCCAAAAAGTGTCCTATACTTCATAGGCAGGATGAGCCTCAGGGAAGCTGGAGATTTTGAGGCGCAATCTCACAGCAGCAGCAATGAATCAGCAGAGTGGGAACCTGAAGTGCCCACTCCTGGCAAAACAGGAAATCCTGCCTAGGATGGATGTTCCTGTGTTGTCCTTGCTGCCACCAGCATGAGGGCTGGAGATATTCTGCAAGCCCTGAGTGAGCCCCGAGATGCCCCAAGCATACGGTCCAAGGATGGCAGACAAGCTTAGTCTTAGACTAAGAAACAAATCTTAAATCCCTTGTGGACTCAGTCCCAGTCCTCTGGAGCCACATTCAAGTGCCTCAACTATTTGCCTGTAAACCAGTCTCCTTCACGATATGTCTTTACGGTATCTTTAGGGAATGAAATGGGCCCCAAGGGATTAAAAGAAAGTGTTGAAGAGACAAAGCAATAAAGTATGTGTGTAAACAAAGTCAAATGAAGGCTGCACAGGAACTCTTAATTTTCCCATTTCCTAATTTCTTTACTTTTGTCATAGTGTGGTATTTGAAAGAAAAAAAAAATCCATCTTCTACTGTCACTCAAAGCCAAATCCAAACCACAGGAGAAAAAATAAATTCCATGACGTGACTCAGGCTTTACTCTTACCAGTGTGGTTGGGACCTTTTTAGATCCATAGCAAGTCCTCTTCTGTTTTTACATTAAGGTGAAGGGTTTTGTCAGCCATCTGCACACCTCAGAGGCAGGAGGGCTGGAGGCTTTGCAAGGTGCCAGGGCCATTTACACCACCTGTAACCATGCAGACAGAGAGAGACATCACAGATCGGTCTTGGAAATGTTCATGCTGCTTCCTGCTTTTAAAAAAGAACAGTGCTGGAGATGTGTTTCCTGATGGCTTTTATCAGACTCCTCTTTAGAAGCTTAAAGAGCAAACGAGTTCTTTAAAGCCACTGTGCATAGTGTTTGATACCTGCCTTAGCAATTTTTCACTCGGCCATGTGCTTCAGTGATTGCTGAGGACCTCCAGGGCTACTGCCAAGAGGACCTAGGAGCTAAACCACCTCCCAGTGCTTGCCTCAGCATCACAATATATATGAAATGATAGCTGCAGCTGCAAGGCTTGGCACACACATCCCTGAGCAGTTGTGGGAACCCTTGATGTTAGGAGCTGAGCCAGCTTCCTCACCAGAGGCTGCAGCCTCACCATGGGGCTGCACATCCCTCTGGATCAAACTACAGCCCTTTTGGTGGAGGAGGCTGAGCAAAGCCTGCTCCAGTCACCCTCTGCTCATGGTCAGTGTGGAGAGGTGGATGCGCGTTTCCCACCCGAAACAGGGTGGGGGTTTGAAGATAGAGATTCACTGACCCAGTGGTGCAAATAAAGTTCAATTCCTCGCTGTCAGTTATGGATCAATTAAATCTAAAAGACAAGGTAGGAGAGGCTCTGTAGAAACTCTTTTTGGGCCTTTCTTGTGAACTAGGGTTATAGGCAACTTCTGGCAATTTATACATGACCACTGGGAAAACTGGCACTGGCAAAAGCTGAATGTGGCTTTTGGCATATAAACTAGTAGATAAATAGGTAATAAAATCCAGTGGAAGGAAATTGGTGGTCTGCTTGGTAAATCTTGAGATGTGGAAATTTTAAAAGGCGAAAGTGATTAATCACCAGAAGACCTTGTCAGAGGATTGGTGAAACCAAGCATAAGATTTTAAATTTAATTTTTAGTCAAGACTACTTGTTTTCTGAAAGGGATTCTCTAGTTCAAACTAAAAATTACTTTAAAACATCTGATAGTTTGCTCTGGTAGGTTCCACAAGACACCAAGTCAGGTGATCAGAGCTAATCCTTGTTACCCTATGATTATTTCAGAAATGCACACTGCATACTTTGATATCTCTGCTGGGTTACAGACTAGGTGTTCTTTGTACCTTAAATGTTGCTGTGTGAACTCAGAGAGTGATTTGAATATAAGTATGCAAAATTGTGCTTGTATTTTCCTGGAAAATCATCAGCACTTCCTTTTGCATATCCTTCCCTTAAGACGAAAGTCTATCAGTTGCCACCTATTACACGTAAATTCCACTCAGTTCTTGATAGTCAAAGTCCATCTCAATTACTGGCAATAGACAAGAATTTCTTCCTCTATAAGAAGTCACAAAAACTAATAGTGGAGAGCTCATGGCTTTAGGTAAAAAATGAGCAGACGGATTTCTAAATCTGATATGTTCCCCAACTTTGTAATTCTTCCTTAGACTGCAAAACTGAAATATGTCTGTGAGCAAAGATGAACGTGTAATAGCTAAATTTGCTACAGATCAACTGATCAGACATCCATGTGTCATCATGTGAACCCATGAGGAATTTCCTGAGTATGAAAGATACCATATCAAGCCACAGTTATTATTTTGGTGAAATATAAATGTGATATATTTAGATACCTCCTTTTCTTTCCCCCAGTAATGTAGTCCTGAAGTTTATTATATGAAATGTCATTTTTATTTGCAACTGAAGGATAAATTTTTATTTTTCTTTTCTCTTTCTCCTTCAGTTCAAGTAATGGATTACTGCACATGCACAATCTCTGTTACTTAGCAAAACTGTACTTTATAATATTTGTAGTTCCAACTATAAAATTAAAGCAAAACCCCATAATTTTGTGTGACATTTTTCATGACACTAATGAACAGCTGCACCGTACCTGTTAATGTGTTAAATTCCACAGACCACACCTTCTCTCACATTAGAAACTGTCCTACTTATTTTCAGTCAGCCAGGTTTTCTTATCTACATCCAGTACAGTTCCAGGCCACATGATAATTTCCATAGAGGTCTATGCAACATTTTTTTCATAGGACTGCTATTTACTTGAACCAAATGGTTAAAAATCAAATTGTAGCTCATGTGAAAGCACAGTTTAGGAAATAGACAATATCCACTGACCCCCTGGCTAAAAAGTGGCCATCATGGCTTATCAAAGAAAGTGCAAATTCCCAGCAGGAAGTACTAGCACAATCAGCTGATCATACTGGTTCTATTTGGTGTTGGTGTACACCCTAATGCAGGACACACAATAGAAAGAAATGTCTAAACCATTTGATTAGTTTTCTTGCAGTCATGAAATTGCATTCAGAAACGTACAAAGTTCCATCTTAAAATCCCTTTCCTCTTTCACATCAACTCAGTTGCTGGTAGAGGCTGTTGGAGAACCTGCCTCTGCCAAGGATCAGCTCTTCTTACTTCTTTTAGCATCTCCACTGGCCATCTTTGCCTAGTACAATTCAATGTGAATACTCTGTTCCATTTATTTTGTGTCACTTTGGTTCCTCAAAGGAACCAAAAGCACGAGAAGGAAGTGAGGCGTGAGAAGAAACCTAAAGGACAAACTCTGTTACAAATGCATCATAACACTTACGCATTGTTGGTCCAAGGTGAAAATATGAATATACAGCATCATGGCATTCTGTGACAGCTGACACCACAAGGATAAGGAGCCAAAGGCAGTTTACATGCTGCTGACTGCCAGACATCAGCTCTTTACTGTAACTGGGCTCTCTTTGTCACATTCCAAACAAACATTGCACCTAAGAGAATGCCTATTCTGCACCATGCCATGTTGCTGTGTGGGGTAAAATGGCATGGAGGCATATTTTAAATCAACAAATTCCAGTTGGCTGTCCAGTAATGGGGCAGGCTGTTGCATATGGTGAGATGTTGTCACCATTCCCAGCCCCCAGGCCAGCAACACAGCATGGGTGAGATGCACAGCAGATACAGTGGGGTGTCCCAGCTGTGCTCGGAGACTCCATCCACTGCACTGCAGCATGAGAAGAAACAGGAGATTCCTGACTGCTTCATAAGTGCAAAAGAAAAGGATCAGAATTGCCAAGGAGGCATCTCTCTATCCTCCCTGTGTAGCCTCAGATCTCCCCTTTCCTTTCTTCCTTCCTTGGACAACCCTGAACAACCATTCCTTCCACATCCCACCCTGAATTCCCTGCCAAGCAGAAGAGGTTGCAGAAGACAGTTTTGTCATCTTGGTACAGAAAGAATATACCACGTCCTAGAGAGCTGCCCTCTTCACAGCTGGAATTTCCCCCCATTCTTGACAAAAAATATGTTTTCCCACTAATCCTACAGAAAACTCTGTCCTTGACCACTTAGAGATACACTGGGAGTGGCTGCTGGCAAGGGCATCATACAGGGGCAGTACTGCTGAGTTTGTCTGTCTGTCCTCCACCCCTCTGAGCAGGCTGCAAAATCTCTTCTGCCCTTCTACCCCCCACACACTGCAGTAGGCATGACACAAGTACATCTAGAAGTCCATTCTGGAGGGGGAACTGCTGGAGTGAGAGGTGTTTTAGAGGGGAAGAAGCTGGAGGAGAGACGCTAGGGAAAGTGAGGCAGAAAAGGATCCTGTTTCTGTAGGGCTGACAGCATCTCTTCCTGCCGGGTGACGGACCAGCAAAAGCCTGGAGAGGAGGTGCGAGGAGCAGCTCCTCCCCTGTTTCTCAGTTTGCAGTCTATGTTGCCTTCTAAAATTGTCTCCCTGACCTTAGGAGCTATGGACTACAGTGGTGCCCAGGATATGGAGTTTTTCTATTTAGCCATTCACGAATCTAATGAAAGTTGGATGAGAAGGCCACTCTCACTTCTCGATGGCCTTCTGTTTTCGCATGTGGGATGGGTGCACAGATTGTGTTCAAGCCAATTTTGGGAAGCTAGTCCTTGATTTTTACTGTAAACAGTTTTCTTCCATACATGTTCCTCTTTCTTTCATGCATCTGGGAAATCTTTTGCTGTGTTTTTTAATATCCTCCACAAGTCTGACTCAGCTTGACTTTTGGCAATACTCCTTTTATTGAACACAGATTTCTTTGCTGATCAAATGTTTTTGCAATACTTCTGAGCTCTCTGCTTCTCTTCATGTGACTTCTGAGATGCCGACTCAGCTTGCTTAGTCTGGAGACCTTTCTGACAGATTTTCTGTTTCTGCTTGGGATAAAAGTTGAAGATACTATGGCACTTTTGGCTCTAATGCATTTCTTTCCATTCATGTCTTCTATTTCTTCAGCTGTTAGAATTAATTTCATGACACAAAATTACCCCTTAGAAAATGAAAAACTTTAAAATCTTCCAGTGAATTTAAGTAGAATCAGGTTGTAATAACAAACAATTTCATAACCAGAGAATATCGAGGATACTTTCTTCTTTTTTTCTGAGAGCTTCTGTATTATATAAGCACATTTCCTGAGCAAAATACTCCAGAGTCCCTTTCGTCCCTTCCTTCTTCCATTGCAAGTGGTCCAGGCTCCCCTGTGTTTCACTCCTCAAGGGTGTCCCATGATTCTTTGCTTTTCACAGAAAATCCTGCCCATCAAAAATCCTGACAAAAAAACAGCTGTCCCTTCCCTAGCTGTAAACTGTGAGATCTCTCATCTGTATGATGTCTCTTCATAACACATTTCCCAGCTGCAGGCACCAGCTGCAATCCATACTTGCCTGCAGACCTGAGCCCCTTGGTCTTGGAGCCCTGAGCTACAGGAGCTGCCTCGTTCCTCCCTGCAGGTCTCCAACCCAAACATACCCTTACCCTGGCTTTTCCTGCTTGTTTACTGTAGTCCAGTGCAGTACAGCCAGGTACAGCTCTGAGGCAGGGCTGGAGCCAGGGCTGGGAAGAATTGAGGACAAACACTCCAGCTGTAAGACAATGCTGAGGGCTCAGGACACTTTTATCTTATTTCCTGATGCATTTACTAAGTCCCGACGGAAGATTGTGATTCTGAGGATGATGTCTCATCATTAGCAAATTAGATGCTGTAATCTGCTTCTAAATGAATCTTCTTAGGGGGTATTACTCAGGGTCAGATTAAAATTAAGTGAGAGAAAGACTGATTAAAATGTAGGGTGAGCTTCCGTTTTCTGCTTCTGGCGGGTGCAACATGAAACACTTGAAAGGGCAGAAGTATTCTTATACCTTTTTTTTTTTTTTTTTTTTTTTGGGGCCTACCCTGGAACTGTCTCTGAATCTTGATGGCTCACAGATCCCATGGTGATGTGCATTTCCTTCTCTCTTTCGGGTGCCAGTGGGGGTCAGAGTAGGAGACCAGGTCTTCACTGCTGAATGGGTACTTTAACAGCTGCAGTAAACTCTTGTCCTGGGAGTGCAATTAGCAGGAGTCCTTCCCATACTTGTCTAGCCACTGCAGGGTTGTGGGAACTTGGCCTAGCAAAGGGCTGTGGCTACACTAGCTGTGTTTCCTTCAAAATACAGGATCCCAAGTTATATGCTTAGGGAGGAACAGCTCCAAATGTCTTCTTGGCCTAGATGTTCATTTGTTCAGTCCTACTCTGATTTCTGAGAGGGAAATAACCAAACCAGCAAACACGAGTCTGTGAGAGACCAGTTGCACATTACCAAGGACCCAGATTATCTGGTAGTGTTTAATGGCCACTTTTTTGGTCCTTGCTTACATTAACCTTTATTTACCTTTTGTCATCTCAGATTTATTCTGTCCAGATTCAGATGTCACACTGATGTCATTAGGGTAATATGGAGATCTGCAAATGGACCAATATAATGTACTTTGTTTTAATTTTTACTGAAATAAAAGACTTAGCGAGATACTATATATCAAAGCTTTGCTATGGCAGATCAAAACTGTCCTGTTAATTAGCTGCCATGTAATTAATTGGACGTGTGTGAGCTGATGTTAGGTGCAGTCAAATAGCAGTGTATTTATTTTTCTCATGGTGTATGAAGAGCATCAGCATTTTTAGTTTCTCATCTCAGAGCTGCTGCCTAATTTCATGACTGAACATGAAGGCTGTTTATGATGAATAGTGCTTTAAACTTTTCTGACATGCTCTCCTTTCTTCTTATTTTCCATCCAGTGGCACCAGGTGCAAGGGCTTCTTCTGCTCCATGCCCACTGCCTGCTCATGAGGTCCCAGTGCCACTGGACGGCCTCACAGAGTGTACCAAAGGGGGGCATCTCCAAATGCCTGCATACAGCCTCCTTTGCCCAAGGCACTCACCTCAGTGCTAAACTTTGCACTGAACAGTTTCATGTCTTGTGTTCCAGCTGCTAAAGCTCCTGGTAGTCTTGGTAACTGCAGAGGACATTGTCTTTCCTCACTGCCGACTGGTCTGCACTGGGCTCTCCCGCCTGGTTACCACTGCCTATTCAAAGCCCTCCTAATCTAATTAGGTGTCTCTTGTGAACATACTAACAACAAAGGCCACACATCCAGAACTATTATTTGATGCACTGAATAAAGTCCATTTGGTAATTTTTCTGTCAGGGCTTCTAATAGCCAAGCTCCATGTTTACTGCGTAATATATTTTAGGTTTTCATGCATGAGCCAATTCCTACTGGCATCCATAAAAAGGCCCCTGCTGACATTTGGCTGGGGCTCAAGACCTACATCTTTATCAGAAGGCTTTGTTGTCTGCCAGGATTTTTGAGCCTAATACACAAATACAGCCAAAAGCAGGGACAGCTGTGAGAACCATGCTAGTGAAACCAGACAGGTACATCCATAACCCAGCTTCAGTCTTTTTACCTGAATATCTGACACAACAGATTTTAGCCTTTTCTTTGCAATATCTGAAAAACATATTTAAAATCTGGCCAATTTTCTAGATATCATGACAAATTATCATTTATTTTCAGGCCAGAAACTAATGTTGTCACACTTAAGAAAAGACAAATTCTTAAACAATTTGTGTGTTCTCACTAGGTCTGAAGTGAGGTGTTAGAAAACAAAAGCAAGACCTTGCCAAGAAATGGTGATAGCTATTCAAGATGCAGTGTTTTATTCTCAGTTTGGTGGAAGTATTTATCTCCATTGAGAAGTGCTCAACAGCTTTTGACATTTGTTGCCTTTATTTATGAAGTTTTCTGTGTCATAATCATGCATATATATGCATAAAGTACCCATAAGATGGGATCAGACATGAAACTAGCAGATGTAGAGGGTGTGTGTGTGCTGTTGTGTGTTGGACATGAGTCTCTCTACAGCTCATTTCATACAACTATGAAAAAACACACCACAGGGCTATCAACTATCAGGATAGGATAAGGGCAGTTTCAGATGAGCCTGTGCTCATGGAATTGGAGAACAAATGGAGCGGTCCAAGAGAGGCTGAACTCAAAAAGCAGAAAAGTAGTACTTGTTAATAATTTTAAACACATGAAGACTACTAAAAGCATAGCCACTGAACAAGAGGCTAGATAATAAGGGTCTCATCTATTGTTAAAAGATAAAGAGGAAAGATAAAACTACTAGGCAGACACATTCAAAATCTTAAGAGAGAGTAGGAAATAAAGACTTTAGAAGGACACACTTTAGGAGAGTGGCAAATTAAGTCCAGAGTGGGCAGTTATGTCCTGCCAGCTCTATGCAAAATGAATATAGCTTTGAAAAAAAAGCTTGTTTCAGGTATTTTTTTAATCCTAAGTTTTTGTGAGTATATATTGAAAAAGGCATTGGGAGAAAACATGCATGAAGCTTTCATGATCAGGTAATAAATGGTCCAGGATGAATTAATTCTGGTAAATGATTGGAAGGAGTTATGGATTGGCTCATCTCTGATTTCCACTGTTACAAAGTAAGAATTACTGCACAATTGTCAGTGGGATACATTAGTGACAAAGGGAGAATTAACACCTCAAAAATGTTTTTCAGTTTCAACATCCTACTACATTTTAGCAGTGCTTTGGGATCCAGTGAGATAAAATGTGCTGTACAAATGTAGATGTGTCTTATTAAGTGTCTGCTAATTTTATTCAGGGAAATAACCCTTGCTGCTCTGAGTTCAGCAGAGATTTGCATAGTCTCAGGTAAGTGAATCAAAAATGTCTTTTAAAAAGGAGGCTCAACCCTAAAGAATATAAAACTAGAAAGGACATTAAACTATTCAAACTCATCTGAATTTCTAGGTGATTTTCTTTATATTTTATCTTTCTAGGGGCATCTCAATCCAGCTGCGTGAAACAAATGGAGGAGAGGGGAAGGTAAAAGACATAAACAAAACCCAGAACATTTGAAGGAGAAGTGGCATAAATGAAGATTGAAGAACTACGAAGTAAAAGAACACCTATGAGAAAAAGCATTTCTCAGTGAGTGTTTTAGTCTGTCACAGGGAAATTACATTTACAGTGTCACAGATAGATGGAGAATTTTTTTTAGATGCTAAAAATACAATCCTTGAGCTCCATTCTAATGCCATCATTTTTGCTTTGGAATGTTTTACATTTTTTAGAGCATAAATACACCTTGACCATCCTTCCAGGTTCTGCCTCTTTCTCTGAGATCTGTTGACTAACAACAATAAAAGTCAGAACACTGGAAAAAATCTTTGAAATCAAGGATGATACCTTAACTTCACCGAAGCCAAGATGTCATCCAGAGGGTAAGATTGTTGAACACAGCACAATCCTTCATGTACCCTGGGTGTTTCTGCCATCAACTAATTTCTTTGTATTGGTTTCTGCAAATTATAAAAATGACAAATATGAGCCATGAGAAGCCAGAAAAGAATTTTCTGGCTTCAAGTTTTTCTTCAATGGTCTTTTAGCCAAAAAACCCTCCAGAATTTGGGGTTTAGGTAAAGAAAGGTGTCCCTGTCTTGATGCTCGAAATAAGCAAGCCTGCTCTGTTGGGTTAGTTATTCCATCATTGATAAAGACCTACTTGTCAACAAAATGTTGAGATTTTCTTTTTGCCTGTATTATTTTAAAAAGCATATGCAGGATGCACTGGGAAGCTGACTTCTGTCAACAACAGTAGTCACAACAAGCTCATTTTAAAAACCTTGGCCAATTTTCTTCCTGTCAACAACAGTAGTCACAACAAGTTAATTTTAAAAACCTTAGCCAATTGCTTCCTTACTCCAATCAGATAGGGCATTTGAGGCATTGAGAACTTACTTTTAATCCCCATTCCAAATTATTCATTGTCACTTTCCTCTCATTTGTCCTTGTGCCAGTGTTGTCATCTTACTTAAATAACTTTTAATTCTTTAATGACTACCTGGTGATGAGCCATTTAACAAATATATACAGAGTGATTGTAACTCTGTATTCTAGTCTAAACCACCCACGCTCTTTTTTTCTGTTCCTGTGAAATGAGAGCTCCACTTCATCTTTCTTTTTAATGACCCTTTTTTGCCCTTCTTCCACCTGGAATTCATATTTTTGAGTATGAGCTTGTACAGAGTAGATGGGATTCTAACAGTCCCTTTACAATGGCATGCACACTCCTCCCAACTACAGGAAACACCGAGCTGATGTACCTCACAATTATGTCTTTATTTTCCTGACTGCATTACATCGATTGATTGATTGATTGATTTCATCCTGTGATTGCCTAATATCCAGGACCTTTTTTCTCAGTCTCTTTACCCTGAAAGTTTTGTCTTTCCATGCCCAGCCATTTAATCACGAATGACATGAGGTGTAAGCACACAGTGGGCAATCAGTGAGTTAGTTCCTTTCACACACATAATCTGCCAGTAATCCGAGTCTTGAGAGTTGAACCCAGCCTCAGAAGAAGCTCACCATGGAATATAGAATATTTTCGTATTATGGCTTCATCTCTCACAAAGATCAGACACATTTCCCATTTCCTGGAGCTGTACATGGAGGAATCACACAACAGAAAGTTTCTGTGATGGCTTCTCCAGTTCTTCTTCCAGCCAGTGCAGTGGTGTCTCCTGATGCTTTTTTTGATTGCACATAAAATGTTTGGGGGGCTTCTTTACAAGTGTTTGGTTATTCTGGCTCCTACTGTGCTAGACATGTAGCTCCACCAGAAGAACATCCATCTCCTGCACTTGCAAGCATCCTTCCCCAGTGAAAAACTCCTGTCCATCTAGCTTTGAGTAGTTTTGTCCCTCACCCATGTTTGTGGCTTTGGGTCCTAATGTAACTCCAAGAGGAGTTTGTATTTATGACTGAAAAATACCTGTTATGGGAAACTGTAGAGATCAACTAGGTTTCACCTACCTTTCTCAAGGGGAATTGCAAACTCACAGGAAGAACCAGAATCCCTTTACTCAGAATGCTCTATCAAACCACATGCACCCAGATGGGTTTCAACACAAGACCATGAAGAACATGAGGATGTAGTATCAGGGTCTGCTGGTTATTTTAGAAGTTGTGCTGGCACTCAAGCTGCCATTGTGGAAGCCTGTGGGGGACTTCGGAGATGAATTCTGTCCTTAGACTAAGAAATAGGAGGAGGGTCTTGACTGTAAGGCACTAGCAGTGAGGATGCTGTTTGTATGGATATCTCTGAGTCCTGCTGTCTGTTCATAGAGGTCAACCAAGTGCCTCACTTTGGGAGTGTTCACATTGTTTAAAACCACATACATGTAGTGCTTGCATGCTGTGCCTGTTAAAATCCCATGGCAGTGCCCCTGGGGCTGCAAGATACTTGGTTGCTCAAATATGTTTGAGAAGATTTCCTGTTATCATCCTCCCTTGCTCCTGCTGTTTTGCTACCATGTTCTTAAGACATAGGAGGTTTCAGTTTTTAAAAAATTAAGGAAACCGTTATTAAACTTTGGAAAATGTCCAGCATCGCTTCTATGAATGTTATTTAGAGCAAGCCTCAGGAATCCAGTCCAATCCTAGTGTAAGTCAAGGGAAAGTCAGATCTAGCTGATGTACCAATGCAAAAACCAAATAGTAACTTGTAGTTAACGGCACACATGGTGAGGATAGCAAAACATTGATGAAAAAGATAAGCTTGAGTTTCTTTAGAAAAAAATCTCAGTAAATGATAACCTAAGCAGCCATAGTTCAAAGGACAAATCTCAAAGGAATAGCTGCTGTTTTTTATAATATCTTTTATTTATCCAGCCATTATATGGACAGTAATGACAAAACAGAAATGATAATGCCTTCCACCTGCAGCAATTCCAAGCATGAGTTAATGATAATGAATTTGATGGGAAGGCCATTTTGAAAGGACCTTATGGATGGACAGGCCCATCTTGGGGCCTTTCCATCCATAAGGAAAGATGGGGTCTAGAGTACCTTCCAGATCAGAAATGAGTCCTCTGGTGTGGATTTTATGTGATCAAATGTAAATAGCTACAATGAAAACACCTATGGCTGAGCTGGTTGTTGGAAGAAAATAATTACTTTGGGTATATGAGCTTTTTTAATATTTAGGCAGATGTTTTTAATGTTTAGGCAATGTTCCTGATCAATTACTCCTAAAAATTCCTGGTATTCCCAGTCAACTCTTTGGGGTTCCTAGACTGATGGCCAGAGGGAACAAACACATCTGTACTGGAGATATAAAGATACATGAGATCAGCTCACCCTGGTGCCTGCAGCTCAATAACCTAAAACAGTTACTGCCATTCTGCAGGTAATCTGCACTGTCTGCTTGGTGAATAGTATGACCGTGGGACGTGTGCAAGCTCCTTCCACTCTTTCTGCTTCTTCTGCAAAAGAACAGATGACCTACAAGTCATCAGATACCATGCCCTAATTTATTGGTGCACTGTATCCAACACATTTTTCCATCACCCACTAAGACAATAATGTAAATTTTGTATTGGGGCAAAAGGAACAAACAATATGGGAAAGGCAAAAAGGAGTTTATTCGGCTTGAAATCAAACCAGATCAACTGTAGTTTTCATTTAAGATGTGCATTCTCTCAAAGGTTGTTATGCTTTTCTAAACCAGCATATTAGGTGTAATTTAATTTAAGGACACTGAAGTTAAAGATGTGATTCCACAGTATGTCAGGTTGAGTACTGCATGGAGAGGAAGTGCTGCACTGGGGTCACAGAAGCATGGGTGGCGGTGTGAGTGCAAATCTACCATAAAACTTGCAGGGAAAGATCAAGTTACTCTCCTGCAGCAGAAATCACAGGCCACAGTCAACTGTTACACTGGAGTCCAAAAACACAGGATCACAGGAATTGCAACTGCAACTGTTTGGAATTTGTAGTACCTGTCTCCATAAAGCAGCAGAGGAAAAAGAACACACATGTCCTATCAAAAGCAATGTCATTAAGTGCTAATGGGAAAAGCAACTCACCACAAGAGAAATCCATACTGAAAAATACTGACTACAGCTGAACAAGGGTCCAAATGGCACTTACACATACGTGATTTGGGCACAGGGGAAGCTACTATACTGTGAATAAACCTAAGAGAAAACAAAACAGGTTTTTTTTTTTTGTTTGTTTGTTTTTTGTTTTTTTTTCTCATTTGTTACAGATGCAGCAGGTAATGAAAGATACTTGTCTCTGAGCATGTCGTTTATTTCCTTGCCTCATTTTCCTTTTTCCCTGGATTTCCACCACATTTTAGGGTATATTTCTTCAAAACACAGCAATATTGGAGAAGTGTCCCTTGAAACTTTAAGCATAGAAAGAGAAGTGGGATTTTTTGTACAGCTGGAACGGCACCATCTCAAAGTCAGATCAGCAGCCAAAAAAGAGATGCTGCCCTTGCAAGAACAACATTGCAAGGGAGTCTTGGCAAAACTCGCTTCAGATGGTGAACAAACAGGTCTCCTATCAGCTGAACACACTCACTTGTCAGGAATGGACCAGCAGCAGAAGCAGGTGCCTGCAAACAGTGAGTATGGTGCCAAATCTTACCACAAAAAAAAAAAAAAAAAAATTCAACAACATAAGATTATAAACATCCACATACTGAGAGAAAAACAGTTGCTATAAAGAAAAAGAAGTGATGTTGAGAGGATGCTATCTTTGAGTTCCCAGTACCAGCAAAGCAGTGACATGTTTCTGACCGATGGTGTGCTAGATTACACAGGACAAACATTACCTATTCCCAAGTGCTACAGAGACATGAGGACCAAACTGACTCCAGCAGCCTCTGCCCCAGAAGTCAGGGGTCACTCACATGTCCATAGGCAGGACTGAGGCCTCGCCAGGGGTACCTCTCCAGTTCCATCAACCCCAGAAGGTGAGAATGGCCTCGTTTTTTGTGCTGTATGTGCTGAGGAAGCAACCCCCAAAGTGAGGGATTGCAAATAATCAGCTAAAAAATGACAAGCAATCACTGATCTACCAGGAGCTATAAAATTAGGGCTCCTGTTTGTTATCCTCTTATTTTCTACTCTTTGAGGATTACTGTATATGCACAGCCCATATCTGAGCTTTTATCTACAGCCATTAGGATTGGAACTTTTCTTTTTTAATGAATGCTGAGATTCTAACATAATGACAAGAGCTGTGGAAAGCATCAAATATCATGAGACATGTGAAAAACATCTTAAGTTGGCAGTACTGCACATAAAAAGAAACAGCTCTTGTCTTACAGAGCTACAGTCTAAACACAAGACAAAGAGTAGTAGAAAGTAGCACTACCACAATTTTACAGATACAGCAAGATTAAGGAAAAAATTTGTTGAAGGGGAAACTGAGGAAAAATCTGACACATCTGTTTTTCGAGCTCTGGTAATAGGGATACATTTCTTCTTCAATATACAGCCTTAATTTTCATGGGGAGAATAAAATATTTTGCATGTTGCCAGAGGATTATGTTTTCCTTCCTAAAACAGGCAAATTAGGCTATTGTTGTGACAAATCATACTAACATATTGCTTCAGCAGGCCATAAGCTTTTGCAAATAGAATTTGCTGTGCTCTGGCATATCTGTATTTTTCAATGAAATGAATGAAAACAATGTTATGGCACCCATAAAAAGCAACTTTGAAATATATTCAGTGAGGATTTCTTGCATTATTTGTGCAAGTGTATGTATGTGTGCAAAAGCAAACAAAATCTCATCCCCTGCAATTCCTCAAAGCATCAGGGAAGTGACAGACTGTAACACCTCTCCTTGCATTGCTCTGCAGAATATTATCACAGCACTGACCACAGAATTTCATATAGTAAACAAATTTTACCCATCAAAGTGATGGCATCAGTTTTACTACAGGGTTAATTTGCTTCTGTTTGACAGATTATTTTAATCAGAAGCCTAGCCAGTTCTCAGCTGTAGCTTATTTTGACAGTCAGTGCCAACAGAGTGTTCCTTCAAGTTGTGGGCACATTGATTATGGTGGTTATGAGATGAGCTAAAGCTATATTCACTTGTTCTCTATTATTTAATGAGTCATTGAAATTAATAACTGCCATCTTCTTATCTTGCATTACAGTTGAGAAACACACTGGTTTTAGCCAAAAATAAGTTGAAAAGCTGGTTGTTTTGTTATTGGATCTGCTGCACTTGTGCACTGTGTAGTTGTCACTCAGTTCCCAGAATTTTACTGTCTTTGTGTTCTTAAAAAATTTCCCAGTATCCAGAGGCTATTTCATAAATACTAGATTGTACCTTGTTTCAAGTTAATGGAAGCGTATGCATCTGTGCTAGTATTAACATAATTCAATTAATCATATTTAAATCTATTTGCCGGTATTTGCATGAAATAATGAATTGATTAACATGGCAGCATATGCTTTATTCATCTATTATTGACTTAAAAAATAAAACCAATACTGAAGTGAGACTTTGAAGCTTTAATTCAGTAAAAATGTCTGAGCATGTTATTGAAACGATCTTGCAATAAAACTATTGAATCAAATACAACCTAACACTAATTATACTGTGGCCCTTCATGGCATGTGTAATTCTGGATTTTGTTGCATTCTGACCCTCTTTCACTGAAACTTTTATTTTAAACAACAAATGATGAGTGTGTGAACTAAAACTATGTAATAATTACTTTGTGCTGCTTACCTTGTTCACATTGAAAAATTGTGTCTTAGCGAATGGGGTGACTGTGTCAGAGCCTGTGCTGTGGTGTATGAAATGCAGGGAATCTCCACTCCACCAGAAGCTTGACCTGGGTGACACTAAGTCTGCTTTGATGTCTTCATTCAGGGGAATTTGGTATTTTGAAATAGTCCATTGCCATATCTTTCCTTCATGTAGTATCCTGCATGAGCAGCACTCATGGCTCCACTCCAGAGTCTCTGACAAAAGCATGTAGAGAAAGACTTTCAAAAATGATGGAGCACTTTTAAGTCCTTACTGAAGCTGGCTTTGTCTTTCTTTTTACATTTACTGGATAAGTACTTCTGAAAATGGTCTCCTCAGTTGCCATAGAAAAGTACCATAAAAAATGCCCCACAGGTAAAGATAAGTCCATACCAGTGTTCAGTTGCCCTCCCAATTCGTTCAGCCCACAGCTGTTCCCTCCTCCCTGTCCACAGCCAGGAAATCTCATTGCTACAAGTAGGCCAAAGAACTCACTTCCCTCAAGTTGTCAACCTGATTGATTTTCCTTCCAGTGTCTACTGACACTGGACAAGGAACCTAGTGGAAGTCATCACCTCTGTGGTCTGACAGAGAAGTGCTTTCTGCAGTGGATCACCCCAGCCCTCCGAGGCAGCATGTATGGCACCAGAACTCACTCTGAATTTTTCACTCCGCTTTACAGCTGGGGAGATCTCAGCACTTCTGTGGCTGATGGCATTGGCACAGCCCCATGGACAACATCAGCTGGCAGCCAGGCACCCTCTCCTTTCCAGAGTGCAGTGCTTTCCCACACCTGCAGCATCTACACTAACATTTTCCATGTCAGACTGCAGGTTGGATGTTTTCATCTTCAAGGTGTCCTGGTTCTGGCAGCGAGAGCAGCTTAGACGGGGCTGGTGCAGTGGCTGTTGTCAGATGTCTCCACGCTGTGCGCTGAAATGACATCTCGTCATCACATGCAGACAGGAAGCAGCAAGCAGGCGAGAAAGAAAATACAACAGAAAGTATTTCTCTGACTGCCAAGGGAACAGTCCATGCACAAAATCCTGGCTGCTAAAAAGGTAGACAGCAGTGTCAGCAAATGATAGCTTTGGATTTTTAGTGCCATCTTCTTACCCGAATTTTTATTGCATACCTATTAACTAATAACATGTAGTTGAATGCAAATGTCATGTGAATATTTTTATAGGTTTCCACCAGTTTGTTCTTTCTAAACATTATAATATTTTTACTTTTATTTATGCATCTACATTTTAGCTACCTCTATCACATTCAAAGTACATCATAGCTTTTCTCTGTTTTTCAACAGATATATATTTTTAAAAAATAGGTACATTAAAAATCATTCCTTTTTTACAAGTGAAATAAAAATTCTTCTCCATTTATGTTTCACCCCTGGATCTAAATTCACACATTCCTCTTTTGCTCTTAAAAAAAAAATCCATAAATTTATTTTGTGGCAGTTGTAGTAAACTGTAGCACTTTAGAAAAGACCTTCTGTGTTTTCTTTTAGCATGGTTCCTGTTCCCAGTAAGATTTATGCAGAGGCTAAAAAGAAAAATTTCCCTCTGATTTTAAGCACTAAAGTGTTCATAGCCTGGAAACTTCTGAAAAATTAAAATCTCATGAGTTTTATCCAATTTACAGCCTTCCAAAAAATGTTGGCATTTTTTTTTAAGCAGCCACTTTTGAAAAAAAAATCTATCTTAAACTCCATTTTCCTGATGAAAAAGACTTGGAAGTTATGCTTTCACATGCTTATCCAGCTCTTCAGGCACATTAGAAAATTATTCCCTTTAGAGAGAAACACTGAAGGTTTGGGACAGGAATAAGCAATCCCATTGCAGAATACACTCAATGTGCTGGGGCTCAAAACTTTTCTCTAAGGAACACTTTGTGGTGTTACGTTGCTGTCTTCTCTATCTCTACTCTCTATCTCCCTCATTTCATTTCAAGATTTATTTGAAGAGGATGTTTTAGTCCCAAATAGATTGGTTTTGGTTTTTTGGGGTTTTTTTTCAGGGGGAGGTGTTTTATTTTTTTTGGTGGTGTGGGCACAGTTCTCTTTCAGTTCCAGCTGGAAGACAGAAAATGCCATTTCGTTTAACACAGAGACATTCAGACATGATGAACACCCTAAGCTGGTGTTTGGCCAGGGACTATATCTGCAGCAGCAGCCATGCAGCACAGCAAGAGTGAGATGCAAAGCAAATCAGTTCGGGCAGAGGACCTGATGTTTGTGATATGCAAGCTTTGGAAGGTTTCACTTCAGACTAGCTGTAGTAGTACCATTCCTTTTGTGGATGGAAGTGAGCTCCCGATCTGCAGTGTCTGGTTTAGGTTAATCCCAGAAGAACCTAGCCTGTGTTTTCCAACAGTGCTTCCCAAAGCATGCTAAACTGGGACATGCAGAAAAGGACTCCTGATCCACAGAAGAAAACAGAAACACTAGTGAAGATCCATCTTGAGCTGCCCTGGGTTATACCTCAGTGCAGAACTACTGGGACCACCAGAGGAGTCTGAATAGAATAGATAATTTTATTCATTTCAGTGATCCTGGGGAAAAGCACTCTCTCTTCCAAATGAAACTGTGCCTCTCTTCCTAGAGTTTATTAATACACACATGTAGCTCTGTTAGCAGCCACTTTTTTATGTAAGGAAAGATCCTCAGCAAACAGTGGTTTGTCTCCATCTCCAATCTCCAGGGATACTCATGGGAAGCTGATATAAGGTGCCCAAGTACCTTTGTAGATACCAGACATACACGCTTTGGCTGGTGTTAGGTGCTGTCAGCCAGCGGTTAGAAAACTGGAGATGTAACCAACCCTAAACCTGTGCTTTTCAGACCCATGAAAAGTAAAATAATCTCCCACCTTCATGGTGGTAACTCTCAGGCAAGGAGCAGAGCCTTTTTAGTCACCTTTGATCCATTGTGTCCATTTGACTGTGGTTGTATTTCATGGAGTCATCCACAGCAGGAAGCAAAGGTATCGGCTAGTGAAAACTCTCAGCTGGGACTGAGGGGGTGATTGCTACACACACCTGTGAATTAAATACAAATGCAATAAGACCATTTTCATTCTACATGGAAAAGTCTACACAGGATGAACTATAACTCATCTACTTTTCTCAATTTACAGGTCTGATGAGTTTGGATCAATGTAAACCCAACATCTCTATGAATGCATGCACACAGGCTTTCTCCCATCCTCTTCAGTGAGACTGTGCTCATGCTAATTTCCTCTGCTTTCTCTGGCAGTGGGGAATATGCAGCCATTCTGCCACAAATTAAATGAATCCTTCACAGATAAGATAGTCATTGGAGCTTCCTGCATAGAGCCCCAAATTTTCATCCTGTTTAATAATCAGACACTGTAAAATGGCATTTTAAATGTATTCACAGCTTTCAAACATCTGGTGCATACTGCTGGTGTGCAGCAGATGACTAACTTGTATTTATTTTTGAGCATAATGCCATGGACTATTTAAGAGAGAATATATGAAAAGGAATATCCCAAAGAAAGGTTTATTGGTGAACTTACCTACCACTGCCCTTTACTCATTTGTTTGAACAGTATTTGCATATTTGCATAACTTGAGCTGCTCAGCAGCAATCAAAGCCATCACTATCCTGCTATCATTAGTTTTTTACGTCATTTATCCATTTGCATGGGTGAGCAATATGGGTATTACCTTTTCCTGTGTTTCAAAATTATAGCAGAGGAGAGAAGGTTTTGTCAGAAGTGTTCAGCCTTTTTGGAACCCTTTCTATAGGTTTTGGCTAAGAAATTTGAATATTTATTTAAATTTTACAGTCTCAATCTAAACATAAAATTTCTGATGATGTAGAGTTTCTGCAAAAGTAGTAGTACCATGTTGTCTCCCTTTACTTTAATAACTTGTCTCCAGCAATGGTCAGTCTCATTACAAAAATATATTTTAGTTTGACAAGGTTTGTTTTCCATAAACCAATTTTGATTTGAAACAGCCTTCTTTCTATCCTTAAAATCAAGTCCTAAACTCACAATTCAACATTTTGTTTTGCTTCCAAATAGTTCTGATATGCTTGTAATATCCAAGCTTCCTGCTGCAGGTTTTTAAAATACTGACATGCCATTGACTTTCTTCCAGTCTTCTGGACACTGCTGGAAGTTTTCCGGTATGAGGAAAATCACCATCTTTGCTCCTTGGTTAGCTGTCTTAAAAATCACAGGTGCAGGTTATCCAGACCTGCTGATTTAAAATGTTTAATCTTTGTAGATGCTGTTCAACATCATCTAGATCCATGCTTGGAGTGACAGTCTACAGAAGGAGCTGTGATGTAATCAGATTTTAAGTAGCACAAATTTCAAGACACACTGGCCCAAAAGGCTTTACCAGAGGCAGCCTTGTTTCAAGAGAAAAGGTTTAGAGGTATTTCTGAGAGTTTAGACTAGGCTGGTACACTGACCTGCAGAATATATATATACATCTCAAAATCTAGCTGGTCTTTCATTTTTATAAATAAGTAAGGCTTTTGCTGTAAGAGCTGAAAAAATAATCTTGTGAACACGAAATGGTTGAGTGCCTGAAACTAAAGGAAGCCTTGGACAACTACTTGGAGAAGCCAGAGGTATTTTTCTGTCATAAAATGTGAACTGTGATGGTGAGGGAGACTAATCCTTATCTCAGCATGTATAATGAACTTGCTCTGGAAGAGGAAAGCCCACTTGACTTCTGTCAGAGTATTATTAAGAACTCTCTTGGCAGTACTTTCTATGAAGATAAGCCATGTATGAGTTATGTCCCCAATGTACGTGACACAAAGCCCTGTCTCCCCTGGCACATTCTCCAGCTGCCTACCAGCAAAGCAGTGACTTTGAGCAGACATAGCTGAACAATTTCAAAGTGATTTGGAGAGGGTACCTCACTTTCACAAACTGTTTTTTGATGGTGGCGTGTTTTCACCTTCTCTTCCTGCTCCTCTTGGCAGGTTGTCCCAGTTCTGGCCAGGACAGTGCTAATTTTTGCAGCAGGCAGGAGGGGGCATAGGTAGGATCTGGAGGTTATTCTATACCACCTCACTCATTTTCTGGGGACAGGGGACGGGGTAGCCTGGTGGAAGGAGCAGTCAGTTGTTGGTGAGAACTCAGCGCATGAACCATTCATTTCTTGTACATGCTTTTATTAGTATTGTTGCTGTAATTCTTTATTTTCTTATCTCATTGCTGTTTCCAGTAAATTTTTCTTTTCTCAACCCAAGATCTTTACCTTTTGTGCCTCCAATTTGCCCACCACAGGAGGCAGGGAGAAGGGAGCAAGGGAGCAGTGCATGGTTTGGGGTGTGTCAGTGGGAACACTAAACTGGGGAATGCCATTCCTAAATCAGGATGCAGGTGTATTTTCCTACAAGAGAATGAAGAAAATTGCACATGGCTGTCTTTGCCTCTCCAGGAGCCAGACCTCTATTTCCAACATGACATGGGAGTCAGCACATGTCCAGAGCAAGACAGGTCCAGGTTTCCAGACAGAGATAAACACACTAACAATCCAGCATGTCAACCCCACCTTCACCACACACACACGCACACACTCCGTTTTATTTGCAAGCAAATACAGGGAGTTTAGTAAGTATATGGGTTTAAACACTACTCTAGATAGTCAACACTTTGATGACACCACAGTTTATGGTAAGAAAAAAAAAAAGATGGCTCTGGGTCACAGTTTAGGCAGTGCTAAATCTTACATACCGTTAATGGTTTTCTAGTTTAATGTGGTTTACCCATACTTAACACTGGGCATTATGTGCTGTGTACAACCACCATCCCCCCCCAGAATGACTCCTTTTAACATTTGAGACAAGACATCTGACTTAGAAATTTCCCAGCATGCAGGTCTTTGGCACAGTGCTTGCCTTTGAAGTGAAAGAAAATTGCAGCTGACAGGGAATGCTTTGATGAAACAGTTTCTCATGAGAAAATGTGGATTCATAAACATGGAAAATTTTCATGGAAACACATGAGGCAAGAAGTTAGCTTAGAGTGAGGATACATTCTGTGGTACAGGGAGACTCCCACAATGGTTGAAGTGTTGGCTGGGATGGGAGGGATGAGTGTTTTTCAGGTAGTATTCTCAAGTGCATCTCAGGCAGTAAATATGCTCAGGCACAGTCAGTGCAGTCAAGTGCTCATTCAGTGCTTGAAAATGGCAGCTAAAGTATCAGATGGAAAGTTTTTCAGCACAGACTTGGCTTTAGGTGTTGCTGATCAGCAGTGGGTAAATTTGTGGGTCTCATAGCTGAAGTCTAGTGAGGGTATTATTGAGCATTTCCCATAGGTAAGTTGTCCCCATGTTGTCTAGAAAAAATTGTCATGTCAGAGTGTTTGTCACCTGTTACAAAGCAGCAATGCATTCCTTGTCTATGTTTGCAAGCCATTCAATCACACATCATATCAAAAAGGCTGCATGTTATGGAGCTGAAGACCATCAACCAGAATCAGTGGAGCATTATTAAGGTGTTCATGGAAAGACCTACAAATTAACAGCACCAAAGGTGTTGTGGAAAGCAAGGTGGGAAGAAGGGTCTTTGGATTTTGTCTTGCTCATCAAAACAAGTTTCTCCTCCACCCAGGCTGCTGTCATACATGCCGGCTCAGCCCATGAGCTGCTTACTTGTAGCCACAGAGGTGGCTCAGCCTCAGAAGCACAGCCAGGACTGCACCAGAGCAAATGAGACTATTTGAAAGTCTAGCAGACAGCTGAGTGACCTCTGTAGCTGAGTTTGGCTCTGTCCTGCCAGCCCTGGGTGCAGATGCAGCTAGTGTATGACTGCTAGCTGACAAGCCCACGGGCATCTGTGCAATGAGATCCTTCTGATAAATGCTAGAGCCACAGAAAAGTCCATCTGCAAAGCTCTCCGCCAAGCCTTTTATCAATTATAATCAAAATAGGAAGCACCCAAGGGTGCACATTTGTGGACTCTCGATTATAACAAGTCTTTGGCTTCATAAAACAGGCATAAAGCATATTGGTAACTTTTCTCATGGTTGGCTTTTATTCACATGAGATCTCACTGCTGAACAAACTTCAAACGGGTACTAATAAATGTCTGTCCACATTTGAAAATCCATTGGTCACGGCAAAGTCTCATTTCCTGAGATATGTCTATTCCCTGAGATGTTCCTGAGCAGCATCCCTAATCTAAGCAGCCTGAGCTGGCTCACAGTGAGGTTTCCAGGTGGGCAGAGGGGGTGAATGCAGCTTCATGTCCAGGCCCACCAAACTTGTCCTAAATCTTAACGATGGGCTCTCAGACAAGCTTAAAAAACTGAGCTGCTTCTGGAGGTCAAAAAGTCAGTCCCCAGACTCAGGAAGAGTTGACCCTTTTGGTCTCTGGGCCATACAATACAAGGGCAAAATTATTGTCCTCCTGACAGCTTCCTTTCCTCTTTTTTTTTTTTCTAAGAGGATGCCTGTTTAAGAGCACAGTTTGTTTTCTCACCTCCCAAGACAAGGCAATTAGCCTTCTCTAGGTAAAGCCCCTTTAACTGGAAGCAGTTAATGTCAATCATTGTAACACTGTTAGAAGCCACCTTGCCTTTACCTGGCATTGGGAATTCTGTCCTGTCACAGCCTGTACCAGAATGGACTGCTCACAATCCATATAACCTCTTGCCTTACTTATTTACATTACAGAAGGGACTGAATAATTCTGAAAACTTTTCAAAGATGAGGAATATCCCTTTTATTTGCTGAAGTTGTGACTACTGTGCTGCAATGTATCACTGTCCAAAACAGTGACACCTGAAAATACATATCTAATTTGATATATGTTCACAATAAAGTGTATTTAACTACAAATACATATGTGACTGAAGGTATACTTGCTATTGGAAGAACATCTGAGCCTTATTGCCACCAGCTCTAGTAATGCAGAAAATGCTCAACAGTCCAGTGACACAATATTGATTAATAATACCTGCATTTCTAAAGTACCTTTAGCTTACTTCAAAGGGGGTTCCTGCAAAGGCTCTTCCTTTGAAAATTAGGGCTCCTCTTCCATCATGCAGACTGGAATAGAGGGGAGCATGTCTAAATACTTGGCACCCTATGCATAAAACTTATTTATTTATACTAATCATAAATGGTATCAAAAATAATTCTATGCAATTAAAACAGGATCAAGAAAAGGAATCTGGCATAGTGGATTTTGAAGCAGCAAGGAAAATTAATGGAAAAAAGCTGCATGTCTGTCAGGGAGCTGAAGACACTCCAAACAATAGAATCCTGGCAAGCCTAGAACTCCCAAGGGGTCAGGCAATATTGATCTGGCCGAATTTCATCATATAGGAAAACTTACTGGGCTGTATGTCTTGAACAGTTGCAGGGCTGATAACATTTTCTAAGACTTGAGTTCTCATGTCTGGACCACAGCTCTATGAACAAAGATTTACTGTGTTTTGGAAAGTTTTTCCCATGGAGGACGAAAGGCTTTCTGGTTGTGAAAACTTTATAGATGTCCAGTTCGGCTATGCTTAAGGCTCTGATTTTTCAAATTGCACAGCAATTTTTATGGCCAAGCTATTATAAATTAATTTTAAGAGCAAGGCTTTTCAAAGCACTGTATCAAATGTTGTTGCTGGTTTTAATTTAAATTACCCCTACCATGTTTTTTTCAGTTGCTAATTTATCAAAAGAATTAAGAGCCAACAAAGAAAAGCTATCAGGTTTCTCAAGCAAGATTTGATCTTTATGAGAAAATGCATGCATAAGTTTCATTCTTATTAAACACTTGTGAGCATCCAAAGATAATGAAAATTAGGCTATGTCTTCCTGATTTCAAATGTGTAACTCAGAGGCGAAAGGCGCTTTGAGGATGTATCAGAGGGAGACTAGATCTGTGAGCTTGACATTAATCGTATTTTTCATGTCATGCTTCACGCCTGCTGTATTGCTACATTATTTGCATTATGCAGTAAACCTCAGTCACAAACAAATATATCTGAAAATCTGTATTGTGAAGGTTCAAGAACTGCTTGAAGACATAGTTCATACTGCAACTTAAGTACATTGAAAACTGCTGTAATTGCAGGAAACATTTTCAACTTTTCGGTAATCTCACTTTCCCCCCACCTTTTCACTTTCCCTTCTCTTTGATTGAAACTCTTAATATTTTAGAGATAATATTTTTGCATTCTCCAAAACCATATTATGAAGTTTTCCTACCAAACTAGGTTTGCTGGAAACATACAACATATGCAGAGGAAAAGTTAAATTGCAGTCTGAATCCAAATAAAACAGGTAGTGCCTGAGGAAGCTGTGAATGCCAGCAGGATCTTCCCCAGCACATTATGATGCTGGACATGTTTGAATCAGAAGTTCAGTGCCTTTTCCAGACAAGTGGAGGAGAAAGGTAACTTTAAGTTTCTTTAGGAATATTTCTGGAGCAGTTAGATGCTGCAGAATCAAGCTGCCCCAGATGTATGACCTCTTAACTGGAAGGAAAATATAGGAATTCAGAAGCTAACCAAGCTTTTCTCAGGTCCTGTGTTATGCTGGACTTGGGGCTTGTAACTTTGCTGACAAGACCCAGAGAGCCAGAGGTCAGCCTTGAACAGCATCACATGCATCTACCAGAGCTGAAGCTCCAAGAAGGGCTTTTGGAAAGAGTCCCTCCTCAGTTTTTTCTTTCTAGGAATTATGAAAAGTTTTACAAAACATGGCCTTTTTGGTGCAGGAGTTACTAGAAAAATGAGGGAAGACCCTACATGGTTCCCATGTACAAAGTATTGCCCCATGTATGCCTCTACCACAGGTTGCAGCCACTGGCTTGTCTTGCTAAAGAGACACTGTAAAATTTAAATCAATTTGAGCAAGGGACATAAAAGCAATGTGCCTGCCCACACACTGGGCTCCACTATCACATCTGGACAAAAAGATGCAATTATTAGCTTCCTTCATTCCAACCTTTCACCAGGAGTACCAAAGGCCAGGACAAACGATCAGCAAGCCATCTACAGGACAGCACTGCTTTCCAAGCGCCAGTGAGCTGGCAGCAGCGCTTTGCAGGGTCACCAAACCTGGCAGGAACTCAGCTGGTTATGCCAATATTTGGGGTTGCAGCAGGATTCCCACGGGGAAGCTCCCTCAGCTCTGTCATATGATAGTAACAATGAAACAAAAGCTGCTGCAGTGCATCGGCAAGAACAGCAGCTGCTAGAAAAGTGATTTCTATAATCTGACATCAGTTTTAGTAAACTTTGTCTGTCTAATGTGCCCAGTGGGATTTTACAGAGGTTAAACCCTTCTCACACAAAACTGCAGCCTTGGGCTTTGCTCGCAATTAAAAAAAGTGGGACTAATGTAATATTTTTCTGACTAACTGCCTCCTAAACACATGAGCAGAAATTGCACCAGATACAGGTCTGTATTCATATGATTGTAATTTTATTATGTTAATAAATTGGTTTTGGTTCTTTTCATCCAATTTGTGTGTTACCACTTTAAAATGTGTGCTATTAGCAGGCAACTTAATCTTTAGCACATTACCCATAAGATTTAAACACAATGCATGCTCTCTTAAGTTTGGTTATATCTTCTGTGACATTTATATTTACTTTCTCTTTTTCCTATGCTGATAAGTTAAAGATGCCCTCAAGCATTTTTAGTTTATATCTGTGTATTTGTTTCCATGGAATTACACACTTCATGTTGCACAAAAATATGCTTATCTGGAGACTGGGTTTTTGTTTCTTTTTATCTTGCAGATATCAATAAAACCAAATCTCTCTGTTTCTCTTCTAGGTTAATAATAAAAAAAAATTCTCTTCCCCTTAATGAATGTTATTAGTGATGTTTTCAGTTTCCCAATTTAATAGTCACCTCCTGTGTTGACAACTCTTTCTTTCTTCACAGAACAAGGGCACAAAGCATCTCATATAGGGAGAGCCTATGACAGATTGCCCCTCCACTAATGGGGGCTCCAGATATATGACTGAAACATTTACAGCAGAAATGGATTGCCTAGACCTAAATTTTTCCCACTTCAAAGCCTGAGGGTGACCAGATCAATTCACAAATACATCTTTCTTCTTTCATTTCCTTACTGTGTCATCATCATGTGAAAGTCTTAAAGGGTTAGATCAGAAATAATTAGGAAATTTTTATTTATAATGGAGTATAGAAGGCAAAGGAAAAAAAAAAAAAAAAAAAAAAAAGATGAAAGAGACCAAAAAGAAACTGGGGGAAGTCCCAGTAAGTCTGCTTAATAGATAGGAAACAGGTCAAACAAAGAAGGTAATTTGTGTGTGTCTGGGAGAGATTTCCTAGGTTTAGCTGAGATGCTATTTCCTTGGCATATTAGAAAAAGTGGGATTTGCTTTCTCCTCCTTGGATGCTCAGAGTCTGGATGAGGAGCAGAATCTCACATTCAGCTCAGTGCAGCATCCCATCCTGAACACCTGCAGAGATGTTCCTAATTATCAAAAGTTGAAATACCTACTCACTATTTTAGCTTTCAGAAGTCATTATTGTCAGTGAGGCAGCGTGACAGGAGAAGGGGCTGGAGAGGTGGATGGGAGGGTGGGAATGAGAAAGGATAGGCTGGAAACAAACAAACAAAAGAAAATTACAATAACATGAGGCAGTGGGTAAAGGAGGAATTCTTAGCTCATAATCATCAGTGACATCAAAGTCTGAGCTCAGGTCATGACAGAGGTGGGAAAAGACATCTTCCTGCAGCAGGAGCTGTGGAGACCCCGGGCAAGGCAAGAGGGAGCTGAATGACCTTGTGAGTCTCCCCATGAACCATGGAGAGTATAAAGGTAGAGATCTAAGACTATAGTTTCAGACTTTGAATACTTGACTCTTTCTACAGTTAACCAAGCACACTCATATGTCTCTCATTTAGCTCAAAGCCAGACTTTAATCAGCATCAAAGTTCCAGATTCTACAGCCCTCCCCTGGGTCACAGGTAATGCTCCAGCTCTTTACTGTTATCTGGGAGAGGAATTTTACACTTAGTCCTCTTGCACGCTGATCATCATTCTGAAGACAATGCATCTCCAGGGGCTGCAATTCTGTCCTGAACCATCAGTGGCTAAAAAAACTGCACAATTTCTCGAAGACTTCAGTTAAATGCAGTTAAACCTTTCTGCACCAACTGGGTGTGAAAACTGCAGTGCTGGTTGCAGCAAGAGTCACTGGTCATACACCATTAGTATGTCTACAAAATTTATTTTAAAAGTTGCTTTTAAAAACTTCATATTTTGCCATGGGCTTTATTTTCAGAGAACAAAGATATGTTTGAAGAAATGGCAAAGGTATATATATATGTATGTGCGTGTGTATATATATATATATATATATGTGCAGTGTGTGTCTCTTTAAAGGTATTCCATACTGCAATGGAATTTAGGCCCAGCATGTAGTTGGAACATTGGTCTATTTACAAACTTAATATTCTATAAGGAAAATATACTTGTTGCATATTTTCTGCATACTGTTTCCATGTGTAAAACAGAATGTCACTTCTGCGCTAGCTCTCTTGGTTCATGCTCCTAATCACAGCTTTAGCTGGGTCCAAAATTTTTGATGAAATAATGATGTCAAGGAGGAGTCAATAATACACAGCTCTCATAAACACAGTCAGGCTTGCAAATGCTGCTGGGACAACAAAATTGTTTTTGGTATTGCTGCTTCTCTTCAGAAAACTGGAACAAGCTCTAGTGGGAAATCACTTTATTTTGGTGCAAGCAGTGATTCTTCATGAGGGTTTGCCAGGATTTCTTTAGAAATAAAAGCCCTCTTCTAACGTAGACAGAGACTTTGCAGTTGATTTTTTCTTTCTTTTTTGGCAGAGATGTCTTACAATTCCACGTTGCATTTGCATGTCTTGACTCTAATGACATTCTAGTTAAAAGTAAAAACATTTCTGTTGCCTGGTTTGATTTAGCTCTGAAATTAGATACAGTTTGTTTAAAAAAGAACTTTTAATTGTAGCTCAAAATAGAGTGAAATGGCATAAAAACTGATGTCACGGTCCAAAAATACTATTCTATTTTGAACATCTAAAAGATGTCTGGTCTTATAAATGTTCAGATTATCATAAAAGTAAAAGAGAATCAGAAGAAAACTGAAAGTGCTCTTTTATAGATTGGGAAAATCTATAATTTGCGTAACAAAAAGATGCCCTCTAAAGATATGCTTGCTGTTGAAACTGAGATACTGTTGCGTACTTGTTTAAAAAGGAGTTAGCAAACATCTTCCTTTTTATCCAGCTGCAGTCAATCAAATAGTGCAAGCAGGCCATGAATGAATTAACGTTGTTTGTGGGAAATACAACATGTAAATTGAGCATTTAGTTCCTGACAATGCACCCATGTCTACCAGCAACTTGTGCACAAAGAGTTTGTTTCCATGGACCTTTCAACACAGGTATATTTCTGCCAGTGCTGTTTAATGTAGTGACATTTATGTCACAAACTGGGGTATCAGCTTTCTGGCAGTACCCCTTGCAAAGTGGAGCACATGGACAGGGCACAAGCAGCCCAAATCCTCTGCTCCCAGCCCGCAGTGAGCTGATACAGGTGAGAGAGCTTTGGGAGTAAGTTGGAGAGCGCTGAAGAGCTAGTGCCAGGAGGAAATCCCTTTTTGAAACATAATAGTGCAGAGCTTCCCGAGTTCAGATCCTTGCTGCCACTGCAGGAAAGGTAATCCCACACTATCTCTGACTGCTTGGGGAGCCTTCTCCACCCCCTCACCTTCTCTTGCCCCAAAGTGCATACTGCTTGATGATGCTCCACAACTGGACAAGAGATTCAGTGCATATGAACTCAGAAGAGCATTCCCTGTCTGCCCTTTAGTTTGTCTGTGAAAAAGGAGATGCAATTTATCTCAAATATCTTCTGCAGAAGGAAATTAAATCTATATGAAACCACAGCCTAGCTAAAGAAGCTGAAAACAAGCAGTGGTCAGAATTTGCCAGCACTGGGAAACAACAAAGACCTGGGATACAACTGCTGGGGCTGCAGTCCACAGTGCTCCTCATTGACAGTGATGTAAATTTAATCAACCCTGTTCTCTACCTCCCTTTTTGTATTACAGCAATACTTCAGCTCAGCTAGTTCCCTGCCTAGATCCACAATGTGGCCCCACAGAGCTCTGCCTAGCACAAGGCAGGGGAGATAGCCAAGTCACAGACAAGGTAGCAGCAGCTTACTGACACCCAGCTATGCCCTGTCTCACTGGGTTACAAGCTCTCCTAGGGAACTGTGACAGCGTGCACCAGTGGAGGAACTTACAAACAGTTTCTAGGCTTGCTGCCTCCATCAGGACATTCTGTTCAACCCACACCACTGTTAATGGAAGGATGACTGTTCAGGTAATGTACTTTGGGAAGTACAGTGGGGTGTTTCAGTGGGAGAGGGCATCTGCAACCCGCAGTCTTTGTGCTGTGTTGGTTTGGATGCATAGAAAGCAGAGCAGCTTCAGAGAGGAGTATGTATCACCCAGCTGAGGAGGCCCTCAGGAAATGCCATGAGGCATACTGGAAGTGAATGTAGCACACTGGAGATGCTCAGAAAATGTTCTGGGAGGCTAATACCTAGCTCCACATTGCCCTCACTAGCCATAGAACACAAAGAAGGTCAGTACACTTTATAGCTGGACACAGCATGGCACAGAGAAACTTCACCAAATTTCTCCAGTGGGGCAGGGCAAGTGGGGTCCAAAATCCCACTCCCATATGGCACTTGCAGTTTCCTTTCTTTCCCACTGAGCAAGGAGACTTGCAGACCTGCTTAAGACTGTGCTGGTCACAGCTGAAAACAGCAAAGGGCTAAGAAATGCAGCTGGTAGTGATAAAGATCTGGACAGATCAGTGCTTGTAACTGATTCTCCATGTCCAAATATTTGGTTAGTTTTGATTTAGATTTATTTACAGGGAAAATTCATTGCTTGTATTTGTCCACCTTATTTGTTTTTAGACATTTAAAGGAAACGCCTGTTAACCTTTGGACTAAACAGCATACACAACTTTCACATAATTTAAGCCACCTCAAAGTGAGATACCTGTCTAGACCACTTGTCTACATTCCCTTTGAGGAGGGGAAAGACATCTCCAAAGGACAGTTCATCCCACCTGCAACAGCTCGGGTGACTGTCACTCCAGAGGTGCCTGCATTTCTGCACTAGATATAGACAGCAACAAGTTGTGTAGCTTAGACACAGGTGAATCTTCGCCTCAGCTGGCTCATTTCAGTAGAGATCCTACCTTCATTAAGTAACAAAGAGAAGCAAAACTCAATGAGCTTTGAATCAATGACATTTTATCCACTGTAGCTGACCACAGAGCAATATGACATGAATACAAAACGAATGTGATGCCAAATTGATTTTTGCGTTTTTTTCTTTTATATATTTTCAATATTCTTTACGCATGTATTTGTTGCTCTGTAGCCTACCATACCATTAGTAGCTAGCATTTTACCTATTCTATTAGACAGAAAGATAAGATAAATTCCCCAGTGGCTCCAAGGTTAGATTCTCAGGGAAGATTGAAACTACCTCTCTGAGACACATTTTTATAAACAAAGATAAATTCCTATCTGAAAGAGGGGGAATTCAAAGAGGGATGAACTGGGAGGAATTACATCATCACTTATGTCTCCAACTGGGGATTTTTGTCAGAAATGCTAATGTGCTAAACATATAAAAATTGTATATGAGTTATGCTACGGGTGCATCTTCAGCCTTTTCCACCCAGTGAACTGTGCACTTAAGGATCCTTATAAAGGTAAGCCTTTTTTATCACCTGACTGTGCCTGGCTCATGATTTTAGGACCAGTAAAAAGGCATCAAATGGACAGTTGGTTTTCTGATCCAGGTTCCTCTTATTGCTTTGAACATAGGCTGCAGTTTTCTCCTGCATCAGCAACTGATAGTATAACTTTGGTTAATTAGCCAAACTAACCCAAGGACTGTGATGTGTTGCTAGTTCTGCATATACTCAGTGTTTATTTGCAGGATTCCTGAAGTGATTGGAAAGCAACTTGACATGTTCATGTTCTTCCGGGCTTTTAAGGGTCAAAATGACACATCCTTGATCGTATGATTATGTTAGAGAAACCAAGAAATCATCTGTTAAAGAAGATGAAAGAACACTTCTAAATATTGTTTACATTTTGTGCATGTTTCTGCTTATCAGCTGAACAGTGGCTGTACAGTGAGGATTATTAACATGTCATCAAAGCTCTAGAGATAAAAACATCCCAAGACTTGGCCACAGGTTGAGACTCTGACTCAGTTTCAGCTACCGGCCCCTCTTAAATTTGCCTTTGAAAGGAACTACCCTACCGTGTTATTTTGATTTCTTGTCATTGTCATAAATCCAGGGCATGTTGTCATGGACTATTGAGTGGGCATTTGCCACAGCCACATTGTAATTGCTATACTAATTTCATCTTCAAAGCCCCAACCCAAATGATCCACTTCTGACACAGGAACTTGAGCAAAATCTGGGAGGGAACTGCTGCCTGCTCTCTGAGGTGTAGCAAGAAAAGCAAGCTGTTCCTGGGCTGACATCTGTGTTAACAATGGGCCATATGCAGGCTGTACAGGGAGAGCTGGTAACACACCCAAGACCATGCATTTCACAGATTGTACCTATTACTGACACCTTGTATGACATTTAATGTAAGGATAAATAGATGCAGCAGCCACTTGGACTGGGTACAAAACAAACAGCCAGCCAACCTGAGGCAAGGGAAACTGCTCCAAGATAACCAAAATAACCACTCCAAGGAGGAGCTGACTGCTACCTTCCATTGTTTCAACCACCCTGACTATTTAGGTGTGCACCTACAATGGGAAAATCACCTGCAAGTACCTTCACACCTGGCTTCAGATAGAGGAATTATGGCATTTACTTTGGTATTTTGGCTCCAGTAGAAAAAACCTGTTTGCTTGTATGAGATGCTACCTTTAGCAGCAAGCCAGTGTAATTTCCTTCTCACTGCTTGTTCTCATTGCTTTTCCTCCCTCAGTTTGGCAGTAGACTTGTTCACAAAGCCACACAGTAAACCAGATCACAAACTAGATTAGGGTGTAAAGTAGCCTTTTCTGTGGTTCCTCAAAATATCTGTGACAGCAAAACAAAGAGCTAGCAAGTTAAAGTGCCTCAAAAGGGGACAGAATTAGGGCAAGAGAGGTCAGGAACTTCCTAAGCCTATTTCATGGCCAGTGTCTCACAAATCAATGTAACAAACACAGGCCTGAATGACACAGGAGTAGTTTGGGATGGACACAGACACAGAAACCATGCTATCAGCTGTGGAAACCCATCCCAGCGGATGCACCTCCCCTCAGCAAGAAAGGCCTGGAGGGGTAATGGGCTCACAGGATGCAAAGCTGACATTTACATTTGCATTATTTCCAACAAGGAGCAGATGGCAAAGGCATGCTCTGTAATTTCCATCTGAACCCTAAAGAATCCATAATCTCCATTTCAGTTGGACACTTTCAGGTCCTAAATCAGTGCTGTGTGCTGCCAGGTGACAACAGCTCCCTCCTCAAAGGCAGCTGCCTTTCAGCAGGGGATGGCTGTACAGGCAGTTAATTAGGGACCCTGACTTTCAGATATAAATGTCTGTAAGATTTATAATAGGCAAGAGCAAAATCACGGCTTTTCCACTGCAGGTACAAAAAGCTGGTGAGCTTTGAAAATACAACTTGGTACAGATGCTGGAGGCCACCTCCCTACAGGTGAGTGTGGGAAGATACACACAATTTGTAGCCTGGCAGGATGTCCACATCTGGGATCAGGGGTTTTCCAGCAGTGCTCTCGAATTCAGAAGCAGAAACAACACACAAGAGGGAACCAACTTAAAATACCATGACAAAAACAGATATGGTCTTCAGAATTTTTTTTGCACTAATGCAGATATTTATATTGCATATCAGACAGATTTGTAGGGAGAAATGTTTAGAAACATCTAGATAAACTGAAGACCTAAGTAACCATCATTTTAATGTCAACTCCCTAAAATAACTGAGATAAAATAGGAAAAGGATCACAGAAAACATATCCTGAAACTCATTTGTCTGAATTTGAGCATACTGAATTGATATGACCCTAGTAAATATCCTTAAACTCAGAAGAAGAGGAGGAAAAATGATGAGTAGCCATCCTATTTAACACAATACCCAAATTCAAAAGTGGTTTAAATCTAGATGACTTCACTATAATGAAATCATATACAATACCTGTCTCACAGGGACAAATACCATTTTTACTGCTGAGCATCTTCACTAACTGTTTTTTTTTCCTTCTGGTTTTCCAGACAAACTCAGTCATCAAAATGCAAATTTATCAAGGTGCAATCCCTTGGTGCAGGCCTTTCCAAGTGCTGGGCAGCAAGCATTCATTGTGGAGCAAAGTGTTTGCAGAAGCTCACTTATACTACATAATGGGCTGCTGACTGCAATTTCCATCTCTTTGCACCATCCCATTTTGAAAACTCTTATCAAAAAGACTGGAAAACCTTCTACAGGTGAAAAAAAGAGAGGACTGGATGACAAATGTGATGGGCATGATCTTCTTAATGAGGAGGCATTTTTGACAACCCTCAACTCTACCAGTGTTGTGTATGTCTACCAATGCTGTGGGCATGGGGTTTATAATATATACTGCATTCACAAACACACAGAGCTGAGAAAGAATAAAAATACCTCAAAGCCTCTGGCAGTACAAGATAGCTGTAGGAAAATGGAATAAGACAGATAGGAAAATAATCTCTTGGAGACTTTTGGTTACCAAGAACTGGGAAGGCAGATAGCAATGAAAGCCTAAATGCCACACCTGCTGTGTGGTCCCCTAAGACACCACAGCACTGCCTTGGTAAGGGTCAGCTACTCCAGAGAGAGGAGCAACAGCATTTACAGCATTTTAATTTAATAGGGATTACTCAAAAAACTTGCAAGCACAGAAGTGAGAGGCAAAGTTAGCTCTGTGGATACTTCACCCATCTGTAGCAAGATGCAAGGCTAGCTTTCACACTGATGGGAGTTACCCTCCCAAAGATGGAGATGCTAACTAATACGTGTCTTGCTCTTGAATTAGTTCAGCTGCCTAGAGTCATCCTGAGAATTGAACAAAACTGAGCAGAAACTGAGACAAGCTTTGGGGAGAGGCAGCCAAGAAGACCAGGCTTCTGGGTCTTTCTATGAAAAATAGTGCAGACATGTGCAGTCTGTTTAATATTCTAGGAACTGTCTTCTCTCAAATAAATACCAGCTGCTTTTAAGGCCAAACACTGATATCCTTGTTCCAGACAAGGTGGTAGCGTTGTGACAAATCTACCTTGCTTTATACAAGGGGACAGGTAGAGCAGGCACTGCAGATGGGACGAGCATAGAGCAGGAGGCTCATATGATGCCCTTCTGACAGAGGCTGAAGGCTCCACAACAGACATGTGAGAGCAGCACTAACAGGGGGAGTCAAAAGAGGCTGCTTGCCCATAAAGTACAACCCAAGTTAGTAACAAATTTTAAAGCTGAATATGGGGAAACTGACACGTTTCTTCAAACTACACAAAGCTACAAACAAAATGGTACCACAAGAGCTTTGAAGATACTTTGCAGGGAGAAATTGTATCCAAAAAGGAGACAAGCAATTTATGATACACTTAAAGAATGCTAAATTAAAATAGGTACTTCGAGAAAGATAGTTTGAGAAGCAAGGTGACAAACAAGACATGATAAAAATCCAAGCTTTTTAGTTCATCTACTCAGGGAACACAGGCAAGAGAAATACCCTCTTCTCCACATCATGCGTTTGACATATATTATCTCAATCAAGGCAGTCCCTGCTTTTGTTTTAGTTCTCTTCTTATTTGATCTCCAGATTTATAAGCAAAATAGTGAAATTTAGCAAATATGTCAAAGCAGTCAACTGGATCTCATGTGGCTTTAATCACCTCAGAGAAAAATGCCTGACAAGCCGCTCTCTAGCCATTTATTTAGCTTGCAGATATGGCAAAGCACTGTAAGAAAACACAGAAGGACTCTTTATAAACTGCAAAGCAAAGCTAGTTCTTGTCACGAGATTCAGAGCCTGGATATGGTTTCAGCAGCCAAGGCATTAATATCCTGTGGGAAGCAGGCAGACAGGGCAAGGACAAGGTCTCTGGGTCTGCTGCCCAGAGCAGACCCAAAGCTGCTGTACATGAGCAGGCCAGGGAAGAATGGGTAGGGCAGCAAGCTGGGAAAGGAGAATGCATTTGAGGAAGCCACATCAGCTGTTTCTCCACAATTATTTTGATATGCTCAACTCATGAAAAAAAACCAAACCCAACAACAACCCAGCAACATTAAGTAAGACAAAACAACACTTGAAAGACCTAGGTTGCTGCACAGAGTCAATTCTCAACAGTGGCCTGTGCAAATAAAGCTGCAAGTGATAAAGGCAAGGACTACACTTGGCAGTTCATAAAGACAAATCTCTTTTCTTAGTAAGATTGCAGGCTAGAAACTAACAAAAAAATACTATCAAGAAGATTAGAGCCTTTATATTCTACTTAAGCTTGGACTGATAACACAGTGTTTACAATAGTGTGCTATGCATGCGATAACACGAGATGTCTTCAAAGCCAGCATAATTTCAAGCTTCAATGATGACTACATCTAGGCTCTCATTGACATTCAATGCTGGAAAAATCTTCAATTAACTAGGATGGCAATACTGGTTTAAGATCACAGTCACAATGGGATTTAGTGAGTATCCTCCACAATTGGATTAAAAGGGAATAAGATACACCTCTCAGTTTAGTAATACTGAATGGATTCAGTTTGAAGATTCATATTCCAGGAGGAATGAAATAAAGATGTCCACTTCATCTGAATTTATTTTAGTGTCATCCCTCTAATAATAACAGATGTTTCATCAGTTAAACTGCATGAAGACATTATAATCCTGCCATCTACAGATGAAGTCTTAAGACATGTGCCTATCAAATGCTACCAGTTTTCTCCTAACATGCTAACATGTCAATGTGAAGAACAGAAGACTAGAGATTAATTAAAAAAAAAGCAATGGGATATCCCAAAATCTCAAGGTTTCCAGAAAACAGGTCCAGCTGGATAATACCTTCCTGCACCAACAGTTTAGACCAGCAGACTTCACATACTTTTTTTTTTTAATTTTTTTTTTTTTTAATGAATAAAACAAGAGGCTGAGAAAATTCGCAGCTATAGTTTTGTTGATTAGGATCAAGACACAGCAGAGTGCTGAGTATATATTTTTGCACAGTGGTCATATGACATCCCTAACAGTCACTCTTCAGAAATTATGTTTTAGATGAATGCACAAGGCAGAAATTTAACCACTTTTTACTTTTTAAAAGCTTAACAAATTTTTATGCCTGTGATTAGATAGGTTTTACAGCAACACTGGTAAATCAATATGTGTTTCAAACTCTCGTAATTTCTCAAAGCCTTCAGGAATCACAGAGGAGTTAATTCTGGAGCTGTCTGGCTTGCTGGGGCTGCCAGTTTATATGAAAGAGCCATGTTCCAGCCTAAAGTCTGTCAATCTGCAATTTAGAAAAAGGAAACTACAGCCTTATAGAACAAGTTGTTATCATGGGCTATCAGGAAGGATTCTAGCCAGCATTGACTGGCTGTATCAGAAGAGTATTTCCTCTCTTCTCAATAGATACATTTGTCATAGATAAAAAGATTCTAAGATTGTTTATGCTGTAAAAAAGGTTTTCATAGCTCTGACAAATAAATTGTTTTAAACCATCAAACTTGCTCATTTCCAAATGCATTTCCATTCAGATACAGAAATGACAAGCCCTTCATTAGAGCAGCAGTTTTTTGATGACATTAGCTTAATCTTACCAATATTATTGACCTATTCAATGTTTACTTCAGCAAGCATTCCCATGGATATTTAAAAGCAATATGTTGAATTGATTTTTCAAAGGAGCTCGTCCACAAATTTTAAATCACTTTCAGGCTTTCAAGCTGAAGTGAACTTTTCAAATATAATTTCACATATTTCTCCAAGCTTATCACTCCTATCTCCAAATCTGTATCGTGTCCAAAGGCTGTAGATCTCTCTTGTCTCTCTCTTCATTCTACACTCTCCCAAATGTCAACCTTCAGTTGTCAAACTGAAGAGAGGAACACGTGAGGCTGGCTGCAAAGCCAAAGAAGAACCTTTCTGGTTTATGCTCACATATTTTGGACAAAGGTAGGAAAAAGACCTAAGAGAAACTTCCACCACTTAAGAAACTTTCTTTTGCTTCTATAATGTGAACAGGATATAGACAAGAGAACTTACAGCATTCAGTGCAATACACTGGAAAGGGCAACTGCATTTATCATTATAATTATTAAAAATATATGACGGGGCAAGGTTAAAAGCAATTCACCTTTGTTTCCCACTTACTGTTGCTATTTATAATCAGTCAAAGCACGTGGAGAATACTGTTGCCACTTTGATTTTGAGATCTAACATTGAGCTAATGTTTGTGAAAATGAGGCATATGATGCAGAGCCACGCGGAGTTCAGATTCATGTGATCAGGGATGTGCAGGACCAAAAGGCAGGCCACTAACTGAAGGAGCACTAATCAAGGAGAACAGGGAAAAACCTGCCACAATAACAACATCACATGTTCCTTGATAACGCTTTAGTGAAAACCTCTTACAGTATACAGTGCCCTGCCTTTGCATCTTTAAGAAATTAAACGCTCCAAGTGTTTACATTTAAAAATTCCAGCTCACTTTTTTTTTGTCCTACAGAAACAAAATCCAGAGATAACCTGGAAAATGAGGGGGACACTAATAAATTAAGTATTTTAGTAAATTTTTCCTCCCTAAGATTAATTTGTTGAGGCTAGCACCTAGTAAGAAATATGATTTTAAAATGTTATTTGATTTTGAAATTGTTGGTGTGCTAACAAAAAAGTATTCCATTTTGCAGCAGAGGAAGGATTCACCTATCAAAAGAGACTGGCTGTCAGAGATGAAAGAGAGTAAAGAAATGGAGAGAGCCATTTTAAACATGTAAGACAAGACTTTCATCTCATGCTGGACCATGTGGGACAGCGCTATTAACCTTGGGAAAAAATCTGACAGCAGTGAAAAAGAAAGGAAGATGAAGAAAAAAAAAAAAAAAAGGAATATTTTACCTTCAATAATTTTTCTGATCTGTACCAACATATTTCAAGAAGTCTACATTTATATTTTTCCAGGGGTGAAAGTTTTGCCATATGTCCTCTACATCTTTCTGTAGTGTTGTTACGGGTTTTCTGACACTCCCTGTGTCCTTTGCCCACACCCTGTTCAGGTGCTGCCTGCGTATACCTTGGGCAGAGCATGGCTGGTGAATGCATGCATGACTCCTTTGCCTGGGTCACTTGTGTACCTTTCTTCCACCTTAACAGCGTGTGACACTGACTGCCAAAGCAGTGTTAAAGCCAGAAATTTGTGTAGTTTGTGTTATTTCTGCCTGCAGAGCAGCTCCACTCCAGCTCTGCAGCTACAGAAGTGAGTGCTCCCAGAACCTCATCAGTGGTCTCATCGGTGCTTAAAAAAACCCCTCTGTGGATTCCACAACCCCTTCTCGCAACGCATTTGTAGTCTAAATCCTCCTTGCTCTTTGCAATTGTCTTCCTTACATTTAAGCGATTTTTTTTCCCTGAGACCTAAATGGATAACTTTTTATCTTGCCCTTGAGGAACATGAAAAACAATCGCTCACAATCCTTTTCTTAAGGACTCTTTCCACGTTTAAGCTTCTTGTCAGTTTTCTCGTTTCCATACCAAACCAGCCACTTATTTCAAGTCTTCGCTTTGTGCCACAGCACGCACTTCTAACTCTCACTCGAGGTGCCCTGGCCCTTAATAGGTGGTGGCCCACAGCGGGCCGAGTGGATCTCAGCAGTGGGAGCCAGGGCGGAGGCGATACCTTTGGTGCCTCCAGAATCTGCTGTAACACCCCCAGGAGCGATCAGTCAGGATTTCAAAGCTAGGCACATGGCTTTGTACCTGCCCTTTATGGGATGCTCTCTCCGTTTCCAGCTCCCGTTCCCAGCCCGACCGCTCCCCCCCACCTTTCTCCGCTCCACGTTCCACTCGGCCTTACGCAGCCCCGATCCCTCGGGTGCTCGGCACGGCAGAATGCTGCCCGTGAGGAGAGCGAGCGCTGCCCGTGAGGAGAGCGAGCTCTCCCCCATGGCAGCACTGCGCGCACATTCAGCCACGGGGCTCTGTCCTTTTTTCTTACACCACTCTATTTAGGGGCTTTACGGCGAGCCCACGGGAGGCAGCCCGGAGCGCGGCCCTTCCCCGGGGGCGGGGGAGCTCCTCACCTGCGCCCATCCCCGCGGCGCGGGGCGGGGGCGCGGCGCGGGCGCGGGGCGGGGCCGGCTCTACTCCGCTCCCTCCCGCGGGGGCTCGGGCATCTCCGCGCCGGGCGGTGCGAGCGGCGGCCGCGCCGGGATGGAGGGCGCGATCCTCGCCCGGGAGCTGGCGCACACCGTGCTGCTGCTGCTGAGCCTCTTCCCCGCAGGTGGGAGCCGCGGGCGCGGGCGGGCGCGGAGCCCCGCGGGGCCGGGGTCCGAACGGGCGGCGGCAGGGAAAACTTCGGCGCTGGCGGCCCCTTGCACGGGCAGCGCCACGCCGGGGGTCGGGCGGCAGCCCGGGTGTGCCCGGCATCGCCCCGCGCTGCCCTTGTGGGACGCCCCGCCGGGGGAAATAAAGTCCTTTGTTTGCCGTGCGCGGCTGTCCGGGGCTGGGAGAGGGGCCGGCAGGGAACCCCTCCACCCCCCTCCACCTCCCCGGCCGGGCTGTTTTGTCAATAAACTCTCCGGGGATCAGTACAAAATGTCCCCGCGGTTAAGTGCTCGTTGAACAATGGGCAGGAACGAGCGGCCGGCGGCAGGTGTCCAGCGCTGTGCCGCGGGGTGCAGCCTCCCGGCGGGCAGGTGGGCTCGCTGCCCTCTGCGTCCGCCCGTGCCCCGGCTGCACGGCTCGCCGCCGGACGGGGCATCAGGGCTCGTCTCTTGCGGCACTGGCGGACCTTCGCGGTGAAGAGGAGGGCGATAGGAGCCTTTCAGGCCTTTGGGGGGTCAGCTGGTGCTAAAACTTTGATGTGTTGTAGGCTCCCTTCCACTCCTTTCTAAAAAGGGAGTTTATTTGCGTGACCTCTCAGCTCTGGAGCACGGGTCTAACGGTTTAAATACTGTATGGCCGCGGAGCTGGGCAGCTTCGCACACGGCTTTCAGAGCCGCCGTGCATCTCCTTTCGTGGTTTGTGGGCTTAGGAGGCGTTTGGCTGTGTCCAGAGAAGGTGCTGGAAGGAGGTCGCTGCTAGACCTTCCGGGGGAATTTGGTCCTGGGCACTGAAGTCTGAAAGGAGATAACGTGAAAGGTTCTTTCGCTGCTTATCTAAGAACGAGCTGAGGATCCAGGGAAGCGATGCACAGCGATAGGTGTTTAACGTCTGCTGCCACCAGCAGAGAGGAGCCTTGCAGAGCACCCTGTGTGCCACAGACGGGCAGGGCTCCGCCAGCCTCTGCCCAGGCGAGCAAATACCACTAAAACACCAGAAACCAACAGGAGTGACAATTTACACTTCTGCGTTGTAAAACATTTTAGCATGCCTTAATGGTTTTGTCTAGGTAACTTTTTGTGTTTGCTGCCTTTTGTTTATTGGTAATCTGAGTAAGTGTGGTATCTGGCAATTTGGGCTTTCCTATTTAGAAGTACTCACATAAGGCTGCAAAATGCTTTGGCCACAGGAGTGGAAAAGTCTCCTACCAATGAGTTATTCCTAGAAAGAAATTTTTTAAATGTTGAAATGGTTGATACTTGCCAACTTTTTTTACTTCATTAATTTCTTGCCTGCACTTTAAAGTTACCTTTCATTAGTTAGAGTGTCCTTAAGGAAAGCTTGGGAAACAAGTCACACTGGCAGCATGTCCTGGAATACAGAGGTGCAATTTCTAGAGTACTGGAGAACCAAGGAGAACCTTTCTCATGCTCGTTCTTCTGGGTTTATACACCTACTTTGGGAGACTTCAGGGACACATCAGACAAAAACTTGTGTGAACAAAACCACATTATGTTGTAAGAAATAACTTGATACTGCAAAAGACAGCTGTCCTTGGGTATGTGTGTGCATCATCTGTGTATCACACAGATGTAGGAGTATTCTGGGCTGGTTTTGTGGTGCTGGGCGAGGTATCATTGTGATGGTTCCAGTACTGGCAGCAGCATAGGAACATCAGAAGTGACAGGCAGGACAGAGCTGATGTGCTGTTCTGGATTGCTCCAGAGCTAGCTTGACCCTGTGCTACTTTGGTTTTTCCTCAGTGTAGACACTTGGCTGAGATGATCTCCCTGTTGAGACCTATCCTGTTTATCAGTATACAGGTTTATAATAAGTATCTTTTTTTGGCTGTTAGTCAAGAGCGTCTTCCTTCAGTTGCAAGCTGGGAAAGAGGATGTAGAAAACAGCTCAATGTAGCTTCTCAAAGGGTAAATCACTCATCTTTTCTGTCCATAGTCCCTTCCTACTTTTTGTTTTTCTTGCAAACTAACATGCTTCCATACTTCCTTCCATTTGGACTTGCCTCATCCTCATTTTGATGCAATATTCTGGAATGATCTTTTCTTCTCCTGTCCTCCCTCAAGGCTTGCTTTGTCCCCCATCATCCAGTACTCTGGCAGAGTCCCTTGTGTTTCCATCCTGTAGTCATGAAAGACTGGACATGGTTCCCTTCAGCATCCATCCATCAATGCAAACTTCCTCCCCCCCCCCCCCCCCCCCCCCCAATCAGCTGCAGAGTAATAGGAGACTCTCCCTGTGCCCAGAGGGAAGAATGTCTGTTTTCATCATGCTCCCTGCTACCTGTCAGCCATGAGGCAGGAAGCTTGAAGGAGGAAGATTGAATTTGATGAGGATTCTGATTGCTGTCATTCAGTCATTGCCTTGACCCTCCTCAAGTCATCTGAGCATCCTGCCCTCCCTACTCCCATTTCCATCTCTGCTTTCTCCTTCTCCTTTTCCTCCCTCCCCTCTGGCAGTGCAGAGTCTCCTGTGAAGAAATGTAGCCTAAGGCCACTGCCAGGAGCAGAATGGAAATGTCAAAGATTGCTCAATATTCAACTCTTTTTCCTTGCACTGCCACTGGGAACCTTTTCCCTGCAAGTGTGTGAGTGATTTTTGTTCAGGCTTTATTATAAAGAATGTGACAAATTTGGCAAGAAGTGAGACTCCCATTTACATCCTGTTTAAATACCATTCATAGAGACTGAAGGCATTTCCATGTGCTTATTTTGCCAGAGAGAGCCTCTTGTCAACAGATGACTGCAGCTGTAGTACTGTTGGTTGTATTGGCTCTCTGTGGGTTTTCCATCTCGCTCCAGCTCTCCCAGTGATTGTCCAAACAGTAACGCTTCTTTGCAGGTGCCTGAACTAAGCAAAGGATCCTGAGTCACCTCCAGAAGGGACGTGCTGCACCAGGATACAGGTGGAATTGGAAGGGATATGTCTTTAGCACATGTAAACGTGAGCTAGGACAGGTCTTGGGAGAAACATTTGAGTCATATTCCAGTCAGTAGGAGGTTCTCCTAGTGAAGCTTGTCCTTTTTGCTCTCAGGTCTGTTCTGAGAGACTAATGGTACCTCTGTTGTATTTGGATTTCTGTCTGAACTATAATTTGTTGTTACTGCAAGCTATTAGAAAGATTTTTAAGGACTATGTGGAGCTGCCAAACTAAATGCCAAATACTAGGCATTTGTAGTTTGAAGGAAAGCTGCTTTCTAGTCTGAACAGTAAACAGTCTGATGGAATCTGAAGGTAAGGAACAACAATTTCTGGATAAAACAAGAACCATGCATCAAAGAGTTTCAACAACATATATGTTTATCTACAGTACACAATGACTGATATAATCTCATATCAGTCTTGTAGAAGAGAGGCAGTAATTGCTCAAGGTTAAGCCACTTTTCAGCTTTTGGTTGTTTTTTTTTTTTCTGTCCACGAAGATGAATGCCGTTGCAGAGATCAAGTGTTACACATTGTCTTGCTCTATGGATGTGACACATGATTTTACAGATGTTGTTTTCTTTTTCATCTAGTACAAACATCTTCCAGGATTTTGACTCATTTCCTTAAGTCTCTTTCAGCTGTTCAGAGAATGGCTAGAGGAAATGAGGTCTGATATCCTAATGCATTGCATTTATTGTAAGTACCCTCTCACTTTAAGTACATAACTTTACCTTTCTAAAATTTCTGAATGTCTTTCTGACTGTTCCCATGCACAAGAAACAAGTTGCAGATGTTTCTGTCCCTTGGAAACTCAGCTTCCCTAGTTGGGGCTTCTCAGCTGTAACAGAGCTTAAGGTGTTCATTGTAACTTTAGGTGGGAGAGAAGAGCTGATGCTGTGGCGTCTAAGGAAAGTGTGTTACATCTTTTGGTCATTTATTTAAAAAAATCTGAAGAGAATGCACACAGAAATTCTGAGAACTTGGCATAGAAGGAATTTTAAAATTACTAGTATTCTTCTATATTAATGTATTCTATAGTATTGTGCTTGTCTTTTTCAGTGACTTTTAGGAAACTAGAAGGTGTTTTTCCAACAGAACCCTGTTTGACACAATGAATCCTGCAAACAGTCATAAATGAACGTAATTTTACGCGTGTGAGCAGTCTTCTTGGCTGGCTGCCAAACCTAATGACAACTGAAGTGTATTGTTTGTCCACTGGCCAAGATTGCTGCCGTTAGTGATAAAAGCCTAAGGAGAGTGTAAACATCTGTGTTTGAGGGGAGAACGTGACTCCTGTTTTCTAGGGGATACCAATTAGAAAGCTCAGTAAATGTTATTTTCTCAGTGGATTTCCTCTTGGGGATTATATTGATTTATTCTGAAAACACCAGTTTTCAGATTTAATGGATTTTTAATGATATTTTTCGCGTTGCAAAAGATTTTTTTTTTTTTTTACAGCATGTCAGGCTCTTGACTTTACCAGCAAAGAGACATGTAAATAACAGAAAAAATCCTAATGTTGCTACCATGCTATGCAACTTCTGGGCTGCTCCATAGGGATCATTGCTTGAAATTGAACTAAAATGAAGCATCACTGGGTAACATTAGGAGCTACAGGGTTTTTTGTCACTGGGGGAGCTGACTGCATTCAGTGCCTATAATTTTAAATGTCATCTTGGCAGTTGAATCTGTAATCAGGTAGCACAATCAAATATCTGATATGGAGAAGAATTCTCTGGTCAACTAGGCACTGGCAGTTGTAAATCTAAGTGATAAAGAGGATGCATGGGCTGATTTAAGTTAAGAAGAGATGAGAACTGTGGCAGGCAAATGTGAAAATCAGAGAGATGCACCTCTTACAGGTTCTTTGGAAGCACGGCAAATGCCAGGTTAGTCCTGCATCTCCTGTCTTTTCCTGTCAGTCACTGTGTTAAGCTAGGCAGTGCTCCTCTGCTCCTGCTGGGTACCTGTGCTCCCCATGAGGGACCAGAGGGCTGGAGCAGGTCTCCTGTGAAGACGGGCTGAGAAAGCTGAGGATGTTCAGTCTGGAGAAGAGAAGGCTAGAGTGGATTTGTTTTACAGAAAGGCATTGTGCAAAAGCCACACAGGAAAAAGAAATTAAGCTTGGTTGATTATAACCTGTCATTCAGAGCCTGCATGCTTTGGAGGGGTGGAAAATCCCAGTGAGCTGTGTAATAGAAATGTTTTGGGTGTTCACATAGCTAGGCCATTCAGAACTAACCAGATTCCTGCTGACGGGTATCGTGAGATTTAAAACTTGCTCTTGGCTCTCTTGCTTAATCTGTTTTTTGTGCAGGAGTTAATGGCTTCACTGGATGTCACATGTTGAAGGTTTTGTCTGCAGGCCTCAGGACTGGAAACTTCATACTTTGCTGCATGAAATCTGACTTTCTCATGCATTCATCTTCTTCCTGCAGCTGGGTTTCTAAGAGACATGGCAAGGCTTCAGAAGCTTCCATAGAACTATGAGTAAGGCTGGAAGAGACCTGCAGAGATCTGGTCTGTCCCCAGCTCTTCCTTGTAGTCAGATGGAGCAGATCTCCCCACACAGACTTTCATTCTAACCTGCTCTAAGGCAGATTTGTGCTGCAGACTCTTACCACCTGTTTTTTTCTAGTAAATAAGTATTAAAGGTCAAAAGCTTCTTCTGATACTTAATCTCCCTTGCTGGTTGCCTAACTCCATCCTTTTATTCTCCTGGTCTTTTGGATATATGAACTACTCATCAACATCCTTTTTTATAATAATATTTTACACTTTGATGATATAAACCCTTCGGCTTCTCTTTTCCATGATAAACCTTTTCAGACATTTTCTTTTGGAATGTCTTTTGTAAGTCCTTCTCCTCCTTCTCTTCTCAGCACTCTTAGACTTGTTTGCATTTCTTCTAGATATGATGTGTGAAACTGACACCTGACTGCAGATGAGAAATGCAGTGTTTCCAGGTTCAATAAAATGGTCACCTCCCCCTGTACTATGTGCTTCAATTTGATTCAAAGCATTGTAAATCTGATTTTAATCATGATTTAAATCAGCCAACAGTAAGCCTCATTTTAACTGTTTTGCATTTGTACTTAATCATTTTGCAAAGAAAGGTTTAACCTCCTTTATTACCATTGAGATAGAGTTTTAATTAAATATAGCCTTTGCAGTTAATGTTATACTTACTTTGATTAATCACTGTGCCTGTATTTAAGCAATTATGTAGCTTGTTATATATACACTGATCCTGATTCTTCATGTGTATGTTTTAGTATGAAAATAGAAAATGTTGACATTTCTTGTATTAGGTAATTGATTTTTGCTGATGATTTGCATCGATTACAATGACGGAAACAAGAATTCCGAAATGTTCTTCCGTTAGATAAAAAATAGCACCACATAGAAGCCAGCCAATTCAGAAGAAAAAACTCATTGAGAAATGTTTTGAAAAAGGAATTAATGCCTGAAAGGCCTATCTGTAGTCAAAACTGGTGGCTTCTAATCACTATGCTACAAAAATTTTAGAACTAATCCATGTCATTCTCTCCTTATTCTTAGAATAGCAATGGAAAGAAACATTCATGGTTTTTTTCAGCTCCAGATCAGTCGCTCCTCTTTGAATGGACTTGTTACTTAATTGAGTTGTACTGAATGAACTGAAATAAAGAAAATATTTTCTCTGCACCTGCTAGGAAACTCCACATGTCAAAGGCTGGTTTGTTGCTGCAGCACAACCTGCCTGAAGGTGCTCAGGGGCTGACTTTGATGAATCCAGTAGTTATATTATCTTTAAAATGCTGAAAGCAAATTTACAGCTCGAATAAATTTTTACTTTTATTTTTTTAATGATTAGAGGAGCTGTAAGTTTAAATTTACATTGCTGTATTTTCAAAATCACTGTTGAGTATTTTTACCTTTTAAAACGAAAATGTACATTATAAAAACGCTGTGGTTTTACTTTTTCTTGTAATATTAAATATGCAGCTTAATAGAGTATTTTTACCTGAAATGGTTCTGGTTTTATGCCTTGTATACAATTCTGTGCTAGGACCTGATCCTGAAGCATTCATTTTTTGCTGCTCAGTGGCTGGCCGATTCTCTCTTCTTCACTTTTAATGCTTGTTTGCTATTGTCTATATCATGGAAGTGCTTTCTGGGTGAGCATAACTTTTATACTTTGAAAAAAATTGTTACCTTCCACAAAATAAAAGCTTCCTCCCATTAGTGTTCGTTTTAACACAAGCTGTTAAAGTTTCCTATTCCATAGCATGTCTGACTTCCAGGTATTATACATAAAATTGCTGACTTTGCAGTAGTATTAATGTTATCATACCTAGGATTTGAGGTATGCAGAACAATAAAAGAGGTCAAATGGAAGGAACAGAAGTAAGCCCCGTGTTTCTGGTCTCCTCCTTTATAAGCTAGATCTATTCAGAAGAGATGCTGGAATGGGATTCTCTGTTTAAGCAGGCACTCAGGCTGGACTCACATTAAGTAGTCCTATGTGTATCTTTCCTGGAGCAGGAAGAAGGACTACTTTTCAGCCAGCAGTTAACCATATATATGCAACGTATATGCAGTTTCTGATGAGGCTTTTAAGTAAACTAGAAAATAAAATACAATTTAAAAGCAAAAACTATGAGTTGGATTTCTGTGATATTGGAGAATTATTTATCTCATTGCCAGATGACTGAGGAAATGAAGCTGAATTGTCAGAAATATATCCAAGTTTCTATATTCAAAGCACTTTTAAGACAGTATCAGTGACAGATGTTGCTGGGTGGTGGTGTGATTGTCTGAGGTGAAATTTTTCACCTGAGGGTGTTCTGAGAAATGTGCCAGTGACTCCTCCAGAAACTGTCCCAGTCATAGTTTAAGAAGGTATATAAAAAGATACATATCTAATATATTGGGTACCTTACTAAAAAATTACTTACTAGATTTGGTATTGTCTGTAAAACAATGCTTTTACAACAATTTTTTACTATAATCTTAATAGAAAAGTTTAAGTGTTATTTAGACAAGGGAAATCTAAGTTCTTGCAGGCTTATAAAAATTTTCTGAATAGATGCACTTAATTTATATGTGGAAATATCCTAAAACCTGCCTCTTAAATCCTGGGTCCTGTGCCATGTGCCTGTATGACATGATGCAATGACTTGTATGTTGGTAACGCAACTATATAAATACTCTATCTTATTACTGTACCCAGAATTTTTCTCATTAATCTGTCAGTTCTTTCATTGAAGGAAAAGAGAATACAAAGTATTATGGACATAAAAGATAACTGTGTCTTTTCTGCAAAATTTGGTGAACATGTTAATCTGAAAGTCTTGTTTATTGCTGTAATCTTCTAGGAAAATGTACTGAACTAAATATCTAGAGAAAGTAAAAAGCAGTGTTCCTCTTTGTGGTATTTAATGTGGTCCATCATAAGAGCAGTGATAACATAATTATGCAATTATTGGTATATTTTCCCCTCTGGAGGCCTTATGTAGATGATTACCAGTGCACCTTTTAATGAAATTGCTACTATTTGATAAAATTACTGCCAAGACTTGAAATAATTAGAATTCACATTGCCAAAAGTCTTACATCTCCTTCCTCAGTTGAGCCTTTTCCAAATAGGCATTAATTCAGATTGCAAAGCGATTTACTGTTCTCCAGTTTTCTCGTTTCTCTTCATTAAAATTACCTTTTCACTGCATTTCAGAAAACATGCTTTCAAGCCTATGTTGCTCATTACAAGGAACATTCGTTCAAAATGGAAGTTGAAAGACACTGCACCTTTTAATGTAAATGTCAGCAAAGAGAAGTGAGAAGAAAGAGCCATTAAAGGAATAGATGGGGCGCATGACAGCTGAATATGAATACACTATGCATTAGTGTGCTTTTTCATTCCTTCTAATCATTCTCCATACTTACTTCATCATTTGTTTATTTATGTGTCTAACAGCTGACAAAACTAACCATGGGGACAGCTGGTTAATAAGTAATTTTGGAAATTAGAGGAAAGAAGGCAATAATTCAGTAGGAGTAAGAATCAGTCTAAATGTATAAATCTCAATGTTGACAAGCGCTGTGGCATACAGTTGCTCTTTTTTTTTTTTTTTTGCAAATCTACTTGTGTGTGTACATACATACATATTGAGCTGTACGCTGTGTTTCTCTTTGAATAAGAATTACCAGGTTGTTGTTAGCATTGACCATTCTAGTTTAAAAAAAAAGCCTTGCAGGTCAGTCATGCATTGGGTTTGGTTTTATTCATTAATACATTGCCTGTAGATTCCTTCCATGGTAGGAAGTTTCGGTATAAGAGACCACAGTGCATCAATGTAATATAATGAAATTAATTAATCACCTAGTGTAGGTTGTCACACATAGTGCTTCAAGATAAGTGACTGGGCTACTGTGGTACACGTAGTACTCCTTCAAAAAACAAACCCCAAAAAAACAGAAAAAGCCCCAACGCCATGACTTCTCAAAAAAGGAGGATCCAGGGAGGTACTGTACTCAGCCTTGGAAAGAAACGTGGTGTTTGATCCTGCTGTAGCCATTTAGTATGTGTGCTAAACTAGAATTATATTCAGCTACTTGTCTGCTTTTGACAAATGGCTCTATTTGCAGAGTGAGGGATGCCTGTCAGAAAGGGCAAGCTGCTCAGCAGGCAGGAACAATAGCCTGTGTGCATGGCTGGATTTTCCTCACCCCAGCAAGGGAAGTAAAGCCAGCAGGGAAGAGGAAGGTGTGTCTCTGTCTCTGGAAGGTGCAGTTGCTTCCCCCAGCCCCTGGCCTTGAGTGAGTCTTGCACTTGCATGCATAGGGCAGCTCTCACATGGTCATGTGAGGAATTTGCTCTGCTAAGCCTGCTTCTGAAGTGCTGAAGCAAAGTGCTGCTAGCTACATCACTAATTGGTGTGACAAGACCCCCTGCAGGAAGACCTGCTGGCTTCCACCCACAAGCCAGGGATTGTCCCAGGTGCCCATGATTATTCTGCCTGAAGATTCTGTGAATGTTTCTCATGGAGATAGGGATGTACAGGGTCTATAGAGCTTGCTGGATTTGGCTTCTTGATACCTGTCTCTGATCCTGGCTTTTCCTGATTCACCACACCTTGTTCTGGGGGGTGTATAACCTCTCTCCAGGTGTAGCTGAGTGTCCCCTCAGTTCTCCTGAGTGCTTTTCTCTGCAAGTGCTAAGCACCAAGTGCCTCTCACTTGTTCTGTATAGTGCCCTGCCAGGGCATGAGGTGTGTCATGGGACAGGTCCATGTAGGTGCAAGCCCAGACTATGGAGCTCAAAGGTTACCATGGGGCCTCACTGCAAAGGGGGGTGCCTCTCAGCCACAGCCTCTGTAGTTCCTCATGCTCATGCCTCCACAAATGATAAAGACAACCTTTGTTCTAACCTCCTGCCACTTCCTCTCTTGGGTTTGCCATGGGTGGGAATCAGCTGGCTGGTTCCACACTTGCTCTTTGTGTGGGAGATCTTCATTTCTCCTTGATGCTGTTTGCAGATGGAGTCAGCTTGGCTGTGCCTTTGAGTGCTGTGCTAGTGAGCTCCCGCCTCCTTCTCTCCAGAGTGCCCTTCCTCTGCCCCCTTCTCTTTGGGGGTGAGGGGGCAAGCAGGGCTGGCTGGGAAGACAGGGGTTGCCCTCATGCAGCTGGGTAAAAGTCAAAGCCCTCATTAATCCTCTACACTGGTCTACTGCTTAGTAATATATAGCTTCCAAGAATCCAAGACTTCAGAGTGAGCACTAGCTCGTGAGCTCTTTGTTTCTGCTTGGAAAACACAACACTGAAGAGTCTGTTGGTCAGCAGATAGCACCGATCCTGGAGATGGGTTAGAAACAAACCGCTTGGTTCTGCAGGAAAGCCTAATCAGCCTAGACTTAAGTATGTGTCCAGTGACAGATAATTCTTCAGTCTCTGAAAAGAAGTTGGGGCAGAGGAGACAGTCAGCAAGGATTTGTGTTGTTCAGATATGCTGAGAGTCTGTAACACTTGCAGGGACAATCAATCATGTGTTGGGTATTTTTTGGTCTATGTCTTTGAGGAAGGCACTAGTGTGGGTGTTGGTATGGATGGTTTCTTTTGCTAGCCACCTTTACCCCTACAGCCTGGCTGAAACAGGATCTGATGTAGCTTTCAGATCAAATAATTCAAAACTGACATTTGCCATTGCTAAACTTTTCATCTAGCATAAGGGAGAGTGTCTGTTTAGTGAAGTGGAACAAAACAAGTAAGCATATGATACCATCTCTCCTTTGAAAAATCTGGGAGATTTTATACATCAGAGTAAATTCAAGTTGTTTCAGTGCAATTAACATGAAAGTTTGACACTTTATATTTTTCCTTGGGGCATAAAATGGCAAGACAAAGAAAATGTAACTGAAAGGATCTTACATTCATGTCCATCATAGCATATGTCAACTGTCATAGTGGCTTTAACAAATAAGAAACGGGGTTGGAAAGGTGATTTCCTCAATTAGACCTATGTGTAAATACTCTACAGAGGATTGAGCAGGCTTCTGGCCAGGACCTCTGCAGTTGTGTAAAAGAGGTGGTTTTGCTTCTGCTCTTCTTTTAGACCTACAGGGGACTTGTGTGTCTGAAAACGCGTTCATTTTTTCCAGCAGTGCTGGGTATGCTGAAAGAGGATATTACTTCGCTGCAAGCCATGTCTTGCTGATATCCCTGGACCATTGCATCTACAGCAGTTCCACTACTTTAACTGATAAAGCATATCTCTTGTTTTTGCTCTCTTATGCTGTTGTAGATGAAAAACCACGGTGGCTGAGGTCTGTGTGATAGCCCTTGAAATGAAGCCAGTGCCCAGAATGTATAGGCACTGAAAAAAATACTCTCTCCAATTGTATCCAAGCCCCACAATCTTACGCAAAAGTTGTGGACATTTTGTCTCTTGAAGTTTAGCTCCTCTGTGCATTTATGATAGAAAAACGTTAACTGCTTTAGAAATCATGGTTAGGATCAGGTCATGGTCAGGTCACTTGTTTTTCGTTGTGCAGTGTTTGTACAGCTTAAATGATGACTATGAAGGTTATGGACAACTGCAAGAGGAAAAGGCAGATGTTCAGAGGAGCCTGCCATGCCCTTGCAATGTGTCCCAGCCCTTGGGGAGGCAGGGTGAGGGATTTGCCCTTGCTGAGCAGCAGTGAACCTGTTGGCAGGGCGGTGCCAGTCCTGTGGGCTTGGCAGAGCGGCTGGTACTGGATGTGAGCAGGTTGTGACTGCTCTGGGAAGCAGCACTGTGCCTCTGCCCTGGGAGATGTTCAACACAACTTGAAAGTGGAAGGGCGTGGGATAAGGCACAGGGTTTTTTGTTTTATTTTTCTTTGGAAGCAATCTGTTGTGTTATAGAGCTGCCACAAACTTCTTGTTCCTTTTAATGTTTAGATAAGAGTTGAAAGAGGAAGTGGTCACAGAGACACTAACCTGTTGGCCTAAGGTTGTGCAGGAAATCTGTGGCAGCGCTGGGAATAAAATCCACAGTGTTTGACTCTTCATCTTATTCCATGGCAGTCCCACATCCTTTGTTTGCTTGGCAGCTGGGTATAGTTTCCAGTTGCTTGCGAGTTTGATGTGGACTTGCACCTGATGTGTTGAGGCTGAAAAGCTCCAGCATAAACTGTATTTTTTTCCCAGGATGGTTCACTCCTTAGCCAGAGCTTTTGTTGTTTGCACATCCCTTAATTGTTACAGGAACATTCTGCTGTCCTTAATCATATCCCTGCAATTTGACCTGCATTTCCTATCAGTATTATCTAGAGCTGTTTGATTTTCTAATTCCTCCAGCTTGGTTTTCCAGATGTTCCTTCTGCATGCAGAATTCACAACTGCTGTACTCCTCCTCTTTCCTCCCTCTCCCTTCATTTTAATATATTTATATATTCTTTTTTCAGTTACACAGCCTTGTTATCAAGTGATTGTTCCCAGCATTGTAGTTTTTAACCTAAGTTTTTTATATTACAAAGAGAAGTTAGGGTTGTAGAAGTGAAGCTCTTCAGCTGTAGGACTCAAATTTAGTACACCCAAAATGGAACTTGGGCTGTCCAGCTCTGAGCGTATGAGTTTATTTTAGTTTTTCTTAAAATTGTGACTTATTTGCCATTATCAGTGTGTTTTTGTTAGCATATGTTAACTACACACTCTAGTTGCCCTTGAGGACAACTCTAGAGGGTCATCCAGAATCCCAGTGTGGTACTCTGGCTGTGCAGTGTGTGGGGAATGTTGAATGTGTCACGGTGGGATCCACAATCTGTGATCAACAGAGGGATCATCAGCACCACTTGAGACCACAGAACTCATATGATCAGAAGACAGGTTTCCTCTCTTCTTGTCCTGAGTTGTTCCTGTGGTCAGGTGGGCCTCACTGAGATGAGCACACTCAGTTGAATATTGAAGTCGTATTCCACCTCCTTTCCAAGGTGTGCTGAGGTGGAGAGAGGGTGGGGGCATGCCCAGGTGTGGGGTAGATAACAAAGTAAGGATGCATACCCACTGTTTCCCTGTCCACTGTATCCCATGGGGTTTGGCACTTGGAGATCCCTACTACCTCTAGCATATATACTGCCAACACAACTGATTCCTGAATTATGGATCTTGGTGTCGTGGCTGTGATTACATGGTTGATGTTACTGGAGTCCATAAGAGCAACAGGGGGCCTGGAAAGAGCCCCATCACTCGGGTGCCATGCAAATGGAGCAGTCTCAGACATGAGTCTGAGAAAAGATGAGCAGAGAGCAGATGGACACATGCTGTGGGGATTAGTGCACTGGATTACAAGTTGTTAGTTAAACTCTCAGATTTCTGTCACTTAATTATTCCTCCAAAAAGAAGATACAAAGTCATTTTCATCTTTCTAAATACCATTTTAATTCTCTTTTTAAAGACAGATGATATTTTGGTGCGTAATAGGAAGCGAATCTAATAGTCATTGTGTTTACAACCGGTTGTCCCTACACTGTCATAGTTTTTTTGAAGAGACATTATTTTCAGAAGGCAAGAGGAAAAAACCCTTTACACTCTGGGAATCCTTTACACAAGGCATTATTGAATTTGTAAGTCGTTTTGCAGAGAAATCATAGACTGCACAAAAGGAACAATAGCAAAACAATCTCGAAATATGAGTGATACTTCACCACATTGTGCTAGTGTTCTCTTTTTTTTTTTTCACCTCTGCTACATAATGTATTTCTTGTGCCTCTGGACAGGTCAGGCTGTGTTGTTTACTACCTTTAAAAACTTACCAATAACTTGCTGGATAGTCCTGCTAGTAAGTGTTGCAAAGACTTGAACTCCTAATCGGAATGGATAGGATGAGGGCTAGAGGAAAGAGTAGATAAGAGTCATAAGCATTCCATAAAAATATGAAATTACGCTTTTCTAATCTTTCTGGCAATTACTTTTTGTGGGATACTGTTTTATCTGTTAAGTCATGTGAGTTTATGTAGGAGATTAGTGGAACTTACGGAAAAATTCTGGTAGTGCTGGAAAAACATGCAGTAGTGGACTTGTCTGTTGGGTTTAGCACTGGTAAATCTTCACTGGAGGGAGATGGGGACAGAACAAGGGCTTCCTCCAAAGCCCAGACCAAAAAGTAATTAGTCTCTGCAGGTGGTCTGGCCATCCTTTGCTTCCTACTCTGTGGTGGATTTGTCAGGAAGAGGAGCAGTTACCTGACCTGGTCTTAATCCCGTATATACCTTAAGAACCACTAAAGCTGTGAGATGAGTGAATTAAGTCTGGAGTGTATAACCTCATGCCAAGTAATTATCCGATTGTTTTTCCTGAATGTCTGTTGTTATCTGTGTGGGTAGGGAAATTCAGCCTCTGAATGGAGCTGCAGAGTGTGGTTTTGCATGCAAGTGGAGTTGGGTTTTGAGAAATGTTCCCCCTGGCTGAGGCATGGCTGTTACACATCCAGTCTGTGCTGTCCATCAGAGGGATATGGTGGTGAGTGTTTGTAGGACTATCGAGCTGGCCTTCATAAGGGGAAGGGTTTGTTACTGCAGAACCTGTCAGCATTTACACACAACACAGTGATGTGTATGGTTTGACAAATCCATCCTTAGGAGGTCAATTATGACTTCAATCTTTACACTGCTACCTTTAATGGGTCCTTTTTTCCTCTGCAAACCTGTTGGTGCTACCCTACACTTGACCTTGCCACAGCCTGTGCCCTAGGGTTGGGTGCTTAGGTGGGTTTGGGAAGGAGGAGAAGCCTGATGTCTGTCTGCTGGACTTCACAGGCCGGTTTTGTCTGGGCAGTTTGGAGCCTGCACTTGCCCCGTGTGTCATTATTGGGTGGGGAAATACCCAGGAGGGAAGTGGAGGGAGCAGTTCAGCCAGCCAGGCTGGCTTGGCATTTCCTCAGGGGCAAGTAAATGAGTTTGTTCTCCGTGTAGCTCTGGACACTTGGAATGAAGCCACCTCGTGCTGCAGCTGAGGCTGCTGCCGAAAGAGAAGGAGCAGAGCTGGGGCCAGCAGGCTGCTGTGCTCATCCCCGCTGCCTGCGCCGTGCCAGGCCTTGGGAGCTGAGGTCAGGCCACAGCAGCACGTCACCTTGTGCTGGTGAGGGAGGCTGCCCTGTGGTGTGATGAGGGCACACACACGCTGGTGTTTGCTCCATGACAGGGTCTCTGTGACCTGCCCAGGACTGTGCTCCTCGAGACACTGGGCAGTGGGGGCTATCCCAGTCCAGCACCTCCCTGGCAGGGCCCAAGCTGAGACCTTGCTGGCTGCAGGCATGGAGTGATGACAGTGAAGGTTGTCCACATCTGTGGTGTTGCATTTTAGTTAAATGGTATGATCTGTCACCCCCCTGAAAATGTGCAGTTTATCTCAAACCTTTGGTCCTGCCCTGAAGTCTCATGTATCTGTAATCCCATTGGCCCAAATCTTATTCCGCGCGCACTTTGAATCTCCCTGTTAAGCCGTGCGAGGCACACCAGACTCTCTTGGCCGTTCCCTCCCTAGGCTGTCCCCCGAGTTCTCCCTCTCTCTCCCCCTCCCCCCCCCGCTTTTCCCCTTCTCCCTCAGTAACCATGCTGCTCCTGGGGGTGGGACCCCCAATAAACCCTCATCTAATCAGTACCCTCGGAAGCTGTGTGGAGTCTCTTTGCCTGCCTGCTGCCATCAGCCAACACTCAGCTTAGGGGGGACTCCTCGGGAAGCCCCCCCAAACGAACTGCAACACACATCTTCTGCTTTCTCGATCCTGACTCATCATTAAGGTAGTGCCAGGATACCTATACCACACCACGCTTTTGCTGTTTTATGCAGCTCATGCGATTTGTCACCTGAACTGCCCTGTGGTCTGTGGGGAGTGAGCAGAGCAGTTTTCCAAAGAGGTCCCCATGAAGGACCTGTTGTTCAGGAGCCCTTCTCAGAGGTCATTGCCCTCTGTCTTCTCACATGCCAGAAGTTCTGGCTCTGATCTGAGGGGTTTGAAAATCAGAGGTCTTCTTGCCTCAGCCCTGCTGTCGGGCACCTCTTTGCCTAGGGCAAAGGATTTTTCCAACTTTCCTGTTTACCATTCCACTGCTGACTGGCACTTGTTCTTCGGAGATCATGGACTTCCTCTCTTCTTGTTTGAGCTACTTACCACAGCTTAGACACACACCTGCACTTTGAGGTAGCAGATCTGAAATTAAAAGTTGCTTTTTTCTGCCTTTTTCTGGCAATTTTTATTTCTAGGATGGTTGTTTATGCGTTCAGTCATGGAAGCATATATGCAGGATTAGTAGATCTCATGTGGAAAATTGCTTGGTGACACTGGAACAATCAATGCCAGTTGAGTTTAACACTGATAAATTCTAATTCCAAGGAGGGCTCCTTTCAGACTACAAACAAACAAAGTAATTAGTCTCTGCAGGTGGTCTGGCCATCCTTTGCTTCCTACTCTGTGGTGGATTTGTCAGGAAGAGGAGCAGTTACCTGACTGGGTCTTAATCCCGTATATACCTTAAGAACCACTAAAGCTGTGAGATGAGTGAATTAAGTCTGGAGTGTATAACCTCATGCCAAGTAATTATCCGATTGTTTTTCCTGAATGTCTGTTGTTATCTGTGTGGGTAGGGAAATTCAGCCTCTGAATGGAGCTGCAGAGTGTGGTTTTGCATGCAAGTAGCATTTTCACTGGTGTGACTCTGCTACTACACACGAATGTTGTACAGTCTTGTGTGGCATGAGCAAGCAGCACAGTTATTGTGAGCTAAGGATTACTCGTAGCACTGAAGAGCTAGTCTAAAAGGGGAAGGGTTTGTTACTGCAAGATCACCTCAATACTTGCCTGTGTTCTTCTGATATTCAAGTAGGTCCGAAACAGTGAGAATTTATCTGGATTTTTGACTTTGAACTCCATTTTTGTAGGCTCATTAAGACTTTGAAACCATGGGTGTGCTAACTCAGCAACCCCCTGATTGGTTTGCCCTGACAGTAGAGCTAAGGAAGCCTAAATGTGCTCCTTTCTCTGTGTAGACAGTTGGGAACTGGTTGGGAGCTGTGAACTGGAGCTGCTAATTTTACAGGAGTTTATTTTGTGAGAACATTTAAAACATTGTGTTAGGGGGTGTTCAGTGAAAAAGAAGCTAAATAGTCAATTAGAGCAGCTTTGGAGACTGGGAGATTGGTGCTTCAGTGAAACTAATTTGGTAGCATTGGGATGGAAACTTGAACATTTTGCATGGTTTTTTGTGTAAGAAATGTTGAATTGGCGCTTCAGGTAAAGAAACAAACAAGTATGGAAAGCATGTTCTGATGCCTTCATTAAACTGGACACTTCTAATTCAAGAGTATGAGTGGAGCATCTGAATATATGAGAGAGCAGTTATAAAAAGATAACTGTTGAGCAAGGAAACTTTAGTTCTTGGCAACATACTGAGTAAATGACAAAGAATGATTAAAAGTGCTGCCATGTAGGATCAGACTCATATGTTCTTGAATTTAATTTTTAAATAGCTTGGGTCTGTTCCCATTCAAAAGCCAAAACATTGCAGAAAGTGATGCATCTGAAACTTTACTTTCCAAAGGTTTTTTAGAGGCCGGTTTCCACCTGCACTGTTATTTTCTCTGTGTGCCAAAGGTCTTACAAGCCAAAAGGTGTCTGTAGAATTGCACAGTGCCATTGCAGCTTAGTATTTTTAAGAAAGAAATCCAAAGTATTAGTTGCACATATACAGCTATAAATAATAATTTAACTGCTGAAAAAAAGCAGAGTGTTGTATTGACAGACACTCTATTTTGTGCTTTTTTTTTTCCAGGTGGTGCACTGTCCCATGTACGGGTTGTGAATAAAGGGGAGGAATTAAGGCTGCCGTGCAATGAGGAGGGACCTGTGACCTGGAATTTCCAGAACTCAGACCCATCGGCAAAAGCAAGGAGTTCCAACGAGAAAGAGTGGTACACCAAAAATGCAACAGTCAGAGACATAGGCAGATACACGTGCAGAAGCAAAGGGAGTATTGTCTCCTCTTATTATGTTTTTGTTAAAGGTAAATATCAATGAAGGCATTATTTGTGTTTCTCACCCCTCCCCTTACACCCCCCCCCCCCCACCTCCCTTCCATCTCCACTCCCAAAATAATAGGACAATAAATGTTGGAGGATGGGCTGAATTTGAAGTACAGCAGGAGAACAAAATCTAGTAGAATAAATCTTTCTCCCTATCCAGTAGGAAGAAACCTCATTCTCTGCTTTGCTTGCAATGGTCTTTATCAGCAGCACAAAGTTCTGGATGAGTTCCTCTTTACATCCCCATTAATTTTGTGGTAAAGCTTATCCAAGCTCCCTTTCTAGATACTACCTAAGTGACCTGATTCTGTTGTATGAGTCAGTTATACAGTGAAGAAGCAAGAAATACGTAGAAATGTCTTTTTAATTCTGTGCCATCCATCACTGTGGAGTCATGTAAAGTTTGGTCCTAAGCTTTTAATTTACTGAGGCAGTCAGCCTGAAGGATTTGGTCTTTCGAGACTGTGCTCCCAGGCCTAAGCTAGCAAACATTGATGATTCCTCTGCCTTCAGCTTCTGATCTACCTTGTGACTGATCAGAAATGTCTCAGACAGGGAAAAAAGTCCTTCTGCTCTGACACATTTCTCATCCTTTATTGCTCTTCTTTGTGCAGTGTTTTCTTCAGATTTCTTCTCTGCTGATGTATGTCTGCATCAGCTGCCCCAGAGCTCACAGTTTACCGTGCCTGGCACTTTTCCAGGAAAACAGTTACTTCGCTTCTCCTTCACATAGCTCTGGTGGTCTTCCTAACCTGTTGATGGAAAAAAGTCCTACGGCATCATTCTTGAAGACAGCATTCCTTGACCAGCAGGGGTTGTCTCAAAGAGCTCCCTCTGAACCCTACTAGTCCTTTGAGAATTACTGCAAGGTTGTTCTCCAAGACAGGGAGATACAAGCACAGCACAGGTTATTTTCATGAGGGAAGATGTCTGGCATAGCAGCCACATAATTTAAAGAGTGCTCCTTTAACTGCTCCTGAGTTCTCCAAATAGCCATTCAGCTACCATGGATAAGTTTTCTGTTTTTCTCTGAGACTGTGACTAAAGGAAATCTGACAAGTATTTTACCTACATGTGGTAAACAATCTTCACTTTACCTACCCTGATTGTTTTTCTGGAAGGTTATGGTAATTATCTCAGATAGCTATGATCATAGAGATGTTTTTGCCTTCCTTTACATGAGTGACTCCTTCATGACTCCTTCACTTCAGGATTGCAGGCAGCTCTCCTGAGCAAGCTTACCAAAGCATCAGTGAAGTTGTGTGGCCCTCGTGCAACACGTCACTATCTTTTTTCTCAGTTGTGTACAAAATGTGCAACCTTAACTTTGTCAAGTTCCTGGCAGTGAAATAAGTATGTTTGTGAGGTTGACCATCATTTTGCATCAGGCATGGTTTAATGACATCTTACCTCACCTGCAAGATGCTGCCATATGCTCTGCTGCTTGTGGGGTTGCCACAAACACCCCATTATACTTTTCCGCTTGTAAAGTGGAGTGAAGAGAGGGCAGGACCAAGATCCTTGATCCTACATAGTGACATCTAAAATGGTGGCATCTGTTGATATCTTGTGTTCTTCTGACGATACTAAATCCAAATTTCTCCTGTTTCTGTGACCCAGAATGACACAGCGATGACAGACTGTGGATGTGTACCTGCTTCACCTTTCTCTTTGGGCAGAAAGTACTTGTGTTGTATCTAAAAAGCATATTTTTTCCTGATCCAAGCAAGCCTACTTCAGACTCCTGCATAAGAGAGAAAAATCTCTTAATTTTGATCTCAAGTTTTTTAGATAGAAGCACTGATAAGCACTGTGTTGGAAACCTGTGGTATGTCCAGAAGGCAGGTACAACCCAAGACGTCCATGGGGTAGAAGGCCATGAAAGGAAGAACATGACCATGAGCAGCCTTGTTTGACTGGATACTCTATAAGAAGTCCTTTCATGTCTTCTTACTCTGCTGTTCCCTTCCAGATGGGGATTGAGGATGCAAGGGGAGCACCTCAGCAATTCTGCTTGCTCCAGTCAAGGCCTTGCCTGCAATTTCAGCTGTTAGTGAAACAGGTCTTTGTTCCTGCTATTTTCAAAAATTTCTTTCTTTTTTTTTTGGTAGTTGTCGGGAGCCATACTTTCTGCCTAATGAAGGTATCTTGGTTCAGTCCATACTGGAGAAAGGGGCACTGAGTAGAGAGCAATCAGTTATGTGTGTTAGCAGGGACATTTAGATGAGTACTTTTAATCCATGCTCTTCCTGCTCAGCAGTGACAGCTAATCATAGCATTTCTTTTAAGATCTCTGTGTGCAAAATGTCAGATTTTGGTTCTGTTCAGAAATTATTTAGGTATTTTTTTTTTTCATTTCTTAGTAATCTTCATCCTCTAATTCTAAACTGATGCTTCAAAACCTGTGGAGGCTTTCTTGAGTGGTAATATCAAATTCAGCTAAAGCTACGCCCTCATGCTAGGCTATAAACCAGACAGTAACTTCTCTGTTACTGATGTAGTGAATTGCTTACATAAACATCCCAGGCTTCATTTTCAGTCTGGTACTTCTTGTCTTAAACCAAATGCACATTGTCCATCATCTTAAACAAATTCTCTCAGTCTTCCTCGATAAGCCATGGTTTGTTGATCTCTAATCATTCAAGTTGTAAGCATGTTTGCAAAAAAAGAAAGAAAACTTTTATCTCTGTTTTTGTTTTTCAAATTCATTCTACTCTGTAGAGAGGGCAGATGGAATCTCAAATAAACTTTACAGAGTGTTTGTCATCACACATTCCTTTATTTGTGTGTTTGCCAGCTTCTTAGCATTTCAAGGTCATGACATATGGCACGGCTTAGGCTTGGACATAGGCTTCAACTTTGGTTGTAGAAGTGTTTAAAGTACTGTATGTTTGTGTGCTGTGGTTGGCTGAGATGAAATGCTATAGGAAAATTACCTTGTAAAAGATTGCATGATTATTTTTCAATCAGATGTGCTGTTTGTATGCCCAGTTTTTCTTCTAAGGAGGCTAAAAATAATCTCTGCTTTCAGGGAGCGGAGAGAAAGAGAGAAGTTGTTTGCTGCTTCCTCTGGTAGCAATGTGTGTTCATTTAGATTATGTATTTTACAGAAGTGAAAACCATAATTTAGGTGCTTTTCAACTTCCATTTGCTCATAAATTTCTTTCAAATCCTCCCGTGGGCATGAAACCTTACAGCCCTGCCACTAGCTAAAGCAAATTACTTCTAGTGGTCTGTGAAAATCTGTTTACTGTTGTGGGGATATTTTGGACCTAAACAAGGCAAAAAAAAATGCCCTCCATCTCCAAATAAAAAAGCAGTAAGATTATTTTTAGTGCACATAATTCTTTAGTGTGTCTGGTATTGAATGCTACTGCACGTCTCCTGTCATGCTGCTCTTTTAGGAGAAAATTTTATCTCTCTTGGTAAACACGAATTAGGCAATACTCAGTTTTACTGGCTGAAAGTAAAACTTTCTTTGACAAGTGCCCAGTTGTAGAGTTAGGATAATCAGAAGTTCCCATGCCAGCTTGTCTGACAGATCTTTGTGTTTCTTCACAGATCCAAATGTGCTCTTCCTTGTTGATTCTCTGATCTATGGAAAAGAAGACAGTGACATCCTGCTAGTGTGCCCACTAACAGATCCAAATGTTACGAATTTCACACTGAAAAGATGTGATGGCAAACGTCTCCCCAAAAATATGACGTTCATTCCCAATCCCCAGAAAGGCATTGTTATAAAGAACGTACAGAGGTCGTTCAAGGGCTGCTACCAGTGCTTGGCCAAACACAATGGAGTTCAGAAGATATCAGAGAAGATTTTCTTGAATGTGAGACCAGGTAACACAGGATTTTTGCCTTCTTGTAGAGAACTTGATTCCCAGGAGGTATAGAGAAAAGCTGTGAAACCCCACTTCTGTCCAAAGGAAAGTGGTGAGCTTAGAAAGCTTGTTTTGGGCAAGTTGTGTCGGGGCACAGATTGATCTCATGACACTTGGCTTGTGGCTCTGCTCAGAAGTTTTGGCCATGATGAGCTTTATTTTCTGTTCCTGGTGATTTCCAGACATTTGTTTTCACACCTCAAGACGTGTGGTTATGCTGTTAAATTTTGAGGGCAAACCAGCATCCTGAGGTTTGTACAGGTTTATGCAGGCAAAATTATTTCAGCGCCTGACTCCTGTGTCTGTTGCACACAAGTGACAGTAGAAGAAACTGATAAATGGCATTGACGAATAGAGGTTTGGTGGAGATGCAGAGCTTGTGAAAGGAGGTTTTTGTCTTCATATTATTGAGTGAAGATGGTCACAGCAGCAGCTGTGTGCACAGATGATGATGGGGAGTGCATTGTGGCTGAGCTGCTACATGCAGCACTACGCTTGGCAAACCTGTTGGTGCTACCCTACACTTGACCTTGCCACAGCCTGTGCCCTAGGGTTGGGTGCTTAGGTGGGTTTGGGAAGGAGGAGAAGCCTGATGTCTGTCTGCTGGACTTCACAGGCCGGTTTTGTCTGGGCAGTTTGGAGCCTGCACTTGCCCCGTGTGTCATTATTGGGTGGGGAAATACCCAGGAGGGAAGTGGAGGGAGCAGTTCAGCCAGCCAGGCTGGCTTGGCATTTCCTCAGGGGCAAGTAAATGAGTTTGTTCTCCGTGTAGCTCTGGACACTTGGAATGAAGCCACCTCGTGCTGCAGCTGAGGCTGCTGCCGAAAGAGAAGGAGCAGAGCTGGGGCCAGCAGGCTGCTGTGCTCATCCCCGCTGCCTGCGCCGTGCCAGGCCTTGGGAGCTGAGGCCAGGCCACAGCAGCACGTCACCTTGTGCTGGTGAGGGAGGCTGCCCTGTGGTGTGATGAGGGCACACACACGCTGGTGTTTGCTCCATGGCAGGGTCTCTGTGACCTGCCCATTCTATTTGGAGGTGGGGCAAGAGGTTGAGGAGTGAGGACCATCTCAAGTGTGAGTTTACTTTGGCAACTTTAAGTCTTTTTGTTCTGTTGATTTGGAAATTCGGCATTGTCACCCTCAGTATTGTAATTACTGTGCTGTAGAGTTTGATCCTTGCTGAGTTCATCAAGTAAAACTCTCACTTTCTCCTTGGCTCAACATTTAAATGCATTGGAGATGCTTTGGTGGATAATGATTTTGTAGTTACAACCACAGCACTCAGACCCCCAGATGTGAGCTTCTGGTACAGAAAGACTGAAGAGACATCCATGAAACAGGGAGCTGTGCAGGAGGACTGAAACACACAGCAGCTATGATAGCACAGGGTGTGTTTATGTACAGCCCTTCTCAAAACAATGAGAGGCTTTATGGACTTAGGGCTTTTTTTTGGATGTCCAGAGATGTTTCTGGCAGATGAGAACACAGAATGCCTTCTGCGCTGCCATCCTTCTGTCACTTGGGTACTGCTGATTGCTGAGGGGGATTTTTGTGTGAGCCTTTATATCTAAAGAGAGCAAACATGTTTCTTTGCTCTCTTCTGTAGCTTCTTTCAGCAACATGAGGAAAACATTATTTTTAAAGTACGAATGGCTGAGAAGCATGGGGTTTTCCTAAGCTTTGTACAATTTACGTAAGATAACTACAAAAGTTGTGTCAGAGGCAGAAGGAGAGTCTGAAAGACTTTGTCTAATACATGCCACATTCACAGTCTGTCTTCTGTGTGAAAGCCCTAGAGCAAAGTTAACTGGAGTTTGATAAAAGAGGAAAATTTGAAGAAAGGATAAAGAAAATAGAAAAGCAAACCGTGAGGGGAACAGAGGAAGAGTTGAAGAGCTTTGCAGAAGCTGGAGACACATAGTCCTCAGATTCACCTGACTGTTGACAAAAGACATAGTGAAGCAGAACAGGGTACGGCTACCCCACGTCTGCATGTCACCACCTGCTTCTTGAGTGACAAACTGTGAGCCACCACTGTAAGCAGAGGTTGTGGTGCTTTCAGGCACAGGTGTGCAGAATTCCTTGAGCTGTACCTGTCCTTCTTAGGCTGTCCATCAGGAGCTTTTCAGGAACCTGTCAGACAGTACTTTCTGTTGGCTGTAATGTTTTGTAATTAAAATCTGCAGTTAGTGCTGGGCTGCTGTTCTTCAGTGACTGATCCTCACCATGTTTTCAGTTCCAGAGTGCTACTTTTTAATCACTGTCACAAAATTAATTGTCTCATTGATGGTTCAACATCATTCAGGTTTCTTCATGCAAGTTTCTATGCTCTAACAAGTATTATCTAACTTTTAAGTGTAATTTGAAGCAAGGTTGAAGCAGAAATGTGCTTGTTCTAAAGGAACAAGTGTGTAATACGTTAAAAACGTTGAATACATCTCAGAGCCTTGATTTTATTGGAAAGTTAATTAATGACTGTTGATTTTTATCCCCCCTGGAAGAGCTGAGACTAATGAAAAGTAATAAACTTCTAAATTGTTTTCCAGTTCACAAAACTCTTCCTGTCATCACCTTATCAAAAAGCTATGAGCTTCTCAAAGAAGGGGAAGATTTTGAAGTTACATGCATAATCACAGATGTGGACAGCAGTGTACAATCTAGTTGGATTTCTCACAAAAGTGGGGTAAGTTCCTTTAATTCTATCATGTGTGCCTCAGCACAGTACACAGACTCTCTGTAGACATTCACGTGCTTGTCTTGGGTACCTGATGCTGTACTGATTTGGATTTGTTGCATTTACAAAGATTCAGTATCCCACAGACTGGTGAGAGGGTAGCAATTGTCTTGTGCCCTTGAGGATGGCTGGGAGGAAAAGCATCTGCATGGGTTTCTCTTCCCAAAAAGAAATTAAAGTTAGGCTCTTCAATGTGAAGTTTAGGTGACCTCTGTTGGGCTTCCTAAATACGGAAGCGTGGAGTGCCTACACATCACATTGCAATCAATGGGAGCTGCAAATATCAACACATGGACTACAAATTACATATTCTAGTTGTTATCATTAACAGTAAAATACCTGCTAATTAGCATGGGGTTGTGCGTGACAGGAATAGTAGTAGGCATCCATAGGAATGATTAATTCATTTAAATTACATGGTGTGCCTCACTAACTGGAAAAGCTCTGAAAAATGAACCAGTGAACTGGCTTCTGTCTGCCAGTGATAGATGAAGTTACTGACTGGCATCACCAAGTTGTATTACTGAGAGGCTCAGTGCTCCAGGATTTTGATACTGGCAGTGCAGCTATTCTGCAGAAAAGGGGCAGAGAGATCACCTTCCCTGGTAAGCCAGTGTGCTGCCAGCTTTGAAATGAGCAGCAGGCATTGGGTTGTTCTTCAGAATGCTCCTTGATCTTCTGGATGTACCTTGAAATTTAAATTAATTAAAAGCCCTTGTGAAGACTTTTTAGTAACTCCTACCATATACTTTCCCATGCTAATTGACTGATCTTTTACTGCTAATGTTAGTGACTAGAATACGTAATTCTCAGCCCATGTATATGGAAGACTCCTGTGGTATTTGGATAAATCACATCTCCTCGGGAACATAATAAACAGGAGTCCTGTTCCCTGGGGCTGGGCATGCTGTGCTTAGCAAATCCACCAGCTCTGGCAAAGCTGTTCTTGGGAAGTGCTCGCTGCTCCAGAAATTCCACCCCACAGCTCTGAATGTTGAGAAGGTCTAAGTGACATGAAGGTGGCTTGGGAGATGCAGATCTGCTTTTATTCCTGTTCAGGACCTTCATCTGAGAATTTCATTTCTTCTCTCATTCCCCTCTCTTTCCTGTGTTACAGACTGATGGAATTCAGGCCTTCCCTTCATTTTTTGTGCTTTATAACTTTTTATTTAATGTGTAAAAGCCACAAGGAAAGTATTTTCCCAATAAGTTTGATTTTTCTGTCCTTTCTAGTAAATTGTAGGAGCTGCTGTCTTTGAAATACTGACTATCAAATTTAATTTTGTATTGAAAGAGAACACATAAATTTCATCTTCAAGTAGATTCAGAATTACATTTTGTCCTGAATAGATGAGAGAAAAAAAACCAAAATGCTTTGTCCAAGTATCTGAAGTTATCACCACTTTGGAAAATTAGGAGATTGGCTATTAGCAAGCGCATCTATACTGAATATACTTCTCTTGTGATTATGATAAGTCAAGAGGAATCAAAATTGCATTTAGAAGCTTTAATTTGTTTAGCAGCTCTTGGAACATCCAAGAATTGCAATAATTCAGTTAGAAAATCCTGACATGTCCAGGTCTGCATTTGGTTTAATCAGTGTAAATTTTATCAGTCTTTTCAACCATACCGAAAGTTCTCAGAGAGACTAAAGTCAGCATCTCAGAGCATTTATTTTTTCTGTGCAAATCTATAGAATCATGGCATATTTAAGAGAATGAAGTTTCCAGTTTCCTTTAAGATTAATAAATTTATATTGCTGTGGACCAAGAATCTGAGTGGGTACCAGTGGGAGGATGCTGTGTATAGTCTGCTGCCAGCAGACCTCGTGCAGCATGCCTGCAATCAGGAGATGCTGTGGCCTTGGAACATAGTGCAACATGATTAAAATGAAGCCCCAGGATGTTAAATCCTCTCTTGTGATTTGCTGGGAAGCATTGAAACCATTAGAGAGTTGCTGAACTTCAGGCGTCATTTGAGGGGTGAACCACACTTCTGAGATTCAAAGACTTCATGCAAGAGCTTCAGCTTCTGAGCATTAGGAAAGTCAGGACTCAGTGGTCATTTTGCATCAAGCCCTACAGTTAGAAGTGCTGTTTGTGCAAATAAAACTTTCAGTTGGTTACTTACCCTCTCACCAATCCTCACCTTAGTGTTGGAAATCGAGTCTGAATGAGCTGGGTCTGACCTTGGCCACGACAGCCTTGTCATCAGGTAATGGGGACATTTGAAGAAGCTAGAGGTCTAGCTCTTTTTGTCTTGGTTTGGTCTCCTCCATTTGACTCTCTTGGGGCAGGTGAACATAGTCCCAAATTCACCCCACCCCCACCCCATGTCCCTCCACATTCTTGCCTGAGAAGGGAGCTTGAGGAGAAAAGAAAAAAAAAAGAAGAAGGAAGAAGGGAAGGGGATAGGACTTAGGAGAGGACATTATCTCCCAAAGGCAGCTGATCACACACTTATTTTGCATGGAGAGATTCTAGTGACAGGTTTGTCGTGCTGGCTTACTATTCCGGTTTAAAGTTATGAATATTAATATGGCAAAGTTATAATTACTTCTATTTTTAATTTATCTAGGAAAGATGATGCATACACAGTGTTTTAGATGTTAATTGTTTTTTACCGACAGACTGTTATAAGAAAAAGCAGAAATTTGGGTGATTATGGATACGAAAGGAAATTAACATTGAACATCCGTTCAGTGGGAGTTAATGATTCTGGAGAATTCACATGCCAAGCAGAAAACTCTTTTGGAAAAACCAACGCCACAGTAACCTTGAAAGCTCTAGGTAAATACTTCTTATAGAAATCTTAACATTTCTTAGAGCAGGAGATGAAAAGTGAGAACACTGGGGAGTCTTGCCTTCCTTTTCTCTCCTTTTCCCCAAACCTCAGCAAGTTAAGTTGGTTTTCTGTAAAGGTTATTGCTGACTGGTACAATATGGGATGGCTCAGGAAGTTGTGTGTATGACTGCTTTAACTTCTATAGCCCTTTGCTTGTTGTTGGAAAGTGATACTAGAACAACCACCCAACAGTGTTTCTGTCCCTCTGGTTTGTCTCATCCTTCCTGGCTTAATCTAAAATTTAAACCTGTTTTGACAAAGAAACTAATTTACCTGCTCCTGGTACTGTCCCTATGCCCAAGTAATGAGGCAGCACAAGGGCAAAGCACATCTTCAATACCTGCTTTCCGAGCATGGGGAATCTCACTGACAGTGTGTCAATGGTTTTTACGTACAAGCTGTAGTTGTACCTCGATTTAAAATAATGCTGTGAGCAACATCGTGGTGCACAAAGACAGCATGAAATTGTTTCAGAGGTCACCCGCTTGTTAAAGCCACTATCCATCACTTCTACAGATTTTGGATCATGTCCCTAAACAGTGAGCAAACTCCCTTCCTCCTCTTGTTTAATAACAGATGTGTTTAGACTCTGCTATATATTAACTTGGGTGACACACAGTGCCTTTTGAATGTTAAAGCTGCTGAAACCTACTCATTTGATAAATTGAGTACAATTAAGGACATATTGCTATAGTTAATAAGATCATTCTGGTCTGTGTAGTTGCTACTACTGTTTCAGTTCCATTCAAGGGTGTAGTAACTAAGGGAAGTGTAGCCCTGGATTCTTTTTTTCCTTTTCAAATCCGTTTTTCTGTTGCACAGACACGCACTCCAGCCACACTGCTTGTTTTGCTTTCCCTGGTAACGTAGGAAAACAGAAGTGTTTGACCCGTGTGGGTCAGACCTTCAGCAAACAGGCAGAGGTTTGAGTGCCCTTAACCTTGCTGTGCTGGTTGAGGGGATAGGGCTCACAATGAAAGGGATGTTTTCCTCATTTTTTTACAGGAGAGACTACATTCATATGTAAAAGATGAAACAGTGTGAAGTATGAAAGAAAATCTTCTCCCCAAGGGGATCAATGTGAAAGCTTTTATTATAAGAGGAGGGAAGTTCTTCACTACAGAAATTCTTACTGCTACTACATATGCAAATGTAGCTTTAAAAAGGATTGACTTTGGAAAGTCTGGGGTTTAAAATAATGCATGGCATTATAAAAAGTAGGAAATAAAATTTTTCTTTAGTAAAATATAAAGTTTGTATTTAATAAAAAATGCCAGAGAAAAGGTGGAATCTTTCCTTTCTGAGATAGTTTTCTCTCTCCACCCTCTCAAATTTGACTTAAATAAGCTCCAACTTTTGGATGCCTTTCACCATTTATTGTCAAACTGACTATATTTACCTGAACTGTGCCAGCTCCCAGGGTCCTGGGAAGTGGTGCATAGAGATCTGGGATTGCAATAGATACTAAATCACTGTGGCTTTAACATTAGCCAGAAGTTTTACAAGAAATAATGTGTATTTTTTGTAAAATTCCTAATTGCTTTTTCTATCAGATAATTTAACTGTAGAAGGTACTAGAACTGCATTATAGGGACTGATAGCATTATAATAAAATTTTATTTGATGGGAATTGGGTCTGATTTTGAATATAGCTTGCATAGGGCATCCTGTGTTTACACAGAAAACTGAAAAAAGCATTGCAAAGGAACTGCAAATCTTCAGTTTCCAGATATGAAATCTTTTCCTCTTTTCTGATGATGGAGACTATTTTAGAGCATACCTGTCTGCTGTGAATTTACTTCATCCTTTCGTCTTCAAAGCATCTGTCAAGCGCTCTGCCAGATCCATATGCTTTCACCAAGCCCCACTGGCTCTGGCTTTCCCAAGCTCGGGTGCCCAGCTGGCCACAGCAGTTTGATTACTGGAAAGTGGGAAGAAGCAGGGCTCTGAGATTGACTTTAGGTCTAAATTCAAGCTCTCAGTAAATGTGTTTCCTTGTAATTGCAATCTGCCTGTCAAACTGATGATTCCCTTATGAATTTCTGTAATAGGACTAAAAACTTGTCTTTCTAAAGTGAATCCTCAATCTGATGAGTTTATTAATGAAATTAAAACCACTACAGCAAGGATGTTGTTAGACATGATATTTTGGAACGGAACTGCGCAGTGATAAATGCTATCTGCCAAATGAAAGATTAAGACCCAGCAGCAGATGTACAGAAATGCCTTAGTTTAAGATGATTGGTATCCAGGCCTGTGGACTTAGCACATTTTTCTCTAATTGCAGCTTTTAATAGCTTCATTTGTAATGTTGTTCTTAATTACACTTGACAAAGATGCCTCTAATACTCTAATATATTGTAATAAATTATTTTAGTGTGCTTTTCTCATAATGTTTCTTTCACACCAGACAGTTAGCAAGTCAAATTTTTGGAAAAATAGAAATACCTGAGTAGAATCAAACACATGCTTGCATTTTTCCAAATGCATATAGAATGAATTTGTCACCAGAAGATGGAATTATTGGTGCTAAGGCACTCGAGGCTGTTTTAAGTTCTGTGCCTCATGCTATATGTAGCTAGTAATGTTAGTTTTGGCAGGTGAGGGTTTAAGTACTGCTTTGCAGATGAGGTCTCTTGTTTCACATTTTGATGTTTGATCACTGATCTTGAAGTCATGTGAGTGTGGTTAGAGTACTCACAAACTTCTAAATGGCCCTGAAATTGTTTTTCTTCTCTTACGACCATCAGCTAAAGGATTTGTTCGTTTGTTTGCAACAATGAATACCACAATAGATATAAATGCAGGACAAAACGGAAACTTAACAGTTGAATATGAAGCATATCCAAAACCAAAAGAAGAAGTCTGGATGTACATGAATGAAACATTACAGAATTCCTCAGACCATGATGTCAAGTTCAAGACTGTGGGCAATAACAGGTAATGTGCATGGCTGTAGTGTCGATTTCACTCTGGAACAGCAGACTAGGGTCTGCTCTGTGAAGAGGAAAGTGGGGATGGTGAGAAAATTGTGACCGTAAAAGATGTAGCACATGTGGCTTGCCACAGTAACTGGTGCAGTCCGCCGACCTACATTTGGAATAGCGTGGAGCTAGCCGCACCATCTGAGGACCAGCGTGCTGTTTACTCACGACTCACCTACATTCCTGTCCAATAAGCAGAATAGAGAATTAAGGTTGGTTGTGTGCAGAAACTCTCTTCACTGCCACAGCAGACCCCAGTGCTGTGGAAAAAAGCTTATGCTTTTATTTCCACTGAGCACTGTTCTCTCCTGATCCCTTGTCTTCCAAAAATCCAGTGAAGCACCTAGAACATGTGGCCTGCGTTGACAATCTGTGTTCCTTCCTCAGTGAGAAGAGGAGCAGGTGGTGATGCATGCATGGTCTGAGTCTGAGGCTCAGCTGCCACGCAGGCTCACATCTGGGTGTTAGAACTGGCCAGACTTCTGGATGTTGGAAGTGCAATGGCAATCATAATGTAAGATAGGAGTGTTTGCATGGATGATGTCTGCAGAAAATTCCCTCCTTTTTCATGCAGCAGTTGCCTGTTCAGAGCAAGTTGTGTGTCTTAGTAATGCTTAAATTTTTTCTTTGCAGTTACACAAGTGAACTTCACCTTACACGATTAAAAGGAACAGAAGGAGGCATTTACACATTTTTTGTGTCCAACTCTGATGCCAGCTCCTCTGTAACATTTAATGTCTATGTGAAAAGTAAGTAAAGTGAACAGTCTGAAATATTTCATTATCATAGTCATTGTATTTTATACAACATAATGTATGCACAAGATGTCACAGTGTGGTTCAGCATATGAGAGGCTTTCTGAAGTGAAGCACATGCTGGAAAACTAAATGTCAAGATATAAAAGTGCAGAGTACTCACACAAATCCACCTACTATCCAGCATGACCTTATATTCTAGCGAATGTATTCCAGAGATTACCAGAGAGCAGCTAGGTTGTTTATATAGAAAAAACCTGCAGCACCTGGAAACATGATCTCAAAAATAAGTATGTATCATAAACCTTTTATAATTTGAGGTGGAGCAGGATACACAGGGATTATAATTTGCATTTTTGGCAACCAAGTCAAGCTTTTAATTGTCCTTAATTTATTTGAGTTGGATGCAGAGTTTGAAAGCTTGTCAGGAGAATTACTCACATTTAGATGCCTTTTGGCATCTAAGTACTTCTGTATAATAGTATAAATCACCATTGTTTTAAAGAAATCTGCGTAGCTTTACAAATGTGTTTGTTGTCATCTTTGGGACATGCTTATTAAGACAGAGCACTGGCTTCAGTTTCAAATAGCATTCTTCAAGACAAAAGCCAAACTTCAAAATTAATTCAGTGAAACCTTCAGAAAACCCTGTGCTTTGCAGAGCCATCCTCTTAGAGCATTTCATGCGCTCAGCCGACAGATATTGGCTGCTGCTAAAGGCCAGGCTTAAGGAAAATTAAGCCAAGAGGGCCTTTGAGCCCAGCAGGAGGAACCGTATCGAAAGTAAGTGAATGTGCTGCAAATGCAGTTTTGTGTTGCTGCTATGCTTTAGCAGCAGTGTGTCCTTTTTCAGGCATAGTTTTACACAGAGGATTGTCAAGACTTCCACAAATGCATCAAGTCCTTGCTGTTAATTTCTGAATTCTTCTCATTTATCATTGAAGATCAACATTTGTAGCATCTCTATTAGTAGTGACATAGTTTGGATCTAGAAATGTCACTTGGGCTCCTTTCAAAACATGGTATTTCTTCCTTCATCTATGAATGTTGACACTTGCATTGTACCTTCTGTGTTTCCTAGCTCTGATTTCTGAGATGAGGGCACTGGTGATCTCAGATGTCCTTTGTCTCAGTGAGTGAGCATGGGTCACAGTCATGAGGGATACTTCTAGTGTTTAAAAGATTAATGGAGCAAAATATTGAGCCAGAAGTTTTAATTTCTCTGAAGGAATGGGAGATATTGCAGGTTGCCTGGGTTGTAGTCTGGGCACAAGAACTAAAAAAACACTATCTCACAGTTCTGGCATCATCAGGTGTCAGTTCTCAATGCAGATCTCCATGTTGCCTCTTTTGAGGCATGTGCTACCTAATAAAAGCTGAAAATCCCCGTGGCTCGTGGTTAGGAAACCAGACCAGGAAGAGAGAATAGAGAAGCGGAATGGACAAGGCAAGAGGGAACATAGACACTTTTGTTCTTCTGAATGGCTTGTCCATACAACTGGCAGCATTCTAGTCTGTTTCCTTCTTTCTTCAACTGCTGGTCTTGTAAGATCAGTCTTGGGATGTCATGAGGACACTAAGGCAGTCTCATAGAGCCCACGCTATCCTGCACTGTGGCCCTGGGTGGATTGCAGCCATGGCTGAAGCAATGCACTTAACTCAAAAAGTTTCTTTTGGCATTTTGACTAAGCTCCTTTAAACATTCTTTCATTTTGAAAATGAGAGATTAATAGATTGGTCTTTCTAGGGGTTGTTTTTAACAACAACCCCTAGAAAAGGGGTTTTCGCTGGCTTGTAAAATGCTCATCATTTAGCTGTGAAACACAAACTGCATGACAATGTACCATATTATTTGACATAGTAGAGTGACTGCCAAAGGTGAGTCATATGTGGGTGGGTCAGATCCTGAGCTAATGGTGTATCCTCACCTGACATTGTTGTCAAGGATTTTGCATAAATTGCTTAGATGTAGCTCGTGATGTTTACATGTCTGGCTTGGGCATGTAATCAGCAGAAAATAACCAAACAGGTAAAACAGGATTCATAATCAGGAGAATGTCTTCACGTAAACAAAAACTGATTCTGAAGCATTTGCTAAAAGACATGACAAACCCAGTGCAGAAGTACTTGGCTTGGATTTAAACATATTTAGCAATTGCATATGCTAATCTGAAACAATACTAAATTGCTTTTAAAATAGTGTAGTAATTAATAATAAATGTATAGAGGTAAGCAGCTCTAAAATTAGGAACCAAAAAGAAAATTACAGCTTGACAAGCAGCATACTGTACTCAATTACAATTAAGAATCTGTAGAAATCTCCAGAGTGGCAGAGTATTGTGTATCTAGCAATTAGCAGAGGGATCTTCCAACTAGTAACTGAATTTAGTGCAAAACAATATCTCAGCTTAATTATAGTCAACAAAATACTATCTTTGTAGTTAGGGCTCCTGCTGCAAAGAGAAAACTGGTCATGGTAATATAGATCCCATGAAGCCAAGCTCAGTTGTTTTCCTGTCATTCGACTATGCAGTGAACAATGAGGAATCACCATGATATTGTAAAAAGATTTGTCACAATCCAGAAAATGTAGCTCCAGCAGGAAAAAAACTCTCTTTTTGTCTGGGATGACTGACAATACCTATTAAGTGTTACTTTTTAGACATTTACTTCAGTAACAATGAAGGAAGGGAAATTGGCAATAGAAAGCAATTAAATGCAGAATTTCATTATACAGAACATTGAATTGAAATAGGAGTGACCTCTTACAAGTCGTCTTTGATATATTCAGAATCAACATTAATAAAAGTTAGAAAGCAACTTAGTGAAATTAGAAGTTTAAGACATTTAATGCATGATTACAGAAGGCAGTATGTATATATGCTGAGCAGTGTAATAAAATCTTAAATATTTAAGGGGTTAAAGTCAGAACAGTTAGCAACATCTAGTCATTAGGAGTCTGATAGCAGGAGGGGTAATTAGGCAGTGCAAGTCATAGAATCTAGTACAGTAAAATCCCTTTTTAAAAGAAGAGGCGTGGTGACAGCTTGGCATCTGTTTGCAAAAGCCAGTCCATCTTTGTTCCAGCATCCCCTGAAGTCCCTACACTGGTGGTTGAGAAAGGTGCTCTGGCTGCCAGAAAGGGCCGAGGGTGCTGAGACGCGTGGCCTGAGCTGGCAAAGGAGCAGCCGGTGGCAATTGCAGGAGCAGCCATCTCAGTCCCCTTGGGTACTGGTGTGGGGCTCTTTGCTGCCTCAAGTGAAATGCATCCCTTAATGTCTCTGAGCCAGAGAGGCTTGGGAGCCCTCAGTGCTGGTGGGGAGAGACTGATCGTGCTAATTGCCATATGAAAGTGCTGCACTAGGCACATGACAGGCAGAGCTGCTCTTAGGTCAGCACTTCTCAGAGGCTGCTGCAGCTCAAGCAAGGCTGGACCACTCTGCCTGGGCTGCATCGCCTCTCATCTCCTCACTCTGGCAGGGTGAGTCCATGTGGGGTCGTGGCCATGTAGACAGTCTTTTATTGCACTGGGTTTTTACAGTGGAAAGAGCCTAACTAATACGGGCATTTCGTCTCCCTCACTCAGCTTCAGATGTTACACAGAGACCAACTCTGGCCCAGTATTTTTCCATGGCTTAATGCACAGATGCCTCTTATGAACTTCTGAGTTCTCTCATTTCTTGAGTTACATTGTGGTGTAATGTTGCCTAAAACACAGCATATACCTAAACAACTAGCACATGGGTTGTAGTTTAGCTAATTACAATTTCACAATCCAGCCATTTTGATTGGAATTTCAGAAATGTGAATTACATGTGTTCTGTGAGCATTGAGGCTGGGAGAGATGCTGTGTACTCTGAGAAAGTTCCTCACCAAATGAGTAATGCTGAAAATCAGTCTCAACATTTTGCAACAATGTTTGGTTCTTGGTGTTTTGTATAAAACACAACATGCGGATTTAGAAATGAAAGAACATTCGGTTCCTGTAACATGAGTCACGAGGAGGTGGTATGTGATTGAGAATATACGTGTGCTTTGTTGACTCTAATTTAATCAGAGAGTAGAATATTCATTAAAAACTAAGGCTGTGCAGTCTTTGTACATGGGATTCATTTGAAACAAATCTATGTTTTCCCACTGTAGCCTATACAGCTTCACTGCTTTCTAGAATTAGGAGTTCATCTTACATTTCTGTAAAGCCATAGTAACTGATAATGGGCTCTTAACTTGTATCTGTCAGGTGGGCAGAATCATTGCAATATAGTCTTTCATAGTTTCTTTCATTAACTTCTCTTTGGGTGATTTGCAAGGAAGCTAAGGTTGTTAAGGGAAGTAAGGTTTCAGTTTCGTCAGGAAAACAACCTTGCTGTGTTGTGTTGGTGTACTCTTGGCTGAAGCCTATGACATTGGACTAATGACTCTAAAGTCCACCTGACTGCACTGGTTTCCTGCCATACTTGAAACAGGGGCTCCTAAACCAACTGCAGGACTAACTCCTGTGCAGGATGTGACAGAAGGCATTGGCTAGATTAATTGCTTTCTAAACTACCAGCGCAATCACAAATTCTCATTTGGAAAGCTAATATGTTCAGCCCACATTCCAGAGGCTTCCTCTACCTGGAATGTTTCAGAGAATCAGGCAGTTGGGCAGTTCAGTGTCTTAGAGGGATGTATGTCCTCTGTTGGGAGGTCTGCACTGGCTGCCTTGCAGTGGTAATATTGAATACACAGGGCAGATGTAAGAAGGATGTGGTTTGACAGATTTAGTACACTTTTAACTGGGAAGAAACTGTCCTTTTTATAGATGGGTAAAGTCATGCTGTGCAGGAATGGGAACTTTACTGTTGTTCCAAGGACTCACTTCTTTGGGTTGTTTAAGCTGTTAGCTTTGGTGGTTCAGGATCTTTCATCAAATCAGATAGTCGGGAGATAAGATATTCTTCTAATGTCCAGTCCAAGCATTCAGTGTAAGAGCTAATATTTTCACAGATGTTAGATTTTTGCAGGACACCAGTTCAGACCCAGACATCCTTAAGCATAAGAAGGTCTTGCTCACCTGAGTGATTCCATGGATTTTGAGGCACACAGGTTGCTGGTGTGAAGAGCAAATAGCAGTGTACATTCTGTGTTCCCCTAGTGGGTGACTGTTGCTTTTCTTTATTGCAGCAAAGCCTGAGATTATCACTCTGGATATACTTAGCAATGGTGTTCTCCAGTGCGTAGCAGCTGGATTCCCAGCCCCTACCATATACTGGTATTTTTGCCCAGGAACTGAGCAGAGGTAAGTTAAGTATACAAGAGTCTCCAAAGGTTGTTTTAGGTGCAACACATCCAATTGCTAATTGCAAATTAATAAAATGAAATTACTTGGTAATAGTTACATTCAAATGTTACATTGTGGTTTTCATGATTTTTGGCATTGCATTATTTGCAGTATTTTGTGGGAATGCAGAGATACATTTCATTTTTGTCCTTTGTATTCTGTCCTTGCAAGGGGAATAACCAACACTTTTGCTGTGTAAAAGTAAAAGCCAAAGTTTCTGCTGCAAGCTAGCTATGGCTTTTATCAGCTTGGTCCCAAATGACACATGTTCTATATGCAATTTCACAGAATGGCAATCACAGAATCACTTGCGAATATGGCTGTTATAATTTGTTTTATTGTGTGGTGAAGTAATTTTTCCAGGCATAATGTAATTAGATTTCTGTTCACATGAAACATATGACAAGTAAACAAGTCCAGTGTTATGAATGAAGTTGGATGTTTTTAAAACCAGATGTTTATAAGAAGATTGTAGAGTTTCACTGTGAAGTGAGTGAGCATTTGTGAAGCAAGTTTTAAGGTTTTGCTTGACTTCCCCCATGGTTATAGATATCATACTAGCAATTAATGGTCTCCTTCCCACTGCTGTAATTTGTTTTATGCCTAAATAAAACTATTATGGCTAAAATGTATGTCAAAATAATTGTTATTTCCTTAATGTTTTCAAATAGTACCTTTTTTAAAATCTTAAATGTGTGCTCTTGTAGTAATATGTGACATATGAAAGAGAAGCAACATCTTGGGAGAAAATAACTGGCTGTTTTCTGACTGCATGTAAGCTTAATGGTCTTTATGTATATCATGGACTTCTTTTGTGCTGTAATAAGATGATGTTTGGGGAACATTTTCAGAAGTGGGTAATAGACAACTGCTTGACAATTAAATTTAAAATGTGTGTTGAATGCTATAAAACCCATAGAGAAGTTACAGACGTGTAGGTATGTCTAACCAAAAGCAAATGCAAAGACATGGTGGTCTCCAGTTGGGCCAGGCTAAGTGTATGTATCCATTTCTCCCACTACATACAACACCATGAGTCACCATGAGTAGGCTGTTTCAGGGTTAACATCTTCAGCTGAATCCCTTTGTTGACCAGATTTGTTCAGTTCTCTGTTGGTCTGGCACTTCAGGTAGCGATCCATTGCAGGTAACTGTCAGTATTGTCTCTCCAGGTGTTTTGATTCACCAACACTATCCCCCATGGATGTCAAGATTGGTTACACAAATTCATCAGTGCCGTCATTTGAACGAGTCCTGGTTGAAAGCACCATTAACGCCAGCATGTTCAGGAGCACCGGCACCGTGTGCTGTGAGGCCTCCAGCAACGGGGACAGGAGCTCTGCTTTCTTCAACTTTGCTATTAAAGGTAACGTCCACAAAACATGGGTGGTGTGTGGCTCTTTCTGGAAAAGGATTTTAAGTGGTTTAGCTGCAAGAAGGTTTACAGTACTGTGGCTGATCACATGATAACATACTACATTGCATGTTCTGCCTGTCAAAGTCTTGCTTTAATTTTTCAATTACTATTTTGGTACTGTCTTTTTATGGCACCTGTTCTGCAGTGCAGTAGGTAGGTGGGTTTCTTTTGTCTGTGCAGCACAGAGGAAAACCACCTACAGCATTACCCTGGCTTTCCCCCCTCTCTCCCTTTTGTTTTCCTGTTTTTCTGTTCTGAGTATTTAGGCCATCACTTCTTTTTTCAAAGAAAGATTGCATTTTATTTTAGGTTTTTACAATGTCTCAGGAAAAATGTGGTCTGCAACTTGCCTGGAGCCCAAGTGTCCTGCTGGTATAAAAGAAGTAACAACAACATACTGCAAAAGGGCTTATGAGTTTTGTAGTGGTATTTGTAGGTTTGTGGGGGAGAAGAAAAACCCACTAGAACATAAATGATTTGAAATGTGTTTGTAAAGCTGTGCTTATCTTCTCAAAACCAAATGTTCTGCTTCTTTTTTTTCTATTACACCCAGATATGACATACAAACAAATACGCCAGATCTGGGGCAGATGGGTTGTAGTAAAATGATATTTCTTCACTACTTGGCACAACCTCTCCTTGTAAAGACTGTGCTGTAGTGATCATACCTCGGTGGGGGGCAAAGGGGAGGAGAAGAAATTGGGACTTCAGATAAAAGCTTGTTTCTTTAACCTAACTTGATTGAGATCATGCAAAGCCCTTGCATTAACTGATCTTAGTGCCAAACCTCCTGAATTAATGAAGCTGAGACTCTGAAGGCATCAAACTGCATGGTTTCTGTGCCAGCTCCATCTCCCACAGCTCGCTCAGGAAAGACATTCTGATACACTTGAAGCGCATCTAGGAAAGTCAAAGCCCCAAACTGTATTTCACAAAGAAGAGACAAGGAAAGGTTTTCACCTGCATCTTTTTAATTTAGTTTTCTTGTTCAGTATTTTTAGGAGAATTCTCTATTTCTTTTCAGAGCAAATTCGTACACATACCCTTTTCACCCCTTTACTAACTGCATTTGGAGTGGCTGCAGGACTGATGTGCATCATAGTCATGATCCTGGTGTACATATATTTGCAGGTAAAATTAGAAACACCTTTGCCTGAATTAAAAAAGTGTATGAGCTAATTGTTGAGTCTTCAGTAGTAACAGCCATTCTCTTTCTTTTCCAGAAACCCAAGTATGAAGTTCAGTGGAAAGTGGTTGAAGAAATAAATGGAAACAACTATGTTTACATAGATCCCACGCAACTTCCTTATGATCACAAATGGGAATTTCCTAGAAACCGTTTGAGTTTTGGTTAGTTTAGATTTATTTAGGTTTATTTAGATTTATTGCAGTTCCATCTGCAAGGTGGAACCTTCAGGTCTCTCAGATATGAGACTGGTCAAACACAGCAGGGTTTTGTCACAAAGATCTTGCTCAGTAATGCAGATAGTGATAATTGCTCATTCTTGCCTTGGGACTAAAGGCAAGCAGGGATGTCTGCAATAGCTTCCTTGATATAAAAAAATAAAACGTTGAGCCTTACAGGAGGAGGTACTCAAAGTTGTTACAGAGTATTTTGTTTGCTTTATTAGGTAAAACCCTTGGCGCTGGAGCTTTTGGGAAAGTTGTTGAAGCCACTGCTTATGGTTTATTTAAGTCTGATGCTGCTATGACGGTAGCAGTAAAGATGTTGAAAAGTAAGTTGCTGTAGTATACTGCACCGTGTTTTCTCTCTTCCATCTGGTTGGTGTGTTACATTCTGAGCGCTGTGCTTTGCCTTGCAGCGAGTGCCCATTTAACGGAGAGAGAGGCCTTGATGTCAGAGCTCAAAGTGCTGAGTTACCTTGGAAACCACATTAATATTGTGAATCTGCTTGGAGCTTGCACTATTGGAGGTGGGGTTATCTATAGATTATTGATTATTTCTGTTCTTTTTTAATTGCCGGGGAAGATGAACTTTTTGAGGAAGAATCCAAGGTGCAGCTCTAAGTGTAGAAATGATACATTTAATGTTAAAATTGTACATTTCATGCTTAGACAGGTTGCAGATCATCATGATTATCACCTGTGATTTACTGAATTTTACGCTCATTGTAAAACGAGTAGTAAGACCAATGTGGCTGCAGCTAAACAGGAAGGTTTCTTTTATTCTCTTTCATGTGAACCGTTGGGTGCTTTCTTCTTGAGAGATGACAGAATGTATGGTATAAATTTTTACCTCCACCACACTGTTCCTCATTAATGAGAACTGGTTCCTTGTTGGTATCCAAGGTGAAGTCAACAAGCTTGTCTTGTCTAGTCTTCCAGCCTTCTGTTTAAACTGCAAGTGTATCTGTTAAGGCAACACTAAAAGTACAAATTCTAAGCAGCAGAAAGTTGAGAAAAGTAATTTTCAAAAAAAAAGAAAAGCATTGCACAACCATAATGTTTTATATTTAGTATTAACTTCATAAGTTTGTTTTCTTACACAATAAAACTACAAAACTTACAGCTACAAAACCTCCTGAAGTGTCAATAGACTGATAGAAACGTGCCTTTTTAATTTGTGTGTATTTTAATATGAAAGATGGTATTGATTCTTACACATGTTTCAAAGAAAAGGAGCTTGTAAAATTCATAGTTTTAGACAAAGGTAAAACATTTCTCACAATTAGTGGTTTAAAAATAAGATGAAAAAATTTTTTTCAAGCATCCAACTAAGTCAACTCACTGGCCCGAAAGCATGTCTCTCGCAGTGGAAAAAAATGTGATGTCTGTAAGAAAATCACACCACAAACACTTCTTCTGCTATTGTGAAAGCTATAATTTTTAACTGCAGAAAAATGGAAATAAAGCAGTGAGGTTAGGAAATTATGGTAGAGAGTAAACTTAGAGATGAAATAACATATAGTGTAATTACATATTCAAGGTTCGTAGCTGGAGTCATTCACTCAAAAGACATGTATTTGATCTATAAACATCCATGCTGAAGATGACTTGATTCCCTTTTCTGATTTCATTTTAATATTCTAAGACCTTGTGCAGTGTAGTTTTCTGTCGCAGCAGGCTGTTCTGTTTGAATGATTTTTCCTATTATACTGCAGAATATAACACTCTACATCATTTCCAAAACATTACTGAAGGAGTGTGAAGCTCTACTGTAAACAGAAGTGAATCAAAAGGATTAATGTTTGAAGCTTGAGTTACTCTTAACGTTGGAACAAATAACTTCCTTCAGGAAGTGAGCAAAATCAAACAGATGTGTCTGGCCAGAAACATTAAAAAGGAGAAAAAGACTTATTTGTTTAATTTTTATACAATGCAATGCTATTGAGGGGCTGAACATTAATTGGGACACAGCTTTAGCTGGACCATAGTTGTTCATCTTTGAAAGGGAAGATGCTGGGTTACTTTTCTATAACTTTTCAAGTCTAGACAGTGCTAGACAGTGTGATTTTTTTAATAGTCCAGCCTGTGTGCTTCACTGAATGCTAGCTTTATGTAGGATTTTCTGCTTTAAAAACAATACTCACCAGCTTTCTAAACCTTACATGCATCTACAGGTCCCACTCTGGTCATTACAGAATATTGCTGTTATGGTGATCTTTTAAATTTTCTGAGACGGAAACGAGATTCATTTATTTGTCCAAAACATGAAGAACACGCAGATGCAGCTGTTTATGAGAACCTTTTGCATCAGTCAGAGCCTGCGGCGTAAGTATGACCTGCTGTAATGTGCTTGTGTTTTTAGAAGATTGGGAAGGAAGAGAAATCAAAGTTTATTAGGGATAAGAGGTGTGGAGAAACATTTAATGCAGCAGGCTTTGAAGATTCTCAGCTGCACAAGAAAACAATTTAATTAAGAGGCTATTTGTTCAGGGGGTGGTTTATTCTAACAGTGTCATTATATACAGAGTGGATTGTATGCAGTCTTTGTTTACATTCTTTATCAAATTTTCTGCAGTTATTTCATGCACCTCCTTGGCTCCAATTTTTGTACATATTTGTGTTTATTGTTAGTAAACTTTGGTAGTGCTTATTTTGCAGCTTTAACGACAATTTCTCCAATGTCAGGCCGTTAATACACTGAGTTCTCTCAAATTCCTTCCCTCAGAATTTACTTCTTAAAAAATCAAACCAGTGTCTTAAAATGTCAGCAGCAGGCTGCCACTGACAGCTCACTGCATTTTGTGGTGAAACAACCTGTGTCTGGCTCTGAGATTGCTCTTGTACTTAATTCTCCTGTATATTTTTAACTGCTGTATTTTATATACCATCCCAGAGTTCTTTCCAAGGGCGTTTCCAAGCAGATTTCCTTCCGTTTGCAAAGTGAGAGACAGCTTACCAAAATCTAGGGGCTATTAAAATACCTGCCCATGCTAAATTTTAGTCTTTTTATTGCCCCAGCGGGCCCATTACTTTGTGTTGGCAGTCACGACAGAAGCAGGCAGACCCAAGGATCTGGAAGAGTTCTTTATCCCAGCAAGGCATCGTGCTGGTGAAGCTGTTTGTGCCATGGCAATAAATGGGTAGCTGGGCATGCCCCAGAGAGGTTGGGACCACTGGGGTGATGAATATAAGGCTGTGATTTGACATTGGAGGTGTGGCCTCTGTTCAGCGAAGGGATCTTGCTGTTTAAGCATATTGAGTTATTGTAAATTGAGTTATTAACAGCAGGGTATTTACAAGATTCTCGTGTTAGTATTTACTACTGCTGAATGTGTCAGATGTTTTTCTGGTGGTAGCTAAAGCTATTGGTGATCTCATTGCTCCTTCCCATGTTAGCTCTGTGGCTGCATTTATTGTTCTTAAACTAAACAGATGTTTCAGGCTAAGGAAGTATATGAATTCTAATGGTAATGAAGTGAAAAATGCCAAAGTACATCCATCATTTCTAAAGGTGCCTGACTGTATATTTATAAACCATATAGTATGAAAATCTGTACATTTGAATTATATGTAGCAATAAGAAAATTTAAACTTAAAAGAATCTAGCAGATGGCTGTCCCAAGCCTTGACTGATTTATTGAAATACATATGAATCCCCTATGGAACTTGGGAATTTCTGAATTTCATATTTTTTACCATTTGTCTTCTGCATTTCAATTGCCAATTGAACTGCTGAAATAGTCTGGTAGAAGTTGGCCTAAGCAGAAAAAGGAAGCACTAGCAGATTCTGTGAAACATCTGGATGTTAATATAAAGAGAATGAAGTCTGTATAAACAGTATTTATGTGAGTGGTTTTGTTTGCTCACCTGAGCCAAACTCCAAACTTTGAGGTGTACCATTAACTGTACCAACAAACCTCTCTTTCTGTACAGGCATTTCCTCATTTTTTTCACACACCCATGAATTTCCAGTGAACTGATCATCTGTAAAGCAATTATTCAGAAGGTTGACCTGATGTTGGCTTTTTGTTTGGATAGCTTTTGAGACCTTTTTCACTAAACTATGTTTCTTTTGCTCTGCTGCCTCTACAGTGATGTTGCCAATGAATACATGGACATGAAACCAGGAGTGTCATACGCAGTCCCACCAAAGGCTGACAAAAAACGACCTGTGAAGTCTGGTGAGTTCAGTGACAAGGAATTCTGTTTGCTGATGGGAGTGCAGGAAGACAGGCTTCATGGATTTGTTCAGTTTTAGCATATTTGTCTTGTAAATGGGGACACCTAAAACTCAGTAATTGATGTGAGAGGGCTTGAAAAAGAACAATATGCTAAATTACAGTGTCCTGTATTTTTTCACACTTAAATGGAGTATCAGGATTATTTTTTACTTTTTGGTGATGGGCTATTTATGTGATTCTAGACAGGTACTTACTAAAATTACTGTTTTGTTTAATGTCAAAACAACTCTACGTGATTTCTCCATGATTACACTTGCTTGACTCAAAAGCTGTTGTTGTTTACATTGTGTAGGATCCTACACTGATCAGGATGTTACCCTTTCTATGCCAGAAGATGATGAACTTGCTTTAGATGTAGAAGATCTGCTAAGCTTTTCTTACCAGGTGGCAAAGGGCATGAGCTTCCTTGCCTCCAAAAACGTAAGTTAAGAATTTTCAGAGAGGGACAGAATCAGTAGATTTTTTTTGTCACTTTCAGTGTTTTAAAGTGATCTGTGCTTAAGTGCTGAATATTTCTATGTTCTTTTCAACAAGCACTGATAGGCTCCCTCTCATACCTGGAGCTTTATGTGGTGGTGGAATTATGTACTGTGCTTTTTGGCCAAAAGTGATGTTTTATATCCCCTAAAACAGAGGTCATTGTGAAGCAGTGTTACTGTATATCCACTGCTGGGGGTAGTAGAATCAGTGCAAAGGTATCTATTTGCATGAGTTTTAAACAATGCTGCACTTGCTACTTCTCTCGTGCAGAGTATTGCCTTAAATGGGGGAGATACCACATTGTGTGCTCTTTTTTTAAGCATGGCTTAATTCACAGGAGATGTCTTGATTTTTAGTTTCTGGAAAGATGAAATCAGCTGAGAGACCCACAAAAAATTTTCAATGGCTACACTGAACATGATAGACATTCCTCTGGGTTTCATAGGAGAGGTATTGCATAATAGAAGGGGATTTATAAAGAAGTCTTAAGCACAGCATAATTAATATCTCCCTGTGGTTATTCTTGCATTTTATTGCAAAAGTGCCATTTAACATGTAAACATTATAACTAATGTAGCTACTACAGGTGAACTTTAAATAAAGTGTAAAACCAAAGTTAAGCAATTCAAGGAAAGGAAGACAGTCCTGGAGTCCTGTTGCTACTGGGAAATGTATCTTGAATTCTGCTCTGAAGAAAGTGCACATTAAAACTTGCTTTTGCACTTGTTTTTTTTTTTCTCCCACTGTTCTTTCTTCCAAACCAAAGCATAAGCTTCCCTTTAGTTTATTTTTCATCTATCAACACATTCAAAACAGGCCTGACATGTAAACATAGCATATTACAGATGATACACAGATTCACCACACTCCTGCATCCTTCACTGTTGAGGACATGCAGTGCTTAGCACACACATTCTGTATTTCTTCTGTTTTCCTGAAGAGTAGCCCCTGGATCCACTATGTATTATTCCTGGTGACTTTTTCTTTACAGTCCTTCCATTTTTACAGACACAGTGGCATTAAATAGCAGTAAATAATGTAACATCACCTCGCCTTGAGGATGGGAAGTAATGTGTGGTACTGTTTTGGCAGCGCTGCGTTAACACCTATATCACAGAATGAAACTGCAGTGCCCTAATGTGTTACTGGTCCTCTTCAGTTGTTGCATACTTACACTCTTCTGACTCCAGCAGTTAAATAGTTAATGCAGACTGCTGTGGGCTGGTAGATAAGGTGCCTCAGATTGCCTCACATCCTTGAGGCAGGAGGGTTCATGAAGACCAGCACGCAGAGTACCCAGCTGCTCTTCCACAACTCGTCAGGGCTGTGCAGGAGTCGGGATAGGAGCTTGTTGTGGGAGCGCAACTGCCTTAAGCACTCTGTGCCTTCATCAGAACTTCCTCCCTTGGACAAAGTCTCTATTCAATGCAGACTGCACTGATTCTGGAGGAACAAGGCAGAGCCATACTGACTCTTGGCCATTCCTTGGCCTTACTCCTTCAGTGCTGTATGACAGCTTCACGTATGCAAAGTGCAGAATGCATTGTGTACAGAGGTGAGCAAAAGTCTACCAAAACAGTGGAACTACTAAAAATCGTTCCTTGTGTAACCATGCTAAAGGGACAGAGATTAAGTTACTTGTGCAATCTGCAGTTACTTTCTCAGCTTGATTTTCATAACTTTTGATATTTTAGGTCATTTTTTGGTTAGAAGTTCCAAAAGTTCTGTATTTCAAAGAAAAAAGAAAAATTGAACTGTCTTCAGTTATTTTTTTAGACAGCTGTGGCCCGCATGGTAAATACCATCAATAAAGCTGAAGCTTAATACTCTCCATTCAGATGAAAGAAGAAATAATTTTGTTAGAAAGTCACCTCTATTCTCTAACAAACACACATGGGCTCCACAGTTTTATACAAAGAAACACAGCTGCTGGTAAACTCAGGCACCCTCCTGGATCTGCAGTTACCAGCACATGTCCACTTCTAAAGTAAAACCTGGAATATAAGGTGGTTAGGTCACTGAATGCATGACCATCCGTTGAAAGATACTGGCATGTGAGAATTTCCACTGTTTTAAAATACTTAAGTCTGCTTAAGCTCTTGTAGGTACTTAATAATTCAGTTTTTCCAGATGAGTATTTCTGTTACAGGATTCAGTTTCTGTGTTTGTATGCTTTGGAGTTGTTACCTTAATTTCCCCTATTTTCAGATTTTCGGCACTTTTATGTCAATGACAATAACTACTTAATAGAATATTGGGAATATTTTGGAAACAAACCACATTTTCCCCTCTGTTTTATCCTGTATTAGGAAACAAGCCAGTGATGATATTGATAAATCAGAAAAAAGCACATTAAATTTTAGCTGAGAATGTGAAACACTGCAAAATTCAATGACTGTGACTGGTATTTTCTAAACTGAATGCATAGACAACTTTATTACTGTGGATTGATGTAGTTATTGTAAAGATATGAGATCAGAATGTTTACTCATCTGAGTAAGCTTATTAGCACATGGCTTCATTGTGATTTACAGCTTGCCTTAAAATGCATAATACAGTAAGTTACACAGCTAAGTAAACATGTAACCAAGCCTGTTAGGGATATTATCAACTAGTTTTGTTTGTTTTTCTACTATTTAGTGCATTCATAGGGATCTGGCCGCAAGAAATATTCTTCTAACTCATGGTCGAATTACAAAAATCTGTGACTTTGGCCTGGCAAGAGATATAAGGAATGACTCAAATTACGTGGTCAAAGGAAATGTAAGTATACATGATACTTAATGCACTTGTTTTAAGTTAGGCAAGTTCCTGTTGTCTTGATGTGCAAATAAAAGGTTTTTTTAGTTAGATGGAAGTCTGGATTTTCCAGTTCTGGTATATACATATATATATATCCGTGTTGGCTAGAAGGGGAAATTTCTGACATAGATGTGTGTGCTGACAAAATCCTTGGTTTATACTTGTTATACTGGAAAATATGTGCTCATAGCTGAATGTATGTTGTAGTGGAAGAAGTGTTTTTGCTGCACCAATATGATGTCCAATCTTCTTATTATACATGAATGTACTCAAAGGTACTGTTCTGTGAGTAATTGCTAGTTTTGACATGGAAATATGCTAGTATCCCAGTCCTAAATTTTGGAATTATTTGGAAACATTTTCCAATATGGCACTATTTGTCCATTATTGAAATAGCTTATTTAAAAAATATCTAAATAATCAGGGTTTTGCAGCTTCTCCTTTTCTGTGAGGGAGCACTTAGACAATGAAAACTGAAGTGTGAATTTACTGATTAGAGCATCAATGAGAGGCAAAAACATCTTGGTTTTCTCTGATTCAACAGAGACATCCTGACCTCATATGTATAACAAACACAGCTTTAGCTTGCAGCTGTAGTTCTAACCCTGTAACAGGGTTGGAACAAGACACTATGTTTTGATGAGAAAAGTTTAAAACCTCCCATGTAGAAGAGTACCGACCTCACAAGTACCTATTAAACCTCTGGAGGGGTACAAAGGCACTTTGAAGTGATGCAGATTACCTTGGCAGCACTTGCAGTCCCCTTTAAAGTGCCAGTGTAGTAAAAAGAGCCCTACTACAAAAGAAAATCGAGCTTCTCTGTGGTTAAGCTGGGGAAGTGTTTATGAAGTATAGATATTTTGCATCTCAAATTGATTTATGCTGCCTGGCTTAGTGTTTTAAGTCTGTGTCAGATAGGTGCAGCCAGCTGCTGCCTTCAGAGTACACATGCTTTCACTTGCACAGTTTTTCAAAGGAGGAGATCCCTGTTCAGCATGGCAGCCCTTGTGCCCAGTTCAGCTGATCGTGAGGGGCTGGTCCTTACTCAGGGGCTTGACAACACATGAACTAAAGCTTACCTGTCCTGGCTTTGGCAAGCTGATAAAGAGAGAAAATGCCATACCTGATCATCTCTCACCAAAGGGGTTTGCCTCCCAATTAACTTCAGTCAATCCATGGTAGCTCAGGTATGACATAACTCTGCTGCTGTGCTGTTACCCAGCAGGCCTTGATGCCTCAGGTATCTACAGCATCCTTATTTTAGGCTGTGGGACAGACAGGTTTATTGGTTTTCTTCAAAACAATGTCAGTACCAGCCACTAGTTGCCTAGAAGTTCAGGTTAGGGAGCAATAGGAGCTGAAGTAATTAGTGAATGTCTGCTGTGACAAAATATTGAGTAAGGTTTAGCATAACCAAGCTACTTTCAGGCTCAGGGTCAGGTCAAGAGCTGCCTAATCATAAAGGGTCCTGGGAGTAGGAAGCTTAGACCAGCAGCTTAGGAGGGAAGTGTGCAATTGAGTTTTATTTGTCTAGGTTATCCTTTAAGTTTCCTGAGTTCATAGAATCACAGAATCATAGAATGGTTAGGGTTGGAAGGACCTTCTAAGATCATCTAGTCCCCTCTGCCATGGGCAAGGACATTTTTCACTTGCTCAGAGCGCCATCCAGTCTGACCTTGAACATCTCCAGTGTTGGAAATGTTGCCCAGATGAAGTCCAGAACCTCTCTGGACTACCTGTTCCAGTGTCTCACCATCCTCATCATATTTTTTTCCTTGTTTCCAATCTAAATCCATGCCCTTTTAGTTTAAAAGCACTTTTCCTTGTTCAGTGATCACAGGCTCCAGTAAAAAGTCTCACTCCATCTTTGTTATAAGTCCTCTTTTTATAAGCCACAGTGAGGTCTCCCTTCTCTTCTCCAGACTGAATAACCCCAGCTGTCTCAAACTTTCTTTATATGAGAAGTGTTCAAGCCCTCTGATCATTGGAAGAAAGAGGTCTGGTTTATTCCAAAGCAGGAAGAGGGTTTAGGACAGAGGTCTGACCAGCTCCTACAATCAGACAAGGAAAGGGCAAACCAGAGAGAGGAAGGTGGAAGCAAATGCAAAGGCTTCCTGTGTCCTTTCTTCTGCTCCAGTTAGCATTCATAAAGGAGGTGTCTATTCCCACACAAACTTACGAAAAATCACAGAATCATAGAATTGTTCAGGTGGTAAAAGACCTTTGAGATAATTCACTCCAACTGCTAACCCAGCATTACCATTTCTGTAAGCCCCACATGTAACATGTCTTTTAAATATGTCCAGGGATGGTGACTCCATCACTTCCCCAGGCAGCCTGTTCCATCACTTGACAGACCTTTTGGTGAAGAATTTTTCCTAATATCCAGTCCAAACCTCCCCTGGCACAATTCAAGGCCATTTTCTGTGGTCCTGTCACTTGTTGTGTAGAAGAGACAGCTCCCCACCTTGCTACAGCTTCCTTTTGGGTAGCTGCAGAGAGCACTAAGGTCTCCCCCAGCCTCCTTTTCTTTGGGATAAACAACCCCAGGTCCCTTAGCTTCTTCCTGTAGGGCTCTATGTTCCACACTCTTCATTACCTTTGTTGCCTTTCTGTGGAAACACTCCAGTACCTAAATGTCAGTGAGGGGCTCAAAACTGGACACAGGATTTGAGATGCAGCCTCACAAGTGCTGAGTACAGTGATTGTCATCACTGCCCTGGTCCTGCTGGCCACACTATTGCTGATACAGGCCGGGATGCCATTGGCTTTCTTGGCCACCTGGGCACTCATTAGCTCATGTTCAGCCACGGTCACCAGCACCCCCAGGTCCTTTTCTGCTGGGCAGCTTTCCAGCCATTCATCTCCCAGCCTGTAGCAAGGCATAGGGTTGTTGGGACCCAAGGGCAGGATCCACCTCTTGGCCTTTTTGAACCTCATATAATTGGTTTGGCTCATCAATCCAGTTAGTCCAGATACCACTTCTGCCCAAAATATACATATTAATATATATTACTTCAATTTGAATTTAATTTTTTCTGCTGGTAGACTGAGGAGTTAATGCAGATGTATTGACTAAAGCCTTGAAGCATCTCAACCATGTGAATCTTATTTGGCTGTCTGGGACAGCCAGTCCACCAAAGTAGACTTGCTTATGTGCTTAAGGAACCAAGCATCACTTACTGATATCCTTTATTAACTAGACAGAAGGAGTCAAACAGTATTCAGAAAATCAGAGTGCAAGGAACAATATTAGCTTCGTAGACCCACAGAAAGATGGATCGCTAGCAATGCAGCACTTGGAGACTCTTAAAATTTTAAAAGTTTCTTTTTTGATTGGATACTTCTTGATTTTAAAAATATTTAATGCACATAAAAAACCCAGAACAAGTAGATTTTACCTTGTCAATTCTTTATTCCTTATGTCCATTGTCTTAATTTATTCCCTCTTCCCTGGAAAGGCTCGTCTTCCTGTGAAGTGGATGGCACCTGAAAGTATTTTCAATTGCGTCTACACCTTTGAGAGTGACGTCTGGTCTTACGGGATATTGCTTTGGGAGCTCTTTTCTTTAGGTAAGCTCCTTCAAGATGTGTACTTCATATCTGCTTCATTTTGGGGTTTACTGTAGGTGCAGAAATCATGTTGCTTACCTGCTCTCTCAACAGGAAGCAGCCCCTATCCAGGGATACCTGTGGACTCCAAGTTCTATAAAATGATCAAAGAAGGATACAGGATGTTCAGCCCTGAGTGTGCACCACCTGAAATGTGAGTAACCAGCACCTCCAATCATCCAAACATCAGTAAAGATGCGAAAAAAGGGAAGTTTCTGTTCTTGCACTAAGGCTCATTGCACTGCCCCATTGTAATTTCTTGAAGTTCTTTTCATGTTTTAAATAATTCATGTACTCTAACTGGCAGAATACACGCCTGTGTTGTTACAAGCAATGAAATACGCTCATGCCTTGTGCCATCTGATCACTTTGTCATGGCACCTGCTCTCTGTCAATAAATTATTGACAGATCACAGAACATAATTAAACATTTTTACTTCAGATAAAGAAGTCAGTGAGATGTATTACCAGACTGTACAGCATCTGCATTTGTGCTGTACTTCCTGACAGCAAGAGGGCTGGCTACTGATCTTCTTTATGAGACATTCCTAATTCAGTATTTTGTAAATGGATTGGCATTTAACAAGCTGTCAAAGAACACTGTGTCCAGAGCCTCCCATTAGTGGTGAGTTCTCTGTTGTCACAAAAACAGGTGTTAGCAGCACCATTCCTGTTCTTAAAGTCATTTAAAGAAGATGTGGCACTTTTGTTTCAAATAATAATGCAGGAGAGATGAAAACTCCTAAGGATTTCTTCATGAGCAGTACTTAATTTTGGTATCTTTACAGGTATGACATAATGAAGAGTTGCTGGGATGCTGATCCCTTACAGAGACCCACATTTAAACAAATTGTACAGATGATAGAGCAGCAGCTTTCAGATAATGCCCCCCGGGTAAGTTATGGACTAAGCAGTTTCAAGCAGGATGTTACACTAGAGCTGTGAGAAAGAGAGCCCAGGCACTGCATATCTAGTATTACTTATGTAGCTTTGCATCATCAGTCTGGGTAGTAGGAATGATGTTTGTGCTATTCCATTCGACAGTATCTATCTAGGCCCATACCCAAAATTTATTAGCTGCAGAACATTTTTTTGCATTACTGATGTGTCTCACTCACAATAGACTTGTCACAACAATTTTGATGTTACAAAGTGCAATGGTACTGCATAAATTCATCTTATCCTAAACTATGAAAAATTCTGTTATTCTGGGAAGCATCTCAGAAATAAAGTATAATTAGTTTTTATTAGGAAAGCCATTGGATGAAGGGGTGGAGCCTTTGGCACTCTTCTGCATCTTCTCACTTCCCTCCCCTAATACCATTTACCTAACCTTGGAGGTACGTTGTGACAAATTGTGTGTGCTGCTCTTTCAACCGTTCCATAGTGAAAACTTATTCTGAGCAGGCAACTGGAAAAAACAGTCCAAAGAAAAACTGGAGGGACATCCTAAACTTGGATTTTCTCTCTCCATAACTTTGTGTGTTACTAGGGTTTACAAAAGTATGTTTAAACCTGATTTAAAAATAAAAGCTTCCTTTTACCTTCTGGATGCCTCGTTTGGGCAGAGTACATGGCTTCCTGACAATTTGAGAAAAGAGGAAACTGAAAGCTGCTGGTGTTCGATTGCATCCTGTAGTGTATTTTTGGCAGGTGCAGGCATTACTAAAACAAAAGCAAGAATCTGAAGGAATTATTAGGGAGATTTCTGGGGGAGCTTAGTAATAACCTGAGCTAATTTTTTTTTTTTTTTTTTTGAGCTCAGCTGAAATTTGGCATACAGTTGGAAGCTACAGTGTTTTTAGTAACTGAGATTGAGCTTCATGATTCTTTAAAATAGTAGTTAACCCCAAGACCTTTTGACACTGTTTTGATTTGCAAAGAGGCTCCTGAGCTGGAACACTTCCACAGCAGTGTATAGTACACAGTGGGAAAAGGCTAAGAAAGGAATGCTTTTCAAGAATGTGTGAAGGGAGCAGTCTGCAGAGTATAAACACCAGTCTTTGGCTTCTGCAGGTTTATGCCAATTTCTCAACCCCACCTTCCAGTCAAGGAAATGCTCCAGATCACTCGGTGAGGATTAACTCCGTGGGCAGCAGTGCTTCCTCGACTCAGCCTCTCCTGGTACGCAAAGATGTTTGAGTGGCATGTGAAGAAGAGGAGATGATGTGTTAGCTGTTTGTATTGTGCAGGGGCTGAGAGAGGGACAACTTCAGTAATTTCTCTTTCTTTTACTCACTACTACCACTGTGTAGCTGAAACGTTGTTGTAATACTGTCCTTTACCATGCACTGTTATACATAAACTTAATCTGCTGAGCACGGTTACAGGCATCATTGCAGTGTTAATTGAAGCTGTATATATTTTGCTGTATTGTGTGTATTTGCAGTAGAGAGCCAGATGTGAAAGAAAAAAAACATCTGACAAAAGAAATCCTAAGCCAGGGTGTGGAATTAGATGACTGTAGATCAAACCAAATCTGCAGTGATTCGTCTCTGGATCTGTGCCTGGAATGCATACAGTCATTTTCTAGTTAATCTTGTTTTTCTGAATTTATTAAATAAACAAGTATTAAGTTAATGGTTTTGTAAACCCCTTTCCACATCCAGCCAAGCCTGAAAGGCTTTCCCAGGTAGGTATTCTAGTTTGGAGGCCAGTGAGGGTGCTGTATTTACCTGGGAAAAAGAGGTGAAGGAATCAAGACCCTTCCAAAGCTGATCAGCACAGCTGGAAACCCTCCTGGGAGCTCTGGGATTTAAACCAGAGAAGAAGGGAGGAAGAGCGTGGAATTTTATTTCCCACCTGTGCTGTCACCCTTGCAGACCAGTTGCACTGTTTCCATGGATATATTCACTACTTTCCACTGGTGCATCCTGGCAGCTTCATCTGCCAGGATGAAGCTGCCCATTGCTGGGTCTCACTCCACCATGGAGCCTGAACTGCTTCTGTGGCCCTCTGCCTGGGGTGCCCAAAGACTTTGACATTTGTTTTGCTAATAGTTGCATCTAAAAGTGTTCACCAAAGATAGGTGGGCCCTGCCAAACTGGTCAAAAAAGAGGAGGAAGGCTGCTTCCAGTAAACTGTGTGTCTGGAGAGGAGGCCGTTTAACGAGTCATCTTATCTAAGAGAGACCAGAGAAAAATAATGCTCTCCGGGGGGCCCTTTCTTTATCTTGTCCTACCCAGGTGAATCTTTCCCACAGGCAGTCTTGGATAGTGTTAACTGGAAAGGGCTATTCTCCTCCACTCCAAGTTGTTTCTCTCGTAGTCCAGAGATGATAATGAAGAATAGTGAGAAGTGCCAAATTTACAAATGGCATAAAAGAAATAATCCTTTCATTCTTCTTTGAAAGAAATGAAGCTTGGGGGTCAGCATCTGTTGAGCCCAGGGTTGTGCTTAAAAGTGTTTTCTAACCCCTTTTCTTCCCACCAGGAACACTGCTGGTTCTTTTCTTCCTTTGTTTCTGACCCGTAAAAATAAGTAAAGGCAAAGAGAGAAGTATTTCTCAAAGGCAGAGTACTACTTGAGTACCTATTTATTTACAATGCACTTAAGCACTCTGTTACTTACCAGGATTTTGGTTGAGTTTACATTCAATTCACATGTGTAACTAACTGCCCAAATACAAGGTAATTGTAAATACACACGCTGGTAGTATATTTTGGGTTACGTTGAATACCGCGCTCCTTCTATGACTGTGCATTTGGTTTATTGTTACAGGAATCTGTCTTTCAGAGTTAAATAAAAAAATTAGCCATTTGCACTGAACTTACTTAGGCTGTTGCACCTTTCCAAAGTTAGCCATTTGTTTGGATGCACTCTTATGCATACTAGTTGTTGAGCATTTTCAGTTTAATGCTATAAAAGATCTTTTGTAACGTGTTGGCTTTTGGAGCAACTGTAGACAAACTAGTTGTTATAGATGTCTCGGTACTTTACAGACACTTAGCTGAAAGAGGTTTGGGTTTTTTCGTTAATGAAATTTATATTTTTATAATTTGGGGGGGGTTGAAACTTATTTTGCAATGGCTTGGTGTTTTGAATGGGTTTATGCATTGTTTTTGTAAATATGGAGATGTAGCAATAATGTCCTTTTGACTATTCTCAGTCCTTGAGTCTCAAAAATATTTTTTTATATATATATATATGCAAAAACTATATGTATAAATATGTAAGTGTTTGAAAGTTTATGAAACACTTATGGATATGTTGTTCAGTTGTAGAATTGCAGTTAAGAAATGTTCAAATAAATCTGTAAATACATATTCAAATGTTAACTATGTGTATTACGTTAAAACTGAATATTTTCATGTAAGTCTTAATAAATTCCTGGGTTGAAGCAAAACCTCAGTGTCTGGCCAAACATAGATCAAGTTTGGCATTCTGAAACACTTGCAAATACATGCCAAAAATTTTTATTTGCTATGTAAGTTCTTTACCTGTGAATATGTGGGACAAATACTTGAAAATTCCAATGCAGCTTTGTTTTGGAAGAAAATTGCAATTAGAAGATTGATCTTGTAGACTGTTGGTGCAGTCTGTATGTCATGAATAGTATTTAAAATTAAGATCTCTCAGTATTGCTAAGGAAATGGTTGCAGAGGCAGTTGGAGCCACTCAAAAGCTGCAGTGATGCTGAATGTTCACCCTTGCTTAAAAAAATGTACATGCTCTTGGTGCCTCTTTGAGGCTGGCATGAGAACTCTTGCTGGGCTGGCTGAGTGCAGCCCGGCTGGGAGATACCTGGGGCTGCTGCAGTGGGAGGGGTTGTAGAGGGAAAGCTGCCCTTGCTTGAGCAGGTACTCTGTGTCTTAGTGGGACACTCTCTGATGTAGTTACTCCAGGTTTGAAATCTATGACTCCCCTGCTCACACTTTTTCCTGTGCTGCCTAAGGGTTGGCCTGGTTGGTATGTGATTTAATAGCAGTTACAGAGCCTATAAGTCTCTAGAATTACCCTACTAAAACCCATACTAACTTACATGAGAGACAGGTCTCAACCATTTTGGTCCGTAAACATTCCTGTTCTGTCAGCAGACCACCTTGAAAAGCTCCCCTTCTTCAGCTTCCTTTGTAAAACAGCTTCCTTTTTTTTTTTTTCTTTTTTTCTTCCACACAGGTCTTCACTCTGCTTTTTAAAGCTAATTAAGGAAATTATAACCTAGTTTTGTCAGGAGCCATGAAGTAGAAGCTTTGTTAAAATTGGCATTGTCATTGTTTTTAATAATGCTTCATAAGATACGAAGATGGTGTCTGATATGGAACCATTTTTCCCTATCTTGTCCACCCCCATATTCAAGCAGAGTTCATACTGAGGGATTCCTGCAGCCAAATAATTTGTGAATTCTCATTTAGCATAGCCAAAGGAGCTATTTTATATATTTATTTGATTAGCACATCATTAATTTTATTTTCCTGAAATGTTTCCCGTTCTGAAACACCCTAGGATATTACATCTCTGTTTTCTGAAAAAAAAATCTTGCTCCTATTTTCTTACTACAAAGCTTGCAGTGATTACCACTCCCATTGCTGCTCATGGTCAAACAGCCCATTTCCTTCTGAATTATTTTATTGCCAGTTCTAAGCAATAGCTTTCATGGAAAAGCACATACTGATATTTAATATGTCTATTATCTGCCCTTCAAAGCATTGTTGTACCCAGCTATAAAGAGCAACCAGCACCATGTTATCAGCATGGACCATCAGGGCCATGGACTATCATGGATAATCAAAAACCATGTGGACATGGTCGCAGGCAAGGGGCTCTAGGTGTCCCTCCTTAAGCAGGGGAGTTGGGCCAGATGACCTGCCTTACAACCTCAGCCCTTCTGTGATTTTGCAGTCAGCCAAGGGCACTTTGGAGAATCTCAGCTGTAACATGCACTTGGTCAGGAGTAAAAAAGAAAATCCCCCCCTTGTGCTGAACATTAGAATGACTTGTCCTCTGTTCCCTTTACTAGCTAGAAAAGAAAATACTTGTAGGCATTGTGGGAGGAAGAGGAAAGATCATGGAAACACTAGGGTGTACATGCAGTCAGTGATCAGTATCATACGCATCACCACCACATATTTTTTTGTTTCTGGTTCTTTACATAGGTCTTTGGGAAGGCAAATGGAGACATGTTCCTGGGCTAACTCACCAGGGAATGACCATTCACACCCTGGACCAAAATGTTCACACTGATCACTGGAGAAGTTGGACAACAGCATCCTTAATTCCAGGTGTTGTAGGCTGAAACCCAGAGAGTGAAATGTTTCCCTCTTCCTGTATATGGATTAGGGAGCTTCTTACTTGTCCTGTAGGGAGGTCTAAGTCCCAGTAGAGGAGAAGGAACAGTTGCACAGACTTTTCTGGTTTAGAACCTAAGATGTAACAAAAATGTGATACTATATTCTGCAGTTCAGTTGTGGCTTATAGAAACTTCTGTAACTATGAGTAATGGTTAAAGATGACCTTCAATTGCCATGTTTCCTGTGCACTAATTTCTTAGAAGATTATGCTGTAACTAGTAATTTTCTGTCCAGAAATTGCTCTGAAGCTATGTTTCCTGAAAGATTGTCCATATTTCTTAAATTGATTATCATTCACTCTTCTTGGTGAGAATCATTATCTGTCAGCTACCAGCCAGGCAGCAGAGATTATTTACTAGCAGCAGTAGCTCCAGTCACTTGATTTTTCTGTCTGTCTGTACCCTAGAAATCATTTTAGCTAGGTTGTGACAGGCAGCAGAAACCAGTATAGCCCAAAGGGCCCGCTGGGCTTTGTGTGTGCGCTGCCCCAAGCGCTGTCAGCAACATCAGATAAGGGCTTTGCATGGCACATTTAGTGCTACCCAACCATCAGGTCCCCACGCGGGAAGGCACATCATGTAGCTTCCCTCATAGACCAGTAAACATCAGTGTGTAGCACAAGTTACCCCCAGGAATTTCTCCAGCTGTAGAAAGTGCCAAATTTGTACATTTTGAGATGTAGGCGTGCCAGTGGCTGGCTGCTCTTCTGCAAATTAGACTGTATGTGTTTTTAATGGGTTCAAGTACCATTACTGGGCAGGAGGCCTTGCTCTTAATGTGTGGTTGTGGGTGGAGCTGGTGTGGCCATCAGGACCCTTCTCTGTGGCCTAAAGGAGGGTACCCACTTAGAGAGAGAGAGCTCCTTTCCTCCCCTCTGGGGGGGTTTCCTGGCAACAGAGCCTTTCTGTGCATGTGCTGCGTGTGCTGTTACTGCCAAGGCGTGTGTCCTTCTGGTACTTTTCCATTTGATAATCAAATAGCAGATTCATAACCCACAGTTCAAGAAATGAAATAAACAATGTTGAAGCATTAATATTTTAAAATTAAATCAGTTCCTCACAGCAGTGTAATAAAAAAGGGCAATTACAACCTCACAGATGCTGGTTTTGGCATTTTCTCTTTTGAGTTAAAATAGCAAAGCTGATTCAAACTTATTTATGAGATTAAAGCATATTTGTATTTTCCCCTTCAGCCATTCAAAAGCTGTTTGCATTTTTCTTCTTTTGCTAGGATTAAACACTAGCTAGTTACTTCCAGAAATTAGCACTATTTGAAATTTCCTGTATTCTTGTATAACATATTTTGGGTTTTAAGTAAGTCACTGGTCGATAGGATGTCTCTGAGCAAAGGACCCAGGGAAGGTCTTGGACTAGAAACAACAGATCAAAAGTAGCAAATGCTGCACCAAAAGCAGTAAGTAGTTGCACAGCCCCTGCTGTCTGGGGACAGTCTGGAATTGCTGCATTGCTGAGAGAAGCAGAAGCCCATCAAGCCTCTTGCTCTGGTACCAGCACATGGGGAAGGCTGGCTGCAGCAGAAGAAATGTTGGCCTTATCCCTTCAGAAGCCAGGCATGTAAAGCTTTCCGCTCTAATCCTGGTGTTTGCAAAGCTTCTCTTTTGAAGGAAGAGGGAGAAATGACTGGTGTAATACATTTCAGCTATTCAGTCTCAGAACACTGATGCTAAAAAGGGTAGTAGTGGTAAGGAATTAAGTGTGTTTTACAGTACCTTCTCTTTTAATAATGAAAATAAATGTTTGTAGAGGGTGTTTGTCAGCATCCTTTGTACTATATTGATGAAATAAATTAAGTAGGATAAAATCTGATAGCTTCACTACAAGCAGTTATCTAAATTTGAAGTTTTATTTTTTCCTTTTAGAGCTTCTAGCATTATGGGGCATGGAGAAAATAGAAAAATATGAACAGTACCCCTCCGTCCCCAGGAAATTAATAGAATACAAGGACTATAATTACCTTTCAGAAGTTTATTGTTAAACTACTGGAGACTTCAGAGGCCTGGGGCAATACCAGGGAATACCTGAGCCTGGTAGTGGGGAGTTGCCATTCAGAAGTAGAGCACTGGGTTACAGGGAGGCAGCTCCCTCAGGAGCCAGAGGACATGGCTGACCTTGTTGCATCCCATCTGGCCACTGCTCCTGAGACATCTCCTAGCATTTCTCAGACTCCTTTGAATGGTGGCAGTTGTTTTGAGTTTCACATGTAAGTTTGCAGGGAAAAGAACAAAGCTGATTTGATTTTGGTCACTTGAGTGGAAGAAAAAAGCAAAACCTTTTTTTTTCATCAAAAAAACATTCTTTCAAGATTCCTTCATTGACTGCAAGTAGCATTGCACTGCCTGCACTCTGCTGTGTGGCTCCTTCTGGGAGGCACCAGCAGGACCGAGGCAGCAAGAGCAGTGGGATTCCACCACAGGGCTGAGCATCCCCACCAGCGCTCACCAGTCAGCTTCTCTGTGGAGCCACATGTGGCACTTCCAGGGTCAAGAAGAACATCTGCACTGCGTCTCATTGGCCCTTGCAAAGATGCCATCAGCACTTGATAGGGAGCAGGAATTTCTCTAGCACTGAGAGGAGTTAACCCAGAGGATTTGCTTCCCAGGTAGTCTCTGTTACTCCGTCAGTTAATCCCAGCAGGAAGCATATTGTCTGCTTCTTTACGGCCTCTGCCCCAAAGAGCTGCAATGAAAAAAACAATTAATTTTAGGATCTTTTATTCTTTTTTTTGTTTTGGTGGTTTTCTTTCTTTGTTTGGAGGGGTTTTGTTAGCTGTTTTTTTTTTTTTTGTTTATTTTTTTAAATTTTTTTGTTGTTGTTGTTGGTTTGTTGGTGGGTTTGCTTTGATTTTTTTTATTGCTCCTTTATAAAGTAGCCTTGCCACCCTCGGCTCTTGCTGGGTTCCCTATTTTTGATTTTTCTGTGAAGGAGTACAATACTGGAGAAGATCCTGGTTTTAGGCAAGCTGCTCCTCAATCAGGAGGAGGCTCAGCTCTCTTTGGGGTGTGTGTGCTGCGTAGGGCCGTAGCTGCAGCACGCACTGTCCCGCAGGCAAACGCACTGCCAGGGCAGACAGCTTGTTTGACCCAAGCCCCTCTGGCCTCTCCTTTGAACAGCTTTAGGAACAAATCTGCTTTTAATCATCTTTGTAAGCTATTGTTGCAATTACGTAGGATCCTGAGGCCGTGTGATAGTCATGTGTGTCGATCACCACCCCAGCTCTTTTCCAATCACAAGTAATAGATTGATCCACTTCCTTGGGATCAGAGCGGCGCTGTCAGCTCTGCCCTGAGCAATGTCTGCATGAACAGCCATGTGACAGTGGTTTGGACGTGCTCTTGTCATTTGTGCAAAGCAAAGAGCATTCCCCCCTGAATGGAAGGAGGGGAGGGAAGGGAGGGATGAAGAAGAACCATGTTTTGTCATATTTTCCATGGCAGTAAAATAATTCACTCTGAAGATATGCCTGCTTCATTACACTTTGCCCTTAGTTCAGAGTTAGAGAGAGAAAAGTGAGGGTCTTGATAGAAAGTCAAAGTATTTTGCATTATAGCATGCAAAATACTGTATATATTAGTAATGTAGGTACAAATGATGAAGAAAATATCTGTTAACCAGTTGGAAAGTAAGAATTTCAATGCTTTCATTTACCATCTAGTAACTGGACAGTCCAAGGAACCACTTATGTGACAAGAGAAATATTTTCAGAAATAAAATCACCAAGGATGTTTCCTGGCCTGATGCCCACGTGTCTCGTCAAGCAACACATGTGGCTGGTATCACCAGGCCAGAGAGCGCGTGCAGATTCATCATCTTGTCAAGATTTTTCTTCTGATATCAAAAGCCTCTCAGAAGCAGAGCCTGATTTATGCCCAAGCCCATGGATATGCACACATTAAAACTGTGGACAAGTATCTGCACACCTTGTCTGCCTACCCAAGCCTTCTCCTTCCAGTCAAGAATAGATAGGAAGAAGTTGTAGTTTTGTACATGCATGCAGCCAGTTCTAGAGCAAAGATGGCAGAAAGAACCACAGACCCCTCTTGTGCTGTGCTATGAGATTGTTGCAGTCATATGATGAGCTGTCTGGATACTTTGGCACCCAAATTGTAATCTGTGGTTTCATACAAGCCTAACCACAGCAATACCTGCAAATATGGTTATAGCTGATCTACAGCATATCAGCTGGAGAAGAAAATGTATCTGCTCCTTTGCACAAGGAACTTGAACAAAAACTGTTTTGTTTCTCCTTCATGACAAGTAAACAGCCTCTGGGGCTCAGTGGAAGTTTTAGAAAACAGGCTAAAACCAGCTTTCCTACACTGAAACATTATTATCCTCTGGCATATCTTTTCCTCCAGTAAAAACTGAAGAGCACAACCATCAAGTAAATGGTTATTTTTAATTAAAAAGAGTAATTTTTCTGGTGACCGATTAAACATGAATTGCACACTAGCACATATTTTTCTAGGTTCAAATTAATATCAAAATATGATACTGCTCAATGCATCAAAAAGTGGGAAGGAGGAGAGGCAGGAAAGCCAACCTTTGTGATGTCAGAGCTGACTGGCTCGGCTGAGCCTCTCAGGGGGCACTTGTACCTGCTGTGAAATCCAGTGTAGCTGGAGGTCATTCCTCCAGTAGGAAGGCCAAGACAGACTTTTTGAAAACTGGCATGAAAGAGGAAGGCAAGACAGCAGCAGTTTGCAGGAGTGAAGGAGTCTTGCAGTAAGGACTGAGCTGTAGGAGGCATCCTGAGAATGTGGTGTCAGACACCCAACAAAGATCCTAAATGTGGGGAGATCCAGCCTCAAAGCTGATCATCTATAGAAACTTCATCTGTTTCCCTGGAAAATTATTTCTGGTATTTGGCATTGCAGTCTTGGACAACAGCTCCATCACCTGCTTCAGGGGAGGTTGGAAAAAAGTTGTCCATCACCTACACCTTGGGAATAGCTGCCTTATGGCAGGGATGTATCTTCTTAACCCAAAGCAGTGACCACTGTTTGGCACTCTGCACCACAAGGCTGGATATTTCTTCTAATTTTCCATCCTGCCAAGTGTCATGGTGAATATTTGTGATTAATCTTTTCCACTACATTTCTTTTTTCAGAGCCTGAAAGTAAGAAAAGCCTTCTTCAAATTAAAACTAGTCAAATATTTCCCTACTCCCCGGAGCAGTGTTGTGCAGACTTGATGCAGTTGGTAATGAGGTTCCAGGTCATTTCTTATTTTGGGTACCATCTGCTGCAATGGGAAATAACAACCAAGTGTATTTTATAAACACCATATGAATACTGTTCATTTTGTCTAATAAAGCCCAAAACCTCTCTTCTGACTAAGTATATGCTGAACTTGAAAAGACCATTCCTGAACATCCGTAGAGCTTCAAAAAGTCTATCACTTCCAAGCAGACAGGCTCAATATCACTCTTTTGAAATAGATGCTAGCATTTTACCCCAAGTGTAGAAAGCGGGCTCTACAGGGCTGCTGTGACAGCCAGCTCTACCGTCTATGCATCATGACTTATGCATATTATGCATATTATGACATGACTATGCATGGAAGGCTAACCATGGAGACTTTGCAAGAGGAAGAAATACTTTGGAATTTGCATTATTCTTTCACCTGCCCTTTAGGTGCAGCATTTTTAGTCTTGCTGTCAAGAGGCCTTTTGTCATGAAAAAAAATCTGATTATTTTTGACAAGTCTGTCAAGAAAACTATTTTACCAAGTGCCTGCAGATGCAACTTGCTAAACTAACTGTTTGCTTCTGAGGATACTCATTGTTACCAGGATAGCTCCTGCCAACTCATCTTCTTCATGACATCCTCACCAGTGCATTCCAATACCACCTGCAGTCATTGCGCAGCTGTTCTTCTTCTCCATGCCTACCACAGAAGTATGTGGGAAGAAGTATACAGAAAGGATAAAAGTAGATAGGCTAAAAGTGTGGGAGGCATGGATTCTGTGCTATTTTGTCCACGCAATCTGAGCAAGCTCTTGAAACAGTCTGGCACAGGCACCACCGTCAGACACACAGCTCCCTTGGGAGGGTTGATGGCACCCAGCTCTACTGCCTGGGGGAGTTGCTCCCAGGACAGGGAGAGAGAGCAATTTGGGGTAATTGCCCAACTAATTTTGGCTGGAAGGAAAGAAATCTTCCTGCCAGAGAAATAGTTTAACTACTGGCAGCAACATAGTATGTAACTTCCAGTTTTGTTTGTTCTTCAGCTGTAATTAATTTACTACTTTGTAAAATTCTACATCATGAATTATGAAATATATTAAATAAGCCCAGGTCTAATACTGATGCTTGTGCCATTCCATTAAGGGCTTTATTGGAACAAAGGTAGTTCCCAGTGTGTTTTGTTTAAAGAAAGTTTCAGTTCATGCTTAGGCACCACATAAACCAGCATCTGGTGCTTGAGCAGGTAGGATTTTGTGCTGCGCGGTATGAAGAACCAGCTGAAATGAAGAATATTGTAGCTCTTGCCTCCCAGTTTGCTTTCTAATCTGCATTTTCCGGTTGTTCAGGGAACAGCGACCTGTGGCTGTGATTGGAGGTAGAGCACTCACGGAATATTTTTTAACCATATTAATTGTACTCTAAGATTCAAAATCAGATAGATAATGACTGCAAAATTACCCCTTAAATGAGGTGGTTAATAACCATGTAGAGTGCCTCTACTTTTCTTTTATTTAAGCTTATCTTCCAAGATTTAGCATTTTTATTGCAGTCTTTCCCATGTCCTCATGGGCAGAGGCAGTACAAGGAGGGGGCAATGCCACCAGGCTGGGACAGACACCCACAGGAGAAGGGGTGAGTGTCTCCCCATTGCTTCCCACAAGAAATATACAGAGTAATTTCTGAGCACTGACCTCTTCCACGCTGAGCACAGATTGTCTTTTTGATGCCCTTATCTTTAGTCTGCATGCCATGACCAGCTGTACCTTATGGGATGTTTTCTTCTGCTTTTCCAGCCCAAGTTCCTGTTTAAAAACAGGTCTGAAGTAGTCTATCACTAACCAGATTGGCCACTTCTTTCTTCTATTTTCCTCTTCAGTGAGACATTTTATTTCAATGTTTTATTTGCAAAACTAACCATAGAAAAGATCATTCTCCCTCTTTTAGTCTCAGACATTACTTCATCTAATTGCAGCACCCTGAATGAGGATATGATATGTGGGATTGAGTAGTGGGGAGCCCATTTGCACTACTGGCTACATCTGGTCACAGCTCGCTTCCTAATTGTCTCCTACCTCAGGCCTGGCCATAGTGACAATGTGAACAAAGGAGAAGACAATGTACCCACATCTTTGTGAAAAATCACAGAATTGGTGGAAGAGACCTTCACAGGTTGGAAGAGACCTTCAAGATCATCAAGTCCAACACATGCCCTAATACCTCAAGCAACCCATGGAACTGAGTGCCACATCCAGTCTTATTTTAAACATATCCAGGGATGGTGACTCCACCACCTCCCCAGGCAGGCCATTCCAGAACTTTGTCACTCTTTCTGCAAAAAACTTTTTCTTAATTTCCAGCCTATATTTTCCTTGATGCAGCTTAAGACTGTGTCCTCTGGTTCTGTCAGTTGCTGCCTGGAGAAAGAGACCAACCCCCACCTGACTACAACCACCTTTCAGGGAGTTGTAGAGAGTGAAATAAAGCAATTTGTTGTTTAATAAAAAGTAGCTGGCAAAACCAAGAACAGGAGTTTTCAGAATTCAGTCAAAAAATCAGCAGTCCATGATGAGATCTGATTTCCAAATAGCCTCCTCCTTGGGGCAGCAATGCCTGTAAGTGGGAGGCTCAGCTTCCCCAGGTGACATGCTAGCCATGCTGTCCCTTGGCATGAGAGTGGATGCCCTCTCTGCTCAGGCTTTGCCCACCACCACCATGCTCTCCTTGACACTCCTGCTGCATGGCACCCCACCAGAGGTGGGAAAGCTCCTTTTGCAGGGAGCTTTGCTCTTGAATTTGCAGAGTAAAAGGATACCTATGCACTTAGTAAGAAAGCTGGTCTGCACAGACTGTGAACTGGGACCTTCACGAAGCCTTGGTCATAGTGTTACTGGCAAAGGGCAGCAAATCAAGATGGAAAAGCTAAAAGGTTGAGATAAAGGGTGATGATCCCTTATTAATTACCATCATGGCAAAGAAGACTACATGGAGACGTGGCTTTGTGGTGATCTTGGCAGTGCTGGTTTAATGGTTGGACTAGATACTCTTGAAGGACTTTTTCAGTCTAAATGACTCTGAGTCTATGAAGTTGGTGGAAACAGTCAGTTCAAAGTTTCATTTTCTTATAAGTTTTGCTCTTTTAGTGGTTTTTTTCTTAAATAGTAATTTTTTTATCCCTAGATGTATGTTGGATTGGTTCCATTTTGGAGGCCAGGTTTTGCGTAGTCTGTTACTTTCCAAAGCGTTACCCACCCAAACAGGTTTTCAAATGCATTTGAGCCTAGCCAAGACCACAGCTTTTATTTATTAACTTTTCTTTAGTAATTTATTTACTTATATGTATTTGTTTTCCTTTATTTACATATCCATGTATTTATTTAATGAAATAGGCACATACTTAAAAAAAAACTTACCTAAAGTACTGTTATTTTGGGGCATAGAAGCAGAATCAACATTTAAAAGCAAGGTTTGAAAGACAGCACATGTTTTTGCATGTGTGTGTGTGTGAATGTGTGCTCTCTGGGTACGTATTTTGTCTGGATTGGAAGGGTGTGACGCTAATTGCAGTGTGCTGAGTTCTTTTGAACATGGGCTTTGTGTGTGGATTTCCCCCTCCTGAGTATAAGACTATTTAGGCTGCATGTATTTTTAAAGTAAAATTAGATATCTGTGGAAGATTTACAGTAATTCACTTTCAATTTAGGGCTGTTTTTTGAACCAGAACAAATAGCTGAGCATCTGTTACCCTGAAAATGTTACAAAATGCAGTCACCAAGCATCTCTGAAAATGATTATTTTGGCTACATAATCAAGCAAGCAATTACTGCATTATCTACAAAGTATGATCATACATTATTAATACATTTTCAGAGAAAAAGGTTTCAGTAAATGCAGTTTTTCTGGCTTTTATGATACTCAAGACCCAGACGTAATTCTAGCTGACTGAAAGTACTTCATGGCTTTTTCATTTTCCAGTTTAAGGTGCAGTTTGGTTGGACACGAGAGACAGTAAGGAGGGAGCAGGAAGAACAGAAGGATATGGACATTTGTGTAAGTGATTACAGACATCCTTCCTATGTGTCATGCATATCCAAAGCCAGAGAGCCAATTTTCCAGTGGAAAAGGATTTAATAAATGCAAACAGTGTAGTGTACTGTGCTATATACAGGACTTTGTATTTACATGTTCAGATATACAACTGGGAAGGCATTTTTGACTGAGCACCAGTTTCATGTGATACAGAGAGAAGGTTTTCAGAGCTGAGAGAAGAGCCCAAGAGAAGTGCTCACTGACCTTTGCTGTTCTAGGCTGCCGTGACTTTACAAACTAATTCCCATCTTCAAAAGCATCTTAAAGTGGGATTAATTTCAGTTAATTTTGGCTGTCTGAACGTTAGGCATCCTAGCCAAGCTCCTGCCCCGGTTTATTTCCGCAGCCAGCAGAGAGCCTGTTTCACCTGTCTTGGATGCTTACCCTGTGACAGGATGAATCACTCAAGCTTACAAAGAAGGCATTTATACTGCTGAGGCTGTGGGAGGTGAATCCGTTAAACATTAACAGTTTCAGTCAGTCTGTAAATGACTTTTGGAAATGGAAATTAGTTTTCCAATTGACTTGAGGAACCGAGTGCTACCTCAGCCCTGACATGGCAGAGCCGTACGTTCTTGCTGAGCTGCACACCATAACCTAATGTCACCCGCTAGAACAGAAAGATTCACAACCTAGTTTTGGACAGGTTCTCTCTGGATCCTGCTCTAACTCCTTTTCTAAAAGATGGCTGAAAGTGTATCCTGAAATGTCACCAGGAAATACTTTTGCCTTATGGAAAAACAGCCCAGGTTGCTTGGGAACTCATCTGTCAAGACTGTTTTAAAGATAAAGAAAACATAAGTGAGACCTAGCTGGGAAAGATCTGCTCAGAACTTGTGCTAGTGCCAAGAAGTCTTCTAGAAGGAAGTTGGTATAGAGGGGGGTGTGTGTGGGGGTGTGTGTGTGTGTGTGTGTGTGTGTGTGTGTGTGTGAAAACATTGGCAGGCAAGCAGGCATCACAATAATTAGTTATACAAATTACCACTAATGGGTGGCAGCACCGAATGCCATGGGATAAATTTATCCTTGGCATGAAGAGGAGTAATTAATCCTAAATGCACCCTTGTGATATAGGTAAGTATTACTATTACCCCAGTTTGACAGATGCAGAGAGGAGATGTTTTGCCCTTGGCAATTCAGTTTTCCAGAAGACTGACTAAGATAATTCATGGTGGAGGATTACGTTATTCTCTTTAGATGACGTTTCTTATAGCATTGCAACACTACCCCATAAAGAAATGCATGGGGTAGTCAGAGATTTTGGAAGCTGATCTACAGCCAGAAAATTCAGCAAGCAGGTTCATGTTGGGGTGATCTGGAAAACCTCTAAATACACAACACAGCAGTGTTTATGCTGGCACACATGCGTCAGTAAGGAAAACTTGCTTTCCAGCAATGGAAACTTTCTGAGTGTCTTTTTTCCTTTGAAAATTCACACTTTCAGTATGTAAACAACAGCACTGCTCAGCTTTTGAGGTTTTCTATAAAACAGTCCCTGATTGGGCTATAGGTCTTTCCCTGCAGCATGTAAATCATCCTAATGCAGTGCTTGAGCCCGCTCCCCTCCCCAGTTCATTTGCTGGTAAAAACTCGATGACCATCGGCTCAAAGAGTTCTGCTGCACACTGGTAAATCCCCCAAGCAAAGGAACATTTTAAAGTCACTCCTTCAAAGATGTGCTATCCATAGCATGAGGAGACTTCAACCGTATACCGTATGTTTAGCATATAAAGGCTTCAACACATAGCAAATCACAGCTGGACAGACAGATTGCATGTTGAATTTCCTCCGTACTGATCTGTAAAGCCCACAAGCTATTTGCATTTCCCGTATGTTTTCCTTCAGTGCAAATAATTTTGATTAAAAAAAATCAAAATCTACTAGGACACAGAAATCTAGCTTTCTTGACTGAGAATGAAGCTTTGGAACAAATAACAAGCAATCTAGACTGGCTGGAATTTAAACAATACTTTGGGCATATGCTTCTAATGCTAGTATGTTGGGGAAAAGAAAAGCATCTTATTACAAGACAAAAGCACAATCAGATTGAATTATGGTTGCACAATGTTTACTTCATTACACAGGGAAAAAATTGAAAACATCTACATTTCTTATGCCTATTTCAGCTTTTAATTGTTGAGTCAATGAGTTTATCCCTTAAATTTTGTACTTCCTTAAATTATAAAAATAAAAAAACGTTAAAAATACAAATTTCTGGTTTCTTTTCTCAGAGAACCGTTGCTTGGGATCATTATAAAACTCTCAAAGGAAAATAGTATTTCAATACTTTCTTAATTTTGAAACTCCAGGTACAGGACACCAATTTTTTGAACTAATGTGCATTAGTAGAAAATGTTTTACCAAAAATTATTTGAGACACCACAAGAGACAGCTCATCATAACATTCTCATGAATACATTCCCTTCTGTGAAGTATATGATCACCTTCAAGTGCAATGCAAAAAAGTTTTAAGTTAGTCTTTGGAGAAATCTTAGGAACTGTGAGCATTTAGATGAATATTAAAATATATTGAAATAAAATGCCTTTTTAAACATATAGGTATCCTAACAACCTAAACCCTGGCATTAAACATTTGGACAAATGCACATGTCTAAAAACACTGCCCCTAGGCAATGCCCCCTGCCTGCTAGGCTCTCCTCTCTTCTCAGAAGGGCAGAGAGGTGCAAGTTCAGGCTGGGGCAGATTGGTGTGATGAACAAGCGCCGGGGACCACTGGAGATGCACCTGCTGGCCCCGTGAAACACATGGTTGCCACAGGTGCCAGGCTGTCTCCTGTGAGGAGCGAGGCAGGAACTGGTGCCCAGAGACCACATCAGGCTTCAGAGATAAAGCTATCCCTTAAAGTTCTCCTTAAATGAGCTGGAAACAAGGCTTTACGTGCCAGGAACGAGCACCTGACAGAAAGCAGTCAGGCTCTCCCCATCTCCTGGCAGTGACCCTGGGGTGTCACTGCCAGCTGCTTTCCAGGGCAGGTAAAAGAGCCCTGTGTTGAGAGCCTGAGCACCAAAAGGTAGCCCAGCTTTGGCTTCTGTGTTCCCCTCTCTGAGCTCCCTTAAATCCCAGGGAACAGAGCCACTAGAGTGCCATTTCTGTCCCTTTCTGAGTCTCTGTGGTCCATATGTGGGACATTTTGCAGCCTGCAATATCAAAGACTCCAAAAATGTTGGCTTTCCATCCATGTTCAGAAAAAGCCAGGATGCAAATCATTTAAATGTCTTCAGAAACCCTTGGGAGCAAAATAATGTAGAGTTACTGCCTCTCTCATGGAGGCAGTGGTGGCCACTCTGGTTAAAGTTTGAGCTACATTGTGCAGTGAGGAAAGAATAAAGGTCTAAAATGTCTGGTGAAGAGAATTACAAGAGATTTCAAGCGGAGAAAAACAGTGTAGAAATCAGACTATCTCTTCTCAAAATGATATCCCACCACTGAGAAAATCACCGCCACAGTGCGCTCTTTCAAGTGCATTTGTGTGCACACACACACGCACACATGTGTACACAAGGAGAGAGGAAGAAGAGAACCCCCCGAAGCAGGCGGTTTCAGTTTAGCCCCATTGCAAAACCTAGGTGGTTTATTATATTTTTGTCTGGCTGGAAAGGAAGCAAACGGCCCTTACTGGGAAAGCGGTGGGGGCTGCGTGTCCCGTGAGCCGCAGATGCTCAGGAAGCCGAAGCACTGGAGCAGCTTCTGCATAGGAAGCGCTGCCCTGCCCGAGCCCCCGAGCCCCTGGCCGCCAACCCCCGGCGCTTATCTAAGGTACGGCGGCTTCCTCGCGGCCCGCCGGCTGCTGTGTGCCAACCTGCTGCTGTTTATTGCATAACGCAGCGGTTGCATAAGAGGGTCTTAAGAAAGGATCAAATAATTAACAGTGAATAACTGCCACTGCGTATTTTGACGATCTGAACCCGGACAATAGTTAGGGGCAAAATAAAGCAGCATGAGAGAATCTGTTTCCTGAAACGGTGCACGGCTGATTTAAATTGAGTGTCATTTTTTCCAGCTTAAGACTCAGCCTTAATTAGTCCAGACCAACCAGCTGGGGCTTAAATCATTAGCCTATTTATCTAATGTTGGTTGTCTTTCACAAACCCAAGGGAAAGCACAGATCCTTGCTCTTGTGACCTCTTGCACACCTCCTGGGTTCTAGCCCAGCACAGCCTGATGTGCCCTGGCGTCATCCCTCACCACAGGACAAAAGTGATGCTTATCTGGTCCACTGTGAATTATTGCACTAAAGTACCCAGCCATGATTTGGCCAAGTACAACTTTCTACGCTTAAAGAGATACAGAAACTTGCCCAGAGATGGGATAAATGGCATCAGGAAGGTCTTCCACTGAAGCAGCTGCAGACAAGAGCTCCCCTGTAGCTGCTAAGAGCATGTATGAACACAGGGGACATTTTGCAGAAAGTTTTACTTTTTTTTTTTTTTTTGTTTACTGTTGTATCACCATATCCTAACTTCTGTAAGAGAGAGAATAATATCCCCAAACTTTGTGAAATTAGGCAGGTGAGTTTGCAGGCAGTCACAGAGTTAGACACCCTAGAATAGATAACAAATTGGAAATAAGATACCTCATACATGGGCATTCATAAAGACTTGTCCACTACCACATTACAACAACTTTTATTTTCAAACTGAAAAGGATTTCTTATTGAAGAAAGCAGTCTAAATCCTTGGACAAGGAGCTTTAGCTCACAGTTCTTGATAAGCACTGCCAACTTACAGCACAAAGGAGAAACACTCTTTTCTGCTAATGAACTCCAAGTCTTTGGATGGATGATCAATGAGGCCTATTGGTAGGAGCCTGAAATGGCACTACCTGGAAACTCATACATCAGTTAAAAGCCACCTGACCTTGTCATTGTGTTACTCATAACATTTAGCACCTGAAGCACTGGCAGAGGATAAGCGAAGGTTTGGGAGCCTTCTTCAGCCTTTTGGCAAGGGCAGGGATAACTCTATCAAAAACCTATGCAGGATACTGCCCTTGCCTCGGTGCAAGGTGGCAGACGTGTGCCAGGGTGTTGGGCAGGATAAGTATTCCTTCCTTGGTATCCTAAGGCAGTGCTCAGGCATATAAAGAAAATTATCTGTTATTATTCATCATCCATAATAAAATGGTATTAAGTCAGAATCTGCTATTAACTCTTTAGTTAGACTTAGATTCTTCCAGCATGAGTTACACACTAATGCAAAATGCATTATGCTTTTATGGCAAAATCCCACTAACTGCACCAAGAGGTTAATTAAACTGGAGAGAAAAAAAAAATAAAAAGAGGCTTTTAGAATGAATTATTCAGAAGGTCATTAACAATGAGGCACACATGAGAAGCATGATACTTAGAAATCCTAAATGTAAACACACATTCCTGGATTAATATGAGATTAAGAAGATAAAGAGAAGTTGTGTTGCTACTAACAATTTTTAAACAGCAGAGTTAGCCCACATGCCTTTAAGAACCACTTAAATGAGAACATTTCTGGTACAGATCACTATGAAGGATGAGATGGATGCTCTAAGGGGAGCAGTATCAAACCTCAGAAGGCTCCCTCATTTTGTCACTTGGGTTTCCCTTTGTCATGGACCTCCTTGTCCCTGCTTCAGGTAGCACAGGTTGGGCACAGTGACTGCAAATACATCCTACCTCTTCTGACACCAAATCACCAAGTGCCACGATCCCTTACACCGCCTGGCAGAGCCTTTGTGAGGTGTGAGTGGTCAGTGCCTGCTTTGCTGACCACTGATCCCTGGATGTGCAGACTCAGAGGTTCACAGAGCCCAGTGGCACTGACTGCTCCTCAGGAAAGGAAACAAAAACATATGGAGCCCAGGTTTTCTTGGGGGAGGCACAAAAAGTGGCAGTAGCCCTCTGCTGCCTTAGCCCCAGCATGGGCATGGCTCTAACAATAGGCCTTCTTCTTTCTTCCCACTCATGTGTCTGCTCTCAGAGATGATTTTGACCAACGCTGGCCAGCTTAGCTCTACACCAGCCCCCCATCCCACCGTGTGTGAGTCACCTCCTGAGCTGTCAGATGTATGAGAAGCCTCAAACACAGATACTTTTTCTCTGAGAAGACTTTGCTTGATGAATGCTGTGGTGGTCAGCAGATTCACCAAGACAGGCCCTTGCAATATTTTCTGAATGCTGAACTCTGAATGCTTTCTTTGTTTCCCATTATGAAGCTACAGCGCAGCCACTGATATTTTCAGCTACACAACTGCCATTTTACACTTTGAAGAAACAACAAATGGATGAAATAATTCTAGCTTTCTGGGCCTGAGCCTCATAGCTAGCAAGTCTTCCCTGGGGCAATGAAAAGTGGGGCTGTATAGGCTACATAATATAAATTATACTTAGGCTGCATTTGTGGTCCCTTTATACAGTCAGAAAGAGATCAAAATGTACATGAGCATTAGGCTCCCAATCTAGATTACATCTATTTAAGTCAAGGGGACCAAAGGAGTTTGCAGTGATCAAACATGGTGCTTATCCCTGGCTCTGTGAGACCCTTTGTCTTAAGCTCTCTTGAAGTGCAGTCTGCAGATCATTTTAAGAGGGGGAATAGGAATAATGCTATATTACCATCCCAGCCTGGAGCTGTACTCTGTTACTCTTCCCTCTCTATGCTTAATAGAAGGATTTGATAATGCAAACTCTTCAATGTAGTTTCTTTTCATTATTAACAAGCTGAAAACAATCTATTCCTTTACCTTAAAAGTAAATTCCTTGTATTTCCATTGAGAAATGGCTACTGTAAGGATGAAAATATCCTACTTTCCTCAAACCAGCTCAAATATTTGAAAATAAATAGTGCAAAACATTCACTTGAATTCTTCTGAACAGACTGGATTTCAGGTTGAAGAGCAAATAGAGAACAAGGCTTGGGGATGCCTTGTCCCAGTGCAGTCATTCAAAATAACAAATGTTTTGCAAGCTCAAGGATGTATGTCAAGTCTCTGCCACACTGAAGGGGCATTCTTGTAAGGTCAGCTGCTGTCATGAGATGTTTGCTGTGATCCTCCCTCTTAAATGTATTGACATGGGCATTTCTTCAGCTTGGATTTGGCCTGGATAAAGAGCCAGAAGTATAAATTTCTAGGGGAAGCTTGAACCCCGTGTTTCATGAGGTTTCACAAAATATATACTCCAGAGAAGAATAATTTCCTACAACCAGAGAAACATCCACTTCTCCATCAAGACAAAGACATGACCTTTAAGTTTTGAAGAGTCTTTCTTTCTGATCACCTTTTCTGATTTCATTTTTAACTTGCAAATTGGTGTTTGAAGCTAGCTAATTCACAGTCCCTGATACCATGACCAACATTGTCACCTGAGAGGCAAACCACTAAGTGCCAAATAACAACCTTGGAAAACAGGCCCTTTGCTCCTGAGCTCAGTCTACTTTGCTGATGGTGGCCACACTGGCTGGGCAGCTGCTGCTGTGGAGTGACAGGCTCCAGTGACTGAGCATCCTGCCCAGGGTGCAGCCACACAGAGGCCAGCTGGGCAGGCTGAGCTGCACTGGGGGGATGCACGGGCACTCAGAGTGACAGGGAGGGGTTATGGGGGGCATTTCAGTGGCTGCTGACTGGGCTTCTCCCAGGGCAGCTGGAGGAGGGGCAACAGGGCACTGTCAAGCACTTTCTAGATTTGCAAGAGAAAATGGTGGATGAGGCAAAAGGGGACTGAGGCCTGGGTGAGCTCCCCTAAAGCTACCTCCCTCCCCATAGCCCTCGCTTTGCATGAACAAAGTGCTTGCTTTGCCCCACCAAGACCTGCACCTCAGAGCTGTTTCTGAAAAGGAGCCTGTCTCGTCTGCCAGCCTCCCTGCGTGCTGCCCAACCATTCCTCCATCAGCTCTTGCTGCCTCCCACCTCACCCCACAGGTTGCCAAATGCATCCCACTTTTACAGAGTTCCCCCCTCAAATTCTCTGGCAGGAAGAACTGCTGATTCACACACACACCACCCTGGTCCTCAAAAGCATTTCCTCCATGCCATGAACAGCCAGAAAACTCACATAGCCAATTTTAGGAGCATTCTGACATCTCAGGTACCACTGGTTTTACTTATCTTAATTTAGAAATCTTTGTCTAATGTGGTGGATACCTTCAGTCTGTGCAATGCTTCTGCCTTAATCCTTGTGACCATAGTCTTAAGACTTCATGGTTTAGCAAGGGCAGGGCACAAAGCACTCCATGAAAATATGCCCCAGGATTTTTTTTTTTTTTAAGGGCAGAGTCATCTACATACCCTGCTATTGTGGCTTTAAGTGCAGATGTCTCACAAATGTGCAGAATTTTTTCACTCTTCCTCTAAAAGAAAAAAAGAAAGTGACACGACATGTGCTGTGTGCCAGGGTTTGTTTTACAGGAGAGGATAGGATACGTGCCAGGACAAGGTGTCACCATTTAACTTACTTTCCTGAATATTCAGATGAAGCTGGTGGCACATCAGCTCCCTGCTTGCTCTTGGCATCGAGCTGTCCTGCTCGGTAGCTCCCCATCTTCTGCTCGTTGGCTGCCGAGTTGTCTAAGCTCATTTGTCCCCTCAAGACGGTGTGAGCCACACTCTCACTGTTTTTTTCTGTTGAGATGTGAAATCTTAAAATGAGATCTTAATAGAGTTAAAAAATCTGTTAGCTATTCTTTTTCACTTGTGTCTACTTCTAGCGTGGCACAGTAGCTGCACTAAGGCTTCTATGCCTCCTTACACCACCAGCTATCTCCGTGGTTGTGGGGATGATGGAGAGTGATGGAAGAAGTGCTGAAATTCAGCTCCTAAAAGAGAGTTTTGGTTGTTCTTATGGGAAGAAAATCAGTGCAGTTTGCAGGCAAAGTGAGATGGATTTACCTCACTCTTCCAAAGTTTCTTTCCAGTGATGAGTCAGTCATGTCGTGCAGAGCAGTGGATGCTGAATGCTCTTGAACACAATTGAGCGTGGTGTAATTGTCTCCAAACTCTTTGGGTGTGCCACATAACAGCCACAGTTGACAGGTGACAAAGCAGGAAGTTAATCAAGTAGAGGTGGAAGTGTTGGGTGGGAGTGCTGGAGGGCAGGAATGATTTGCCAAGGGATCTGGGCAGGCTGGATTGATGGACTGAGCCTAATGCTATGAGGTTCAACAAGGCCAAGTGTTAGGTCAGTCTTGGGTGGCTGGAAAACAGCACTGTGAAAAGTACCTCTGTGTGAAAAGTCCACAGTGGCTGAACACGAGCCAACATTGCCCAGGTGGTCAGAAGGCTCTTCTACCCTCGTGTGGGATCTGCAATTCCTAACCTGTTTCTGGAAGATATTCCCTAACCTGTCCTTAAATGCTCCAGGATGGCATTTCCACAGCCTCCCACATAAATACTACAGTACTTGACTCACGGGCAGAAAGTGAAGAAAAAATTTCCTGTTTCCTTTGCTACTGCTTCTTGTTCTAATCACAAGGCATCTGGAAAATAGTAGGGTTTTGGTACATTTTGAAATGATCACTTATTTGGCTTTTGTTTGCCATTTAACTAAGATCAGCAAAAAATCCTCTGTGAAGGAGTGCAGTTAAAACCAGTGTGCACATGCAGCCACAGAGTCCTCACAACCTGGAGGCAGGGGCTTGCTGCTTTTCAAAATCTGAGCTCTGTCTCAGAGTGAAGTTCCTGCCATTTCTGCATTAATTTGTCTGCTTTGGTTTTGCTATTCAGACTGGTGATCAGTCTGAGACTGCTTTTGGAGAAAAAAACAGGCTCATGACCACTGAACCCCTCCTGTGCAGCAGCAATTCTTGCTCAGCTGACAGGTTGGTGGTGTGCTGGGAGTGCAGAGGAAGGGGGAGAATATCTGGCCACTGGTTGCAGTGCCTGCTCCTTGTCTGAAAAAGAAAATTGGAGAGCACACGAGCCAAAGGACCTCTGAAGCTGTGGGCTTTCAGGATGCCTTGAAGGAGCCTGTAGCTTGTCTCTCCTCAGACTATCACCAATGTGGATCTAGAATGAGTTTGAAAGAAATTTTACTTTGCTATGATCTGGGTCTTATAATACTGAATATCCTTTTGTTTAAATGCACATCTGTGATTTCACAATAAATGGAGACACGTGAAGGTCTAACACTACTGGATAGTCATAAGAATAACGAAAGGGATGTCCAGTGCATTGCAGAAGAAAAGACAGAAGCTTCTCTTCCTCTATTTCAGTATTTATCACTAAATCAGATGTGTTAGAGTCATGTGAAAGCAACTTGCTGGGCAAGATGTAGCATCTACAAAGAAATAGCACATGACCCTATACATAGGGTCAACATCACAACACGCAAAGAACGCCCCCCAGAATATATGTTGATATAATTCTGGCATTTCTGGCCTTTCACATGAGTGGCATGAGGCAGGAGATTGTCATCTTTATAATGCCATTTAAACATGGCAGGGTTACGTGTGTGAAAGTAAGCTGTCACTTCAAAGCATGAGGGCAATAGGTTTTATTAAAGGACATCATCCTTTTACAGTAAGGCAAGCAAACAATTCCTCTCTTCTTCCAGACTGTTCAGGGAAAGTGACTCCCACGTTGGAAAATAGCATTCCCAAACTCACTGAAATTCAACAGTCCTTAAAACTACTGAAAATAGATATTAAAAATACAGTTCTTGAATAGTCCCAGTGAAAACTTATGGGCTAGAATGAATTTAGAGACTAAAATCAAGACTTCAAATTTTGGAAGAGTGGAAAAAAATCACCTTGAAACATAAGTATCATGGTAATTGGCAATTATGGCATGAAGTCTATGCAGGTGGAACAGGAAACCCTGAAAATGCACTAGAAAGTGAATTCACTGATGAGTTCCTTTTTCCCAGGAACTACAACTCCAAGAAAAAAAACAACAAACTCATGTACTAGAAGATTCCCAATAAAGTTGGTGGGGGTTTTTACATTACTTAGGATGGTGGATATCTGCACTTTAGACTCCACTACACACTGGAGTAAATTGATTTTTAATAACCATCTCCTGTTTACCCCCTATTCCTCATATACCCATGTGACAGGAGCATTAAAATGGCAATATCTTGTTATATTCCAGCCTCACACTCTGCTGAAGCAGAGCTTGCAGTTGTAGCTGTTTGGGAAGTGCTGCACAAAATTAAGCCTCTGGGCTGTTTGTTGTACACAAGCCTCCCAAAGCTGATATAATAGTTCCAAGCTTGAGAGAGGGAGCCAAGAGGGATATGCAGTGTCTTCATAAATATTTCACTTCATGTTTACATAGTATACAACTTTGCAAATAACACATAAAACATTTTGAAAAATCTTTGAAACAGAAACCTTTGGGTGGTATGCATTGATGTTTTCTTCATGACAACCTCCTCCTCCTCCTCCTCCTCCTCCTCCTTCTCCTTCTCCTCCCCTCTGCTGAGATCACAGATGTCAAATACAAGATCTTGATACACTATTTACATTCCTGTGCTTTAACACAGAAACACAGACTTTTCCAGGCACTGAGTTCCTTAGCTTCTTGAGTCTCAGACAACATGCCCATCCAAGGATCCTGTTCTTGTACCTTTCCAGAGGACATCCTTCTTACCAGGGGCTGCAGGGCAGGGTCTTCCAGGGGAGTTTTTGCTGGAGACATGAGAATGCTGAATGAGCCTTCAGGCACAGGTGCCTGCATGGGGATTTAGGACAATTTAACACCTTTGGGTCTTTTCTGAATTCCTGAAAGGAAAGAAAAAAAGTGAAGAGTTGCTGTCTTGGCCCCTCTGAAGAACCACCTTCGGGCTCATGTATGCCACAAGACAGAGTGAAGATCTATTAATGACACCATGAGGCAGAAACACAGAAAAATCTGCTCTCAACCCTTCTGATAATGAGTTAGAAATCTGAATCAAAGCCACACAGAAGTACTAAGCCTTGTCCTGCATATTTTCACAGTTTTTTTTTTTAATGTGCTGATGCTATTAGCTAAAAGAGGAGAAGGCACATTAATAGGAGTTAGAAAGGCTCTGTTCTACTTGGATCTGGGCCTGTAGAAGAGATGTGAATAAGCTATGTACTACAGGAAAGCTACTGAGCATTTTTGATTCCTGCTTGTCCTCTTCAGACCATGCCTTGCATTTGGCTATTTTTATAAAACCCTGTTTTAAAAATAGCTGATTTCCTTCCTGACCAGGACACATAAATGACATTTATTGGCAGTCCTGTATGCTTTACATTTTGTTTCTCTAGTCACACTATCATCAAGTAGATGTGTATGTATAGGGTGGCAGGGCAGTCACTCCCAGAGAAAGCATGCTTGTGTTTCTGAAAACCCATTTGTTCAGCTGTCAATACATTAACTTCTCTGTTAACAATACATATTAAATACCATAAATAAAAGACCGTTCACAAATATCTATACAAACAATTGCATTAAGGTAGATGAAAAGAATGTAAGCATGGTTGATTGAATTGTGAATTCCTGGGGAAAGAATTTTCCATCCATCACCCAATCCTATCCACTCAATACTTTGGGAAGCATATATCAGTGGACATGGTAGCGCTACACAACTTGCCCTCCTGTCACATGCTGCACTATCAACACCCTCTGACCACCATTCCCTAGCCTGATTTAGCAGTATCCATGCAGCAGGCTATGAGCAAGCTCCAGTACAATCCCACACCCAGTATTAGCACCAACTGACTTCTGTCCAGGATCATCCAGGCTCATTTGTTTCATGGTCACAGGAGGATGTGCTCACTATATCACTTACAGTGTGGTCCTCAGTTTTACAGGGCTGGTTTGAAATAGGGGCTTCTCTCTGGAATGCCAGACTCCCTGAGATACAGCTCCATTTAGCTGCTCAGGGTCACCAAAGTGTTCAATGTTTGGTGCCTCTGTGCAGAACTGGAGCCATCCATTCAGCTTGGTCCCAGCACCACCAAGCTGGGACCCACTGTGGTGGGAATGGGAAGTCTTACAGGGAGCTCCTGACTGTCCTGTTAGGAAGCTTTATGTTTTGTCTAGACTGGAAGACTTGTTCAGTCTGAGCAAGACTCCATAAACTCCATGATTTTAAATTCCTATACCCTGGTCTCAGCCAGAAGTGATTATTAAAACTACTCATCTTGATTCTTCATCACTGTGGTTACTTTGTGCTTTTTGACCCTCAAATGAAGCATGCACACTATGCTTGTGTTCATACCCAGCTGTTAGCTGTTGTATGACTTCTGGGATGGTGAGATAGTTGAGAAGGAGGATGAGCTGAACAATAGCATCGAGGTCAGTAGTGAGGTGTCACTTTGGTTTTGATTAACTTGCAGAGCAACACAAGCTTGGTGCCCCAACCCAGAGAGCTTGCAACTAACTCAAGTTCAGGCCAGACACAAACCATGTTTAAAATCTGAGAGAAGGGGAAACAAGTGTAACTGTTCCTTAAACTTGTGTATGTACCTTTGACAGTTTCTGAAGTAAAATTTCCATCACAGAATAGACTCTCTATAACTTAAAATCTGTGAAAAGGCATCATCTAGCCTTGGCAGAGCAGTGCAAATCTGCACTATTCCAGCATCAGATTTCTCATTAAAAAACTGACACATATCAAGAAATTTAAGCATCCACAATGGATATTGTTTACTTGTTTTCAGCATTTTAGGAGCAACAGGGAATTGTGATGGATTCAGTGCAATTTGAATTAAAAAGCTAGATGAAGCCTCACAGGCCTTTCAGACTGATAGCTAATCTCTGTGAAAAGGGCTATGAAATGAAATGATAGTTTCAGGGCTAGTTCCATTTGCTTACTTAACCCAAAAACCTTGTTAATGCCTATTAAAATGAAATCCAATGAACAACAGCCTCTCATGTTTATGGGCTGTCAAGTTAATTTCCATAGAGCTGCACTGTCTTCACTGTCATTGTTGACCAAGGGTTAATTCACTGCAGGAAAAAGTGCAACAAAATAGATCACTTTAATCCCTTTCTTCTTCTTAGATGAAGCAGTAGGAAAGGAAAAGTAACAACTGGGAAAATGTTAAGATCCGGAATTTTTTATATAAACTTGTCAGCCATTCCTGACGTCTTCTGTAATAAACACTCGACAATAAACAGTGAGGACTTTTCTTAAATCTCCATAACATAACAACTTTCGGAGGAAAAAGAAGACCTGTTCAAAGACTTTTTCTGGATGCATTTGCATTTCCAGGCTTTGTTGTGTTATCTACGTAAAATGAAGCAGTTGCTCTCTCACCATTAACTCTTTACAGAATACTCCTCAGCACCAAAGCAGAGTCCTGTGCTGGGCATATCAGAATTTGGAAACTCTGGTATGTAGACTGGTAAAATCCTAACTTTTTGGAAGCTTTGTACCACAATCGTCCCAAACTGTGAAAGTCTGCACTTTATTAATTTCTCTCACCCCTGCAGTCTTTTTTCCTCCAACATTGCTGTACTTTTTACTGAAGTGAGGCTCTCCATAAGCCAGTATTTGTGAAATTCCTGGCATTCCTTATCCATTCCATAGTCCTAGCATTACACACCCAGCCATCCTCTCCTATATCAAATCTCATCATACACCATATAGCCTTAGCCACTGAGTGGTTTCTGCTTTCCAAGTCCATTTCCTACCAAATAAAAGGCAAAGGTTCTCTACACCAATATTTACTTTTTCTATATTATCTGAGACAGGCTGCTAATGCTTGCCTAATTTTTGCACCAAATAAACCAAATGAATGAATGAAATGTTCAGAGGCACAGATGTTTTCAGAATAAGATGGGGCACTTGGTTCACACAATTGTTCTGCCTTTTTTTTTTGTTTTCCTGCATGGTTGTTTCCTGTGGAGTGTAGGATATATTAACTTGCAGCCGCAGAGTACTTGAAACGCATCTACTGGATCAGCCTAGTGCATCAGTGAAAGATGGCTAACAGTCTTCCTTTTCCTGTGCAGCTGTTGTTTGCAGAAAGGGATAATTTTTAAGTTGATTTATTTACCTTAGCCTTTTTCCCCCCTTCTTTTCTTAATCAGTGATCATCAGCACGCTAATTGTTACTAGTAGCTTTGAAACAATGAGTAGACCTCATTGATACAATTAAGAATTTAATAGAAAAACATCCTTGAAATGCAGGTGGAAAGCTAAAGACTTTGTCTTCAGAAATGTTGATATCACAGAGTTCCCAGTGAAAACAAAAAAAAAAGAAACAAAGGTCCATATATTCAGTTAGAAAATTTATGTATGGTTTTCATGGTTTTAGTAAATCCCTATTTGCTGTAAATGATTCCTGCTCTGATTTGACAGTCCACTGTGCTAGGATAGAGTGGTCTCCACCAGCAAGGTCCCTTGGTTGCAGAAGGTGGGCTCAGGAACCCCGGAGCTGTTCAGAGAGGGCACAGAAACCATCAGGATAGGTATCACTGCTGCCCTAGTCCCGAGAACCAGCAGCTGCAAAGACAACGCTGGCATTTCATACCAGATCAAACTTTTTGCCTTTGCAGGTCAGGAGCGCTTAACCTTGTTCCTGTGTACAGAGCGCAGGGGTGCCTCGGGAGGCCAGGCACAGCCCCTCATCCCGCCTGTACAGGCCCTCTTTTCCATTTACTGATGCTTCCTGCAAAGCTCCTCTATCACATTCGCTGCTTTGATTTTTTAGTTTTTTTTTTTTTCCTCTTTCTGTCTTACTGGTGGAGGCTGCCTCTCTGTGGCAAGAGCTTGCATGGAAGGTGGTTCTGCAAAATCCCCCTGGCTGTGGCTTGTGGAACGTGCAAGGGCATCAGTGCACTCTTGGGACAGTCTTCATGAGCTCCCAACAAAACATAGAAAAGCGCCTAGGAAACTCCTCGCTGTTCTTTGAGGAGCTGAGAGCTTTCATGCTTCCATATGAAAGTGTCATAGAAACATGTCATAGACATATGCAGTGTCATAGAAATCAGAGAAATTAGAGAAATCAGAGAAAGTATTCTTTCCTTCATCCACAACTGCTAATTTCACTAGCAGAAAATTTCAGAAGTAGGCCATCCAAGGGTCAACATTTTGTTATTGCATAGAAACCCTCTCCTCTAACCAAAGCATTTTTTGTTTTTAACATAAAAACATTTAATATTTGGACTTACAGGATTGAATTTGGCTATAAACAGATATGAATCAACTTTCCACTGAAAGTGTCTTGCATGGGAAAGTGCCCAGACATCGAGATGAAAGGGCTTCTGAGGAAAGGCACATGTTCTGATATCTTACTCTGTCAGTGCCACGCCACTTCTTGACCACTGGCCTCAGGGTTCTTCTGCAGAAAGCAGGGTACCATGACCCATGGCTCCTGACCAGGCCATGCACTTTCTCTCTAGAACATTAATTATCAAACAGATACTGATAGTTATTGGGCTGGGGTTGGGAGGGAGGTGAGAGAGAAGGCTCAGACAAGAAAATTGTATCTCTGCTCCTGCTTTATAATGCTGCTGGTTGACCATTACTGGCATGATACAGCAACCCAGAGTGTTAGCTTCTCCCACAAGCCAGATTTTGTAATTTCAAAAGGAAAAAATAAATTGGAATTAAGTTGATTCTCTTCTAATAATGAGTGGCCACTGCTCTGTGGCCCTTAAAAAGCAGGGCTGTCTGCAGCACAGCAGGCGCAAGGACTTGGCAGGAGCTGCCAGGGCCCTTTATCTGTTTTCCCCTTTCAGAAGGAAAGCTGCTGTTTTTCCTTTTCCTGTTTCTTTGCTTGGGGAAATTGTTGCTTCCCTCAAGATTTACATCCTGACCTATGTAAATCTTTGAACTGCTCTCTTTAGCATTTCCCTTAGGGAGGCTTCTTGCTGAGAAACAAGGCTTCAGGAGCATGGGATAGCATTATTTATACATCTGACATTAGTAACCTATGAGGCAGTATTCATCAAAGAATTGCTTAGGTTTGTCCATGCTAGAGTCACGCAATGTTGCTCACAATATGGGGTGATTTTCCTTAATTAAATATCTTGCTACTCTTTAGAACAACAGCCTAAATATGCTAATGTTTTCTGTTTGATTCCACTTGCTTTTTAAAACAGGATTCATCCAGAACTGAATATTAGTTTAGGTATTCTTCTCATTGTGTGATTTTTGTATGTTTGTTTGTTTGTTTGTTTTAAAGCAGGGCACAAATTCCCTATGTCTGAGAAAAAATGCAAAAAAAGAAGCTTTGTTATTAGCCTGTGACCATGGAGTATCTCTGCTTCAGGTCTTGTACAGGTCCTGCAATCAACAGCAGCAGAAAGAAAAGGAAGGGGACTCTTGAGAAAGGGCAGCAAAGGTTCCTGCTTACCTCTAAAAGCCCTGTGAAAGGAAGGTGCAAAGAAGGGTGAGTTCAATCAGTAAGGAACTAAGATTCCTAATCAGTCAGCAGCAGAGAAATTATCTCTTTCTGAAAATCTTTTGCTTTAGCACTGTTTTGGTTATTTCTAATTGCATCTTCCTAATTACTCTTGTAGCAGTTGCACCTGGTCATCTTGGGGAAGCATTGGACCACATTCATCTGAGCCACATTCATCTTGCCCAGCATTGGCCATCCACCCCAGCAGCAGCTGCCTGCATCCGCACTTCTTGTCGAGGTGCCCATTCTGCCAGAGAGTTTGTCAGCTGAGATGTTGTAATCCACCTGGGCAAATTTAGTCAACTGCTTTAGGCAAGAGTAATTGCTTTCTACATTTCATTAACTCTGATGACTCTAAAGGGTGCTTAGCTGCCAAGCTGGAATGTAGATGTTCCTCAGAGGCACCTAAAGTCAGGATAAGAGTCATCACTCTTTTATTATGCCATTGTATAAAACAACCACCTAATTGCTGACCCAAGTATTTTAAAATCTGAACCTCTAGTCTGCTGTATTTACTGAAGTTCATTAAAATACTTGAGGATTGTTTGTTTGCTTAAAAAACACTGAAGGCCAGCACAAAATTCACCAAACAGCTCAAGATAGCAATGTAGGAGAGGCAGTGGTATGCAGAGTGGAGGCAGAATCCCTCACTGTCAGTTTCAACAGTTCTATTTTAGATGTACAAAATATGCTACAGTGTGGAGGAAGGTTGTGAAGGTCTCCTAGGGCTTGTGTTTATCACCTTGCTGCAGAGTGGCAACTGAAAATCTCCAGAAGAATGGCAGTGAAACACACTCCCAATAATTATCTATTAGTTCAGAGAGACTCAGGGCTCTGGTTACCCTTGCTTATTCAGAAACAATCAATTCAGTGTCTTGGAAGAAGGGAACTCCCACTCTGTGGGGCTGTTGGCATTGCTTGAAAGACAAAAGACGGTGTTTCCCATGTGCTGGGCTTTTTAATAAAAATGAGCAATGATTTGCCACCATGTCCTCTCCCTTACTATCAACCCCAAACCCCACAGAGAACAAGGGCAAAAGACTATAGTCCATTGTTTCCTTTTCATGGGAAATGGGACTTTTCCATCAGCTAAACAGCATTTGACATCTCACATGACCTAATCAGTCTTCCTTGCATCATGTGGCTGTGACCCAGCCTTCAGGTGCAGAGAAAAGACAGCAATCTGTACCTCAGGAGCACATCCAGAGGAGCAAATTGCCATCCTGGTTACACCAGCTCAGGTCTCTTTGCAGAGATGAACAGCTCTGGAATGAAAATGTGCCTCAGTGAGAAGAGATGAAGAGAGATCACTCACTGCCACTGGTGGTTCTCTAAGGACATCAGGTGGACCAAACAGTTTCTGCTTGCAAGCCAAATGTGATTCCCAGGAAACTCTGGCACCCACTGTGGTGAGACCAGGCTCTTAGAGCCTGGTAGAAACAGCAGACAGATCAAGCACAGCCTGATCTTTTGCAGAAGTAGGAACTTGGCCCCACTAGTGTGAATGGTGGTTATATTACCACTATAATCTCCGTGTCTTCTCCCAGATACTGCTTATGTTTTGACAAGTATCTTCCCTATTAATTCCCGAAGAAATTTCATTCATCTCTTCATCTAACCTCTGTTGTTGAAAAGAAAAATATTACACACACCTCTTTGCTGCACATGAATTGATGGGTTAGTCTAGACAGCAATGGCAGTAAGACTCCTTAGTGCTACCTGCCTCTATTTTATAGACAAATCCTGTCCTCGTGTGAGGCTATGATATTGGTTAATATTTTTTGTGATGAATCAGTTCCCGTTTATGACCAAAGGCGCTAGTAATTACTGAGGAATATCCCAGATGAAAAACCCTATTGTTTATAAGAGGGCTGATGATTGGTACTGGCCTGAGTACAGGCATTTTACCCTCCTACGATCTGCCACTTGGTAGAAGGAAGCTGTAATTCAAGACATGAAGGTAAGCTACAAACAGGGAAAAGGCTGTGTAGGTTCATTGAAAGACAGACAGTGCCACAGCAATCCAGTGTCTTCCTCTGACAAGACAGATGATTTCCCAGCAGATTTGCTGTGTTATGGTTTCAATAAAGCATCAACCATGGTGCCATACAAGAAGCCTCAATTAAGAGAGGAGCTATATCAAAGCTGTGACCTGTCAAAGCTAAAGGGGGATGAGACACAGGTTACTGAGATGGGAGAAACACAAGACCACAGGGCAGTCACTAAAAAGTGACTCATCAAGTATCGGTCTTCAATTAATGGTTGTACATTCCAGCAGTGTGGGAAGGCCACTGCCAGTGCCATCAAGAACTCCGGACTGAGCTTTGTTAAGATGGGAGGTAGACAAGGATTTGGAGCAGACCAGCAATGTGTCCACAAAGGCATCTGCTGTGCAACCAGTTCCTGCACCACCCGTGCTGGGCAGAGCAGTGAACGTAACCCGCTCTGTCAGACCACTGCAGACATTCTGTGTGTTGATCCAAACACCTTTTCCACTTGGATACATAAAAGCTTTCAGCTTCATTGGCATGGGAGGATACCAGTGAGCCAAGAGCTAACAGTGCTGCTGCTGCAGAGATCTCCCAGCCCCTGGCTTGCCCAACAGGTGTGTCTTGGAAGATGGAGAAGGACCTACAGTCTTCTTTGAAAGTTGGGAATGCTCAGGTGATCACATAGGGCATTACATGGTCACATCATAAATACAGAGAACCAAAGAAGGCCCAAGGGGTTTAAATGTGTGTGTACTATACTCAATGTGCAGAAATGGAGGTTTTACATTTCCCCTCATGTATGTCACAGCACTAAAGATAGGAAAGACTAAGAAGGAAAAAAACCACATTGGTTGTGAAAAATGAGTGGGTTTTTTTCTTCTTAAAGTAATCTCCAGTTAATGTAATTGTTGATTCCTGGATAGCTAATACATATAAAAGCTAGACAAATATTTTATTTTAAAAAAATCATGTCTTTTTGTAGAATAGCAGAGAAAGAAACAGATGTTTTGTATACTGCAGAGGATCTAGCAGCTTCCACTCACCGGCAATAATAAGTGGAGCTCATACTCTATGAGTAAGAGCTCCCCTTTGCAGTGTCACCATCTGTTTCATATTTCCACTTTTCCCCTGGGACACCCCATTTTGTCCTAGCAGCTGGCCACAATAGAGTCCCAAAAGACAGCAGGCAGTGCTCTGCTGTGCCTTGTTCTGCAGTGTGTGTGCATGTATTTATTTACAGTCCACTCAGTATCTACTTACTGGTAGACCAAACTGTACCATGAACAGCTGGCTTCATTAGATGACTTGCCTTTTTGCAGAGATAATCATTTGTGTCTCTTTCCATCTCCAACGATTGATTTTTATTGAACACGCAGAAATTTCATATCCTTGAGACTGCTAGTCTTCCATCCAACCTGCCTAGCAGGTTCCTAAATTACTAGTGGGAGACAGACAGTGTGATCACACACATTATCTTTCTTAGCAAAAAATAAGTCATCTCAATGGAAATTCATTTTGCCTGCCTCCTATCGAGTGCTTTTGAAATTCTGTTGTGTTCATTTTCAGATCCTAAACAGAAGCATGGGTGATAAATGCCTTTCTTTATCTAACATGGACATTCACATGTTTAGGTAGCAATATTCCTGCTATCATCAGTCCCTTTCAGGTTGTCATTTACATTTGCCTCTGTTCTTGGATAGCAGCTTGTCTGTCATTTATTTCTTCATCACTTCCAAAGCAGATCACTGAAATCTGCTCTAGCTGGAGTTGAGTATCCTTAAAGGGCATCCCTTTGAGGTCCTGTCTTGTGTGGGATAGACCAGCCTATCTTTTGTGGGTCAAATTGGATAACACATACCATCACAAATACAAATGAAACACAGAATCAGTAGCCAAACCCTATACAGTCAAATCTAGTTTTGAAATAAGGAAACTTTCTGGCCACAAGGTTTTATTTCTTTTTTGACTTGTTAATTAATGGACCCAGAACAGACATCTACATAAACACTTTCTGTTGGCTTAGAGAAGTATTTTGGTCACAAAGTAAAAATGCACTTACATTTAGCTGGCCTGTTCTTCAGCTAATCTGGCAAATGGCGCTGTTTTAGTCCACCTCTAAAACAAGTTACTATCTTGTATCCAGGGACCTGAAACTTTTAGTAGAAAATGTGCATGTTTATATACAACTCACATATAGTACTCCTGACCCAGAGGGCCAGCTAGAACTGGAGATGGTATTTCCCATTAGATCCTCTAGTCCTCTTTTTCTGAGCAACCTGCACTGGGACATTCCTTTGCTCACTGTGCTCTGGGTTGTCTGCAGCCCTTCAGACTGTCTCTGCCCTACCTGAGGTGGTCACCCAAGCTCAGCACCAGGTTTGTCATTTGTAAGGCACAGGCATCCCTTGTGCTGCCCTAAAGCTGCACGAACAGAGCCTTGGCTGAAGCAGTGTCCAATGCTGCCACATCTCCGGGAGTAAGAGGTAAGACACAGAGACAGGTCAGGAGGAAGCAAGAAAGCATGGCAGAGAGGTCCCACAAACAGCCCCAGACAGGAAAGTCTGTGAGAAACACACTTGCTTTGCACAGAGAAAAAGCAGAAGAGGAAACACATCCACCAGCAGGCAAATGATAAAACAAAGATAGCACGGGTCAAGTGCCTCCTTTTCTTCCAACAAAGGACAAAAAGAAGCCACCTAAACTTGCAAGAAACAGCTTGAACCTAGAGTTGAGAGCAAACTTTCTTAGGGAAAATGAGCATCCACAGGGGAAAGGCTGGCCAGAGAGAATATAAATTCCTACCATTGGAATAAGGATGTTCTGGATGTTTTTAGGGATGGCACAGATGAAAATTTACTCAGGCTAGCTGAAGCATTGACCCTTAGGTATTGCAGACGATTCAATAAAAGAATATTTGGTGACATCCATCCCTATATTCCCTCGGTTTGTGTTCCTTCATCTTTTCTATCCTAGGGAAGAAAGAAATACAGAAAGTTGGATTTGTGTACATAGTCCTTTCATGCTGAATTTCTAAAGACTGAAAACAAAAGGAAAATAAAAGAAGGTAATGCAGAGAACAAAAAGAGGCCTGAGAAACAGTGATAAAATCTTTAAGATATGGGATGACAACACATTCAAGGAATTAAAGAGTAAATGGAAAGAAATTATGCATGTGAGAACCTTGTTCATCGGACACTAGATGGCTCTGCAACCCCGAGGAAAGCTTGCTTTGCTGGATAGCCTTCCTTTTACTTAGGGAAATAAAAGCAGCAAAGGAAAGCAATGGTGGTGAGAACGCTTCCAGTCTGTCTTTACAATAAAGAGGAGCAACACAGCAACTGCAGGTCTTCCAGATTAAAGAGTTCAATTATGCCACTCTATTTTGATTGTATATGCTTTGTCCTTCATAACAGACTTTGAAATATTTTATTTAGGGTTATTGGATGCAGTGTATAAAAGTATACATTGCATTGCTACAGAAGCAATATAAAGTTTGATTACATAAAGTATGTGAGAAAATAGGGTTTAACTCCTAACATAAGGATATGGACCTGGTGGAGCAATCCCAGAGGAGGCCACAAAGATGAACAGAGAACTGGAGCACATCTCTGTTAAGGCAGGCTGAGAGAGTTGGGGATATTCATCCTGGAGAGGAGAAGACTCCAAAAGGGCCCTGTAGCAGCCTTCCAGTACTTAAAGGGAGCCTACAAGAAAGACGGAGAGGGACATTTGACAAGAACGTCTAGGAATAAGACAAGGGGTAATGGCTTCAAACAGAAAGAAGGTAAGCTTAGATCAAATATTAGAAAGAAGTTCAATGTGAGGGTGGTCATTCACTTGCACTGGTTGCCCAGAGAAGATGTGGATGCCCCATCTGTGGAAGTGTTCACGGACAGGGCAGCCTGATCTAGTGGAAAATGTCCCTTACAAGGGGGTTGGAACCAGATGATTTTTAAAGTCCCTTCTAATTCAAACCATGCTGTGAGTCTATGATTTTATGACCATGTGGATCTTACAGCATGGTTCCTTATAGTACTGGCACATTGAAGCATTTTAGTAAAAATCAGTAATTTAATATCAGGTATGGCCAATTTTACAGAAAGACAGTGAGCAAGTAGTGAGTAGTACAAGAAAACCAGGAGATCTGAAAGCAGTTTGGGTTTAGGGAAGTTAAAAACATGTCTTTGATACAAAATTTTTTAAACAACAAACAATGCAAAATAAACATGTTAATTACAAAATAAACATGTTAATTACAAATTTTAAAATTACAAATTATTGTACATGAAAAGTAATTACAAAATATTTATATGCATTTTCTTAGTAAGCTTTTTACTTATGTCAGGGCTGTAGAAGAAGATCCACTGAAGTCAGAGTTTTCTATAATATGCTATAAAGCATCAGTACTCAGAAAAAGCATTAGAAGGAGGGTAATTTAGTTTATAAGGATTTGGTTTCACTTAGCACAGAGTCCTTCTTATTTTGGAATGCTATATTAAGCTACTAAAAATTCCTTAGATTTTTGTCACTTTGCGCTTACCTTTCTGTATTTTTGTTGGTCTCCTAGTAGGGAACTACACCTTTATCAATCCATCCAAACCACTGTTGCTGGGGAAGGTCACCTCCCTTTTCTTTTATTCTTCCTTTATCACTCTGAAAGCTGTCACTGGCTTCCTTTCAATTGGTGCATCATATATATATATATCTTCATTTTTTAATTTTTAGGGGCTTATCTACTGTTTCTCTATGCATCCAAGTTATGAAGAGAAATTACACAACCTTGCATAAATGGCTTATTTTTTAGAAGCTTACTAAAGCTCATAATACAAATATTTGATAATAACATTAATTACATGCATGAGTGGCACCTGAATATGTTTTTTTATGTTGTGATTTACAAAGTTGTTTCATAGCACTCTAGACATCTGGTTGAGAGAGAAACATTTCTTCAGACTGTGAGATTTGAAATCTGTATGGTAACCATATCCAAGTGGAGTTTATTTTAGTTTTATGCCTCTTACCTGTTGCATTCTAAACTATCTATTAGTGATGACTTAATTAAAAAAGACTTTTGATGCTGTGTATCAGAGTGAAGAAATGTGAAATAAAAGTCCAGGAGGAATCTCTGTGAAGAAGGTGTTTCTGAGAGGGCAGAGGCACTGCAGGTGAGGCAGGAGATGAGTTTGAGATGGTATGAGGCTGTTATGACTTCTCCAGAGTTCCTTCACACATCTGAATATGTACATTTGAGTATACAGGCTCAAAGATCGAAGCCAATGCCTTTTTTCCATGTGCTGAACACAGCCCAGCAGGCAAGAGGAAGGAAAGGCCCTGCTTTACTGCCTTGAGCTCAGATAGTTCAGTGTCCTGGAGTACCACAGTAATTATTGTGCATGAAAAATAATCCTGATCTGTAGCAACCCCAGAGGTTCAGTGCAAAGTCTGAAGGCATATGAGAGGGAGAAACAGCAGAGACCATTTCTTCCTGTGCAAGGCAGAGGTAAGGGTAATGTACAGGTCTGTGTTCACATTTTATGAGAGATGTTGCAGTTCATGAGAAAAGTGAAGAAGAGGGAAGCAGTAAAAGAGGGAGAATAGAAAAATGAAGAGTTGTTTGATTACACTGAAATTACCTTGACAAGAAAAAAAATTTAAGGTCGAGACCAAGCAAGAGCTGGCAGCTGGAAGCCAAAGCCGTACGTGTCTGATCTCAGTGCTTGATCAAGGGCAATTCTCTGGTGAATTCTCCACCTCTTGTTGACTCCATACGAGTGCTGGACCTCTTCCAGAAACTGCTGAGGCAGGAGCACTCTCAGGAGAATAACTGGTCATGCAGAAAGAATGGAGGTGAACATGCTTCATGACAGATCCCTGTTTGTCCGGGCTGTGCCAAGGCATGCTGTGGGTGAGAGGGAGAACCCCAGCAGTCCCCAGAGGCAGATGGCACAACATATTCCATCTGCATGGGTGCACAAATCCTCACATTAGTCATCCTCTGACTCCATCCAGACACCACTCAGTGAAACCTGAGGTTCTCAAACATGTATCAAACCATTACAGTGAAATAATGACCCTCTCTGGACGAGCAGTAAAGCCAGGCTGTTTATAAAAGAGTTGTAGAAGGTCCTTGAGGCATTGTAGCCCCTGCCTCCCACACAGCAGGCAGGAGAGCCAGCTGGATAGAGGTGACATGTCTGACCAAGAGCCTGAGCTGGCGTGGTGGTGGTGGGCTGTCCCTCTCCACACTGCTGGCACAGCGCACCCCGCTCCTCACTCCGCGTGGTGAAGGAGCCTGAAGCCTAACGGGAAGGGGAGCCTCTCCCATAGTCTGGACTAGATAGTTTAAACTTTTAAGTATGTAGAGGCTGTTACTAACTGGGTTTTTTCTCCTCTTGGGCTTTTTTGAGCACAATTTCCCCAGCAACTCTGCTTTTGAGAGCTGAGCCAGCTGCAGGTCCAGCTGAAGGCCAAATGGCTGGGACAGACCTCATTCTGTGCTGAGAGTTGAGGGAAAAGAAACGCAGCAGGTTTGTTCTGAGTCAGGCTGTTCAAATAAAGCTGCATGAGCTTTCACACTTTATACTATTTGTTATGATGTTTTCCAAAATGAACCACAGATGTTTTACGTTGCTGAGTTTTTTTATCCCTGGTTGAGTCACCTATTATCCAGGCCACATCTGGGCAGCTCAAACAGGAGTCTCAGTGTAGAAGTCTCAGAAAGAAAGTCAATATTTTATTTGATTTTTAGATAATCCTCTGCACATACCTAAAAACATAATGAAATAAACTTTATTTCTACTAATGACATGGTGTAAAATGTTGGGAACAATGAATCCTATTCAAACTGCTGGTGTTTCCCATCACTTAAATTGAATCAACAAGGATGAGTTAGGATTAAATTTTGTCTATAACTTGCAGCTTTTTCTTTAAATATTCTCCTCTGATTACAACATGGGAGTAGAGGAGATTGAAAAATTTCTGAGAAACCTTAGAACCTTAACTGAATATCTTCAGCCCTCTTGAGCAAATGGGATCCAATGAAGCAAATCAAACTGGAAATATGATGTAAAATGTTAATATGTTGGCAAATGACCATGGACATCTAAAAAATACCAAATGTCACAGCATTTTTTCTCTTTTCGAAAAAAAAAATCATATCTTCTCTAACAAAACATGCCAAGAGGTTATGGCAATATCCTTTCTGATTGATACTGATGTGCAGGAAAAAAAACAACAAATTATCTGGCAAGAATTAATGTAACCCAGTCAGTAGTCAGGATCCTGAGTCCTTCCTAGAAAGGAGAACAGAGACCTGGCTATAGATAACATTTTGAGTGTAGTAGATGTCAGTCCATTTGAAACAAATGTTCCCATCCAAACAAATCCCTGTGATTTTTTACTGAGTGCTTCATTTGGTTTATTGCTTTCAAAGAGTTGCGTAATAATACATTCATATCCTCAGAATACATGTTATAGTTTTAACTGAGCATTGTCCTTGGAAAGTTTTCAAAGTGGTTCTGTATATTTGCAATATCTGTAGTTAGTACACTCAAGTCAGAGTGATTCATTTCCTGCCCAGTGGCCATTTGTCGTTTTATGCTTTTTTTTTTTTTTTTTCCTGGCTGTATCTTTACAAATATAATGGAAAAATCACTACTTGCAGATAATGAAAGTGAAGGAATTAAAAATTAAGGCATACAGCAGAGAATGTCAGCTTCCAAATGCCAATGCAGACCAGTATTTTGTATTAAATAGCTGTGATAAGTGCCTACATGCTTCCAGTTAGACAGTCAGTAGTTTGAAATCTGCTAGAACCTTGGGTTACTTCTCCAGTGTAAGTTCCTGAGTGATGAAAAGAAAAAAAAAAAGTCCATTTTAGTATCTCTAGTCATCAGTAATTTTTCTTTGAAGGTGCAGCCTCTCTAGAGACTGTCAGGTGTTATTCCAATAGGTGAGGTCTGAGGAATAGAGCTTTACTTGTGGCATCTTTCTTGGATCACCAAGTCCAGAGTCTGCCAAAACCAGGTCCATGATAATGAAGTAAACCTTATTATATGTTGGATTACCTCCTTGAATTTGGTCTATTTCTACTGAAGAAAAACATAAAGAATCCACTGAGCTCCTCTCGTCAGTCAGGTCAAAGCAGCTGCTGGCGAAACAGGACTCCACAGAAGGCTTTAACCAAAGCATTCATGTATTCCTATGGCTCACATCCTATGTTCTGTTTGTCCTAGAAAGTGACCCAGCAATGCCAAGGGCCACTGGAAGAAAAGGAGCAGAAAGGCAAAAACTACTAATTAATACTGATACACTACACTATTAATTAGGCACTAATTAACAAAGATACAGTAGCGGTAGACAGTGAAGAGTCACTGCCCTCAGAAGGAGTTAAGTTGACTGGAAGAGTCATATACTTGTGGAAGGGCTTTTGAGTACAAAAGTTGATCTCTTTTATATTTGAATTCAGGAAAATCCAGGAAAAAGAGGCAATGCATCTCTGAGAGAATCCAAGATTACATTTGATCCCTGATTCTATCCCCTGACTTTATATTCTTAGGAAGATCTGTTCTTCAAATAGCATGAGCTAGTGTCAAGAACTGTGACTAGTTTAATGTGGAAAGAGAACACCTGAAACATGAACAAGCAGATAGTAGAAGTTCTCACATACCTTAAAGTTGGTCCATGATGTATGAATTTAAAGAATCTGCTTAGCACAGTTTCAAACAGAATTTTAAGGCTTCACAAAAATAGCATCAGAAAGGTATTTTGCCTGGGATGCATTTTTTTAAAGCATGAATAAAATCAACTATCTCCTAGAGAAATGGGAAATCCACCTTGCAACACTCACAGCTTGGAAAAACAAGGACAGCAGCCTGCCTGACATGGAGTAGAAATTTAGAGGCACTGGGAAGCCTCTGCCCATCTTGGCTCTTGCTAGCAGAAAGGAATTCCTACAAGGACTCAAGAAACAAATACAGGTATTTCCCAAAAGAAACCAGACACTTTGCAGGATATTGTAGAAGTCATCTACAACAATAAAGGGTCAGATCGGTTTTTTTATCACTATGACTGGTTTTTAATCTGTTTCTAACCATGGAAAGGGGAGAGAGTGAATTATCCAGCTCCAGATACTGCAAAGATCAGAATCACAGGATGGGCAAGGCTGGCAGGAACCTCTGGAGATCACCCAGCCTAACTCTTCAGCTCAGGCTATTTTGTTCACAGCCATGCCCAGTCAGATTTTGAATATCTCCAAAGATGGAGAGTCCACAGCTTCTGTGGGCAACTTGTGCAAGTGTGCAGTCACCCTCCTAATAAAAAAGTGTTTCCAATGTTTCTGTTTGTGTTCTCTCCCCACTGGGTACCACTGAGAAATGCCTGACTCCCTCTTGTTTACTCCTTCCCCTCAGGTATGTACACACACAGCTAAGACTCCACCGACTTCTCCAGGCTGAATGAAGGGTCTCAGCTCTCTCAGTTTTTCCTGATTTGAGAGATATTCCAGTTTCTTAATTGTCTTTGCATCCCTTTGTAACCAGACTCACTCCAGTATGTCCATGTGGTTTTTGAACTGGTGAGCCCAAAACTGGACCCAGCACTCGAGATCTGTCTCACCAATGATGAGTAGAGAGGTAAGATTCCCTCTTCAGCCTGTTGGAGTCTTCCTAGTACAGTCCAGGAGGTTGTTGAACATCTGGACTGCAAGAGCTCACGCTTATCTCATGTTCAACTTGCTGTCCACCAGGACCCTCAAGGCCACCCCTGCTTGATTTCCAGACCTTAAGTCCCCAGCCTGTACTGGTGTCTGGGGTTACTCTTCACAAAGTGAAGGACTCTGCATTTCCCCTTGCTGAACTTTATGAGGATCCTGTCAGTCCATTCTTCTGGCCTGTCCAGGTCCCACTGCACAGCACCACAATGATCTGGTATATCAACCACTCCTCCTGATGAGTACTGCCTTCAAACTTGCTGGGTGTGAGCTCTGTCCCATGATCCAGGTCATTACTGAAGTTGTTAAACCTGCTATTCTCTATTCATTGTTGGTTTTGGGAGATTTACAGAAGCAGGAGTGTCTGTCAATGCCCTTGCATGCATGGTGCTTCCCTCGCCGTGTGGCAGAACAGTCTGAGCCGCCTGGATTGTGGACAGACCATCAGTGATGGCCTGGAGACAGCCAGCCATGTGAACAGCCAGGGGAACAGCTGGGAGTGGAGACAAAGGCATGGGGGCTTAGGGCTGGGAGGGAAATGGGTGACTCCACCTGAGCTGCTGGAGGACCACCAAAGTCACGTATTCAAAGCGGATAAGAAAGCTACCAAGGATTTCCAGGATAAACTGGCAGTGAACCAACTCACAGGTCTTTCAGCTGGTCTTCAGTTTGTGGACCAAGGTCAGTGGAGGGATGCCAGATGACTGAGAATGGCTCTGGAATTTGCCATATTACTTACATTTTCTGTTGTACTGCATCAGAAAAGGAAGCAGGTGCTAGCAAGGAAGATGGCTGCAGATCATTATGAGCCTAATGACTCCAGCTCTGTGTCTTGCTGAAAGTCAGCAGTTCTGGTATGACTCATGACAAAGCATGAAGGACCAGAAAACAATTTAACTCAGTTTGCAATGGCGACAATTCTGTTTCAAAACTAATGAAATGGTCAGACAGAAGAAGATGGAGCAACACAAATACAGATCACTCTGAAGTGAACGCTGGGGTAGCATATGAGTGTACGAAAATCAGTTTTATGGTTAAGTCTGGGTACATAAATAACAACTGTAGGCTTTTCAATATTGAGTACACATTGCTTAAGATTAGCAAACAGTGTAGTCACAAGACAAAACTTCAATGATTTTCTGGAGACTGAGGGATTCTGACTGGAGCTAAAAATCAGACATCTCGTTCCTCAATGAAGAGGTAAACTCAAATATCCATTTGGACTCATTACAGCTTCTGAATTTGCAGTAAAGAACTGGAGTAGTATAACACACAGACAAATCCAAACATGCTTGTTTTTAAAAGTGGTGTGTGGGACATTTGGACATTTTTCAGCAAAAGCAGTTAACAGCTTTCAGGAAGTTACAGGATCCTCTCACTGAGAAAGGTACCTTGCAAAGCAAAATCAGGGAACTATCAAGCTGCGTCCTGACACCTGCATCTTGACTGGCTTTACTGACGAAGTTCTTGTCAAATTAAAACAAGAAACGTGATTTTCTCATAGACATTCACAATCCAGCATAGGCAATCAGCTCCATCACTGGATTTTCCCACCCGTTGTCTTACCATCTACACGAGTACCTGCTGTACATGCAGCTATGTGTATACATACTTCTCTTTGCTCCCCTGGCACCTCCAGACTGTGCTGCAGGTGCCACAGAGAAAAAAGCCTGCAGAAGTCTCTCTAACACACCTCACTCTCTGCCTGTTGCAGCAGTCTGGACAAGAATTTGAAAAGGATGTCCTTGCTGTTTCAAGTTTCACCACCAGAGCAAACCTGAGCTGTGTTTACTCTGCTTTTTGCTGTGTGAAAAAAACATTGTTTATCACTGATCTCAGCTGGAGCCATTTGATGGTTTCTTTTTGAGCTCACTTTGCTTCCAATTCAATAAGAACTAAAAATAATAACATGGATAATCTAATTGCAGATCAGTAGATATCCTGGCTGCTCTCAGTCTCAGAACATGCATCCCACGTACACTGGATGCACACACAGTGCACGAGCTTTCTAGCAGCAGCAGCTTTTCACCTAGGACAAGGGTGACATTTGTGAACCAGAAAGCCTATCAATGTTACCCTGCCCAGCTGATATAGTGCAGAGGCTTTCTTAAAATAAATAACAAATGTTGATATCGCTCTGTGATTGCATACCACAGCCAAAGGGGAAAAAAAATGTTTAAACCCTTGAATTTCATATGCTCTGAAGAAATCTCAGATAAAAGAAAACAGGAAATCATTTGTAATATTAAAAATAGATTGCTTCCTGGAAGTAACAACCATGATGTTCTTGTTGATCTTTTTTCATGTTAAGTGCCACATACAGAAGCCAGCCAGTCAGCTCGTACTTTTATTTCAAATTCACCTGAAATACAAAATTTGTATGGTAAATTTAAAACTTTATTTTGATTTTTTAATATTTACTTTTATGTTATAATTTTTTATTTAAAATATATTATTATAGGCTGTGATGTGAAAGACTGACTTCAGAGCCCCCAGAGAAGCATCTTAACCTTAAATGTCATAAGTAAGTTGGATAAATATTCTGGACTGTTACCTCAGTTTTTGTAGGTGTTGTGGGTAAAAACTAAATATCAGAGCAGAAAAACTGTTACAAAGATAAATATTCTGAATAACATTAAAAATCCTACTAAAACCCTTGTCATAGGCATTCTGAGTTTCAGTGGCAACTTGAAGCACATTGTACCTTGCTGCCCTGTTGATCCCTGAAACACAGACTAATTCCCCATGAAATTAACTGTTTATACACACTTAAGTTGTGTCCCCGTGTTTTGCCTTAGATAAACAATGGCCAAAGTGGTTTATATGCCCTGGGTGTTTTCCCTCTGAAAGGTGATTCCTAAAACAACTTCAATCAAAAGATGTGCAAAGATGAATGATGATTTTCTTCTTCCAAGGCTCTTTCAACCCTTGTTTAGGGTGCCTTTCTTCAGTCAGGCTCAGGTTTATTATGAATGAGTCCCTGGTTTCTTACTATTAATTGCAATTTTTTATGCATCAAGGATCCTTAGTTTTACTGTGTAAATATTACACCTCAAGATTAGGTCATTGCCAGTCATCTTGTTAACTGGATAAACACAGTGCCTTATTTTAAAAGCATGCAGCTTAATTCCAGAACGGATGAGTGTTGATGACATCCAAACAATGATAGTAAAATTACTTTGTCCATGTGCAACCCTTTTCCTATAAGTGCTTGGGCATGGCTTGGTGTTAAACCTTGTCCCTCCAGGCACATCCCACTTCACCTCTGTTGGCCCCTGGGATTTGTCCCTGCTGGTTAGGATGTGAAGCCCTGACCAGGGTGAGCTCCATCCTAGTCACAATTCTCAGGTAATTTGCTACAAGTGCTGTGTGGAAATAGATAAAAAGGCAAAAGAAATCAAGGCTTCCAACTACCCAAACTGGCTGGATGACAGAGAGTAAGACACTCTCTTACAATTTTTATCTCTTCCCAAGCCTGATCTCTTCCCAGGATCTGACTATAACATGCAGCTTGGCCAACTCAAAAAGTCATCTTTCACACCACTTACTTTTCACTCCTTTTCACTGCACTCTTCCAGTGTCTGAGGGTAGCAGGGCCAGTTGGGCAGAAACATCTGCTATCCTGCCTAGTCATCTTTACCTGCTCTCACTTCATTCAGGAGGTGATGGCATCATTTTCCCAGGCCAGTTTTCTTCATCCCTGAGCCCACAGTTGATAACTTCTCACCTCACTCACCAGGGAGAGAAAAGGGAATGTTCAAGCACAAATTCAAACTCCATTATCTCCCTGCAAATGTGAGTTGGGTTATTGCAAAACTTCTCTCCTCTTATGCTCCCTTGTAAAATCTTGAAACCTTAATCAAAATAACTCAAAATTACCACTAAGAGTAAAAACACCACAGGAACTTGACTTAGATGATCAGATAAATGCAAGCTAATAGGAGCAGAAGGAGAAGAAATTGTGTTTACCTAGTGAGGAATGCAGTGTTTGGAAATATCTTAAACTGCTTACAAAGCACATAATTCCTTTTAAGCATGGATTCATAGAACATCAACACCTGATGCAAAAATAAGACCCTATTTTTTTGAGAAATTCACCAAATGCTTTGGCAAGGGGCTCTAGCATAGCCTCTAAACCATGAAGCAGAAAAAGATGCAGGACACCTCAGTCCTTCGTAGGTCTTTGTAGAAGGTTCCTGCTAGCTCTTTCCTCCAACATCTCAGGATCTTGCTTGGTATGACCTTCCCCAGCAATTCTGTCCAACAGAACATATAACATCTCTCTGTTATATCTCAAATTCCCTGTGACACAACTACATTTGTACGTACTTGTGAATGATGTGTCCTGTGATTATTTGACTCCCCAAAGTCAAATCAGAGAAAAGTGCTTATCATTAGAACAGAGGCCATCATTATTCAAGGTGATGGTGCTGACAGGTGCCTGCCTCTTTCTTATTCATTTTTGGAATGGTAGCTTTTAAGTTTTAGGACCGATTTAAGTGCATAATCCTAACTTTTCATTTCTTTCTTTTATTTTATTTATTTTTTTAAAGAAGGGAAATACTATAATATGTATTTCAGCACAATTAGCTTGATATGATGCTGATGAAATGACAACATTTCTATTAATTTCAAGGAGCAGAAGCTGACTTTCTTATTATCCTCGTTTGTTATTCATTATGATGGGAAGAAACCTGCTTAACTGATATACTACCTAGTGGATGAGCAGGAGGTTATAGAAAAGTAAGCAGTAGGAATAATGGTTGTAATGGTAGCAATCAGAAGCCAATAAAACACATCTGATGCTGACCTCAATTAACACCAACATGCTCTCTCATTTTAGCAGTAATATCAAGTGACTGCTACAACATAGTTAAAACCCAGAGCTCTGTTTTCAAGGGTTGCTGGTGACAGTTCTGTTTTCAAAACAAACAATTAGAGGCCACAAATCAGGATACCAAGTTGAAACGTGGTCTCCTGAGGATCTCATGATCCTGAGCTTGGGCTGTCGGATAAACACAGGACTGCTACAGAGAGAGTCACATTGCTTTTCTCATTCCAGATGATAAACAGGTGTAACCTGCAATTTTAAAATCCTGCCAGGAGTGGAGCAAACATCTACAGCTGGGATGACACATGCATTCTTCCAGTTTATAAAGGCAGATAATATGAGATACTCATTGAGCAGCAGGCTTAACCTTTGAGGTTAGAAAGTTCAAACCAATTTGTTGAGAAAAGCTAAGGGCTTATATTAACAAGTTGTAGGAAAGGTCTGGACAAGGAGAGGAACCTGGACTAAGAGTGATATAGAAACTCCTACAATCAAGACCAGTATTTAGGGTGTATTGACCTTAACATTTTGTTATTTTTTTAAAGGAACATTTTGAAAGCAAATCTTCCACTCCTGTTCATGGCTGAATTCTTTGATACCATTATAGCATGTGTAAACAAGGGCCCCTTCAGATGATGCCAGACAAAAGGGTTAGACTGAGAAACCCAGTGGACATGCCCCAGCCACTTAAGGGCGTTCAGGCTCTGAGTCAGATCAGAAATAGCTCAAAGCAACCTCCTCACCCCACATTCAGTTTGCTCACTGAGTCCTTGGCACCAGCTCATGAATCATGCTACAGAGTTGCATTGGTGCTAATGCTGACATAGTTTTAGAGACAATTCCTGTTGGTCGACAAATCCAAGAGAACTTATTTACAAGAAATTACCCAGGTACAGCAACAAAAAACCAAGAGATATTCCCTAGGATGACAAAAGGCTTACCCACCTTCCAATAGATTAAATTTGAGCCTGCACCTTTTCTTATGCCTCATTGGCATTTGCAAAGAAGGATATTTCCCACACAGCAGAATTTTTCCCTACATGCCTGTCCTTTCTATGATAATATCTCTGCATAAAGGCTCTCAGAAAAATCTTGAGCCAAATAAAACCAGGCATGCATTTTCTATGGATCAGAACTGCATGGGGAAGCCCTAGCACTTCAAAGAATCCAGGCATTTTTTCTGGGTTTTCCAAGGAGCTACATATGGAATTACATGTACTGGTCTCCTCCCAGTACCCGAAAAGCAATAGGGTCTGTGTAATGGGATAATGTATGCAAGGATGTAACTGTGACTCTGGCTGGGCTGGCTGCTGCTTTCTACACTGACTGCGGCAGAAAGCTCACAAATATCAGTGCAGAGTCCAAACAGAGTCCAAAGGCAGAAAATCCAAGAATGAAGCCTTGTTAGTACGAGTGGATGATGAATAATCCAGCATTAATTGCTAAAATATTACGGTCATCTATGGATGGAAAGAGGAGTTTACCCCCAAGCACGTGGTGTGACTCTTTGGGATGGTTCTGCACATGGCCAGAATTTGGACTCAGTGATCCTTGTGGGTCCCTTCCAACTCAGCATATTCTGTGATTCTATGATAGAGACATTTTACACTTGGTTGTGAATAGCTATACACGTCCTTCCTTAGGACATCCCACTTGTTTCCCAGTTATTCCTGCTGTAGATATTTAGGCATATGGAAGTGTGAATTTAGTTTAGGTTTTAGTATTGAATCCTCTCTAAATGGAAGGATCATTTCCTTTGAGTCAACATATCACCTGGAGAGGAGCAACAGAAACTTAAGAGTCAGGTGTCATCTATAGTTTGACCCTTTAAACTTGCTGTTTGACATCTATTAGTTGTCGTAGCTAGAACCTTTATTTCTCATCTAGTATCATATAGACACATCAAATAGAAAATATAAGAGATTAGACCCCAGAAGACCTCACAGGGCTGAGGACCAACCACCTCAAAATATTTTTTTGGCTTTAGGGGGTTAAAGGATTGAAGCGACTCTGGTCCCTCCAGAAGTTGCAGCTACAGTCTACTGAGATGCAAGGTTCCCTCTGTATGATCTTTGAAAAGTCAGTGAAACTGGGAGAGGCCTCTCTCTAGTGACTGGAGAAAAGCAAATACTACACACACATGGTCATAAAAGGACCAAAAAGGACAATCCAGTGCACTGCAGACAGTCAGTCACTTTGATCCCTGAGAAAATTTTGAAAGAAGTACTCTTGGAAGAATATTTTGTCATATAAAGGAATGAAGGTGATTGGTATCAGTTAGCATGGACTTAAGAGTGGTAAATCATGCCTGATCAACCTGATTGTCTCCTGTGATAAAATAACTGGCTTTGCAGATGCCTTTGGTGAGGTCTTTTGAGGCTGACACTCACAGTGATCTTGTATCCTATGTTAGAGCTCTGTAGTCTGGATGAGTGGATAACTAGAGGGCTGAAAGATTGGTTGGATAATCAGGCTTTGAGGGTTAATGAGTCATCCTCTACCCAGAAGGTGGTAACAAGTGGGGTACCACAGGTGTCCTTCTTGTAAACTCCTGTTGTGTTTAGCATCTTTATCAACGTCTCAAACAGGGTGGTGAAGTTCACTTTCATCAAATCTCAGGGCTGGCCATGCTTCAGCAGGAGGCTAGAGGAGAGGCCTTCTGTAGTCTTTTCAAACCTCAGTTATCCCAAGATCCTGTGAGAAGACATTAAATGCAATTCATGCTGTTCTTACAGAGAGTATTAACATTTGAAATGTAGCATGCATCAGCATTCTTCACACTTCATCACAGTGCCTGCTGCAGGCAATTTCCCTTTCTGTTTTTCCATGTCATGGGTATGTCCATCACAGAAGACCATGATGGGTCAAATGGCTTTGTTGCTCACAGTTCACATGCTGAAGCTGTGGTTTGGTTTTCTCTCTGACTTTACTCATGCAAGGAATTTCAGCACCTGGCTCTCACTTCATATATTCTAGCTGTCACTGTGGTTTCAAATCAGTACAAGGTTTTCCACTTAAAGGGTTAAAAAGAGAAGCAATATTCCAGCACTAATGAGTCAAATACTGTAGCTGAAAAAGGGCTGTGTGTCCTGAAATAGATTGGAGAGGATCAGTGCTGTAACCAAGTTTCCGTGTGAACCTCTGACTTTTATAAATACCAGAGACTCTTTCCTTTCAGATCCCAAGTTTACCTTCCTCATTTGGCTTGTTGCTTCCTTTAGTAGCATTGGGAGGGGACTGCTGTTTTGTAGGGAGAAGCCTGGGTTATTGTTGTCTAATTGGCCTTGTTTTTTCCACAGATACTGTCCCATGGGCTTCAGAAACTGTGAGGCCAGAGAAAGGTGATTTTTCTATGCACAGTTCTTGCCAAGACAGCAACACTTAAAATATTGGCTGGTTTAAAATCCAAGGTGAAACACTCTTGGGTTTCAATGAGCACAAATTTTCACACAGTCCTTTCTGCAGGATGATGTTCCTCACAAGGAGGAGTTTATATGAGGGCAAAAATCCTGTGAAATTCAGAGAAAACTGGTTCCCTGGACTCTCTAAAAAATGTATTGGGTTGCTGTGGTGTACTATGTATGGCATTTAACTTTTTTGCATAACATCACTTCGATGGTTCTTGCAGACCCTGGGCAGGAAATCACTCTAATATGATCACACTGTCTGCCTGTCCTCCCTTCCTGCCCCCTGCAGTAACCTTTTAGTCATCTAACTACTTGAATCTATTCATTTTCCATTTTATTATTTTATATATAGTCTAGTGAGGGGGAAAGATTTCAGCAGGAGTTTGTGACTTAATAGGCACTACAAAATCTGATGGCAAGAGCAGGAGCCACAGCTAGTTCAGCCTCAATAATTCTAGACTTAGAGGGCAGACCTCTCTGCTTTCCCCTTTTACTTCAGTCTCAGGTAATGTTAAAATATTCTTCTTCTAATGAGTTTTATTTTAACATGCCCTTGTCTGCAGAAAGCTGAGTTGAGAGAAAATCAGATGTAATTTGAATTTTTCCCTACTGATTTCCTAGGAGAACAGCAAATGTTTGTTCCCAGGGGCTGATTAGTTCCTTCTTTGACAATGCCAATCACAGCCTTGCTGGCATCTCCATCTATTCCCAGCAATAACTAGGGAAAGCTATACCAGGTTTCTAGAGTCTTGCTCTAAAGCTACCTGGGAGGATGATTGAAATGTTAAGGTATCAGAGTGTATGTGAAACAAGGGAATAAGGAAGAAAAAACCTGTTTGAATAGTTAACACCTATGGTCTAATCTTAAAGTTTTGAGGTAAAGCATTTTTAAGGGAGAATAAAGTAAGTTGTGTCAGAAATTTCCTGCGGCCCCACACCAGATTTACAGTCATATTTGCAGAAGAAACTTGTTTACAAGCTCATATCATACCTCTCACATGGGAGAAGACTTAAAGTGAGCCAGTGACTTGTTGGAAAAGGACACAGATAGTAGTGAGGTGTCAGCTGAAAGAGGGAGCTGGGTTTCCCAGAGGGCAGCTTTATCAGGCTGCCTGTTCTGTTTCTTCCCTTCCCCTTCCCCCCTTCTTCAGCCCTATGGGAAAGGCTTGGAAGAAGTCAGACAGGTTAGCTGCTGTGTTACAGTCTTGTGAAGGGGTCTTACCTGTCCTGCATGACATGGTTTGTCCAGCCCCCGGATCCAGACCTCTCACATACCTGCTGAGCAGGGGCTGACAGAGCTGTAGCAGCACTGACAGATATTTGGTGCTTGTCTGCACTAACTACCAAGCTGCAAATCGGACAGGCTGTTTCTGCTCAGGCTCATGTTCAGGGCAGTTATTCATTTGTTTGCAGAGAGGCTGTGGATGCACAAGTCCCACCAGCTGTAGGACTGAGCTCAGTGTATCTAGCTACGTTTTGTCACTGGGGATTTTCCCAAGGCCAGAATATTATCTCTTAAAGGTTGATGCCACAGGGCAACATCCAAAGACACCAGCCTTTACAAGTCATGGACTTGTACTTCTTCTAAACAAGCAGTTGTTTAGAATTTCCATGCTTTAGCCTCGAGGAAATTTTTCCCTGTAAAATTACTAACTACACAGGCATCCCAGTGGTGTCAATGAGCTTTCACTCTCTGTGCATTGCTGAGCATGGTCTTGTGTTGTGTTCAGTGAACTTTGAGCTAGAAACATGGAGTGGTAAGAAAAATGTGATTTAGTTTTTCCTTTATGAATTACCAATTTACATTCACCTTTTGGTTTTTTCCATCTTAAAAAAAATGGTAAACAGGTTGACTTCTTCACCAAGATTGTGTGGAAGTACAGGATATATATATTTAGCACCAGTCAATCTGTTCAGAATGAGTAGGAAACCCATCAGTTCCTGAGGCTGTAATAGATTTCCTCTGCACAACATGTCAGCAGCCTGATGGAGCTGAGGATATTCTGCCTGTGTACTTGAAATGTCAGGAATGCAGTGTTTATTTGCAGCAAAAAGGCTGAAAATCAGGGCCTAAAGTCTCTCACCCAGAGGTTACATGGCTCTTCAACAAGCTGCTGAGAGAGATACAAGCAGTGCAGCTGGTACTTGGTGGTGATGAAGCATCACTGAAATCAAACTGCAGGCTGCAGCCACCCGTGCGAGGTGTCTGTGACAGTGTCTGGTCCACTGCCCTTCACCCTCTCTTTGGAGACACACTCATTTTCCAAGGGCTTGGAACCACTTAAAGCAATTTGAGCAGAATTTGTTTTACCAATGTACATGGTGCTCTTTGCAGAGCACTTTAAGCGTGTGCTGGAAAACACACATTTATCATCTTTTACATGCACCTCAAAAACTGTAACTCTTGCAGAGAATTAGTGTCAAGACACTGTTTTAGTTAACAATAAGAGCTTACAAGTTCACTTATAAAAGCTTCAGGGGGTCATATTGCAGTACACCAACGCACCCTTCTAGGAGCTTTAGCAGTCGACAGTGGAATCCGAAGTAACAGTAAATCAGCAGGATAAGCACATAGAAACCTTCTCCCAAACACCCTGTCTCAGTTTCCCATGATTTGCAGCTCAGAGATTTCCTGAACCTGTGATGTGTTTTATATATTTAGTACCTCTGAATGCTTTCTTCTTCCATTAATTTTCTCAACAGTTTGCTCAACTGATGTAAATTTTTACAACCTGTGGAAAAGAATTTCAAAAGTTTACTGAGCACAGATGAAAGATACATTAATGTATTTGCAGCTGATATTCACTAGTTCTTATGCTGGAAGAGACAGAAAACCAGTTTTTCCCTACAACTCTGTTTCTGTAAGACACAACCTATGTGAGGCGTGAGAAAAGTATTATCTATTCTCTGTATTGTCTTATTCTCTGTAACACAAGTAAAAGGAATGCAGAGAACTCGTTTGATGGAGACTTTACACATCTGAAGGAATATCTTCAGGTTTACTTGAAGTTCCTTCAGCTACTGAAGAAAAAACAAGAACAGAGTGGACAGAGGAAAATGCCTTTCTTACCATCTCAGAAAATGCCCCAGATGGAAGCAGTGGGTGACTCTCCCCCATTTTCAGCTCACAGCCACAAAGACACACTGTGCTGCATCCAAAAAAGGTTGTAGTGGTTTTAGTTTCATAAGCAGTGTTAGCTGGAGGAAGGACTGAAGCTGTGCCTCTCCACTACTATCAGCATCCACAGTTTTCCCTCCTGCAGCTGCCACATCCTTGTTACAGCTGTGATGCTCAGTAAACCATGTCCTGGGAGCTCAGTTAAAAACAAGTTGAGAAAACCAATCAACCAACCAAATAACCCCACCCCAATTTGTTTTTCAGTCAGCTCCATCCTCTGCTGGCACAAAACCCCACAGAACATGGGGTAAGGGTTAAGCCCAAGAGTCAGCAAACTCAGGGAGTTTCTTCTGGTGAAGAAACTGCCCAACTCTGACACTTAATGTCAGAGTAAGTGTCAGAGAAATGCTGGGTTGAGCTATACTGAAAGTATATACACTGCAAGTACAGCTTGTGCAGCAAGAACTGTCTGAGATGTACCTTGCATTTTTTTTACCATGATATTTAAGCTCTAATATGCCTAAACATAGGAATATGCTCATAAATAAGAAAAAGCACCATATAATGAAAAATAAAAACACTTCATTAAGTCAGATGAGAAATCTATCACAGACACTTCAGTGGCAAAGTATTTTTCTAGACTAGTGAATTTTTGGAGTAATTGACAGATATTATTACAGCATGGTGATTTGAATATACATATTTAAATGAGTATATTGATTTGCTTGAAAGCTATGTAGTGATCAGGAATTTTAATGATATTTAGGAATCAGAAGGGGGAAAAATTTTAAACATACAGCAATGTTTTTATAGAGTCTACTTGTAAAACTGTTAATTGAATGCAAAGATTTAAGACTGTGGACAGATTTTGCAACTTTTTCTTCAATGTCTAAGACATCTATCTCATCATGCAAAGCCCAGATTCAGCAGAATTATAAAGATTCTTCCTTATTTGATTTCAAAGTTGGCCCCATAACAGACTCTACAAACTATAGCTATTAAGGGACTCTACATGATACAATATTAATTTCTCTAATAGCTATATAATTATACTGAGAAGCAAATTGCTAATAAAACTCAATAATCCTCCTGAAAAATTAGCAACATTAGCCTGGGAGCAGGCTTGAAATGACTAAAGCCATTATTCTGATAGCATTAGCAAACATACATTAATAATTGTATTGCTTTAGCTACACACTCCCTGCTGCTTTGGTGCTTTACTATGCTGAAATGCTAAAGAGTTGTTGCCAGTTTAAGAAGTTTATCAGACAATATAAAGATGTCTTTGTGATTGTAATACAAAATTACACATAAGTGCACCAAAAAAGTTCTGCTGGTGAAGTTATCTCCTAAGAGCTCCGTTTATGGGTATTACTCAGAGTTTAAAGAGAGCTTTTATACCCCTGAGTCTTAACCCAGTAAGTAACTGATAAGATAGGCCTGGCTTTTCCTCTCCTTGGCTGGTTCATGGTGGTAAGTGGTGCTGCTGTTGTGCTGCATTTCAGTTATCCAGCCCCTGCCTTCTGCCTCTTATCCCTCCCCGCAGCCAGCCAGGAGCCAGCACAAACAGCCTGGGAACAGGGCGATGCTGCACACGGGAGAAAAGTCCGGCCCAGCCCCTGGAAACCTTTCACCAGCCAAAAATAGCAGCGCCAAGGAGATGCCGGCAAAGTTGGGTCTTGACATTGACTGATGCTCGCCAGTGCTGCGCTGCATCCGTCACGCGAACCGCCTGAAAAACACGGCCCGCTGCTGACTGTCCCACAGCCGCCTTCCTCCCCGCGGAAGCCGGGTATCTCGTGGAGACCTGCTTGGGAATCATGCCAGACAGATGTCACCTTCACACCAAGGGGCCCTGTTTACAGGTTTGGGGAGATGCAAACAGATTTTACGGGAATACTCTGACTTCAAAGGGGAAGACTGGGGGACAGCTGTCCCTAAAATCATGAATAACTTAATGAAAGTGAGTAGGGAAAACTTGATCAATGTGCTGGAAAATAGCTGGGCCATCAAGTGAAAATCTGCATGCAAACAGCTGTTGCTGTGGGCTGTTGCAGATGTTAAGGGTTACACACAAGTTCAAAAAGTGGACAATCCATCAGCAGACATTAAACATAAGGATCCATTGCTGGTTCAGGTGCCTTGCCCAGATGATCAGCTCTTAAACCATAGCCTGAACATGGTGAACAGAGAAATAAATAGAGCAAGTCTACAAGTGAAAACCTGGAAAACTTCAGGAATTATGCTTCCTAGGAATAAAGGGGCATATTTCTGCATGAAATATGCACTATAAAGCAGCCTCTACATAACTAGCAGAAAGCAGTGCTGGTCTTCCAATCCAACAGTGCAACCTGAAGGTCTCTAACAAGCAAAACCCCTTTGTTCTTCCTCAGCTCCTGATGCTAAAGCACAACTCTGCAGAACCTATGCATATTTGCATATTTGAAAAGGATATACACAATTATTAAAACTTTCTTTCAGTCATTGGCTCCTTTCCCCTGCTCCATGCAATGCAGCACTGCCAAGCCCAGGCAGAGTGTCAGTCCCATAAGCAAGGCCACGGCTGCCTGCTGGTCCCCATCAGCTGCAGAGTTAACCAGGGTCCGGTACACTGGGAATGAGTGCTGGAAAACAACCTGCCATCTTCAGCCTCAAACGAGTCCGAGAGAGATGAAACATGACAGACAACCTTTGCTGCTGCAGTACCTGACACAACAGGGGAGTGGAATACTTCAGGAAGTGCAAGAAACTCTAGCAACCCGACATGACTGGCATTCCTCTGGTTATTCCCAAATGGGAAGATGCTGCAGCTGAAGGGGTGCCTTCAGCACATACAGAGGTTACTCTGTGGCTGACATCCTGCTAGTGAGATTGGTGCCGGGAGCACAGACTTTGCCGTGCCTCACTATCATGGCACCATCACAATAATGGGCAATGCTGGGCCAAGCAGAAGTCCAGGCTGCCAAACCCTCACTGCTGCTTAGCTGGGCAGGATGAAAATTACCTTATGTCTATCTACAATGAGTGGCAATCATGCTTCTGACTGTAGCGTGAAAACAGGCCAAGAGAAATAAAACTAAACTCTCTTTATGAAACCATTGCTAATCACACCACTTAGCATGACTATACTGAAAGAGAGAGCAGCATGGAGCGCAGGGAAACAGCTTTGTAGGATGGTGAACAGATTCAGCTTTCCTTGGAAAAGATAACTGAACTTTATTTCATATGTTCCACCTTTTGAGAAAGTCCTTTTTTTTTGACCAAAACTTAGGAAACCACATGGCACTGCCATTTTACATGGCACCAGAGGCTGTGTCTGACATTACAGCTGGGTCTGGAAATTGAATTCATTTCCCCCCCACTCCGCCCCAAAACTCACAGAGCAGTCATCATTCACCATAACATGTCATCCCAACAAGCTGCAGGGCAGAGATACCTGACATTTGAACAAACTGTGGCAGCCAGTGAACAATGTCTAGGTAACCAGAACACCCTTCATCATGAATCTGATATGTTTAACAGCTAATTAAACCTGTGTAGGGATTAGGCTTTACATTGTACAGTTTTATGGCAACAAAACCTGAGCTTCCTAAGATTACACTGAGCAGCTCCTTATCTCTGATGCTGAGATGTTTATCAGCACCATATGTTACAAGCTCCTGCTCTGTTTCCCAATGACCTTCTGGGACTAAATCATCCCGAATGTCAGGGGTTGAGGAGCTGAGGACATATATTACAACACAGAATGCAACACTCAGCCAGGCAGGATAAAAATACAGGGCTGAAGTCCAAAGAAAAGGTCTTTGTTGGTTAACTTCTGTCCCTAATAAATTTGTCAATTAGAAAGAACAAACGTTAACTTTGTTTTCCTTGCCCTTGCTGTTGCTCTGTGAGGTCCCACACTGCGAGGTAACACAGGGTGTGTACTCAAGTATCAGTGATGAGGGGAAACCTCAGATGATTCATGGTTTGGGAATGTTTTGCATAAAAATAGCAAATTCCAGTTTTATATCTGGAGGCTATCCTTGCTACCCAGTTATGTTTTCCAGTCTTGGAACCATAAAAAGAGATGCCATGAAGAGGAAATTTTTGTCCCCAATGTCAGCAGCTCTGATGGTAGTGATTTTAGACACACACTGCTTTTAGAATTAATAAGCACTCTGTCCCAAAACTATCCAGGCATGGTCTTTTGGGATGACCACATCAGAAGACATGGAGTATCATCCTAACACTTTTTTTCTCATGTGAAATTCACTTGTTTGCAATTGGAGACACATTAATAAGAAAAGCTTAGGCAAGGACTGGATTTGCCAATACATTTCCATGCAAATGATGAGATACATTTTACAGTATCGCTTGCAGGAAAAAGGACCTACCTACTATTCTTGAACACCCCGGCATTCTTCATGTGGGCTGTGTTTACATTGATAAGGGCTGACATGAGCCATCTCCAAGCCTGAAACTGCCTATTTCTGGCATGGCTGTGCTTGATTCCCCACATCCTAACCCATCAGCAATTACTGCTCACTCTGGCAGTTCCCCTGAACAAGAGAAGTCAATCCCATCACTGTTTCTCCTCACTCCAACCCAGCTGCTCACAGTGATATGTTTGGATACATAATTTCATAAGTGTCCCTTCCATTTATTCTAGCTCACTGGGCTCAGGTCCAGGCTGAATTTCATGGATAAGGATGCTGATCCAAATGTTGACACTTTGCTGCATGGCTGCAGGATAGAGATAAAGCTGGGACTGGTTTGCAAGGCATTTGCAAATCTGTGCATTATATGTCTGTTGTTTCATTGAAAATATCCCTTTTGGAATTTAAAGCATCTCAAAGACAGATGTGGCATGACTAGGGTTTAGCTGAATGTGCTGTATTCAGAATACAACAAAAAGTCCAGGTGTTTTAAAGGATGTAATGGCCATGGTTCAAGAAAAGAATTGTGTTACTGGATGCCAAAGATATGAACACATTTATAGAACCTTTGCTTGCTTCTGACAGTGATTATATCGTTTGGGTTGATTTTTTTTTTTTTTTTTTTTTAGAAACTAATTTCCTTTCCTAAACCAGGTATGTGCTAGTTGCCACATTTTCCAGGCATATTTAAAACTATTTGGACCAAGAAGCGAGTTTAATTGGCCGACAAGGATTGTAAGTGTGAACTACATGGCCATGTCTTGAAACTTCTTAAGTCTGCATGGTGGGAGGCTGTTTCAAAGGTACTGTGAACACACAGGTATCTGACTGTGTGTATGTGGCACGTATCATGTGTTACACCAAGCTGGAGAGGGAAAAAACTACGAAATGAGATGTCTAAATTGAACATCCCAAACCTTGAGGAATGCAGGTCTAGGGCAAATGGATACCAATGGTACATCTTCATCTCCACCTCAGTGTCAGCACTCTCCAACACATGGCTCATCAAGGTCCTGCCAGTGTCAGTATTTCATGTCCATTGTGTAATAATATAGAGAAGAGCACTTGCATTAAAGACATTGAAAAATATTGCAGAGAGGGGATGTTAAAGGATGTAGCATTGTCTTTAAACCTACTCTGCTGGCTAGATTCTTGCCTGGGAAGCAAGGCAAATGTCAAATATATATGTGAAATCCTTCCTAGAAGCCCTTACGCATGATCTAGGAAGCCTCTTCCTTTTTTTTTCTGTCTGACCTCTCTGCTCCTGATTTCCTGGCTATAAAATGCTTTACATTTAGGAGGAGAAACATTTACAGCTTGACATCTCATAGCCTTGTACTGGGGTAAAGCACATAATGCGTAGAAAGCATTAGTCCCATGTTCAGCCTGAGAAGAATTTAGCAGCGAGATCTCTCACTTCCTAGACAAATGTTCTCACTGTGCAGAAGCCTGTCTCATTTCAAACTGCAATAAAGAGAGGCTGAATTAATCTGCAGTTTGTGCAGACAGTGCAACTTCCCCTGCACTGTTTTTTAGCATAAGCTGTTATGTCCCTAGCAGTGGACAGCCTTGCTCTCAGAATGAAGGCCTACACAGTGCAGAAGAGAAAGTCAAAAATTGTACAACAGACTGAAAAGCTAGGAGCTTTAAGAACAGATTTAAAATAAAGGAAGACTTCACTGCACAAGAGCAGGGACAACATTTAGTCTGTGAGAAGTGAGCTAGGAGAAACAAAAGTGGGAAAAGATGAATAAGGCTTTAAGGGAAAATGCCACTCCCCAGGCAAAAGCCACAATACAATTAGATCAACCGTCCTCAAAGGAACATAATAAACTCTTTCAGAGGAGATTCAGCTTGTACAAGCAGTCTCTTCCTCTGACCATTTCTCTAAAGGTATTTATTGCCAACTGTTAGAAATCACTGAAGTTTCTTTACTACACGTGCCTACATGTCTGTAGACTTGAAACAAGCAGTACTTTAGAATCTGCCCTGTCAACAGATAGGATATAACAAAAGAAAACAAACCTACTTGTAGCCCCCAGCTCTAAATTTCCAGTCCCTTTTAATAAAGTGAAAAGTTTTAGCTATTAAAAAAAATTTGTAACCTTTGCAATGCTACAGAACACAGATACAAAATGTGAATAGTAAAATATCTGTTATATAATATATATTTATATTTTAATATATTACATTTATTTCTACATAAAGAGGCTATAAATACTGTATATGCCTTATATTCATGGTTCCCAGCATTTGACATTATAGTAAGTACAAACAAAAAAAATACTTATAAAAATACAAAAAGAACTCAGTAGAAATAGCTTTACATTTTAAAATCTTGTAGTCCTCATTGTGTCTATCAATAGAGTTCTGGGACTACAAGAGCACAGGTAAGAAGTTGTCCAACAATTAGGCACAATTTCATCACTCGGAGAAGATCGGAGCTGCCATGAAACCAGTCACGGATTCCCAAGGCTACATAAACTGAGATCTCTGCCACTGCAAACAGACTTTGAGTTCTCGAAGTGAAAGAGTCAGACCTAAATCTGAGGGAGGGGGAATGAGATGAGAAGGTGGGATGCCCTCAGGACGCCCCACCAGAACCACGGTGCTTCCTGTGGTCCTAGGGTAAATGACATTGCCTTCTCTACCTGTTGCAGAGGCTGCCCAGGTGGTGATCTGAGGGGAGGGGAGTATTTTCTGCAGCAGTTTGAGGCAGCTCAGAGGCAGGGAGGCATGTGGCATGAGTGAGGGTGCTGGGGTGAAAGGGGAGCAGAGCCATCCTCAGAGGTCAGGCACGGCTCTGCTATTTGAGTCCTATCACTTGGCTCAGTGCTCTGCCTTCTCCCTGCTAACCAACTTCACTGAGAAAATGCAACTCATGAGGACGTGTACAGCAGCCTTTTTCCTCTGCCAAGGACAGAGACCATCACCCCCACCTATATTTAGCCCAGCCTATGTTTAGTCTCAGGCCGTCAGAGTGCCAGAGCCTTGAGCTGGAGGTTCCTTTTTTTGTTTGTGAAGGTACAAGCAAGGAATAACTCTGAGAAACAAGAAGCCAGTGCCGTGCTGTTTCCTTCCTGGAGTCCAGCCACAAGGGGAAAAACAAACAAAAAAAAGCCCCACAAAAGCAGGGATGTGCCATTATTTCGTACAAGTAGGAACAGTTAAGTCGAATGCCGTGATGCCGCCTGCATCGGGCGGACGCTCAACATCACCAGGCTCAGCCTCTGCCATGGGGCTGGGGCAGCCCACACACCACGGCCAGGGCTCTGCACCCTCAGAGGTGCAGTGTCTTTTGAGGAAAGAGCCCCAGCTTGTCTCTTGTCAGTGTCTCTTGAGGAAAGAGCCCCAGCCTGGCACAGCGCAGTTCTGCTGCCAGATGCTTCTGCGTCATCCTCAGGAAAAATAAGTGTCTTTTCTTAGTCCCATGGATGCCATCTCTCAATACATCAAACCTGAATACCACCAGCCCAGGCAATGAAGGCACATCCCAGGGGGGATGGAGCTGCCAGCTTCAACCTAGAGCGGCGCGGGGCTCTCGTAGGGGAGCCCATGGGCGCGGCAGAGCGGCGGCGAAGCCTCCTGGGCACACAAGAGTTCCGTTTCCTCGCTGGAGTAGATGGTGGTGTCCATGTCATCCGAGTGGTATCCTGACTGGTACCCACTTGTCTGGTTGGAGGCTTCAGACATGACAGACTCATTACTCTTGCTGGGCACCAGCGTGCTGCAAAAAACAATCAGAAACAGGGCTGAGAGAGCTGTGTCTTCTGCAGGGCAGGTGGGCAGCTCTGGATGGCAGCTGCTTTCCATCACAGCAACAGCCAAAGCAAAAGGCTGTTCTGAAACCTGGCTTCAAGCCTTTTTAAACATGCATTTGATTATAAGGAAAGACCTTTTCATACTCCCTAACTTCACTAACACATGAAAAAGATCTTTATTTTTTATAACGACACAAGGAGTTAGATTGCGACCACAGATGAAATGGAGAAAAAGCTTTTAGAGGCTTTACTTCAGCTGCAGTGCAATTGTAACTGCCGTATACCTTCATCTGCACTGAAGTTGTCCTGGAAAAAAATAATTCCTGAGAAGCTCTCAAAGAGCATACATGAGGTTTCAGCTCCATGAGTGCCACTGTGCTTCCTGTGAACTGCACAATGAAACCCCTGTACAATGCTCTGAAAATACACCCAAGTACATCCTGAAAACTTGAGTGCCAGCTATCAGGAAAAAAAAAAAGAAAAAGCAAGCAAAAAAACAAGAGCTGTTCATCAGTTCAGACAGGTCTCATGTGCCCAGCTGTGTGCACCAGCTCAGTACCTTTGAGGGCAGATTGATGCTACTGCAGCTAATAAATACAAGTCCTTTCTGGGTGCTGACTGAGGCTTCCGAAAGCTGCATTACCTCCCCTCTCCTAATACCAAATGCAGATGACCAGGCATATTGGGCACAATTTTGCTTTCTGTTTTTGAAAACACTTTCAGAAAAGATTTTTTCTTCCAAACAATTTTAGAAACATACTCTTACATACTGCAATAAAAGGTTATATTCAATTCTATGTGCAGTCCAAGCCTTACCTAAAGGGTATTTTCACTTGTTTTTCACTCTCTTCCAATGCCTTCAGCTCTTCAGATGCAAGAACCATCCCACTATCTGTCTGGTTTTCCTGCAAAGGTGTTGGAAATGCATTAAATGGAAAAAGATTAAAACAAAAACAAAAAAACCAAAACAAACAAACAAGCAAAAAAAAAGTATCAACAGAAAGAAAGTATGTATAAATAGACAAACTCACCTCCTGAACAACTTTTACAGTGGTTACCAATGGGACATCTTCAAATGTTTTCACGCTCGTGGGACGGCTTTTTCTCTTGCTACCTTGTCGGTACTGACTGCAAAGAAAACAAAACAAAACAAAAATTTGTGTCCGCTATCCACAACTTGGCTGCAAACAGCACAATGATATCAGAATCCTTTTATCTCCCTTCAGAGAAGCTAATCCTTTTATCAAAACATATTATGCAAACTTCAAAATATCTATTTATTGAAAGGGATGAACAGACTAGAGAGTGGCATATTTCTGACCTTTTGCTCCTGACAATATTGATCTCTGAGCAAATTCTAAGAAACGGCGTTGAGAAAACAGCTTCTTTCCTCATTTACACTGGAGGGCTTAACTTCCTGCAAGCTTTGCTTAGAACTATAATAAACAGAGAAGCCTGGAGCACAGACGTGTGTCTATTTCTTTGGACTGCACTTCTGAGACCCCTGGCTGGACCTAGGACAACAACAGCAGACTCAGCACACTGCTGCCCTTAAGCCGTGGGGATCAGGACAGGGAGTGCTAAATCTCTCTTGAAGGCTCTTCTCCAAAAGAAGCCCTCTGGTTCAGGATGGCATCCATTAAAAATATTGGACAAAAAAAATAAAATTAACTTCCATGGAGATACTAATACAGCAAACAAAACGACACCCTCAGCTTTCTGCCTCAGTGAAAATGGAATGAAATGGATGGTGTCTCAGTTAAACGGGGAAAATTAATGTTCTTAACAGCTAATGAAGGAAAAGCCATGGAGTTAGTAATCTGCATCTACTTGAAGTGCAAAGCTGGAGACAATGAAGAGCATCATTCCCCCCTTTTCTCAGCTTTGAGGCTAGTTATACTGAATCCTTCTTATTTCTAATAGACAATTATTTAAATTGGTGGGGATTTTAAAAGTTCCTTGAGTAGCCTGCTCAGGTACTCAATCACAATTCAGAATGTTTTTCAAATATGAAATATTTATTTTCAAATAAAATTTATCCTAATCCTGGGGACACTGAACAATTATTTAACACCCTCTTTGGAGCAAATTTTCATATACTGAAAACAGTTACTATATTCCCTCTCCATTTTCTCTTCCTAAACTTAACAAAACCAGTTCTTTCAAGCTCTCTGCGCTGGCCATGTCTCCTGCTCCTTTGCAGTGGTATCTAATCTATTTCCCATCCAACACTTCCAGGACCAAACCATCAAATGGACAATCTAAGCCATGCACGCTCCTAGACACCCTGATCTTGTACATCTAGAAGTTCATTCCACAACTTGCCTTCTGTGATTGGAAGCTCCCTGTGTGCCTGCATTAAATGCACACATAGGCACAGAACTGCATGGCCAGTTTTCCAGGGTGGTGAGGGCTGAGAAGCCCAGCCTCTTGATCTGAATGACATCCCAGGTATGGGAGACCCACCTCTGCTCAGCCCAGACAAGAGCCAGCCTACAAGGGTTGTTGTAGATGCATCAAAATGCATCTTCTCTGCTATCATCCAGGTCAATTATTCTCTCCAAAAATGAAGCTTAGGTTTTTGTGACTTGATTTGTTCTTGACAATTCCATGCTGGCCATTTGTAGTTAATTTGTTTTCCTGTAGGCATTTACCATTATTTATCTGAACATTTATTCCAGGATTGTTCCTAGAATTCAAATTAAACTGATTGCAGAATTACACTTTTTCTGTTCTTTCCAAGAGTAGGCATTATCTTTACACTTCACACTAACTCTTCTATACCTCACCTAACTGTTTTCAGTGACAATCTTTCAAGATTCAGAAATTGCATATCTCTTTTCTATGCCAAATATGGCAGATGTTAGGGGGTCCTGCTGATTTTAATTTATATCAACAATCTAAATATTCTTTAATATTCTTCATGTTTTCCCTGTGCTTGCTATCACTGTCTAGCTTTGATTTAGAGATGATATTTTTTCATAGTTAGTACTTTTGTGAAGACTGAAAAAGACATCTCTGAACAGATCAATCTTTTCCACTACCTGTATAGCAAGATCCATGCCTACAAAATAATTTTCAGCTACCAGAAGATAAGAATAAATCCCCTAAGCATGATTTAACCTCCTCACTTTGCCTCTCCTAGTATGCTTACCACAAGTGCTTTCACAATCCTGTCACAATATGAGATGAGAGAAAAGAGATTCAAAGTCTCCTTAAAAGGTTGACAGAGTGCTTTTACTTCTGTTCATAACAGGAAATGGGGACAAGAAAAGCCATATAGGAAGTATTAAAAGTGGAAAATAAGTATGATGTTTTCAGTGCTAAATCATGCTTTTTTGTCTTTTAAGCATGTATAGTTTGAACTGCTCCACTATTAAAACATGGGCTTGAGAGTTCAGCTGCAGGACCATAAGTTGAACTGAGGTGTGAAATGCATTGTGCCTATGTAGTCTTTTCTAGGACCACATAAAAATGTTACCCTGCTCTACCTCAAATCATTGGGAACTCCGTCTGGGGTGGTTGTCATACAAGCAGTGAGGCAGAGGGCTCTGCTTCATGGAAACCACATGAAACCTGTGAACAGAGTCCGTCTCCACCGTGGTGGTCGCGTTGCTCTTTGCACCCTCTTTCTTCTGAGATTGCATTGGACAAGCCAGGGCTCCCAGCATCTCAGTGGCTGCATTGGATGAGGAAATGCCTCTCTCTCTTACATCCCATGCCAGAGGTCCTCAGAGGATCCAACATAAGCCCCTGAAGTGCATTAGTGCAAGCTCCATACTGGAAAGTCACCTCTGCCATGATACCCAACAGCATCCACCATTGTGGATGCCCTACGAGCCCACCAGAGGAAGCAGTGGACAAAAAACAGTACAACACTATTTATGTCATGTTCCTCTTGGCTATCAATTAATGAGCTGTTTTCCAATGTTTCACTTACGGAGGAGAAATGCCAGAGAGGTTATTAATGATAGATCTATCATCATTAATGTTCTTGGCACCTGCAACACAAGAACACTGCAAACACAACTGAATTGGACCAGTAAAACCCTCTATATGTTCTGGTTCTTAAAAAAAACCACAGATATTTTTACAGGTTTTGCTTTTTTGTTTGTTTTTGAACAAGAATACCAAGTTCTTGAAAGGGTAGCAGTAATAAAAGTAAATAAGAAAATCACTAATTGGGAAGGTAAGAAACTAGCTTTTGCCTACAAAAGCTTTACAAATTCCTTCTTATCCCTATGGAGAAGGTTAAATATGGACCAGGCAGCTGAAGCCTCTTCCTTTCATTTTCCCTCCCCCCAGCATGAACAAAACCTTCCCAGAGGCCCCAGTAGGATGTCCACCATATAAAATACCTAATTCCTGCTGTGTTGTCATAATGGAATTTAGGATCACAGACTTCCTCTTCCTCCCTACAGGAAGCAGGTGAAGTTGGGAGAGAGAGACCCGAATCCTCTTCCATATTCAATGATACTGACAAAGGAAGGACAACGTAGTCTTTACCATCCTGTAGAATGCAGTGGAAAAACACAAAAATTAAATAGGCTACAGAGACACACAGACATAAACAGATACCTGCACGTACATGGAGAATGCATCAGCCCAACGGCGTGGGTGTTTTATTAAACTATGAACAGTATACTACCTTTGCAGGAGCAACTACATTAAAAGAAGGAAGATTGATAAGAACCACTTAAAAGTAGTTTTAATTTATTTAAATAATAGATTTTTATATTATATACTGTAACATAATGTATAAACCGGACTTTTCATTGATGTCTTTGAAAAAATAAAAGCAGATCTCATTAATATTTGAATCCCAATGCCACAAAGAAAATGATCCTGACAATTTAGAAGGGCACTGTAATTCCCATTATCACTGAGAGGTTAGAAAGGAGAGAGTCTGTCTAATATGGAGCACACAGCCAAATCCATCCTCCTTCATTCTGTGGGCTCACATCTATGGCCCTGGCCTTGTCCACTTCTGTCGTAACTGAAGAGGAAGCACAAGATGGAGAGCTTGGAAGGGAGGCCCATGTCCCCACCTGGCCACAGTGGGCTCTCTTACTGCAATGCCTGCACACAGGTCATGCCTTACTACATTCACTTGCATGGAGCTGCTCACAGGCAATGAAGTTCTGGTTCTGGTGTCCTTGTTTTCCAGGATAGCCATTAAAAGCATTGCAGCCCACACCCTCACATAGACAAGGATAACCATCTTTGGCACAGTAAGATCAACAGGAGCTACCTGCTGGAATGTGTCTGCAGCGCACAGAGAAATCAGCAGCAGAGCAGGGAACTGAGCCTGTGCCAACAACTCCCCAGCAAAGACAGCAGTAGTGTCACGGGAAGCTCTGCTGGCAGGGCAGAGCTTTTGGTTACCACAACACAGCTTCTGGGATCTTTGCACCACAAGTCACTCTCTACTAGTCAAAGACCCAACTGCTGGTCAGTAATGGGGGCAGCAGAAGAAGCCCAGGCTCCCCGGCAGCGCCAGCAGACAGTACCTAACTATGGAATGCTGTGGTGGCTGGCAGGACAGGACAGATTCAGCCAGTGGTTTTAGCAACCAGAGAATGCAGGTCACGTACCTGACGAACGTTGGCTTGCAGTAAATTCCCCAAGTGCTCCACCAGCTCTGAAAAAGTTGGTCGCTGCTTAGGATCTCCATGCCAGCAATCCAACATTGTTTGATACCTGGAATGACAAAACCAATTAAAATACCAGCATGAAGAAAACAGCACCTATTTCTTGCTCCTGCACCTGCTAGTAGTGTGGGGTAAATGTGGGCAGATGGAAGAAGAGTTTCTCACATTTCTGGTGTTGTATAGTCTGGTGCTCTCATTCTCGTTCCTTCTTTCAGTCTCCTGCAAAATTCCTCATCAATTTTCACTCCAGGGTATGGTGATGCTCCTAAAATTAAAGCAACAGTAATTTTAATGCATTAGACTCTTAAATTTTGGGATTCATTTTCAAGCAAATAACTTGCTATGGTTTGTGTTAATAAGACAGTTTGGTGTATTTGGATATGTATATAATTTTTATTTATGATGGAAACAGCAACTGACTGAGTAAATGAGGCACATCATCACATACTGAAATTGTATGAAGAAACATTTCAAGCTTATGTTCCTACATTTGCATTTTAAAGAAAATTTGAGTATTTTATTTTGATGGAGAAAATATACAGGAATTTTCCAAGAAGTAAAAAGAAAATGGTACAGAGGTTCCAAGAACATTTCAACTGCTTTCTTCAGACTCTTTTGTTTAGAGATGGCTCAGTAAAATTAAAGTGACTCACCTAATGAAAATATCTCCCACAGCAGAACTCCAAAGGACCACACATCACTCTGAATGGTATATACTCTATCAAAAATGGTTTCCGGTGCCATCCATTTTAGGGGTAGTCTGGCCTAAAAGCATTTTCATAAACAAAATGGTAACACAGTTTAGCAAAACACTTGGAGTTTCCAAAAATCTCTTTAAGGGAAAAAAGTAAAAAAGAAGTCCTGATTTCATATTAATTCTCTATCAAACAGATAATCTGAAACTTACATCTCCTTTCCTGACGTAATCTGGGTCTTTGTAGATGTCTCGAGCCAAGCCAAAATCACAGATTTTTACCACGTTATTGTCTGACAAGAGGATATTACGAGCAGCCAGGTCCCTGTGGATGCACTGCAAAGAGAAGTAAACAACTTCATGTGCTGCCTGTCGTCACAGCTCTGTCCACAGGGCTGATTTCTTTCACATATGTGCTCTCCTACCCTCAAAGGCCAGATAATTCTTAAAACCTTTTAAGAAAAAGAAACCTCAGCATCAACAGTTGCTGATTTTAAGTGCTTTTTTGATGGTCACAACTGATTTGGCTCAGGGAGAATTGTGTTCCCAAGTCCAAACATACGTCTGTTTATCCACTGTGCAGAGAGGGCCTTTGAAGTCAGCTAATTAATTATCCTAAGAAGCTAACACAAAACAGGTTCAGATCTGATTACCTTTAGATTTACTTAGGTTCACTCAAGTCTGTGTACTCCACCATTTCTCTGAAAAACACGACACTAAAATGCTGACTTGATTCCAACACAAACTAATCTTTACTACAGAGAAAGAAGTCCACATCTCTACCTATGCAGAACAGCAGCTTAGTTAACAACCCAAACACTTCAAAACTCAAGCCTCAATAGCCTGAAAAAAAAAAAAAAAACAGGCTCTGAAAGTGGCTTCAGATTTGCTTCTACTATGGATTGAAACTGCAGATTCTGGAAGCAGGTATTTTTACATTTGCACATCAATCGTGATGTATATGAGAGGCAGACAAAAGTATGTTTTTAGAAAAAGACTCTGAAGTCTGCTCTTGAATACCTAGCCTGCACTATAGCAGTGTTGTATTTCCTGCTTCTATTTTCTTTTCCCATTTCTAGGTGGTTTTTTTCTATACAGCTGCAGACAATTCCTCACTCTTACTGGAATTGTCATCCTTTGAAACACGTGCTCTACATATTTAGGCTCAAACCACAGAAAAATACTTCTAGAAGGAGAAAATGCAGGTGAGGTGCTGGTGACTGCCAGGTTGTCCTTGGCAAGAGATTCTCCAAGGAGTCATCCATGAAGTTTCATAGCTGAGTATTGTCTCTCCTCACACTGCCCTTCCAATCCCAGCGCACAATGTACAAGCAAACTCCTCAGAGCAAAATCCTTTACTCTTGTTTAGCTCCTGTTACCAGGGGTTTCTCCCTAATTCCTTTAGTTGTCCTTATAAGTCAGTCCCCCTCCTCTAACCACTTAACCATTCCTCTACGAACTGGTGGCCCACAAACCTCATACAGATCACTAACATTTGTGTCAATAAATGCATGGGCTGTTTCACTCTGTAGTATTAATGATCTGGGTATGTCTTAGAGCAAAAAGAAAATGTTGTGGATGACTGCCAGTCTAAAGATGAACATGCTGTTTCCTTCTGTAGACCTACAGCATTACTTCCTGCAGTCAAATAAATAACATGCCACTCTTCCTGAGAAGTTCCTTACTTTGCGTGAAGCCAAGAACTCCATTCCTCTTGCCACCTGGAAGCTATAACAGATGAGGTCCTCCATGGTCAAAGGGTTCTTGCAGAGGTCTTCAGGACCAGCTGCAAAGAATCAGATGACAGTCAAACATGCCCTTTGTCACTGATTTCACCAATAACTGCTTGTTAGGTAAAAGTCCATCCGAACCTTATGCCACACTGGACTGGAAGAGCAAATCAAGCACTTTTTTTTTAGCTATATAATTACCATTAACAACCCATTTTACATCAAACTGGTCTTGTGCAAAATAAACTTTGAGACAATGGGTTATACCCTAGGCCTCCTTGCTTATTTCCAGAGGAAAGATTTGTGAAACAATCCCGAAAGAAAAACAACTAAAATTCAACTCACAAATTCCTAGGACAGTAAAGCTTTCTCTGGGTTCAGCAGATGAATTTAGAAACCAAGGAGAGGGAGGCCCCACCTAGTCTTTATGAGGAAAGAATATGCCATAGGGAGATTTGGCAAGAAGCCCTGCTAATTTAATGTTGAAGAACCCTAACCTCATCATCTGGTGACCTGGAGGAATAATGTACTCAAATATCCAAAGATACCTAGGCATTTAGTTCCTGCTGAGATAAACAACTCTGTGACTTTGTTCAGCTTTTGATTTTAAACAATCATCTACCAAGAACTACAACACTGGTGGCTAAAACTTTCACCATAAGGGCTCCTTCAGGTCTACATACGTATTGTAATGGTCCAGCTCAGAGGGTCAATGTTTACACCAGGGAGTACTGGAAAGGGACCAAGATGGTGTGGAAATGCATGAAGTGCATGCCTGACATTACCTATTAGATTGGATTGAAACTGCAAGATCATTCTCCCTCTTCTCATAACTGATGTATTCTTGGCACTAAATGATTTTTAGCAGCAGTAGAGGTACAGGAAGTAGAGCTATGGCTTTCCTTCCAACTTGTCTGATCTCACCCCTAGGTGAAATTAGCAGCCTGTGAAATGGCAGCACTGAGCATTTTGTGCTGCATCTGCCAAAGGAGAACATGGCAAATGCATCAGTGAAACCACTGCAGAGGATATGTGCATCCTGGGGAGGCTTTGAATGAGTGGATAATTCAGGCTTCCTCTTCCTGACAGACCACCTGGGCAGAGGGAAGGCAAAGCAAGCTCTCTACTAATATCAGCGATTCAAATAGCACTTCACAGTATTTAACTTCCGGGTAGACATTAAGGAAATTCAGTTGGCATGCTGGTGCATCCCTCTCTGCACTGCCTTCAGAGTTTGTACTCTGCAATTTTCCCTGAAAATACTGAGGTATTAAATAGACATATCTCCAAAGCTTCACACTAAAAGCAGACCCTTTTCATACAGGACATTATCTGGGACTGGGCTAAGGGGTTTGGGATGCTGATCTAGATAATCCATTCTCGGGAACTTGGGTCATCCAGAGAACACCCCACACACAGTTTTGAGGGAGCTTCGGAAATCACACAGTCCCCAGTGTCCCTCATCAGCCCCACCCATGACACATGCTCCAACACCAGAAGAAGATGTGTCCTACCTTCCTCCTCTTCCACATCACTCAGGGACCGCTCCTCCACAAAGCCAGAGCTTGCTGAGCTCTGGCTGCTCGTGATGCTGTCCAGCCGTTGCTTCAGGTCAGAAGAGACATCACCAACGTAGTTCTCCTTCCCCTGCCTAAACCTGGCACATTTGGTCTAGAAATATGAGAGAAGGGTGAGAAAAATCAGAAGCTGAAAGCATGCCAGAAGCTTCTGCTGGAGAGGCAGTGACGCTGCCTATGGTCTCTGCCAAGGTCACAGACAGGGAGGGCAGGGAGAGCAATCCAGTGAAGGCATGATCAGCTGCTCTGCTCCAAGCCAGCTCTGGCTGGGGCACCGGGCCGGTGCACTGACAGTACCAGCAAAACCCAACCCACGGCCATGCAGGCTCACCAGCTTGGAGCACTGTCTGCCAGTCCACAGCACAACTTTCTCCTGCTTTCACAACCTCCCAGCCAAACCCCAGCAGCATCTCCACATGCAGGTGACTGAATGCACACTGAGGAGCTGGTGTCCTCACCCCTGGTGTCCTCAGCCCCTAGTGCCCCCCACTTGTGAAACACCTGTGGATGGATGCTGCCAAACCCTCTCGTACACTCCAGCCTCTCTGTACTGCTATGGCTTCACCTGCTGCTGCTGCAAAGGCCCTTCTGCTAAACCTCCACCTTGGCCAAAACCCTAACTGCCATCAAAATCTGACTTATTTCCTTCTTCCCCTAAGCCACTGCAAGTCTCTAGGGAGGAATCCAGCCCCACAGGTATCCTCCAAAACATTTCCATTTTCTCCTGCTTTGGTTTGGTAATGTTTTCCTTGGCAGGGCTGATTTTTAATACGGCCAAATCACATTCCCACTGCTTATGTAAGCAAGGGTCAGCACTCTCATGAAACCCTGTCTCTTACTTCAAGGCCTCTCAGATACTTGTTTATCTTTTTACCTCACAAGAAGATGCAGCGAGTTGCCTTTGCCAATACAAAATAGTAAACAATGCCTCCAAGGATAAAGAAAAATAACCCCCTGGAGAGCCAACAAGCAGTGGGAAGAGGCACTGATCTAAACACAGCCGCTGCAGGAAGGCTCAAGCCTACCAACACGGCAGAGTACAGCCCAGGCGCCTCCCTCTTGGCTGTGGAAAAGGGTAGGGTCCCCAGGGTGACCCTGAGTGCTGGGTACACACAGCCAAGTTCTCCATACAGCAATGTGACCCTCGGAGAGCATGGATCCTCCAGATGGATGCTCTCCATAAATAAGACTTCTCTCAGAGGTGCCCAGAGTTTGAAAATGCCAGTCCCCATCTTCCCACTTCTTTCAAATCAGGGTGCAGAAGGGGTGCTGTAATGGAGCTCCTTTTTGCAAAGGACTCAGGAGGTGAAAAACTGGATGCAAACTCATGAGCTACATCAATCATACAAAACTATTAACAGCAGAAGAAATGTGTAGCCTTGTTCAGCAATGAGCCAAGGGGGCAGTAGAACAGATAATCATGTGACAGCAGATACCTATGGATATCTGATGGATATATACACTAAGCAAGGAGTGCAGTTATTTAAGGTGGTCTGGAGCTTAACTAAGAAAGGAAAAAAATTCAGGCTGATAATCAGAAAAAACTTCCTGAAAGATACAGCCAAGTGTAGAGTAGTCTGCCAAAGGAAATAGTGGAAGCCCAGTTCCTTTGCACATTTTAAGCTAACAATAACAAAACAGCTACATTGCAGGGGCCAGGGGAAAGACTAAATGACCTCTGATGTCTTTGCCATCTCTCATTCCCATGAGAAGTACTAAGACATTCAGGGTCCCCAAGGATTGCTGCTTCAGTCTGCACTAGAAAAAGAAACATTGTGTATGGAAAAAACCCACCAAACCAAACATTTCACTGTTAACCTTGACTCCTTACCTTGTACGGGATAAATTCACTCCTCTTGCTCCGTAGGTAAGCTGACAGATTTCCAAACTTGCAATATTCCACAATCACCATGAGTGGCCCTGTACAACACATAAAGCAATTCATTAGACCATTTATATCCCACCTTACCTCACAGCATAAATTCTGGCTAGAAATACATATGGTTCAAAGAGCATTTCAATAGCCAAAGGTTTTTAAAAATATAAGTAATTTAAAAAAAAATCTAATCAAAGCACCAAAATTATTAAATTTTCTGCTGTTTAAAGGAAGAAAACAAAGCACATAATTTTGAAAATCATGGGCTTAATTTCATATGTCAGAAAGTATAATGGTGTGCTTATATTTGAAGTGCCAATAACAGCCGAATTAATTGACATTGTAAGGATGCAATGTAAATATTTGAAAGAGCTTCAGTGCAACTAACCTCTACAATAAAACACACGTGATTATCCATGCCTTTTTCTACAGGTGATTAGAGTACTAAAAATTTAAAACAGGAAACTTGGTTTCAGACCTAGATGCCTTAATGTCCAATCTAAATATGGTATTTCATGTTCAAATTTACTTCATATAGGCATTTGCTATGGTGATAAATTTTCATCCTAGGTTCCACACACTGGCCATCTCTATTTTATTATGAAATAAACAAGGAAATAAATATTTATGGATTAGGTTTCCTTCAACTACTGACTTCTGTCATGGAACTTTACAAATTAAATTTTCATCCCACGGTAAGCCAACAAGTCAGCTTCCCTGAAACATTATTACTGAGTTACTTTACATTGAATTTCTTCCAAATTAGTTTGTAGTACTGGATTTGCTAAACAAAACATCTGTCTCTGATTATAAAGTGAAATAGATTCATCCAGCCAGAGCTGGACTCCAAATTGCAATCTCCCCTCCTACACACACACACGTAGGCACCAACAGCCCATCCAAAGACAGAGAGGGGAAATCCCAGCTCGCAGTCACCCTGTAGCTGGTGACAAGAGTAAGAGTAGCTTGTTAAATCTGGCCTTAGACTTGCTTGGAAGTCTGTTACACATGGGCTGCCCACTATGAACGTGGCTCTCAGGTACAGGAAAGCAAAGTGATAGAACAACTAAGGGATGGAGCTGCATGGCCCTTAGTTCACCCTTACTTCCACCTCTATTCCACCTCTGGACCTGCTCACTCTGATGAGATTTTTTTTTGTTTTGTGTGTGATAGAAAGAACTACTCTTTCCAATCCTTAATTCTGAATTTCAATTGTCTATGCAGCAGAAATGGATGTAATAGGGTTTTTATCAGCACCTTCTCACCCACTAAGAAGTTACTCACCTCCTGGCTTTGTGCAGGCTCCAAGTAAATTGACAACATTGAGATGATGGCCAATATGAATGAGTATCTTCAGCTCTGACATAAGTGCTCTGTGCTCACTATGGGTTGCCCCTTCTGCAGAGGTAAAGCAACACAGGTCAGGAGCATCACAGACAGAAAGGTTTTGCCCTGCTCCCCATTCTCTTCTGGTACTTAACCAGCCCATCAAGTGAGGAGCCTTGTTGGCTGGTAGGCTGTGTCAGCTATGCCAGTACAGCACGGGGTGGAATACAGCCCCCAGCTGCTGGCAGCCCCATTTGGCTGCCCCACTATGTCTTCTTTAAGAACAATGTGTCTGGGAACCACACATTTAATTTTTCCTGTGGCAAGTGTGAGGCAGTATAATATGATTTAAAGTGAGGAGAAAGCTATTCCAAATTGCAACTCAGTTTGGAGCGTGCCTAAGCCATTGTCTTGAGACTTGCAGAAAGCTTCCAACAAGGATGCATAAGGGACACGTGCAAATTGATTGCAGGAGCAACTTTAAATTCTGAACGTAAGTAGAATTATAAACCAGTGGATAGGAAAGCACAGCTGCATTGTTCCAGTTATCAATGAGGGAAAGGCATGTACTTTTGCTAATCATTTCTTCATGATAACAGCCATTAAGCTTAACTTTTACAATGATGGGTACAATGGTTATAGTGTTGACAAATATCCCTGTATTGTATATTCAAGTTGAAGTTCTAGTCATTATTTTTACCTTTCAGCATTTTCACTGCCACTGTTTTGCAGGTAGCAGTTTTGTCAATCCCAAATGCATCTGCTTCTATGACCTGGCCAAAAGCTCCACGTCCAAGAGGTTTACCTTGAAGTGAGAACACAAACATATTCATTTGACACAGCAGGAAAAAGTTGTAGAATAAAAAAGCTACTCCAAAATGAGTTCATGAAGCAGAAATTAACAAGAGGACTTAAAATGTGGATAGGATGCATCATATCCAGTGGGAACACAGAGCCCACCCAGGGATCATGCAGCAGAGCAGTCCTGTGGCAAGCCAGGACCAGAAATATCCCCCAGCACAGTGCTGGCTGCAGTATCACTAAATGGCTCATGCAATGAAAACTCACCTAGCTTTAGCCGGTCTCTGGGAAACTCCCACTTGCTGGCATCATATGGGAGCCGCTCACAGTGTTCATCTATAGGGACTTCATCAGGATCCATGATGATTGACAAGTAGCCAGTCTTCATGTCCCCTCCGTTGGCCTGGAAAATGGTATTAGTTGCAGTTGCACAGTTTGTTGCTGGCAATGTGCAGGCAAAATGCCATTTTCTCACTCTAGAGTATTTCATTAGTTCCCAGAAATGCCAGGCTACCATTTCGCTACACCATGTCATCATGAGTGTGATCATTGTTAATTACTTGCCCTTTTTTTTTTTTTTTTAATAAACAGAACCAGATGAAACATTTTTCTCTTGCAAGGGCCTGTTCAATTAAAAACAAATTTCTGCGCCCCCGGTTCCAGGCAAGAATGTTATGGCATGGAGAGAAAAAAATGTGTCTGTTGATTTAAGAACAATGGAAAGAAGCAACACAAAAGGCCTCAAGTCAGCTCTCATTTGTCATGCAAGACCAGTGCTGATAGGATGGTATGAGAATTTTTTCATTACCCGCTTAACGGTCCGGAGGATGATTACAAGAAGCAACCAGAAGAACATGGCAATCACTGCAGTGCCAACGAGGATAATGAGCTCCAGATTTGTTTTCTCTTCAGCGCCTGGGAAGAAATAAATGAATATTTGAGTGATAGTTGGAAGCATATTTGTTTTGTTCATTCATTAAAGTAAAGAATGGAGGTCCTTGTTCTGAAGGTTCGTTTTAAAAGTGCAACATGGAGCAAGGAAACGAAAGCAAAACAAAACAAAAAGCTTGGGGGTTAATGTTGGAATATTACAGTTTCATGCTGTTTTACACACCATCACATCTCCCAGCATCAACTTTGTTCCAAAGACAGTGTCTGGACCTTTGCCAAATATAAAAAAGTAAAATCCACATTTTGGAAAAAAAAAAAAATTGCTTTAGAATACCAAAAAGTAATTACTCTTTCTTTAGAAAATGAAAAAACACCCTCATCATATAGAAAATAAAGAGCTGTGAGAATGACCTAGAGAACAATCTCTCTCTTGTCTCTTGACATCATTTAGCTGGGGCATGAAAAATGTGGTTCTACAAGAACACATGATAATAAGGTCTTATTTACAATGTTCCTTTTCCCGTAGAAGAGTGGCCAGCAGATAGCATTTGACCACCTTTTAGTGCACCCACGCAGGTCTCCTCTTCAGCCCCTGTCTGCCACATCATGCTCCTGTATTTCATCCCTTGCACCACTGAGATCTTCCTACACAGCAGCACACTCCATTGCATGACCCCCACGAGCTGCACTATACATTTTCTACAGTGAGTGAAACAGCATGTCCTACACAAATTTCAAACTTCTACAGATGTGCCCCAGCTATATTTACCACATCAGCTGAAATCAACATCAACATCATCTGCAGGCAGGTTCCCCCCCATGCAAACATTTTGCCCAACATCTAAATATCCTAAAGAGACCTATAAGAATAACATGATATTGCTTTAATTACCTTAATGGTATGGATCAGACAACCACCCTGACCTTTAAAGACAGAGGTGTGTGAAGGGCTCAGTGACCAAAGTATGCAAATGTACTAATGAACAAATGAATGAACTAATATCAAGAGCAAGGAGCTTTTCATTTGAGGCTTCTTGTTGCAACCCTTAGTGGAAAGTCCATCGTGGTCCCAGCTACCCACACTGCAGGCTAACTTCTTGCTACCATTTATTTTTTGTCATTGCAATTTGTATTTTGGTGTGCCACATTAGGACTGGAACAAGTGAGAGATGGGTATCACAAATGCTGCTTTCAGAGTGCGATGGAGCAAGGCTGGAGTCCCCTAACTCAAAATCACTACCTGTTTCACTGAAATGGGACAGCAATCACAATAGACTGCAAAAAGTCTTCACTATGTTTTCCTTAGATGCTGTGAAAGCAATTACATAATTTTAAAAGGTACAAGATACTATGCTAAAAAACACAGTATGACAATTATGTTACCTAGACAACAGAGATGCCCCAGGATATCTGCACGTTTATGTAGCTCTGTTATATGGGTTTGCATGTAATATAGATTTGCAGAGTTTTCTTTGCAACCACAAGTAAGGTAGATCCAGTTTTTGTTGAAAAGCTCTTAGCAGCATAGTGAAGAGAAAAGCACCAACCTCAACAGGTATGACAGCACCCAATTTCAGCTTGATAGAAATGGTCAGGACTTTTCACAAATTTAACAGTATATGTTCAGATCTCCCATCAGGATAGCCAGTAGATTTCCTTCTAGTTATTCTAAAGATTTTATGCACAATCTGGAAAGAAGCTAACACCAACCTTCCACTGAAAAAAAAGCCACTGCTTTGCTGCATCCGAGGACATTGCACGCAAGGCAGGTGTACAGCCCTCCATCTTCTTTCCTCACTCGACGGATGGTTAGTGTTTTGTTTCCATCTTTCAAAACAATACCTGGGAAAAAATATGATTCTTAGTTTTGCTGTTTTTATGCCACTTTTTGTTAAGAATTCAAAATGAAAATCAGCAGTCAGTCGCACAAAAGAAAGCCTTTTAATGATAATAGTAAATGAGCAATCCTCACCTGAATCTTCCACAAGTGTCTCATTATTTTTAAACCACATGATGCTTGGAGGAGGAATGCCATTCACTGCACATGACACTTCTATAGTTTCACCAATATTTGTTGTTTGATTTTCCAGATTTCCAACAAGTGTGGGTGCCATGGGCTCTGTTGGTTTGAAAATACAGTAAAATTACTGTTTATTAAAAAAAAAAATCCATGTCTTTCAGTAGTAGGAGTTCATGTCCCAGTAACAAAGTCTCAAATCCTTTTATTACACCCAGAGCCACAGTGTTCATGTTAAGATCATAGCTCAACTTCCACATGACATGAAAAAATTGTAATAGCCAAGAAAATTTCAACAGTATTGCTATAACATGCTTTAGCTCATTTAATTTGTAACCGCTCAGGCTGCTGAGGGAAGAGGGAGTAGTTGAGAAATTGCTTCCCTCACATTTCTGTATCCAGAGTCTTTCTATGAGACGTTTGACACTCTTGGTCCATTAAATGTCCATTCAGGACAGGCCACGAACATGCATAAGTATTTTCCTGAATCTGCCTAACCAACCTAGACATCTAGGTCCCAAAGCAAAGTCACCACTATTTGTGTGGAAAGCTGACTGATTGTCAGCTTGCATTGGCTGTGCTGAGTACCAGTGTCACTCATGGCAGTTTTAAATTACAGGCACTACTCCAAACTCGAGAGCCAGTCACACAGAGCAATGGCATTAACGCTATGAGTACACACGTGTCTATACAGCTACAGAGAAAAATGTGTTCTGAAAAGTAAAGCTGAGAAGTTACTGAGCTAAACACATTACTTCAGCCGAAGCCAAACACATTTCCTTGCGCAGTGCAGTGGCTCAGTCAGTGTTTCCTCACTGGTATTAATGAAACAGTGCCTGCTGCCTGGACAAACCCCAGAGGAGTGTGTTACAACAACTGGTTTAAATCTATTTAACAAACTGAGCACACCATTAACCAAACACATGCAAAGCCTGAACGTACCAAAAACTGACACTACTGCAATTGCTTTCGTACACAGCCACTCATTTTGCTTCAGAGTAAGAGATCCATACCTTGAACAGTGAGGTGCTTCACCAGGCAGTGCTGTGTTTTAGCCTTTTTGTCCTGAGCAATGCAAACATAGTCCCCTCCATCTTGGAGGGAGATGTTACGAAGGATGAGCTCTAAGGTGACGTTTTCACCATTGGTATTTGAAACTGTCCCATTCAGCTTCTGGAGAGCATTGAGGTTCTTGCAAACAGGCATGGGCAGCCCTCCGAAGGGAGTCTGTGAAACGTGAGCACTGAGCTTGTACCATGACAGCTTCTCAAAGGTGAACTTGTCTGCTGTGCATTGCAAGGACATGTTATCCTTCTCTGTCAGCTGATTCTGGGGCTGGACATTAATTTCAAGACCCCCTGCAAGTTAAAAAAGTAAAATAAATTCCTATTTAATTGTGCATTTTGTGGCTAACATTAACTTGAAAAAGTCATTTTGGAAATACAGATTTTTTTATCCTATCTAGTTGAAAATAAGGAAAGGAAACAAAGACTGAAATTAAAAAAAGAAACAAAGACTGACAGTCAGTCAACTAATCAATTATCTATGGAGTACAATCTCATTAAAAGTGATACATTTCAAATGAATCAAATGAAGGACTGTGTAATGAATTCAGTCACTCTTCCTGTAGAAACTTACAGCAACCTAAGATGATTCTCAGGACTACCTTATAGCTAATTTTAGATTTTGATTAAAATAAAATTTTGGCACATGAATATGGGGACTGATTGTTAAGGAGACAGAAGCTCTTCGCCACTTGTTTGGAAAATTTTAACCTTAGCTCTTACAGTAAATCTTTATGAATTTTGTGACACTACCATAATTTCTCTGGTGTGCTTTTAAGTGACTGCTAAAGCTCAACAGTAGTCATTTTTGGGACAACATCTTGCATCACTTTCACTGGCCTGGCTCTCCACTGATTCTGGTACAACTAATCACCTGCCAGAAATTAGTGGCAACTTTAAAGGCTGCCTAAAGAAAACCTTAAGTAAACCTAACATCTGAAAGAATTAAAGGATTTCATAAAGGTCAGGAATCAGGTAACATCACTGAAGTGCCTTTCATCAGCAAACAGACAAAATGAAATTAATTTAACATGGCTGTCCTTGGCAGGGGACACTTACTGGTCACATGGAAGGAGATCACTCTCTCGCTTGACCCAGCCCTGTTCGTGACCATACATCTGTACAAAGCAGATACATTTGCTGCCTGAATCACGAGGGTGCTCACAGTCTACAAAAGAACAATCAAGCAATTTTATACCACATCAGTGCTAAAGTAATGCCCAACCACCTCAACAGATCAGCAAAGGGCTCTGCAGATATCTGCACAACCAAAAATCCCTCCAAAGCACAAATCCATGCATGGCAGAAGCACAGTTCCCTTCTGAAGTTTACATTTTTGTCCCTAAGTGTGTAAAAATCAGGTGAAAGAAAAACGGAAGAAGCAGAAGGTGGACTTTGGTATATGTATTAAAACATATTGCAGCCACAATTTCTTCTGCTTTTCAGTCTCTCCAACTTCTGTTACAGTCAGTTTGCAAGATTAACTCATGT